>NC_081842.1:166447063-167070234 GCF_963259705.1 Myotis daubentonii
CCATCTCGTTCCCGGGGGCGTCGGCGATCGCCTCCTCCTCCATCTCCTCGGGCGAGGGCACGCACCCCGCCCCGCTGCCGCTGCTGCCGCGTGGGTCCGGTCCGGGGGCGGCGGGCGGGTGGCAGCCTGCGCCGGGCTCCCGCCGTGGGCTGGGGAGTCGGTGCCCGAGGCCGCCAGCAGCGTGGTCAGGCCCCAAGACGACTCGCCCTTTCACTACCTCTCTAGGACACGTGATTGGGGACTTCAGGAGTCCAGAGTCTTTTACGCGTGGCCATGCCTCCTGGGAAGCCCCCACCTCCTCTGCCCTACTTTTGTAGTTTGTATTTGTGCACTCAGGATGGTGCCTTTTGTGGAGAGTGTCTTGCTCTGCACACTCTCCACAAGTGAAATCATCCAATCTCATGGTGTCCGTTTCCATGACGGTGACTCCAAAATTCTATCTGCAGTCCAGATCTCTCCTATATGTTAGGCTTGAATATACAAACATCTTCCAGTTATCTCAGTTCTGAACACCCACCTCAGAAACACCTAAGGTGTCTCAGATGTGGATTTATAACATTTGCCAACACATTTGCTCCTCAGCCTGGGGACAAAAATACTTAATCCATATTTTCTCCCTCCTGCTGTGTCCATTCTAAAATGTCCACTTAAGTTTTGTCAGTTCTATTTCCAAATTATATTTTAAACATCCCCTTTGTCTACTTGTTGCTAATCTCACTACATGCCAGTCTAGGAAAACACCACTTATTGTCCCCCATAAGTCCTATACCCTGTTCTATTCTACTATAATATTCTGTGTATATAGTTATATTATAAATAAAATCTAAATTCATAAACATCTGAATTTATCACTGTATTTTATGCTTCACAAGGCTACAGCCACATCTATTTGGTTTAGTTTATACCATTACAGGGTTTGGCATATACTGTGGATTTAACAAATATTTGTTAAATAAATTAATGGATGAATAGATGAAGATTAGGATAATTGTTCCTAGATAAGGATGAAAAATGGCAAAGAACCTGGGAAGATATTTTAATTTAGGTGATGATTTCAAAAATTGTACTGGGATCCAAATATGTGCTTTAATTGTGCAATCCTGACTTCTTAAGATAAGGGGTTATTATTAAGTATTTAGCCTAATAACTCACCATATGAAGGAATAGAGAAGAGGGAGAGTATTATCCCTGAAGTTATTGCCAGGAAATAATTCTTAGTAACTGAAAGAAGTAAGTGGTCAGTAAGAGACATAAAACATTTCTCTAGAAACTTTACTATAGTCATTCTTTGAATACAACTTTTTGTTGTTGTTGTTGATCCTCTCCCTGAGGATATTTTTCCATATATTTTTCCATATTTTTCCGAGGATTTTCTAAAAATCCCCAAGGATTTTTAGAGAGAGTGAAAGGAAGAGGGAGAGACAGAGAGAGAGAAACATGGATATGATAAAGACACATACACTCTCCAATCAGGGCTGAGGATTGAGCCTGCAACTGAGCCTGCAACCTAAGTATGTGCCCTTAACCAGAATCAAACCCAGGACCCTTCATTCTGCGGGCTGATGCTGTATCCACTGAGCCAAACTGGGAAGGGAAAAATGCAATTTTTTCTTAATCACACACTGGTTATGATAATATTCTTTTGTATCAATTGCTTTTCTTTCTTCATAATGGAAGATTTATTTTAGGGATATTTTACTCAAGGTATATTTCACAATGCAATGAAACATAAAAAGGCAAAAACTTTAGTAATATAGGGTTGGAAACATGTTCTTCTGACACTAAAGTAGAAAAAGAACTTGTAGATGCTAAGAATATAATTCATGCTTAGCTAGCGAAGGCTCTCTCTGTACCATCTTGCAAGAAGATAATTGAAAAGCTGGTACCCATTCAGTAACTCACTCATGATTCAAGAATTCATTATAACTATCAAATCTTCATTACTTTCTTAGTAGCTAAGGTGGGTTTTATTTGAAAGTGCTGGGTGATATACAGTATACTTGTATAATTTGACACCCTTAGGCAGAAAATTTGGAGCCTTGCTATAGCACCATTATGTTCAGATTATAGCTAGCCTGTGCTCTTCCTATTTTAAAAAAATAAAATAAAAAACAAAACCCTAAATTTTGACTGTAATTTTCACCTTAAGGGCCACCTATTTGAGAGTTTTAGTCTTAAAAAAGTTTGAGTCTGTAATTTAGGATGAACTATGCACTTTTTAAATACAGTTTACATATATATTAAAATTTTTAGAAACTGCCAAATTAAATATTCAATAGAATCCTTCAGAACTGAAAAGCAAAAAGAACTAAGACTAAAAACCAAGGACTGTTTGACAATCACAAAAGGTGAAACATATGCGTAATGGGAAAGCCAGAAAAAGAAAAAAAGAGGGAAATGCACAGAAGAAATATTTGGAACAATAATGACTGATACTTTTTTCCAAATTAATGTCAGGCACCAAACCCAGAAAGTTCAGGGAACACCAGGCAGGATGAATATCTCCCAAAACTACACCTCAGTATGTCATTTTTAAACTATAGGAAATCAAAGTTAAGAAAATACTTTGAATATTTTCCCCTGAATATAAAAAGAAGGGAGAAAAGGACACTCCACTTATAGAACAGAGATAACAATTACATCTGACTTCTCAGAAACTAAGTTCTAAAGTACAGAATATTCATTGATCATTAAAGGATATAAAGAGGTTGATGGCAAATATGGGAGGAATCCCAGATTATTTTCTTTTGTGAAATCCTGAAATTTTAATTTAAGTGGACGGTATTTTATCTCAGTGGCTGAAAATCCATATGACTCCATCTGGGGCAGCACACTTGGACTCCTATAGTACCCCTTCCTCCCACTGTGGGTCAGGTGTTTTTGGCACGTTGTTGTTTCCACAGGAAGTTTGTAGTCTACATGGTGATTTTATATCTGCATGAACACGTCAACGTTCCCTCTGCCATTTCCTCAGAACTAATTATAAAGTGACTTAAGAAGGTGCCGATTTGTACAATCCCCCAACAAAATACTCTTCATTGTAGATTAGAAATATTATGCTAGATCCTGTTCATTGAGCACTGAGACATGTGGGTTAGCCAGGCCGCGCTATTTTTAAGGTGCTGGATCCATTGTCTCCAGTAGCCAGACAAGTCAACAAAGACCTTAGAAAGCAAGGCATTCATTGATTTGTTTCTGAAGTTTTGATTGCATGTCATCAGCCTGGGTGAGATTGGTGAAAGGAAAGATGCAAAATGCAGCATGTTCTGGGCAAGTCGCTGACAAGGGCCGAGATAGACGCTCTGGGGAAGGCTGCTCAGTGAACTGTGTCTTGTGAGCTCAAACATTTGTCCACATGCTTTTTGTGATGTGACTGTTTATCCTCTGTCCTTAGAGGTTGATTTATAAAGTTTGACATGGCACTATATAAACGCAACACTCTGCTACTTGGAAACAGGAGAAAATGATATATTAAGTCACAGTGGCTCAATTGTTTTGGAGATCTTATGTCCCATGTCATAGCAGGACAAATGAAAACTCATTAGAAGTGAATATTGTTGCTGTTCTTCAAACTTGAAAATGGCCTTTTGAACAACTGCCAGAAAGATCTCTACAGACTCAAAGAAGTTTTGATATCCTATGCATAAGTATTGTCTACTTATGCTAACACTCTATCATTCTATTTTCTGCTCAATTCAATCAGCCCATCTTAAACAAAACAAAACAAAACACACAACAAACAACAATAATAGCAGCAGATTGAAACAACATATATTTTTATAAAGTTACATACATAAATAATTTAATAGTGTTCCATTTAGGACATTACCAACTATAACCATAAGGCAATTTATCCAACAAGGAGTATGACTTTCAACTGATTTTATGGTGAGCTGTGATAGGGTTTTCATATCTGATATCACAACTATGACTTACTCTGTTTTTAAAAATGTGGGAAAATATATGTAATTACATTTTTTTTGGTTCCATATGCAACTGATACAAATCTAAGCAAGAAATTCATGTAGGAAAATGTTATTTTCTCCATAATTAGATGAAAATTATTTTTGGAATCTCACTGCAATAAGGAAATAATTATAATCTATCAATTTAGTATTTTGCCTTACCAGGATTGTTTTTACAGGATTGAATCTTTGGTTCTGGCGAGCTCAAGGAGTGGTGTGGGATAAGTAGAGGAGGGCCTTCAGGCACATAACCATGTTGTCATCTGCTAAAATGCCCTCCTTCGTCTGAGAATCATTCAATTCCTGAACCTAAACACAAGTCCACTCCTGATCTAGTTTATTCTCTCAAGTTTCTTACCCCTTTCTAGCACATGGGAAATATGTGTTGTTTCAAAATCAGTATGCGATCATGAGGTAAAGGTAAAAACTTAAGGATCTTTGGTCCAGGGGCAGCATAGTTAGGGGCCAGAAAAATTGGGCCTCCCCCAAACTTTTCAGAATCTAGTTGGGGACATATAGCTTAGACTTCTCTGCTCTCTAATATCCCTAAGGTTATCTGAGCTTTCCTTGTTCACCCCACACTCTTATACTTTGCTTTGGGAAAGGTAGGAAGGACATAAATGTATTGAAATTTCCTTGCATTGATTGAGATAAAACCACCCCTTGCAAAATGGAGCCTTGAAATAGAAATCAAATTCCATTGCATAGAGAGAAAATAGCTTCTTTTTATGTTTCCTAAGTTTATAGTCTAAAGATTATATTTGCTAAATATAATTGTTTGCTGGCTATGACAGAAATAGCTATTTATACTTAACTTGATACCTTTCAGCTTTTATAGTAAGCATTCTTCAAGCACAATATTATTTAATCTTTATAACCAACAGAAAACAAGCTACTTTATAACCTGTTATTATTAATGTACTAGGGGCCTGGTGCATGAATTTATGCACCAGTGAGGTGCCTTGGCCTGGACTGTGGGATTGGGCCAAAACAAGCTCTCCGACATTCTCCGAGGGGTCCCAGATTGCGAGAGAGTGCAGGCCAGGTCGAGGGACACCACCAGTGCACAATCAGGGCTGGAGAGAAATGTGGGAGGTTGACCAGCAAGGGAGGGAGCGAGGGAGGGCTCCAGGGCATGTCTGGCCCATCTCGCTCAGTCCTGATCGGCCAGACCCCAGCAGCAAGCTAACCTACCAGTTGGAGCATCTGCCTCCTGGTGGTCAGTGCATGTCATAGAGAGTGGTTGAGTGGCCTTAGCATATCATTAGCATATTATGCTTTGATTGGCTGAATGGATGACCGGACACTTATCATATTAGGCTTTTATTATATAGGATTATACTAACAAGTATACTGAAGTTCTATAACATTATCCATTACCATCTCAAAGTTGTATATATAGTAATTGATGAAGTCAGGATTTCAACATTGTTAAAAGTGATATTGACATTTATGTTGTTACCCTTATTTTAGATATAAGTATTTTTCAGTATGGGGATAGATAGATATGCAAACAGATAATTTACTTTAGATTCCTATGAACATATCATATGGTTAGAGTGTTCTAGGAGTATAGTAGACAAGATAAATAGTTCTATTTTAGTGATCTATTACTTGCTTTTTCATTTTATATTTATCAACAACCATTTTAAATAATTGGATCAATACTATTAAACAAAAATAATTTGATGCAGTGGCTTTATATTCAATGTGGTAGCTAAGTCTGCAAGATTTCCCCACAGTGACCTCAGTCTCCAAGTATTCATGCCCTTGTGTGGCATGAATACTAAATCAAGCTGCTTTATAATAGAAATGACACTGGTTGACTTCCAGAGCTGGATCATAAAAGGCCTGTAGCTTTCTTCTTGGTCTTTTGGAACTCTTGCTTTGTGAATCTTCCTCTTGGAAATCAACCACCATGTTATGAGAAGCCCAAGCCATATGGACAAACAATGTGTAGAGATTCTGTTTCAAAGCCCATGTCAAATGACCAGTCAACAGACAGCATCAGCACTGACACCATGTGAAACAGCTGATACTAGTCAATACACCAACTTATGAGAGATAACAAAAGAGTTGTTCTTTTAAGCCATTGAATTTTGGGCTGGAAGTGGGGAGGGGAGGTTGGTATGCATAGATAAATAACCAGAATAGTAAAAAACTTGACTAGTATATCTTGAACTTTCTAGGTGGCTTTAGAAAAATCATTAAATCTATATAAACTTTATTTTTACATCTGTAAAGTATATAAAATAATAGCTCTTGAATAAGAATAGAGTGGAATTGATATTATGTGAATGAATTTTTAAAACTCTGGAGCAATCTCTAAGTACATGTTAACTCATTTTTGTTTTTTATTTTGTATTTTGATAAGGTGCCATATGGAGAAATGACTTGCCGAAACAGCAGCTAGTATGTAAGTAAATTAGAACTTAAGTCCAATGGCTTCTATGATTGATACTCTACTTTTTCAGGTGTTTGATAATATCATTTATTCATAAATATATTTTTAAAAAATGTATGATGCATTTTGCATACAGTGCATTTTCTCCTAGAAAATGGGGAGTCAATGTCAAGAAATGGACATATCATTTTGAAATGCATGCCTTTTGGCATATTACATTGATGGTCATTGAATATAATTTTGTCTAAAACATTTTGAATATTTAGATCATATTCTCACAGCATTGTTTACACTCTGTATTATCCATTTAGTATATACGTGGGAGTAAAGCTTAATTCCTTGGCTGAGAAATTACATGGCAAATTATTATACATAGCTTTTAGAAAAAAATTCATAAATTTAAAGGGGTATTATTGTATATTTAAAAACAGAAGATGAAGTAATTATGTTAAAGTAAGATTTTTAGTATGACTTATGAATCTCTGTTTTATGCTTCTTCTTTTGGTGAATTCTATTATTTTAAATAGTTTATGGAGCAATGTGATCTTTTTGTATATGTGGAGCTGATGACCATCAGACTGGAGTTTTTTGTTTTTTTGTTTTTTTAAAAATCTTTAATTTCTCTATTGGTTAAAGTATTACACATGTGTCCTCATCCCCCCATTAACCCCCAACTTCCCTCCCCCACAATCATGCTCTCATCCCCCTGTTGTCCTTGTCCATTGGTTTGGCTTATATGCATACATACAAGTCCTTTAGTTGATCTCTTCCCCTTAACCCCTCCATCCCCTACTTTCCCTCTGGGGGTTGATAGTCTGATAGCTGTTTCTCTGTCTTTGGATCTGTCCCTGTTCATCAGTCTATGTTGTTCTCTATATTCCACAAATGAGTGAGATCATGTGGTATTTATCTTTCTCTGACTGGTTTATTTCACTTAGCATAATGCTCTCCAGTTCCATCCATGCTGTTGCAAATGGCAAGAGTTCCTTCTTTTTTACTGCAGCATAGTATTCCATTGTGTAGATGTACCACAGTTTTTTAATCCACTCATCTGCTGATGGGCACCTAGGCTGTTTCCAAATCTTAGCTATGGTGAATTGAGCTGCTATGAACATAGGGGTGCATATATCCTTTCTGATTGGTGTTTCTGGCTTCTTGGGATATATTCCTAGAAGTGGGATCACTGGGTCGAATGGGAGTTCCATTTTTAGTTTTTTGAGGAAACTCCATACTGTTCTCCACAGTGGCTGCACCAGTCTGCATTCCCACAAGCAGTGCAGAAGGGTTCCTCTTTTTCCACATCCTCTCCAACACTTGTTGTTTGTTGATATGTTGATAATAGCCATTCTGGTGGGTGTGAGATGATACCGCATTGTCGTTTTGATTTGCATCTCTCATATAATTAGTGACTTTGAGCATGTTTTCATATGTCTTTCGGCCTTCTGTATGTCCTCTTTCGAAAAATGTCTATCTAGGTCAGGGGTACTCAAACTACGGCCCGCAGGCCACATGCAAATACAAATATTGTATTTGTTCCCGTTTTGTTTTTTTTACTTCAAAATAAGATATGTGCAGTGTGCATAGGAATTTGTTCATAGTTTTTTTTTTTTTTAAACTATAGTCCGGCCCTCCAACGGTCTGAGGGAGAGTGAAATGGCCCCCTTTTTAAAAAGTTTGAGGACCCCTGATCTAGGTCCATTGCCTATTTTTTGATTGGATTGTTTATCTTCCTATTGTTAAGTTGCATGAGTTCCCTGTAAATGTTGGAGATTAAACCCTTATCGGTGATATCATTGGCAAATATGTTCTCCCATGCGGTGGGCCTTCTTATTGTTTTGTTGATAGTTTCCTTTGCTGTGCAAAAGCTTTTTATTTTGATGTAGTCCCATTTGTTTATTTTTTCTTTAGTTTCCATTGCCCTAGGAGCAGTATCAGAGAAGAAATTCTTTCAGCATATGTTTGCGATTTTGCTGCCTGTGGATTCCTCTAGTATATTTATGGTTTCCCGTCTTACGTTTAAGTCTTTTATCCATTTTGAGTTTATTTTTGTGTATGGTGTGAGTTGGTGGTCTAGTTTCATCTGTTTGCATGTATCTGTGCAATTTTCCCAACACCATTTATTGAAGAGACTGTCTTGACTCCATTGTATGCTCTTGCCTCCTTTGTCGAATATTAATTGGGCATAGTGGTTTGGGTCGATTTCTGGGTTCTCTATTCTATTCCATTGATCTATATGTCTGTTCTTATGCCAGTACCAAGCTGTTTTAAGAAGAGTGGCTTTGTAATACAGCTTGATATCTGGTATTGAGATCCCACCTACTTTGTTCTTCTTTCTCAGGATTGCTGCAGCTATTCGAGGTCTTTTTTTATTCCAGATGAATTTTTGTAACATTCGTTCTAGATCTGTGAAATATGCCATTGGTAATTTAATGGGGATTGCATTGGATCTATAGATTGCTTTGGGTAGTATGGACATTTTGATGATGTTGATTCTACCAATCCATGAACATGGTATATTCTTCCATCTATTTATGTCTTCCTCTATCTTTTTTTTCAGTGTCCTGTAGTTTTTCGCATATAAGTCTTTTACCTACTTAGTTAAGTTTATTCCTAGGTATCTTAATTTTTTTGGTGTGATGGTAAATGGGATTGCTTTTTTAGTCTCACTTTCTGTAAGTTCACTATTGGTATAAAGAAATGCCATAGATTTATTGGCATTAATTTTGTATCCTGCTACATTGCTGAATTCATTTATTAAGTCTAATAATTTTTTGATGGAGTCTTCCATCCCTGGGATAAATCCTACTTGGTCATGGTGTATTATCTTTCTGATGTACTGCAGGATCCAATTTGCTAGGATTTTGTTGAGGATTTTGACATCTATGTTCATGAGGGATATTGGCCTGTAATTCTCTTTCATTGTGTTGTCTTTATCTGGTTTTGGTATTAGGGTGATGCTGGCTTCATAGAACGAGCTTGGAAGTGTTCCTTCCTCTTGAATTTTTTGGATAGTCTGAGGAGGATAGGTTTTAGTTCTTCCTTGAATGTTTGGTAGAACTCCCCTGTGAAGCCGTCTGGCCCTGGGCTTTTGTTTGCTAGAAGCTTTTTGATTACTGCTTCAATTTCTTCCATAGTTATTGGCATATTAAGATTTTTAAATTCTTCCTGATTAAGTTTTGGAATGTTGTATTTTTCTAGGAATATGTTCATTTCCTCCAGGTTGTCTAGTTTGTTGGAGTAGAGTTGTTCATGGTATTTTTTAACAATCCTTTGTATTTCTGTGGGGTCTGTTGTTATTTCTCCTCTTTCATTTCTGATTTTGTTTATTTGGGTCCTCTCTCTTTGTTTCTTGGTGAGCCTGGCTAGAGGTTCATCAATCTTGTTTATCCTTTCAAAGAACCAGCTCTTGGTTTTGTTGATCTTTTGTATTTTTTTTTTTTTTTTTGGTCTCTATGTCGTTTATCTCCACTCTGATCTTTATTATTCCTTTCCTTCTGCTTACACTGGGCTTTTCTTCTTGCTCTCTTTCTAACTGTTTGAGTTGTAGGGTTAGGTATTTTATTATCATTGTTTCCTGTTTTTTACAATAGGCTTGTAGAGCTATGAACTTCCCTCTCAAGACTGCTTTCGCTGAGTCCCATAGGTTTTGGATGGTTGTGTTTTCATTGTCATTTGCTGCCATGATGTTTTTTTTATTTCTTCTTTGATCTCTCTGGTAACCCAGTCATTGTTTAATAGCATGCTATTTAGTCTCCATGTGTTTGTTTTCTTGGATTGTTTTTATTGTTGTTGATTTCCAGTTTTATGCCATTGTGATCTAGGAAGATGCTTGATATGATTTCCATCTTCTTGAATTTGAAAAGACTTTGTCTGTGACCCAATATATGGTCTATCTTTGAAAATGACCCATGTACACTTGAGAATAATGTATATTCTGTGGCTTTGGGGTGAAATGTTCTGAAGATGTCAATTAATTCCATCTGATCTAGTGAGTCATTTAGGATTGATGTTTCTTTGCTGATTTTTTGTTTAGAGGATTTGTCCAATGGTGATAGTGGGGTGCTAAAGTCCCCTACTGTTATTGTATTGCTGTCAATCTCTCCCTTGATCTCCTCCAGAAGTTTTCTTATGTATTTGGGTGCTCCTATATTGGGTGTGTATATGTTTACCAGAGTTATTTCTTCTTGTTGGATTGCTCCCTTTAGTATTATGAAGTGGCCTTACTTATCTCTTGTTATGTCCTTCACTTTGAGATTTAATTTGTAAGATATAATTATTGCTACCCCAGCTTTTATTTTTCATTTCCCTTCTCCTGAAATACCATTTTTCATCCCTTCACCATCAGTCTCTGTGAGTCGTGTGTTCTGAGATGTGTTTCCTGTAGACAGCAGATATATGGGTCATGTTTTCTTATCTACTCAGTTACCCTATGTCTTTTGATTGGGGCATTTAATCCATTTACATTTAAAGTTATTATTGATAGATACTTGTTTGTCGCCATTTTTATTCTTTACCTCTGTGTCCCTTCTTTGTTTCCTTCTTTTTCTTTTTTTTTATAGCAGACCCTTTAGCATTTCTTGCATTACTGGTTTGGTGGTAATAAACTCCCGTAGTCCTTTTTTGTCTGTGAAGCTCTTGATTTCACCCTCAATTTTGATTGATAGCCTTGCTGGGTACAGTATTCTTGTATTCAGACCCTTCCTTTGCATGACTTTGTATATTTCATTCCATTCCCTTCTTGCCTGATGTGTTTCTGTTGAGAAATCCGTTGCTAGTCTGATGGGGGATCCTTTGTAAGTAACTTTCTGTCTCTCTCTGGCTGCTTTTAAGATTCTTGCTTTGTCGTTGGTGTTTGCCAATTTAATTATAATGTGCCTTGGCATCTGTCTTTTGGGGTTCACTTTGTTTGGGACTCTGTGAGCTTCTTGGATTTGTGTGGGTTTTTTCTTCTCTATATCAGGGAAGTTTTTTGTCATTATTTTTTCAAACCGGTTTTCTATTCCTTGCTCAGTTTCCTCTCCTTATGGCACCCCTATTAAGAGGATGTTGTTTCACTTCATATTGTCCCAAAGTTCTCTTAGGCTCTCCTCCTGCTTTTTAATTTTTTTTTCTAGAAGCTGCTCTGCTTGGGTATTTTTTCCTACCTTGTCTTCTAGCTCACTGATGCGGTCCTCTGCTTCTTCTAGTCTACTGTTGATGCTTTCTATTGAGTTCTTTATAGCAGTGATGTCATTTTTCATTTCTTCTTGGTTCTTCTTCATTTCCTCTTGGTTCTTACACATATTGTTGAATTTGTCTTCCATTCTTTTTATCCACCTTATGACCATTTCTCTGAATTCTTTCTCTGACAGGTTTCTGGCCTCCATTGCCTCCATTTCGTTTACTTCCTTTTCTGGTGATGGCTGTTTTTCTTTCATATGCAGGCTGTTTCTTTGTCTCCCCATGATCTCTCTTCTCCAGGTGTTTGGTTATGTAGTTCTCTCTCTGCTACGTTGATTTAAAGGCACAAAATACAACACAACAAGGCACAATGCACAAGGCACTGAACACTTATATATTCATGATGCTAATCACCCCAAATAAAGGTGACCACCAGATCAAAGAGAATTAGGGGATAAAGAAGAGATAAGAGAAAAAGAAAAAAAAGAGAAAAAGAAGAAAAAAAGGAGTGCAAAAATGAAATTGGGAAGAGGAAAAAAAAGGAAGAGAGAAAAGAAAGAGAATGAAATAGAAAAGGGGAAGAAACTATTTATATGGAGGGGGGAAAACTCCAATAGAACAGCCACTAATCCCAACAAATTCCAGCAAAAGATCCTTGGAGATGAATGCAAACTACAAACAACAATTAATATTAAGTGAGGCAATGGAAAACAGAAGCAAAAAAATAACTGGAAAAAACAACAACAGAAAAATAAAAAGCAAAACAACCTCACAAAAAATCATAAAAAAAACCCTCAATATACTCAACAATCAAGCAAACAACAACAAAATGACAGAGAGAAAAAAAAAAATAACTTTGGATAGTGAAGAAAGAGAAGAGAGAGGTGTATATGGATTTAGACCAAGAGATTGGTAATTCGATATATAAGTAGGGTAAAATTTTAACAGAGTGTAAAAATAAGGAATAAGGAAAATCTAAAGCAGGTATAGGGTAAGAGAAACAGGACAACAAAAGGGGAAAAGTGAGGAAGAGAGTTTTGGCATAAAGGTAAAATTGAGGTAGAGTAAAAGGATGCTAAAGGAAAGATGAAAATAGAATGTAGAACACTAATCCCAAAATATTCACCTTAACAAGACATGACCCAAAGGGAACAAAGCATGGATGTACTCATGGCACCAATAACCCCAATATAAGCAACCACCTGAGAAAAGATAATTAGGGGAGAGAAAAGAGCACAAATGGTTTCTAAGACAGAGAGAAAAAAAGAAAGGAGAGAAAAGAAAAAGGAGAATATATATTTATGGAGAAAACATCATAGAGCCAATAGATAAACCAAACAAATACAAATACCAAACACCAGTAAAGAGGGCAGAATCTGTAGAGGCTGAGCTGATATACAGGAAATAAGGTTAAGAATTGGATAAACATGGGGAGGACCTCAATTCAGTATAGAGGAAGTAGTAAAGGGATGAATGGATAAGAAGAGAAAGAAGGAGAACAAAATAATATATTTACAAAAAAATTGATTTAAAAAATGGTATAAAAATAGAAAATAGCAAGTAAAAATAAAATAAAATTGAATGATGAAAAAATAATGTGAAAAGAAGTAGAAAATAAAGCAACAAACAAAAAAGAAAAACAAAGAAAAAAGCAAAAAAAAAGCTATCAAAATAATAATATAAAAATAAAAGTGGAAAATTGAAATTTCAATCCTTTGGCTGACTTAAGATCCCAGTTTTCTAGAATGTCTGTGATTTTTTTTTTTTTTTCTGTTTCTGGGACTGAAGGCCAGACCCTGTTAACTCCCAGGGACTAATCAGATTATTCTAATCCTTTGTACCATTCAGGGTGGAATCTGGGTGTGGCTGTATTCCTTGCCTGGGGACTGGAGGGGGGGGTCATAACTTTAGGAGAAAATGGCTGCCCAGGTCCTGGGCTCAGGGGTGACTCAGCACTCAATTTGCTGCCACTTCTCCTGGCCCCCTTCTCTAGCCTCTCCCCAGATTCCACTTGTCTGCACCTTCTCCCGCTCCTCAGCATGGGTGAGTGTCTGTATCCGAAATGTCCTATGCACAGAGTTCAGTGAAAACAAACAAACAAACGCCGGCCATGGAAACGGGGAAGGCTGAGTCTCTAAGCTCCTCTCTTACTGGCACTGCGTGGTCTGGTCAGCGCTTCAGGCTGCCTTTTCTGAGCTCAGACTTCCTTAATTATGGATCCCAGGTCTCAAATCCCCCAGCGCCAACAGTCCTGCGGATCTCCTTTCCCTCCTCAGAGGCTGTGCTTGTCCCAAGGGACGCAGCTGGATGCAGCGTGGTTTCCCTCTGACCCTCTGGGCTTAGAGATCTGGCAAACTTTCCTGCCCAGATCCCTGGTTTTTACCTTCCCAGGGGAACTCTGCCCTTCCCGGCTGCAAACTGTCTCACCAGCTGCAGACTGGAAGTTTTTGGATCTGTTTTGTTTTTTAACTTAAATCAACTGTAGCTATTATGTTGAAAGTACAGAGAATTCCATAGGGCTCAAATAGAAAGTGTTTTTCATTTTAACATCTAAATCTGTGGATTTGTTTTCTTTGTAGCTTGGGTGAACTCTGTCTGCTATAATTTTACATTTTAAACATATAATTCTTACATGTTTAAAATTATTTTGATCACTTTAGACAAATGAACAGTCAGAGTTGAGCTATTATAATACCTAACAGAGTTTCATAAGACCACTCTGAACATCTTTTAAATTTGTAACTTCTCACTTTCCTTAGTTTGGGTCAACTTGAGTCTAGGGAGCCTGCAATCGAGGAAGAAAGGCCTAGTTAATCTCTTTATTTTTTATTTTTTCTCTTTGTAGTTGACACTCCTTTCCCATGTACTTCTGCTCCATTCTCTAGCTGTGGTTTCTAATACTTTAGTTTTATAGCTCTGAGCAGAGCAGAGGAGATTATATAAGGGACTAAAAAAGGTGTTACTTTACTGGCATGCTTGTGATATGGTATTAGTGCATGCTACAAATAGTGGATTTGAAAGAGGACTTTTACTCTGATGAATTCTGTACGTTTCTCAGAGATTTTCTCACTGAGGACATCCAATTGAAATTTCTGGGAGAGCTAGATTTACTCTGGCTTACTTTTTATCCCAAGCCTCAATTTTGGCATCCTATAATCTCTTCAACACAACCCTTTCTGTTGGAGCCCTGCCATACCTCTAAGTGATTCTATTGGGTAGAGTTATTTTCAACATGAGTCCTGGCTGACTTTCTACAAAGTGACCCATGTTGGGTTTTGGGGTCTTATGTCTGCCATACATAGCTTTTTTCCATGTAGCTACCTTTACTCTCTCTGCTACTAGAGGTCATTCCAGCCCCAGGTTGTAATCCTAGTCTTTTGGATGTGGCCTAATTACCATTATTCTTAGCTTTATATCCCATCACATTTCCCCCTAAAAGACTCCAGTAATAAATATAAAATTGTTCTTGTGGCCTTCTGAAATTTTCTTCCACTAGCTTTGAAGTGAATGGGAAGACTCCCTTCACTATCATGTTCTTCATGGTAGCAGGAAGGCTCAGAAAAAAAAAAAATATATATATATGATATTTATTTATATACATATATATATGATATTTATTTAGGCTAAGCCTCCTCAACCTCATGAAGATATAAAAAAAGTTATTTATGCCGAAACCGGTTTGGTTCAGTGGATAGAGCGTCGGCCTGCGGACTGAAGGGTCCCAGGTTCGATTCCGGTCAAGGGCATGTACCTTGGTTGCGGGCACATCCCCAGTAGGGGGTGTACAGGAGGCAGCTGATCGATGTTTCTCTCTCATCGATGTTTCTAACTCTCTATCTCTCTCCCTTCCTCTCTGTAAAAAATCAATAAAATATATTTAAAAAAACATTATTTATATCTATAAGTTCAAATTTGTGTTTCATATGACAAAGTCATTTTTTATTACATTCTTTAGTAGGTCCAACAACAGTGGTTTAACACCTTACTTCGAATTGAGGAAATACTTGCCACTTATTGTTTAGTTCTGTAGCTACTGTGCCTCAACCACAGCTGACAAAGAATATTCACAAGGACATCCTATTGCACAACATTTGTAAAAACAGAACATAAAACAATTCTTCAATTCCTTTACAAAAGGATAAGACAAATGAAAAGTAAGGATCCTATAGTCTAAAGAATATGTCAAGATCAACACTGAAAAATAGCAGAGATGTTAATGAATATTTATAAGCAAGATTCTTCATTACAGTGTTAAGATTAAATATGTGAATTAAAATAAATTAATTTTTAAAAAGGCGAGAACCAATTAAATATATGACAATATGGGGGTAGTTTAAGATCTTGCAGTACATCCATGGAATTAAACATTGTACTGCCTCTATTAGAGTTCAGGGGGTAAAAACAGATCCACTATACATTTTTTAGAAATAATGGTTTTATTACAGGAATTAGACATAAGTATGGTAAAACTTGGGCAGAAAATGGGTGAAGGAGAATCAAAGAATCAACCAATAACCAGTATGTCTAAAACAATTTGAAGCTTTTCAGGGAAAGAAAAAAAGCCAAGTACCGGACCTTTGGACACCAGAGAGGTGCTGAGAAGAAGGATCTCCCACAAAAGACTATTAAAATTGCCACCTCTGGGAAGATGGTCCTTGTGTGTAGCCAAGCTTACAGGCAAGCCCTAATGGCAGACTTGAATCCTCTGTTGGCTAGCCCGGCCGGTAGTCAAGAAGATAAGCTGAATATGAAACAGAGGAGAGTGAGCAGTAGCTGCACACCTCTTTCTGTCACTTTGGCTGATTGTAACATCCTTTTGAGAGTAATGGTTTCTGCCTCACTTCTACCAAATACATACACTTTCCTTTCTTTTGCATAACTCCTACCCAGAGGTGTCCAGGGAGAAGAATTTTGGAGCCATGCTCATCTTTAGCCAACTTGACATAACACCATCCTGCACACTCTTCTTAAACAAACCTGACATCAAACTCAACAATTTAAGAACAAGTTTATGATTACTAATCAGTTTAACATATTCCTTGACTACCTGTGGTATGCTAATCACTGTGCCTGCTGGATGTAAGTAAATGTAAAAATGGATCCTACGCACAGGACATATAATCTACTACTGCAATGGAGAAATGCAGGTAAGGATCAAATCCTTATGTGAAAAGCATGATTACAGAGGAAACAAAAGGAGATCTCAAAGTACATAAAAACTACATCTAATCTAGACATGGGGATCAGAGAACCCTTCCCAGATGCAGTGACTTTTAAACTTGGAATGGAGAAATTCACAGAATTTATCAGAAGCAGTTGTGAGAGAGTATGTGTGCATATCAGGGGACTATTGCAGGAGGAGGGTGTGGAGTAAATGGCGTAGAGTGAGCGTTTCACAAAGAACCAATAATTTAACACTTGTAAGTGCTCTGTACCAAATGCTGTCAAGTTCTCTACTTTTTGCATCTGTGATTTTTTTACTTGAGAGTGTTCTGGCTGCAGGAGCCTATTTATCTTAGGGACACATTATGACTTCTGTGGACCCTAGGCTAATTGGGCTTCATGGCCACTTTCTCTATAAAATAATATTAAACATTATATGTGATGACTGTGTTGATATGAAAACAAGTATAATCCATACTGTATTATATTCTTTTTTTTATTTATTATGAGTTAAAAGAAGGCACTGCTTAATGTAGAAGTCAGCCCTGAACTAGCCCACTTTCAGGACAAGTCAGAGTTATCAGGGCGCCCTGTGAGCAGCTCACAAAAAATGAGGATGAGACATGGTGGATAAAATCTCCAGCTCTTGTCCACTCAGGGGAGAATACTTAGAGTCTGTACCACACAGTTTCCCAGTGGTCCCTGGTTGGGTACTCATGATAGTAACTGGCCCATTAACTCAACTGTGTTGACTTCCTGGGATCAACTCACAAATAAGCCATTTGTGTTCAAATTATTTTCTCAAAGTCTTTTTATTCTTTTATTTTAAATTCTGAAAAAAAAAAACAAGATAAGAAAAATAATAGCATATCTGAGGAGATGAAACATGCCCGTGTGCTTGGGTTGTAAAATCCAAGAAAAAATATTGGGCAACATTATACTGGAGAAAGTAGGTCTTATAAATCACTTCAAAATGTTTAGATTTTATCCTAAGTTCATGAGAGAACTACACAAGCTTTATGTTCCAATTGACCAGTGTAACTCCAATAAATTTAATTTTAAAAAGATATCAGCCTGATCAGAATTGTTGGAAGAAGATAGTTCTTATTATCAAACCAGGAGAGAATCAAATGTGGAAGTTTTGGAAGTAATCCAGGCATAAAAAATGATCTGGACTACTCAGTTTGTGACAAGAAGCTTGAGAAGAATTAAATAAAGTCTGGGGAATGTTTAAGGAGACAGAGAACACAGGATTTGATAGCTAGTAGGGAGAATAAAGTAAGAAGGACATATAAGGCTGGCACTAAAGTCTCAGCTTATTTGTCAGAAACTAGGGATAAAACAAAGAGTAAAATATTACAAAATATAGTTCAAAGCTTACATATGAAACTATGCATTCATAAGTGTATTTATATATTCTAAATATAATTATTTATTTATTTGCATTTTTATTTTATTATTTTATACAAGTCATACATATACAAACTTTTAATTAGTGATTTTTTTCTTTTAGATAAGCATGCATAGAACTGAGTTCATTTAAGGTAGAGTGTTTTATTGAGAAAAATTCATATTTTAATCCCAGAAGTGATTCGTTTATATTAGTCTCTGATAGATCAAATGTACCATATAACTTCTAATATCCACTTCATTTTTTGTTTGTTTTTTAACCATCTTATAACATTTGATTTCAAATTAGTCATTGACAATTAAATATTTTCTTTGAGCATTCATCTTTATTTACACAGCCATTTTTCAAATAAGATTTGCAAGCTTCTATAATGGAGACTAGTAATCATTTAGCTGTTTGATCACTGCTTCTGACTAGTTTAAGTGATTCCTGTGTCCGAAACAAAGAAATATATGGTATTTTGACTTTATGGATGAGTTATCCACAGTGGACTAGTTAACCAAATAATAATCAATATTCACCGTTTTCATCATTCCTTAGGAATTTGTCATTTCATTTATCCAGTTGAAATTCAATATTTTAAAGTATAACTGAATAAATGATAAGCTAGGATAAATGTTTGTAACAAATTAATCAAATAATTAATTTCCTTAAAAAATAAGATGTTACAAATCAATAACACACACACACACACAACAATGACAAGTAATTTGATTTAAAAAATGGAAAAGTTTAAGCCATTTGTAAAAGATTAGATACAAATTGCCAGCAAACACAGCACAATATAAATTTCAACAGTTTAAATATACTGTACATTAAAATAAAAATGAAAACCTGTTTTTCTTTCATCAGGCAAAAGCCATGTTTTAGAAGGTAATCATGTAGTTTAAAGGACATCATTCCATCCCACAGTTCTAGCGTATGTTCCCTGGAAGTAATTTGTCAATAGACATGTGTACCATGAGGATTCTAATACCATAATTTTGTGACCAAATATCCGTACCCATCTGCAATTTGGCCTCTGAGTCTGCTGCAGTCTCCCATACTGGAGTTTAAAGTCTGACTCTGATGAATTGCATTGCCTGTATTGTCCATTTCACCACAAAACTTGTTTTATTTTGCATACTCCAAGGGAAACTGAGGCATTGGCCCATGCCTTATGACCACCCCTCCCCTGCTTACCATGTCTTATAACTCTACCTCGCGTACCCAATACAATTAGAACATTTCTACTCATGAATTCTGGAGTAAGTCAATGCAAATAATCACTGAGTAATTTGCATTATGAGTACCCCATCTTTTACAGACACTTGATACTCCAGCCAGTTACCTGAGTCACGAGAAATCGCCAAAAATTGGAGTCAACTGAAATTATCCATTGTTTTTATCTCACAATCACACTTGCTGACTGCTGAGTCAGCTAACACTTGAAAGTCCAGTTGCCCCAACCAATCAGAAACCGAATGATTTAAAGTAAGGATCTTGTTTCCTTAGTAACCCATCCTTTTAACCATCAGCTCCTTGAAACTCTTGCTTTTAAAACCCTTGCCATATTTCAGAGAATGTCTTCAGTTTATACTGAAGGCTATGTTCTCTGATTTGCAAATCATATCAGAATAAATCTTTTTAATTCCTCCGAGCCCTGTGGAGCTTTTCCTCACAACATAGTATTTGAACTCTAGGAATTCTAAGTACATAATCAGAAATTTGTTAAACTTATTTATTTAAAATTATTCTCATATTAGTTTTTATAATAAATAAAATCTGAAATAGAATAATATCCCAAAATATCTAATTGGTTAATATATATATACATATAAAATATTTGACAAAATATTTTCAAAGAATATTTTCAAATATAAAAAATTATTCTTATCAACAGTTATATATTTTAACCATATCATATTGATTTATGTAATATTAAAATAAATATGATATAAATTTTCTACCTAAATTATGGGAGTGGAGAGATAACCTGGACTCTTGTGGTGTATAGATGACTTATTCTTAGAATAACCTTTTGCATATAATTAAATGTCCAGGTGTCCATATCTAGTTGTCAGTTTTAGTGGATCCCTATGCTTTCCTTTACAATGTATAGGCTGGATAACTTCTGGGAAAGGCCAGCTTGTAAAATGATTTTTTGGTCCTTATACACAGAACTCACTCATAATAAGGGTTCTAAACAAGTCTGACATATTTAATATTGTTACAGATTTTCCAGGTGAATCTCAGCCAAATGTATAGCAAGATTTTATTTTTATTTACCCAAAGAAACTAGAACATTTCTACTCACGAATGCTGAAGTTAGTCACTAGAAATGACCACTGAATAATTTATAGCACCCCATGTTTTACAGACACTTGACACTCCAAACAATTTACCTGATATTTTGTGAAATGGAGAGTTTATTTAGGACAGACATTCAAGCAATTTCTACCATTTTTATGTAACTTTAATTCTCTGTGGAGTTCTTAACCTCCTGATGATAAACTTTATTTTATCCTATTTGTTTTATTTTTTTATTTTCCTTTCTCTCTCTTTTTTTAATGTTCAAGGAATAAGATTAATTTACATGAACATGTATTATTGAAATGAAAAAAATGCACTCTCCTTACAAAGATATTAAAAGCTCTGAAATAATTTTATTAATTGAGATTTCTCTTAACCATTTTTAAATCCTAATTATTTAAATCCCACCTTTATTTTCAAATTCTCTAAAGTCTTTTATATGCTAAGTCAACTTTCTAATACCCATAGGATGAAAAACTGACTAACTTTATTTGCCCATTCATTCATTCATCCAAGAAACACAATGGGTTATCTTCTATGATCTACTCCCTCCAGTGGTAAAGTGTTTACTCTCATGTAGTAAAATGACTAAAGGAAAGACAGACATTTCAAAAAATTTTAAATTATGAACTAATATTAATAAATGATTACTATTAATGCATACTCATAATTATATTGATAACAATTATATATCAATAATAAGTAATCCAGAATTAACTGATATATTAATTGATTAAAATAGTATTTGATTTTCTGTTCTGTGACTGCACAAATTCATAGTTCATTTTATATTTTGATTTAAGAAAGAAAAAAATTTTGTTAGTGCTTTCAAAGGGTTCTTAATAGGACAGAGGAGTTTCACTTTTCAGGTTCTATTTATTCAAACTCGGACTACACTTTAAGGAAAGCCCAGCACAAACATTACATGCTTCATGAAGCTCAACATGACTTTTCATCCAGAAAGTATTTTGTTCTCAAAGCAGCAATATCACTTAGTTTGAAATTTTTATCTGAGATGTAGAATTATTTTAAAGATACACTTGTATGCACCTATTTTACTTATTAGAGGATAAGATTTTGAAATCTTGGACCATTATATTTACATTTAAATGTGTATCTTTCACTGTATTATGTACCCATTATATGTTGTTGAAAAAACAGAAGCATAAACACAAAATTAAAATGAGTATTTGTGTGTGATACAGCAGTAGAGAGAGGTCTAAACTTTGTGCTGTTCCAGAAACAACTGTTTTAACAAGTCTCTAATTCAACATATCCCTAAATAGAGCTGAAGAATTGGAATAAGATTCTTCCTTCCAACTCTCATATTTGTAGCCATGAATGTAAACTTGCTCTAGCCATGTTTTTATATATCTTCAGTGGTTTTTATCCAGTAACCCAGTCTCCTACCCTGGAGGCAAGGGATTTATTAACAGCCTGAGCTCTGAAATAGCTCATTCAGAGACTACAGTATTATTAGGGGCTTAGGGCAAGCACATTCAGAGCATCACAGATGAAAAGTTCTACTTTTTTTGTTTTATTTATTCTAATATGAGTTCATGCTAGTATAGATAAAAGAACTTGAGTATTAGCATTGTTTTTGATGGTCTCCATCAATATGTTAAATTGAATATGTTAAATTTTACAAGAAAACTACAATTTAATTAGTTTCTTTGGAATTTTAAGTGAAAATCAGGTAATGGTGGAAGTTGAATTTGAAGAGCAGTAGATGGACCTAGTCATAAAAGGGCCATCTATAGCACATTGAGAAATTGTGGAATTTATTCTGTTAATGACATGGAGGCACTGAGGATTTGGTAACATGAAATTTCACTCTGACTATATAGTTATATAGTGGTGCGATCAACTGAGAGACTAGCAATAGATGAGCCATATTTATGAATGTAAAAGTTACCCAAGGTCATTCAGGTATTATGATAGAAAGATACGGAGGTCATGTGTTAAAGTAACAAATAATGATCTGACTATAAGGTCAGATATATTGACGAGAGAGAAGAGGGGAGGATGGTTTTAAAATGTGTTGTAAACCTTACAGAATGAGGTTATTTGCTTGTTAGTGTGTTTGTTTTGAAAAACGCAGATCTTTAATGTTTTGACAGGCAAACCATGATAAATACAAAGTTCAACAAATACCAACCATACTGTCGACAAGTGGAACCTTTCTGGTCAAAGATAAGGAGATTCTAACACAATACAGTGGTTAAAGATTTGGGGAAGGAAAAGTGGAATTTGTACTTATTTACAAGTTAAAATGGGGAACATTTAGTTTTTATTTGGTTGTGGGTTGTAAGGCAGAGACATCAAAAGCACATTCCTGGTTTGGGGCTTAGTTTTGGATGACTAGTTGGACCATAATGAGATGGCAATATTAAGAAAATAACTGACCTGATTTAGGATACTGGCCTCATCTCTTGTTAACTGCATTCGCTAAGATACACTGCATAAGCTTGTTTTAAAATGAGTTTTATTGCCTTAGTTGGTTTGGCTCAGTGGCTAGAGCATCGGCCTGTGGACTGAAAGGTCCCAGGTTCTATTCTGGTCAAGGGCACATGCCCAGGTCGTGGGCTCAATCCCCAGAAGGTGGCGTGCAGGAAGCAGCCAATCAATGATTCTCTTTCATCATTGATGTTTCTATCTCTCTCCTTCTCCCTTCCTCTCTCTGAAATCAATAAAAATATATTTAAAAAATGAAATTTATTGATGGCATAATGAAAATAATATTACCTACTTAATATAGTTGTGTATTAAATAACAGGGTAGCCATAAAGCATCAACCACAAATCCTGACAGCATCAGACACTATAAACATGAATTTTTATACACTAATGATAGAGAGAGACAGTATAGCTTAGTGAATAAGAGTTTTGACTTGTATTTAGACAAATGAGCTCAAATCTTGGCTCTACCACACACTATTTGGTGATGGTTATGTAATTTAATTTTTCTCAACATTGTTACCTTAATATATAACATTATATATGGGGATAGAAACACCAACATTTCCATTTTTTCTTGGAGATTAAATGGGATAATATATTTAAATTGCATTGCCAATTGTTTGGCATATTACTCTTACACTCAATAAAAATAATTATTATTTTAGTGCTCTCAGAAGACAGTTTAAGAAGGCCCACATAATTGATCCAAATCTCTCTTCAATGCCTGCATTATGTGTTGTGCTTACCTATTTACTAGACATATTTAGTTACCAACAGCAGTACATTTTAAGTATCAGTGACTAGGACCATGTATATCCCCACTCATGATGCATAATACAATGAAAATGCTATTCAACTGAAATTATTTATTATTATTATTATTATTATTATTATTATTATTATTATTTGGCCTACACAACAGAACTGAGAGCAATTAGTGTTACACCATGCTACTGCCTGTATTGAAGCATGATGTGCCAGTCTGAAGTATGTACACAGTCCATGTGACTACTGGCTTGCATGCCATTTGTACTATAAAAAAATCTTCTGTTTGCTTCCAGTTCTGAGTAATGCTTTTAAGATTTTGGAAAGCTTGATTAGCTAAAATAAGTCTGGCTGAAATGGAATATGGCAGGGTTGTCAGGATATATTTTTTTAAAGATTGTGGGGGAAAACCTGCCAAATCTGGTCCATCTGTTCACATATGAGTTCTTCAATATTAATAGGCTAGGCAATCAGGAGATTTATTTCATTAATCTTCATGGCTAGTGCATCAGGCAACAATTATCTTTACTCTTGTCACAGCAGTGCTGCTATTTCAAATAAGCTCAGTCCTGGCCAGTGTGGCTCAGTTGGTTGGGCATCGTCTCATGCACTGAAAGATTGCCAGTTCCATTCCATGCCCAGGTTGTGGGCTCGATCCCCAGTAGGAGGTGTGCAGGAGCAGCCGAACGATCTTTCACTCTCACATAGATGTTCACTTATAGCTCACTGATCCTCTTTAAGATGATTAGTCAGGTAGATCAAAGATCTCCATTTCTTTAGGGTCATTTCTGGTATTTTATTTTGTTCCTTTCTTAGGATCATGTTTCCATAATTATTTGTAATTCTTGTTGCTTTGCTTTGGTGTCTGCACATTTGAAGAAGTGGGTGCCTCTTTTAAGTCTTCATTGACTGGCTTTGGCAGGAAAAGCCCTTGACCAGTCAGCCTGACCAAAGACTCTGAGAGGGCCATCGGGATGGGTCTGCATGCAGGATGATCTGGTGCCTGGGTCAGCAGGTAAGCAGGCCTGTACCTGGGTCCACTGGGCAGTTATGGTGCTTGGGTCTACAAAGCAGATGTCAACCTGAGATTTGAGTTCACATGGCTGGGTCCTGATGCCGGGTTTATGAATGACAGCCTGGCACCAACAACCACGGGTAGACCTTGTGACTGGGTCTGAAGGATCATGCCTGGAGACTGTGTCCACAAGGACAAATCTGGTGCTGAAGAAAATATTGAGCCTGAGTCTGTGGGGGCTGGCTTGATGCCTTGGTCCATGGCGATGAGCTGGGTCCTGAGTCCATAGGTTCAGGACTGGTGTTGGGGTTTACTGGAGTGACCTTGGTGCTGGCATCCGCACCAATCTGGTGCTTGCTTCACTCTCCTTCTTTAACAAAGAGGGTATCTCTCCCAGCATTGGCTGCCTAGACTTGGGGGAGGAGTGACATGGGTAATGTGATATTATCATTCATACCCTCGTTAATGCATGTTTTCTTATTTATGTAGTCAGTTGCTATCATCTCTCACCTGGAATTTCTAACTCTTGTAAAGGTACTTTTGAGTGTGGATAGTTATTCAAATTGATTTTTTTCTGTGAGAATACAAGAACTGGTAACGCCTATTCCACTACCTTGCTGATGTTGTTTTGCTGATGCCAGGCTATAATAGAAGTGATATAGCATGCCATGAATAGAAAACAAAAATTATTTAAAAATTCCTGGTTTCTAAGTATGGGAAAACTCTATGTCTCCTTTCTAATTTAGGAGTGATGTCAAAATCATTTCTGCTTACATGAGTTAGGAATGTGAAAAGTATAGGTTTCTAAAGATTACGGGGAAAAATATGCAGGTCTCTTTGCCTTTGTTAGCAGCTATATTGTCCAGGTGTCTAGGTTACCTTCCAGACATTTTATCTATATGGCAGATGCAAAACCTCAAATTAATGTCTTCAAGTAAAATCATCACCTTCCCCAATTCAAAAAGGGGATTTATTATTATACTACTAGAGACCTGATGCACAAAATTTGTGCAAGAGTAGGCTTTCCTTCCCCTGGCTGCCAGCACCGGCTTCCCTCTCACGCCTGGGACCTGGGCTCCCCTCGGAGCCCTGGCTTTGTCTGGAAGGTCATTTGGAAGGATGTCCAGTCTAATTAGCATATCATGCTTTTATTATTATAGATATCCCAATCTCTCAAACTATAAATTCCTGTTACTCTTTCTTTTCTCAAACCTGATAGCTTTCAAATTGTTAATTCTAATTTCAAAAATGTTTTTCAAGACTAGCCATTCTTATACATCTTTACTGCCACTGTCTTACAGATGATAGTAAGTAGATTTAAAAAATGTCTGGTACAGTGGCAAGTGGAAACTTGTCATCTAACATTGTGCAGTTATCACTAATCTATTCTAAAGTCTTTTCATTAAGAAAATTGTTCCTTAGAATATATATACTTCAGTTACTGAGATTTTGAACAAGATGAAGAAGGAAAAATTATGAACTCTACTTACTGTGCTCAAATTCTGGATTAATTGAGAGATGGACAAACTCAGAATGTAGAAATCAATTTATAACTTTATTAATAATTAATGCTAGGTAGGAGGAACTAGCTTAGATGTGCAAAAACAATGGACTTCCTAATACTGAACTTCAGAAATAGACAGAGTACTACATTAGATATCTGTTAGTCACCCTCCCCATTGCAGCCAGCCTAGTAAAATTTGAATGGAGAGCAGCAAACCAATAATTTTGTCTCCTCAGAATGCTGTCTCTGGAAGAAAAAAAAAAAAAAAAAGGGATGAGAACATTGTTTGAGTTAGAGGCACCATTTCTCTCCCAAAGTATTTAGGTTACCGTAGTCCAGTGGTTCTCAACCTGTGGGTCACAACCCTTTTGGGGGTCAAATGACCCTTTCACAGGGGTCGCCTAAGACCATCAGAAAAAACATATATAATTACATATTGTTTTTGTGATTAATCACTATGCTTTAATTATGTTCAATTTATAACAATGAAAATACATCCTGCATATCAGATATTTACATTACGATTCATAACAGTAGCAAAATTACAGTTATGAAGTAGCAACAAAAATAATTTTATGGTTGGGGGTCACCACAACATGAGGAACTGTATTACAGGGTCAGGGCATTAGGAAGGTTGAGAACCGCTGCCTTAGTCCCTTTCCTGGCCAGTAGTAAGAGATAGCACAAAGAAGCCAGTATTATTGAGAGGGTAAGGGAGGAAGTGTTCCACTACCATTATAACTAGAGATCACTCAAAAAACCACATGTATTTCCCATCTCTAATCCAGACTACTTGAAGTTAGTCAAACTGTGAGGTTAAGAGTACAACTCTGCACATTTCCACATTTCCCCAAGATATCAAACTCCAACTGCCAACTGTTGGGGTTCAACTACAAAGTTAGAAGAGTATACACAAGACCATTTTTACTTCTGACACTAATTGAAAGTATAAAGGTTAATCATAACCATCTTCAGATTTAGTAATAATAGAAAGGCTCACAGAATACTGAATCCTATCATACTTGTGGTTATAATTATTATACTAAGAGGACACTGAATATCAGCCAAATAAAGAGTCACATAGGGCAGAGTCTGGGAACATTCCACAGGCAAGATTTCTGTTGTCCCAGGATGTGTTACCCAACCAGCACCAATGCGTAACAATAAATACAGTGTATTCCAACTCTGGAATCTTACCTGAGCTTTAGTGACTGGAGTTTTTATTGAGGCTTCATTATGTAAGCATGATTGATTGATTGACCATGTTGAACTTAAAAATATGCCTGGTTATTTAATTTAACTCAGTGACTAGGTTGATTGATATTGCAAGATCCAAAGCCCCTCCCCTAAATTATAAGGTTTGACTTTCTAATATAGCCAGACTCTACCCTGAGACTGCAGGGTGTGGTTGGTCCCACCCTCAGTCATCTCTTTAGAGTAAACTATTAGGTGTGGTCCAAGGGAGCTAGCATTATAAACAAAGATATGCATATCAAGAAATTCCAAGAATTATGAGGTTACCTTCTAGGACCTGGAGACAAAGGCCAGACTTCTCTTTGGACAAGGCCAAATTCCTTACTATTCACAGGCCCTAATCATACCTTTCTAAACTGCTTAGAACTGACTTCCCAGCTACTCAGTCTTTCTCACTTTAAGAACATTAACTATAGTGCCAGGAGTTATCTCCCTCCATAAAAGAAAAAAGAAAGAAAGAAAGAAAAAGAGTAAAGGGAGGGAAGGAGGTGAGGTAGAAGGAAAATAGACCTGCTCACGTCATTGATATTCTTTCTCTTTAAGAAAACCTTTCTGTTCCTGGTTTTCATATTCTTTTTGGCTTTAAAGCCCTCTACAATCCATTTAACTTTCTGTCCAATTTCCTGACACTCCCCTAAGGACCCACTGTGCATTCCTGTAGGTCCTAGGATGACATATCACTCTTCACTGATGGTCACTGTTCTCTGGACAGTTTACTACCTTTTGTAACTTAGTCTGTTGGTACATGGAGTCCTTCAGCCCTTCTTTGTCTGGAAATCTCTCATTAACTTTCCAATTTCCAACACATTAAAAGTATATAGTAAGGGTAGTATATTAGTAATAGTAGTGATGGTAGACTTATCGTTATATATTTTTTAAAAAAGACCAAAATCTCAGTGGCTAAACATAATGCAAAAGATATATTTCACCCCAATTTGTCAGACTGCTGTCTACACAGTAATTCAGGGACTCGGACTGCTTTTATCTCAACACTGTGATTTTCTAAGGAAGGCCTTGGAGTTCTCCACTGGATCCTCTATACTCAATCAGTATTGAGAAAATCAAGATCTTTTGAGAGGTTTTTAAAGGCCACTACTGGAAATGGTATATGTAAGTTCTGCTTCCATTGGTGAGAAATAGTTACATGATCTCACCCAGATACAAAGGCCCAGAAAATTCAGCCTAGCAGACAGATTCAAAGGTGAAAGGCCAGAAAAACTGGGGAATATGAGAAAACATCTGGCAAAACAATTTAAATATAACCACCTCAGTGTATCCTTCAAGATGCCTCTCAGGCAGAAACATTGACTCTGTTCTTGATGATGGCACAGTTTTTGTTCCTGTAGTGGCATATGCCATATTGATTGCAATTTATTTATTTACATATCTACTTCTTTAGGGGGTTACGAGTTCTTAGGTAAAAGAGTCTATATTTTATTTAGCTTTATATCTGTCATATAGCAGATCTAGAGTAAATATTTATGGATGAGAGATATAATAAATTAATGTTCTTCAAATATATCTCATCCGACTACCATTAGAATCATTAAGCAGAATGTGAAACACATATTGTGACTTAGAATTTCAGAAAAAGGGGGAATTCATTATCAAAGTAAGAAAAAGAAAGAGAGAGGAAGAAATGAAAAGGATGTGTTAAGGAAAGTAAAATGGATTTTAAAAAATCCTGCTACTTCTCTAACAATGCGGAATACTGTGGGTCAGCAATAACCTTGGGTTATGGAAAGAAAAGGATCAGCTTTGATTATAGAAAGGTTAAAGTTTAGCACTCAAATGAAGACAGGGAAATATCTAAGTTTTAAGAATAAGCCAACAATAATATTGAATGTAGTATTTGACCAGAGATCTTTTATTAGAGCTAATGGATCAGAAATACACTTAAAAACAAAATGCAGGAGCCACTATTAATAAACATTTAAAGTGCTGATATATGGCAATATATTGTTTTATGTACAATCTAAAGATATACTCCTTGCCATATTATTTTTGTTCTAGCATGTGCAGTCAACACAAACACACATCCATGTAAAGCTACGTACCTACAAAGTGGTTCAACAACAAAAAAAATCATAGAACTACAAGGTTAGGACAATTAAATTAATTGAAAAAAAATAGTGACCTGGACTTTTATGTGAGTACCTCATTTCTCCCTGTAGATAATTGGAATGAAGATTACCCGGTTAATTTTAGGTAGATATTGACATAGCATTCTAAGCAAAAATAATTTTGTATTAGTTGTTGGGTGGCTTACAACACACACACACACACACACACACACACACACACACACACGCACAAGCACAATAACAACAAAACACAACAAAATAAAACAAAACACAGAATGTATTCTCTCACAATTCTGGAGGTTAGAAGAATAAAAGAAGGTGTTGTCATGGGCACACTTCCTCCAAATCCTCTATGGCAGCGGTTCTCAACCTGTGGGTCACGACCCCTTTGGTGGTCGGACGACCCTTTCACAGGGGTCACCTAAGACCATCCTGCATATCAGATATTTACCTTACGATTCATAACAGTAGCAACAGTACAGTTATGAAGTAGCAACGAAAATAATTTTATGGTTGGGTCACAACATGAGGAACTGTATTTAAAGGGCCAGAATGTTGAGAACCGCTGCTCTAAGGGAATATCTGTCTTCATCTCTTCCAGCTTCTGGGTGTTCCCATCAATCTTTGGTGTTTCTTAACCTGTAGAGCATTACTGTAATCTCTGTCTCTATCAACATAGCATTCTACCTGTGTCTGTGTCTTAATTGATCTCTTCTTCTCTAATCATATTGGATTAAGGCCCACCCTAGTGTCATAATTTTAATTTGATTAAATCTGTTTGCAAATAACATTACATTTATAGGTACATGGTGTTAAGACTTCAACATATTTTTTGGGGGAAGTTTCAATTTAACCCATAAGTAATCTATAGGGAAAACCATACCCAAGTGCTTAGTTAATCTCCTTCTTGTTTTCTACACTTTCCAGTTTTAGCTTTTATTTAGCTTTTATTGTGATTTGTGTGGATAAATCAATTTCTTCCTTCAGCTTCTTTTTTAAATATTCAACAGATGATATGTTTTAATGATTTTAAAGAGAGAGGAAGGGAGGGGAGAGAGAGAGAGAGAGAGAGAGAGAGAGAGAGAGAGAGAGAGAGATGGGTTGAGATAGTAACATCCATTGATTGCCTCTCTCCCAACTGGGTATCAAACCCACAACCTAGGCATGTGCTCAGATTGGGAATGGAACCTGAAACATTTTTGTATTGAGATGACTTTCCAACCAACTGAGCCACTTGGCTAAGGCTCTTTCTTCAGCTTCTTGAAGGGCCCTAACATCTCATCCTGGAAAGATGCCAGCAGTTTTATTTCTTCTTGTGCCCAGTGAGTACAGCTAGTATTCACATATGAAGTTCCCAAACAAAGGTAGTTCAGAAATGGCCAGTGATTTCTACATTTAGTTGAAGAAACTGAACCATAGCTCATAAACCTAGCTTCCCCAGATAGAGTGACTATAACACAATCATATCCAAAACAGATCAATATAAAATGAAACATCAGAATGGTCTTTTTCTTGTAAACTTTCTGTTTCAAAGACAACTTAAATATGAATTTCATCTTTTTTTCTGCTAAAATTATGGGGAATACATTCAAAGATTTATCTGGCCCTTGCTTTTGTTTCCTGCAGTAAAATGAATCAAGTAATTTGATAAAAATCCTAATGCCAAAAAGAGAAAACAAGAAAGCTGTATATTGCCAAGAAATTAAACAATACTATACCTGAAAGGGATCATACTGAGATAGCTAATTAAACATTTGAAATCTTAGATGTGTGAATGTATAATATCTGCTTCAAGCTTAGTTGCTTTTCTGGTTCCCTTTCATGTAATTCACCAGGGTTAAAGTCATATGAAGTTAATATATTAAACACACACATTCACACACACACACACAAATCACACATACACACCATGATTTCACAAATACAACAATATAGCCTATAATGAATTTGGAGAACAAGTGTCAGGAGATATGGATTTTAAACTCTTGCAGACACAGATTCTGAGAAAATATAATTCATGTGTAAGATGTGCTTCCTGCTGATAACCTATTTAAACAACTTTTTTTAGCACTTACTATATGCAAAACTCTATGTTAAGTGCTATCAAGGGCAGAAGTGTAGCATTAGAGTTAAAAAAAATTATAATGTTTGAAAATATGATGGAAACATTAAAGGTAAATGAAATTAGTCATGTAAATTGTGAAACATTAGTGTTTACTCCAAAGCCTCAATGAAAGTATAAAAATTCTACCACTTCTAAAGACATAAAAAAAGAAGAAATTAACTTATCATTTCCAAATAATCTGTTCTACTAACCTTTTTCTTGCTAATATACCTATTTTCATTGCACTATGCTGTTATAAGGAATTTAGTGCTAAATTACCTAATTTCTTATCTTCAGTTCCCAAGCAAGCTGCAGTTTGTAGGAACTTTTAGTTTTGAGGTGTATTTCTTCCTTGTTCTTGTTTTAGTTTGTTTTGTAAATTTTAACAAAGTATTTGGAGTTCCCACTTTCTAAGAGGACTAGAGTTAAAAATCTGGATTAGTATAACAGTCTGAGGCTTTATGCTAAGAAGCTGACTGTTGAAAGTAGAAACTGAATGGTGTAGATATGTTATAAATATTTTTCTGAAACATGAAACTAAAATTCATTAAGCGATTCAAAATTTCCCTCATCTTTCCCTTGTCTACCTGCCTTAATAACCAAGCAACTCTCTATGTCCTAAACTGTAACATAAGATCCTGATTACATTAGCACAACTCAATTTCTTAAGAAATTTACATTCTGCTGAATATATAATTTAAATAAAATTTTCATCAAACATAGGTTTTAAATTCATTTGTCAGCTGAGTTTACCGCATGTTTTAGGATAGATATATTTGACTCCATATATTACTCCTTTACCTTTATAAACTATCATAGGCTGAACAGGAATGGAATGAGAGGCACTCATAGTCACCTCTCAGTGCCTCCATCTACTAAATGGTTTATTATTGAATGAATATTTATAAGTAGGCTGACACTGTTCTGGATGGCAGTATACAGAACTAAAGGGAGCAGAGGTCCTTGCCTTCAAATAGCTTTCATTGTGGGAGGAAGAGGAAGGCAATGAAGCAAATATATTAACCCAAAATACTTTCAGAAATTGAAAAGTGTTATAAACATAATAAATCTTAGTAATAAAAAGGAGAAATGAAGGCAATAGTAACTTTATGGAAGTCTTCTCTAAGGAGATCTATATGTGGAAGAGGATTTGGCTATGCAAACAGCATCCTATATAATAAAATCCTAATATGCAAATTGACCAAAAGGCAGAACGACAGTCACTGTGATGCACACTGACCACCAGGGGTCAGACGCTCAATGCAGGAGCTGCCTCCTGGTGGTCAGTGAGCTCCCACAGGGAAGCTCTCCCGCCTTCACTGCAGGTGGGTGGTAAGGAGCAAGGGGTCCCCGACTGTGGGAGCCCCAGACTGTGAGAGGGCACAGGCCAGGCTGAGGGACACCGCCCTCCCCCCCCCCCCATCCTCAGTGCAAGAATGTCATGCACCAGGCCTCTAGTTGAGAAAAAGTGTCCTTAGTCTGAGAACATTAAGTGTCAAAGACCAAAGGCAGGAACAAGCTGTTCAAGGAACAACAACAAGGCCAGCGTGGCCCATGTTGAGAGAGAGAGAGAGAGTAAGGTGAGGTGTAGAAGGTAAGGTATTTCCAACTTTTGAAAGGCTTTATAAAGTGTGGTAAAAAGTGTGGATTTTATTTCAAATAAAATACATTAGAAGCCACTGGAAGATTTTAAACAAAGCATGGAGGGATCTGAAATGTACTTTAAAAGTTGACTTTGGCCACTCTATGGTGTATGAATTGCAGGAAAATGTATTATTTAGGGTAGAGACGAACCTCTGTGGTAAAAAGTCAGCAAAGTCAACAGAGCTTATAAGATAAAGTTTCTCTCTCTCTCATCTAGTTGTTCCATAGGAAGTACACATCTCACTCACCTCCAAAGTATCACTCTGCAAACCAGATTCTTCTCTTTTGCAGCTCCAATGCTGTCATCATTTTCTTTTTTTATTATTACCTTGTAATGTCTACATTATCTGCTGACACTGTTCATAAGCATCAGGTTCATATTCCATCCAACAGAGTAGGGAAAGAAAGAAAATGGAAGGTTAGGCAATTTCTCTTTTAAGTGAAAGTTAGCACACATTACTTCCGCTCACGCTTCACTGGGTAGAATTAATTATGTGGCACACACACAGCTGAAACATGTGATTCTGTTACTTAAGGGAAGGAAATATAAGGATGGAAATAGAAAAAAAACACAATAGAAGAGTACATACACGTAGCCATCTAGTCCATACAGATAAGTTTATGTCTTGGACTAGGCAAGTGGTGATGATGACCTTGCTATCGTGAGAAGGGTCCATGTTCTGCTACATATTGACAAAACTGTAGAATGTAGTCCTTATCTTCAAGGCCTATCCTCCTAAAATAATACCTCTCTGTTTTTTTTTTTTTCATGTGTGTTTGTGTGTAAATCAGCCTATAATGAACACTAGGAATACTGCTACTGATGTGGACTCCAGGGATCAAATCACTTCACTTCAAATCTTACTTTAATATTTACTACCTGTGTGACATTCAGAAAATCACTCAAACTTTCTGTTCATTGTCCATACTTATAAATATAACATGGCAATATCACCTACCTGTAAAAACTATTGTGATAAATAAAAATTATTAAGATAGCTAGAATTTATAATTATAAACTACATAGTTATTATTTACATGATATTGTGCAGGGCATGCAGTATGTGCACTATGAGTACTAGGAATTGTTTCTTTAAGAGTTATTGGAGTTTATGCCCCAGCAGAACAGATATCACAAAATGGAATACCAGATACTTCTCTTTTTAATCATCCCTTGATCTTTTATAGAATAAACACCTAGCCACTCCTCTTTTATTATATCACCTTTCTTCTCCACCCTTCCATCTGTGGTGCCAAAGAAAAGAAAAGGATTCTTCCATTTGTTATGCAAAAATTGCATTAGGTTGAGGATGTTTATTTTTTTCCTGTGTTACAAGTTAAGTCTTTTTTGGATATTGGGACTTCTTATTTATAGTACCTATTTTAGACATATTTACAACAGTCTGATCAAATATGTCTCATTAGACTTTTCTGTGTTCTTTTACTTTGGGGCTATAAGTGCTTTCGTAGAGTGACTGGAGAGAGTTGCCTCATGCCTCCCTTCTTATCTGCAAGAAAAGATAAAAAAAAATCTTGCTGCCATATTTCCAGGAAGGAATGCAATAGCATTGTTCTTCTCAGTCCCCAAACCAATTTTGCGAATTTTGGGATATTCAATGACACGTGGCCTAATAAACTGTAGGGGGGGAAAAAAGGGAAACAAGATCATAAATAATCAGTGACAATATATTCAGGATCATGGGACACTAGGAAAGGGCAGCATGAAGAAAACCTTTATATTTGACTAGGAGAGATACCAGTGAAAAAATGTGCATAGGAAAGTTCAAACAGCATCTCATGGACAATAACCAAGGTCAGAGATGGAGGGAAGGGAACTGAAATTCTCATACGTCCTCACAGCTGAAATGTATGCATAGAGTTGGAGTGGAAGACCAAAAATCAACATTAATTCATTTGTTTGTTTGGAGATAACAATAAATGCTCAGGAATAATAATATATATATATATATACATGAAGCTCATGTTTGTTTGATAACAACCCTTGAAGTAAGCTCACTCAAAGGTAATCAGATAGAAAGATGGTATGCTCATTGTCATTATGTTTATCCTAAATACAATTTTATTATGGCTACTAGAAAAATGACTTCAACTCACACAAATTGAATTAATGGCTTACTCTCTTGTTCATCATTCTTGTAGAAGAAAAGAACTGAAGATTACATTAAAGCAGAAAAGCATGATCTCATTATATACCTCACAGGAAAGCTGTGTACAAGACCAAATAGAAGAAGGGGGTTAAACAAAAAGGCAGGATTTAATTACATGACTACAGGTGACAATAAGTTGCTTTCCTCAAAACGAAGCACTTACTGCATACATTTGAAGAGTAAAATCCTATATAATAAAAGCCCAGCAACTGAAACTGTGGAACGACCATAACCACCATAGAGACTAGGGTGATCAGACAGGCAGGCGAGTGGTTAAGGGCAATCAGGCAGGCAGGCAGAGGTGGTTAAGGGTGATGAGGCAGGCAGGCAGAGGCGGTTAGGGGTGATCAGGCAGGCAGGTAAGCGGTTAGGAGCCATCAGTCCCGGATTGTGAGAAGGATGTCCAACTGGCAGTTTAGGCCCGATCCGTGCGGGTTCAGGCCTAAACCAGCAGTTGGACATCCACCAAAGGTCCCGGATTGCAAGAGGGTGCAGGCCAGGCTGAGGGATTCCCCGCTCCCCCGTGCAAGAATTTTATGCACCAGGCCTCTAGTCTATACATATAAAAGCCTAAGTGACCATTATGGTGGATCGACCAGTCACTATGATGTGCACTGAGCAGGCAGGCATGCAAGTGGTTAGGGGCAAGAAGTCCCAGATTGTGAGAAGGATATCCGACTGCTGGTTTAGGCCCAATCCCTGTCAGGAACCCTGTCGGGCCTAAACCAGCAGTCGGACATCTCCCGAGGGCTCCCAGATTGCGAGAGGGCGCAGACTGGGCTAAGAAACACCCCCTCCCATGCACAAATTTCATGCATCAGGCCTCTAGTATAAAATAATAAGAATATTAGAAAAGGTAAGAAGAATATATGAATGTCCTCTGGTGGGAGAGAGCTTTTTAAGCAGAACAAGAAAACAAACAAACAAAAACATACAATGGCTGACAGATTTTACTTGACACAAATTATAATGTCCATTTGACAAATATAGCCGAACAAAATAAAAGACAAACAATAGATTTAAAAAATGTAGTTATGATATATGTGATAAATGGACACTTAATACTTCCATAATATTTGTTAAGTGTCTATAAATTGATAGAAAAATAAAACACACAAATATAATACCAAGAGAAAACGATGTCAAAGATTATAACAAGGCTATTCACAAAGAGAAATACAACTGCTCCATAACTAAATCAAAAGAAGCTCTATTTAGTTATGTGACAGGAAAGCACAATCCAATAACAAATATTCTTTTACCCATCAAATTTGACATTAAAAATGAAAAAGATCAGAGCCATCTGTTCTGGCAACAATGTACAGAATTGGGCTCTTTGATAGGTCACTCTGGGAAAGTGAGTTGCTACTACTTAGCTAGAAAATAATGTTATTATAAAATACATTTTAAAACATATTATTTTTGGTCCAGCAAGCTCACATACAAAATACCTCTCTAGAGCAGTGATGGCGAACGTTTTGAGCTCGGCGTGTCAGCATTTTGAAAAACCCTAACTTAACTCTGGTGCCGTGTCACATATAGAAATTTTTGATATTTGCAACCATAGTAAAACAAAGACTTATATTTTTGATATTTATTTTATATATGTAAATGCCATTTAACAAAGAAAAATCAACCAAAAAAATGAGTTCGCGTGTCACCTCTGACACGTGTGTCATAGGTTCGCCATCACTGCTCTAGAGGGCTACTTGAACAGGATATTTTTAATTACAACAAATTGTTTAGGATGGGAAAAAAATACTATAAATACTTGAATATCAGTTTGCTGCAAAGAATATCATAATAATTTTTGGTATGAAAAGAAAATCAAAGTTATAAACATTTAAAAAAGATAGGGGATTAGGCCCTAGCCAGTTTGGCTCAGTGGATAGAGTGTAGGCTTGTGTGACCTGGTTTGATTCCTGTCAAGGGCACATGCCCAGTTGGGTCTCTATCCCCAGTAGGGGGCATGCAGGAGGCAGCTGGTCAAGGATTCTCTCTCATAATTGATGTTTCTATCTCACTCTGAAACCAATAAAATAAAAAAATAAAAACATTAAAAAATAGGGGGAATTAGGACGAGGGAGCAGAGGTTGGTAGCACTGCAGTCCAAGGCATGTGGTGACATTGCACTCAGCTGGAGAATCCATTATCAAAGTTATTTTAAAAAAAATGTCTCTAGGCCTAAGTCAAGGAAGAAAATAAGAAGCAGCGAGCTGAATGGAAATTCAGGGATTTCCAATTTAAGATACTGGGTTTCAAAATTTAGCTCAATTCTCTGATCCTCCTTTTTCTCTTCAAAAACTGGTGATAAAATACTGAAATCACAGGGCTGTGGTGAGAATGAAAAGAGACTAAATTACTCAGTGTAGCTGCTGATACAACCTCAGCGCTCAGTTGAGGGAGAGAGAATAGCTGCAGGTAGCTGAGATTCCGCAGCGCCAGCTTCATAGGCCTGAACACCATACTGAGATCTGGGACTGGCACAGCCTTCAGGAGAGATAGCCTGACCCATTGTTCTTGCCAAACATGCAGATGAGGGAAAGTGTTATTTTGAGTTTAGTTGCTTTGAAATATTGTTGTTGTTTTTTCAGACACTTCCTGAGCACATACATATTCATGAGTGCAAATTCAATATTGTAGTTATCATCCAAACGAAAAAATGCAATATCCTTACTGGGAAAGATACTTAAAAATACTTTTAAAAGTTTTATACCTTCAGTGTAAAATATAAAGCTTCAAAAGGCCACTGAAAGTTGTAAATCTTAATTTTTTTTCCAACAGAGAACAAAGAAACTAAGACTGGTTCTAAATGCCCTAATTTTCTACAAAGAAATGAAATTTGCTTCTCTCATCACTTGAGGAAAGCCTATTCACACATATCTATTCCCTACCCTACCACCACAACCACCAAACAAAGTCTGGAGTTAAAGTCATGCAAAGAAGACAGGGGACACAGTCACAAAAGGACTATTGATTCACACAATGTGCTTCCTTTACCCTGGAAGGGAGGCAAGCCTGTGAGATGCCCATGCATTGTTCTGCATGCTTTCTCTGTAGAAGTTAATGGGTATGTAGAGTTGAGTGATGGTCGGCTGTGCGGCAAATGTAAGAAAATTTCTTATCCATTTTAGCTATTGATTGGCAATTTTTAAAAAATTCTAGGTAATCACTTATAATAACCTTTTAGTTACAGATTTAGAATGGTTTTATAGTACTTTTATTTCACAGCTTAAATTTAATATTCTACAGGTTTATAAAAACATGTTACATTTGAGAGAGCAATTCCAATTTCTGAGAATGAATCTTAAGGCATTAGTTAACCCTATGAGTTAATTTACAAAGGTATTCATCATGGCCTTTTATATAAGTGAGGAATCATCCCAGGTGTCCTACAAAGAAGACTCACTTAATAAATCTTTGGATACCCAACATAATGCTTTTGAGCCATTAAGAAAAATGTTGTAAATTAATATTTATTAATTTGGTGTGACATTTATAATAGCTTGCTAAGTGGAAAAAAATCCTTAATGTATGATATAACTCATATATGTTACTAAAAACAGGGATATACAGACACAAGCAAAAGCACTGGATAATCATCTAAATGAAGATAACTATTTTTACAGTAATTATCTTAGAGAATATTTTATATTTAAAATATTTTACTCATCTACATGTTTTCATTGTTTTTAAAATCAATAAATATTGCCTATTAGTCAGATAAAGAAGTATTGGAAGAGTAATAGCAGCTAATCTTTATTGATTTCTTACTATGTGCTAAGGCCTACCATAAGCATGTACTGTGTATACTTTCAATGACCTAATATAAAAAAATAGTACAACTATTTTTAAAAATTTATTTTAAAGTTTAAAAAACATGGGCATTGCAGAGGTAAGAGTTTACCCAAGCAGCTTGACTTCAGAGATAATTCAGAGACTTAGTTTAATTAAAAATATAATCTATATCACATTAATGGCCAGATGATGTGTGTGTGTGTGTGTGTGTGTGTGTGTGTGTGTGTGTGTGTGTGTGTGTGATGTGGGCTCTTGTTTAGATACTCCAAGGTTGGTTTAGAAGTTCCCTGTCTCCACCTATGTTTCAATGGTATACACAGCTGCCGGGGTCCAACCCCAGCAGGTCCAGGGGTTCCCAAAGGCGTAGACGGAGTCGGCGAAGAAGGAAGGACACGGAGACAGTGTTCAGTTGATCAGCAGCCTAGCCAGGATCTCCAGCCAAGTTCTGGTCTGGATCTCCAGAGAGGTTCTGCTGTTTATTGTCTTGTTACATCCATATTTATACCAGTTGATTTTAATCCTGTCAATTTCTATTACAAAGGTTAGGGCGTTTCTTATCTCCATTTCAGGGAGTAAAGATTATGTAGCTTAAGCATGATTGTTTGTAGTTAAAGTGATTAACTACCCGCCTGGCACTTAGTTAAGGAGTTTCATCCCCTCCCTAACTTCAGGGAAAAATCCCTACCTGAGGAAACAACCTTTCTCGGAGAGGTGACCTTGGTTAAAACACACAGCGCTAAGGGGAGCAAACATATTAAGAACAGTATGCTATATATGCAGGTCCCTTGAAACATATGCTGTGCAGATGTTTCTATCCTGCAGCGACTGTGTCAAGCAGCAAGGATGGACCGGCTTCCGGCACACAGCATTCTTTTGAGTTAAGCTATTGATTTACTTAGGTATTTTTAATATATGTTTTTATTTTTCAAGAGAGAAAGGGAGAGGGATAGAAAGACAGAAACATTGATGAAAGAGGAACATCATCAATTGACTGCCTCCTGCATTACCCCCATCGGTTACCGAGCCCAAACTCCCGCATGTGCCCTGACCTGGAATTGAACCTGTGACCTCTGGGTCATTGCTCAACTGCTGAGCCACCCCTGCCAGGCACTTAGGTATTTTTTGCCTTTAGACTTTGTAAGTTACTTAAGGACAGGATTGCATTTTTGTATCCGCAGCATCCAGGAAAATGCTTGTCAAATGGAAGGCCTTCAATAAATATTTTTTAAATGAATGAATGAATATAATTTAATTTAATCATATCCCTACAATGTGTAAAATTACACTATATTCTACTTAAAGTTAGTCATGCATCTACATGAGTGTGAAGTTACAAATAATTAGTAAGCCCTTCAAATGAGAGAAAGCATATCTCTACTTCTCTGTATATTGTTCCCTCTCAAAACAAGTGTAAAGTACAATCAGTAGCCACAAACAACTCATTTGTTTTAAGAAAGGGATTCTTTATGCAGCATAGCAATACAAGCCTATGTAAGAGGAAAATTCGGGAAATAGAAAAAAATAACCATACCCCTTATATTCTTACCATAAAAATGACTATATTAAAAGCCCTGTTTTAACTTTAAGTAAGGGAAAAATATAGATGAAATGAGAATGAAATGTACCAATTCAATGAACTCTTCATTACAAAAACATTCAGTCAGTGGTGTTTCAATCATGATGAAGTTTTGTTGTTCTTGATGTAAGTACTGCTTTGTTATATAAATAAGAAAGAAAGAAAGATCGAATGTAAAACTGACTTGGAGACTGGAAATTTAGATGGGATTTTGATCATGAATTTACACCCCAACCCCTGCCCTGAGTATGACTTTTGCCAGCAAGTCCAGTTGAGAAGTTGCAGATAGAGAAAAGCAAGTATTTGAATTAATCTAGGACAAAAGAAAAAAATTTGTTAAAATTAAGAACATTATTGAAGTTATATAAAGTTAATAAAGATGAAGAATCATATAATTATCAGATTTCAAATGATAATCAAACTTTCACTTAAAAGAGTGGGGGCATTTCCCACTGGTGGTGATGTTTTAATTTTTGTTTGAATAAACACATGGATTTAATGAATACTATCCATCTACTCTACAACAAGAAAGGAACTTTGGAAATTAACATCTTCAAATATGTTATTTTAACTCTTAAAACAGCACTATATGACATGCCATAGTACCTAGGAAGATAAAAGATTGCATTCACAGACTGTAGGTTCTTATACAGAGATTAACAAATGTCAAATGTAGTTTAACTATCTAGAGAAATAAGTGTAGAAAGTGTTCAATATTGGCCAGTACATCAGTTTAGCTGCAAATTACTTTTAGGTGTTCTTAAAGGTCTTTGTGTCCTTTTCTTCAGAAATTGGTTTATAATTATGCTTTTCCTTTTAATCGTGGTCTGCATGATGCCTTTGTTTAGCAGACTGTGATTGCTGAGAGTCAAACTGACTTGTCTACCAACATTGTTTCCAAAAGTTCCTGGGATTGTTTTTGGACTATTTTCAATATCAATCAAGTGATAATTCTTCCCACCCAGGCTGTAGCTCCTCTGTTTAGAGACACAGCAGCCCGTGGAAATTCATGGCATTCATTGCCGGCCCTGATATTCTCTATAGGAGGTACAGGGCAGTTGAGTCTTCTGTGTAAGGTAATGTTGTAATCATCTTTGTTTTAGTGCTTGCAGCTTGAAGCAGAATCATTTTATATGCTCTGAGCAAAAGCAACCTAGACACATAAGGATTATAAAAATAGTACCTACTAGTAAATGTCACAGAGAGCCATTTTGTAAATTTCCTAGGTTTGCTTTAATCAGTTCCACAGTGTAATAAGATTAATGGGCTGTGAACTTCACTAAAAGTGGCAAATTCAGAGGTAGTTTCCTGATTAGGCATTTCACTTATCCTCTGCCTTCATTCATGCCTGGAAAGAGACTAAGGAATATGCCACTTGAAATATATGATTTGCTGTCCTAACACACACACACACACACACACACACACACACACACACACACACCAACAGCAGCAGCAGCAGCAGCAACAACAACAATAAAACACACAAAAAAAGCTTTTAGGCAGGAGTAGGGTGGAGAAAAGTAGAGTTTAGGCAGGACCCCAGGGGTTATCTGGCAAAGGCCAAAAACAAGGTTTCACATCTCTCAGCCCACTGTGAGACTTTAAAGTCTAAAGCAGTGGTTCTCAACCTTCTAGCCCTTTAAATACAGTTCCTCAAGTCGTGACCCAATCATAAAATTATTTTCGTTGCTACTTCATAACTGTAATGTTGCTACTGTTATGAATTGCAATGTAAATATCTGATATGCAGGATGGTCTAGGCGACCCCTGCGAAAGGGTCTTTCGATCGCCAAAGACATCGGGACCCACAGGTTGAGAACCACTAGAAAGGAAGTACAGGCCTATATTTTCCCTAACAAAGCAAAAACTTGGAGATATGGGCATACCCACACATCGAATATGAGTGCTAACAACTTAAAACATAAGCTTTGCCAATGGTGTTCAAGGATTCATTTTCCCATGGAAATAAATGCAGATTGCTATCCTGTGGTCAAGTGGAACAGCGATGTTAGTTTTCCACCACAACCAGGAATTTTTGCGCATAGCATGTATCGGACATATATAGACTCTCAATATTTTGGCCACAAGCACAGACCAAGACACTGGCACATTTATGTTTAATGTACAGCTTGGGTTGTTGAATGTTCATTTCAGCTATAACTGGGTATTGAGATGCCTTCCCTTCACCTTGGATTTTAAAATCTTCTAAAGTGAGAAGCATTAAAAAAAGTGTTTGTGTTAGATATAACTTAATCTTATTATAGAGCCTAACTAAATTTTCATGCTATAACTTTCATGTAAGTGGCTTCAATCAGGTAGTTTTATATCTTGGGTCTATTTTGTATCCATCACCCAATGTTATCTTTCCTGATTATCACATTTGCAGTACAAAAATAAAATATATGAGAACAAACTATTTTGTGGTTAGCTAAATGATGTCCATGATTTTTAAAAATCATTTAAATTCTAAATAGAACGTTAAAATTCTTCTAAAGTTAGCCATAGAAATATATAATAAATATACCATAATCCCTACTATCTTTTGTGTATTTTCAGGCTATAATCTTTATAATTTAGGCTTAGAGGATCATCTTATTTAAAATGAATATTTGGGAGAGAAGGGGGAGATTTATAATTCAGGCATTATATGTCTGTTTGAATTTTCCACCAACATATGATTTTCTATACAATATGCCTTGCTGAGTCTGAGTCTTAGGGGATTTAGTTTTACTGATAGAAAAAGAAAGAATAGAGTCTGCTATTTGGATAATTATTTGATTTTACTATGCTGTATGTTTTTATAAGAAAAACTTAAAAAGAAAATTAAACTCATTTAAAAAGCACATAATTTGTTTTTTGCATCAAAGCAATTAAGAAAGCCGCCTATCCAAAGTGATGGGTAATATTCTAAACACAAAAAGGGCTAAATTGCCTTCTGTTTGGAAATTGTGTATTATCTCTCAAGGTTTAATAAGAAAGAGTATTTTGGATTAATATGAAGATTCACTGCACTCTCTTATTTATGTGTTACTAAAAATTTACTACACATTTTAAAGTTAGAATCAATTCAAATAAATTGTTTTATGAATAAATTTTCTCCAGTTTGTATTTGAAACTAAGCAGAAATATTTTAAACCAAAGCATGGTCATTAAAACTCAGAGTCCACCTTGTATGAAAATATGTTTTTTAATATATTTTTCTATTGATTTCAGAGAGGAAGGGAGAGGGAGAGAGAGATAGGAACATCAATGATCAGAGAGAATTATTCATCAGCTGCCTCCTGCATGCCTCACATTGGGGATCAAGCCTGCAACCCGGGCATATGCCCTGATAGGGTATCAAACCATGACCTCCTGGTTCATAGGCCGATGCTCACCACTGAGCCATGCTGGCCAGGCATATGAATATCTTTAATACCTATATATATTTTTCAATATCTGACCCTGCACTGATCAAGAATTTTTGGAAAAAAAATAAAATTTTATAAATTATTTATTCATAGAGCATATTCAGTGTCTTATTTATTATACTAAATTATTCCTCAGTTTTTCAACTGCTATTTCCAGGATCACCTCCTCCACTAAACTAGAAATTTAGAACCCTGTTATTTCCATATTCCATTTGTATTTGGATTTTCTTTCTCTTTTATCCTCATTACTCCTGTTCTAGGTCAGGCTGCACCCATTACAATTCTATATTACTGCAACAGTCTCCTAACTAATCCAGGGTTAAAGTTTTTCATTAGAATGACATTGTCTATGAAATGATGCATGAATTATTTTTATTGAATTTATTAGGGTCACATTGGTTAACAAAATTTTACAGGTTTCAAGTGTACAACTCTATAATTCATCACCTATATATTGCATCTGTGCTCACCACCCAAAGTCAAATGTCCTTCCATCACCATTCATCCCCCCTTTACCCTCTTTTACCTCCTCCTACCCACCTTTTAACATGAGGGGTCAGAGTTTTCATTTACTGTACCCATCATCAGCTTCATCTATATTAGCCCTCATTCTTCACAGATAAAATTTCAACAACAAAAGCCTTTATGTAATTACTTACATGTGCCATACTCTGTCTTTTTTCAGTTAGTTTCTTCATGTATATTAATGTTATCAGATAAATTGTAAACAGACACAAGCTATATGTGCTTAAACCAGTGGTGGGATAATATACAGACAATTAACTTTCTGAAACCATTTATGTTTAATTTTTGGTGAATGCACTTTACCAAAGCTAGTTAAGATATATCTTAATTTTACTGGATTTTAATATTGTGCATTATATGTTAGACACTATGATATATAAAAACAATTCATATGTATATAAACTTAGAGTCCATGAGCCTAGCAATTTAGTGTTATGTTTTCTGATGAACAGAAAGGATATTAAGGCTCAAAAATATGAAATCATTTGACAAAATTCAAGCATCTAGAAAATGTCTGTGATGGAATTGTTACAGTGGATAACTCAAAAAATTACTATATTGGAATAATGTTTTGAGTTATTAAGTGATATAATTTTTCTTATAATTTTTTTTTTATCTTAGGGTAGGTGGATATTCAAGGTTACCTACAGCTCTGGGCTGCTTCTCTTTCAGGTCCTTTCAATTATATAGCTCTGTGTAGGGTATTTTTAGAGCTATTCCTAGCACTTTTATTATGCTGCTTCTGGATACTTAGTGTACTCGGTATGTATTAAGTATAGGTACAGAGAGAGGTAAAGCCAGAGAGAGGAAAAAGAGAGAGAGAGAGAGAGAAAGGGAGAGATTGATTGTCTTTCAAAGAGCCAGTTCCTCCCTAGAATTGCAGAATTGCAGTAATTATGGGCAGAGAGATTTTTCCCTTCGAGAGAGTGGTACCTTCCTGTAGCCACCGAGCATGAATCATAAATATGATAATCTCTTCTCTTTTTCATTTTTATGATGCACAGCCCAGAACCTTTTTCAGTAATGAAGGGCTTATTCCTCAGCTTTTGGAGGTGCTGCCAATAGATGCTTCTCAGCTATCAAGCCTCTTTGAGGATTGCTTTGGCTCAAGACATATGGCTCACCCAAGATCAGGCCTCATTTTGCACTTGATGCTTAATCGGTTTGAATGCATGAAAGCCCGGTGACTTCACCCCCATTTGGAAAGCTCTGAAGGCTATCACATATGCCATGGGTCAGAGGAGCCCGACTGCACCTTCTGTTCAATCCCTTTCTTCTCCCTCCCTTTCCGTAGGTGTTGTTCCCAAGAGTGCTCCCTAGGGAAGGTTCCACATATTAAGCTCTAACTGAGAACTGAACTGGCAATTGCTAGTGTTTGGGCTGAATTAGTGGTCTTATGAATCAGTTTGGCCAATGGGGTACAAAGGGCAACATGCTGGAAAGGATATTTTCTTCTTAGGTAAAAATACAGAATTGTGAGAAGACTCCATTTCCACCTTCCATGCTGCTTAAATGTCTGCCAGCTCTTTTTTGATCATGAGGACAAACCAAAAAAATATCATGGATATGAATATATCCTGTATTATAAGTGAACCACTGGAAATGCCCACCTTCTGATGTGTTGTTATGTGGAAAGAATAAATTTGATATAGGTAAAGCCATTGAGTTATTAGGTTCTCTGCTACTTATAGCCAAAATCACACTACCCTATTACATTGTGTTGAGAATGTGTGTGTATTCCAATAATGGAGATCTAGTGTGGAAATTAATTTATCTATGTGTTTTTTTAAAATTACATTTATTGGAGTAACATTGGGTGATAAGATTATATAGGTTTCAAGTGTACAATTATATGATACATCATCTGTATCATGTTGCATTTGCATGTAGTGTTTAATGAACCATCCGGATAAGGGCCACATAGACTTTCCTTAATTTTTGTGTTGTTTGATTTTTGTCTTGGGATATCACTCATTTTTATTTAATCTTGTCATTAGTGTTCTCATTCTACTAGTATGTTTGTATGTTGTGACTTATTTTATTCTTCTTTGATGGTTAATTTTATGTTTCATGTTGGCTGTACCATGCGATGCCCAGATGCCTATCTGGTTAACTTCTTTCTAGGTCTGTCTGTGAGGGCATTTCCAGAAGAGATTAGTACATGAGTTGGTACACTGAGCAAAGCAGATGGCCTCCCAATTGAAGATGGGAATCGTCCAATCTGTTGGACCCAAATAGAATAAAAAGGCAGAAGACTGTATCTGTTCTCTGCTTGACTGGTTAACTGGAACATTAATCTCCACCTACCACCCACATTCCTGGCTCTTAGAACTTCAAACTTGGACTGAAATCTATACAATGTATGTTCTAGTTCTCAGGCTTTCCAACTACACCGCCAACTTTCCTGGGTCTCAAGCTTACAGATGGCAGATCTTGGGATTTCTCAGCCTGTAATCATGTGAGCCAATTCCTTATAATAAATCTCATTTTACATACAGAGGTATTTGTGTATATATATTATAATGATATATATATAAAGTATGTATATTATATATAAAATATCTATATATTTAGATCTCTGTTTCTTTATATGTGTATTTATTTTATATACTAGAGGTCCAGTGCATGAATTCGTGCATGGGTGGGGTTCCTCGGCCTGGCTGGCTATTAGAGCTGATGGGGGCCCGCTGGACGGGGAGGGACTGCAGGAAGTTGGCCAGCTGAGGAGGGACCGTGGGAGGGCTCCAGGGCATGTCTGGCCCATCTCGCCCAGTCTTGATTCACTGGACCCCAGCAGCAAGCTAACCTACAGGTCAGAGCATCTGCCCCCTGGTGGTCAGTGTGTGTCATAGTGACTGGTCGAGTGATCAACAGAACGGTCGACCAATTGTTCAGACACTTAGCGTATTAGGCTTTTATAGCCTATCTAATAAAGAGGGAACATGCTAATTTACCCTCACATCATCACAAAAATGGCGACACCAACAGCCAATTAGGAGGGAATATGCTAATTGACTGCCCTGCCCTCAAAGATGGTGGCACCCACAGCCATAAGATGGCTGGCAGGAGAGGGCAGTTGTGGGCAATCAGGCCACAAGGGAAGGGCAGTTAGGGGCGACCAGGCTGGCATGGAAGGGCAGTTGGAGATGATTGGGCCAGCAGGGGAGGGCAGTTGGGTGCAATCAGGCTGGCAGGGAGTGGTTAGGGGGTGATCAGGTTGGCAGGCAGAAGCAGTTAGGGGCAATCAGGCAGGCAGGCAGGTGAGCAGTTGGGAGCCAGCAGTCCCAGATTGTGAGAGGAATGTCCGACTGCCGGTTTAGGCCCGATCCCACTGGATTTTGTGCACCAGGCCTCTAGTATATAGTATATATAATAATACTATTATTTATATACTATAGGATTTATATACCAGAGGCCCTGGTGCACGGATTCATGCATCGGTGGGGTCCCTCAGCCTGGCCTGCAGGGATTGGGCTGAAACTTACTCTCCAACATTCCCCAAGGGGTTTCAGATTGGGAGAGAGTGTAGGCCAGGCCAAGGGACCTGGTGAATGATCGGGGCTGGGGAGGGACCGCGGGATGGCTCCAGGGTGTGTCTGGCCCATCTCTGCCAGCCCCAATCGGCTGGATCCCAGCAGCAAGCTAACCTACCAGTTCAAGGGTCTGCCCCCTGGTAGTCAGTGTGTGTCATAGCAACTGGTCAAATGGTCGAACAAATAGTTGGACACTTAGCATATTAGGCTTTTATTATATGGGACTAGAGGCCCAGTGCACAAAAATTTGTGCACTCAGGGGGCAAGGGGGTCCCTCAGCCTGGCCTGTGCCCTCTCGCAGTCTGGGACCCCTCAGGGAATGACCACCTGCTGGCTTAGGCCTGCTCCCCAGGGGATTGGGCCTAAGCTGGCAGTCAGACGTCCCCCTGGCAGACCGGGAGCCCTCGGGGAATGTCCACTTGCCAGTGGGGAGCAGGCCTAAGATGCAGTCGGACATCCTTAGCGCTGCTGAGGAGGCGGGAGAGGCTCCCACCACCACTGCTGTACTGGCAGGTGTCAGCCTGGCTTGTGGCTGAGTAGAGCTCCCCCTGTGGGAGTGCACTGACGACCAGGGGGCAGCTCCTGCATTGAGCGTCTGCCCCCTGGTGGTCAGTGTGTGTAATAGTGACCAGTCATTCCCAGTCGTTCTGCTGTTAAGGTCAATTTGCATATTACCCTTTTATTATATAGAATATATATATATATATATATATATATATATATATATATATATATATATAGAGAGAGAGAGAGAGAGAGAGAGAGAGAGAGAGAGAGAGCTCTCCTCTTTCTAAACATAAATCTCTCTATAGGTAGTATAAAACTCTCTCTCTCTCTCTCTCTAGAGCAGGGGTGGGCAAACTTTTTGACTCGAGGGCCACAATGGGTTCTTAAACTGGACCGGAGGGCCGGAACAAAAGCATGGATGGAGTGTTTGTGTTAACTAATATAAATTAAAAGTAAACATCATTACATAAAAGGGTACGGTCTTTTTTTTTTTAGTTTTATTCATTTCAAACGGGCCGGATCTGGCCCACAGGCCGTAGTTTGCCCACGGCTGCTCTAGACAGACAGATAGACAGGTAGATAGATCTATTATATACATATTTTTTATCTTATTTCTCTGGAGAACCCTGAATGATACAGTCTTTTTTAATCTATCAGTAATACATACATTTGCAACAACATGGATGGACCTTGAGGATATTATACTAAGTAAAACAAGTCAGAAAAAACTAAGAGTCATATGATTTCACTCATATATGGGATATAAAACTGAAACTTTTGAACACAAACAGCAGTATGGTGGTTGCCAGAGGGAAAGAGATGGGGTTAAGGAGGTCCTAATTTATGGTGACTAGAGAAGATTTTACTTCAGGTGGTGGATACAGTGCAATATACAGATCTTGTAACAGAAACCCACACCTGAAACCTATATGATCATATTAACCAATGTTATCCCAATAAATTTAATTTAAAAAAGAAAATAATGAAGCTCATTTCTTACCTTAACTTATATACAATATAAGTTCTAAATGTCAAGAATAAGCTGTGTTAAATGTTTATGGCCCTGAGTTAGACAATTAGATAAGACAAAAAAAGCAGACTGTATTAGGAAAAAAAGGATAGATTGGATGAAATTAATATTAAAACCTCTAGTTTTTGAAAAAACACAGTAAAAATAAGATAAGAATACACTTTAGTTTGCAAACCATATACCTAAAAAAGAGCAAGTTTAAGGAATGCATAAAATTTGACAAAAACTTTTCCAAATAAGATATAGATATAATAACAGCATGAAAAGATGCTCAACATCTTAGTTTTAAGGAAATTCAAATACATACAACAATGCAATATCACTGGATCCTCTTTAGAATGATTTAGCATGAAAAAGGTTGATACTAAATTCTGGATAAAAAAGAGGATATGAAACAATACAACTCTCACCCATTTATGATAGCAATACAAAATGGCATAGCAACTTTGGAAAACAACTGGGGACCTTCTTATTAAGCTCAATATATCATGTGCCATTCAGTCCAGCATTCCTGCTGCTGTTTTTTATCCAAAAATTGAAAACATTTATCCATCAAAAGACCTTTATACTAATGTTCAAGGTCAATTTATTCATTATATCCTAAACTGGAAGCAATCCAAATGAATATTAATGAGACATGTGATAAACAAAATGTTACATTTTCATGCATCTCAAAAGCATCATGTTAAGAAAACCCATTGTAGAAGATGGCAGCATAGGTAAACACCAGAAATTGCTGCCTCCCACAACAAATTCAAAAATACAACTAAACGGCAAAACGGACATCATACAGAACCACACGAAGGCTGGCTGAGTGGAAATTCTACAACTAGAAGGAAAGAGAAAAGCACACTGAGACTCAGAGGAGGTGCGGAAGTACAGAGGTACGGAGGCGCACGCGGCAGGGGCTGGCGACTGAGGACGTGGCTGTCTTTTTGAATCGTGAGCGAGACACAAGCCCCCGACTGCTCTGTACTCCAGTTCCAGGTGAGTCTCTGGAACCCAGACTCATACAGGGAGAGACTGGACTGTCTGGCAGCAGGCAGAACTCGGAAGTCGAGGGCGGCTTTCTCTCGGGGGGGGGGGGGGGGGGGTGCTTGCGGCGATTACCGGAACACTGAGATGTGGGGCCCCTTAGGGCAGGGCTGAGGATCAGCCACAGCTGCTTGCTCCACCATTTTGATTCCCTGAGACCCTGCCCCACCCAACCTGCGGCAGAGGCTTTTGCATATGGATGCCCTGGCCCTTTGCAATCTGAAAATTACCTAACAAACTGCAGCTGGGCCAGACAGACCCAGAACTTCAAGAGAAGGCCCAAGGCTCCACAGCAGCTTGCATTGCTTCACAGCTCTGCTTCATCTGGGCACCTCCAAACCCCAAACAAAGAAGAAGAATCTGCAGATCTCTCCATAGCTCCTGCTGGGTAGCCTCAGGCAGAGGCTAAATTAGCACCTCCTTAGATCCAAGAGCCAGTGTACCCAGTGGTCAGAGTGGGACCATCCAATTACAACTCCTCAGATCCATAAGGGACACACTCAGGGGACAGACTCAGTGAGCACCAAAGCCCCACTGAAGCAAGTCTTGCCCCATAAGAATGTCTTCAGCACAGAAGTTCTCCCACTGCAGACATAGCTGATTCTCACAGCCAATTGGCCTGGAGGTCAATTCCTCCCAGTGATACCTACAAAAATCAAGGCTTAACTACAACGAGACTGTGCACAAAGCCCACAAAGGGGTGCACCAAGAGTGTCCACTTCCGGTAAGTGGGGAGGCTGAGCCACTGGGCCCTATAGGACACCTAGCACATAAAGCCACTCTACCAACACAGGGAAGCATAAAAAATGTGGAGACAAAGAAACAGGTCACAAATGACAGAAATGGAGGAAAGCAAATGACTGGATATAGAGTTCAAAACCACACTTTTAAGGTTTTTCAAGAACTTTCTAGAAACCACCGATAAATTTAGTAATACCCTCAAAAAGTCTGGTGAGTCCACCGGTAAATGTAGTGAGACCCTCAAGAAATCTAGTGAGACCCTTGAGGTTATGATAAAGGACCAACAAGAAATTAAGCATACACTGACTGAAATAAAGGATATTATGCAGATTTCCAACAGCAGGCTAGAGGATCACAAGAATCAAGTCAAAGATTTGAAATACGAAGAAGCAAAAAACACCCAACTGGAAAAGCAAAATGAAAAAAGAATCCAAAAATACGAAGATAATGTAAGGAGCTTCTGGGACAGCTTCAAGCGTACCAACATCTGAATTATAGTGGTGCCAGAAGAAGAGAGAGAGCAAGATATTGAAAACCTATTTGAAGAAATAATGACAGAAAACTTCCGCTACCTGGTGAAAGAAATAGACTTACAAGTCCAGGAAGCACAGAGAACCCCCAAACAAAAGGAATCCAAAGAGGACCACACCAAGACACATCATAATTAAAATGCCAAGAGCAAAAGACAAAGAGAGAATCTTAAAAGCAGTAAGAGAAAGACAGTCAGTTACCTACAAGGGAGTACCCATACGACTGTCAGCTGATTTCTCAACAGAAACTATACAGGCCAGAAAGGAGTGGCAAGAAATATTCAAAGTGATGAATACCAAGAACCTACAACCAAGATTGCTTTATCCAGCAAAGCTATTATTCAGAATTAAAGGTCAGATAAAAAGCTTCACAGATAAGGAAAAGCTAAAGGAGTTTATCACCACCAAGCCAGTATTATATGAAATGCTGAAAGGTATCCTTTAAGAAGAGGAAGAAGAAGAAAAAGGTAAAGATACAAATTATGAACAACAAATACACATCTATCAACAAGTGAATCTAAAAATCAAGTGAATAAAAAATCTGATGAACAGAATAAACTGATGATTATTATAGAATCAGGGGCATTGAAAGGAAGTGGACTGACTATTCTTGGGGGGGGGAAGGGGTGTGGGGGATGTGGGAAGAGATTGGACAAAAATCGTGCACCTATGTATGAGGGCAGTGGGGGGGGCGGTGAGGGCGGAGGGTGGGGTGGGAACTGGGTGGAGGGGAGCTATGGGGGGGAAAAGAGGAACAACTGTAATAATCTGAATAATAAAGATTTAATGAAAAAAATTTAAAAAAAGAAGTACATTTGGTAGTTACAAAATGTCAAGGTGATATATATTATACAGAAAATCTTTCTGTAATTTGATGTTCTGATTGAGCATTTTCTTCCATTACAGTCTTTCCTAAATTAAAAAAAAAAAAAAGAAAACCCATTGTATAGCTCTATTCATGTGGTTCTATACTAAGGGCAAAAAAAAGTATAAGGGGTAGAAAAAAAGTCATTGATTGATTACCAGGGACTGTTGATGGAAAAGGTAATGACCTTATAAACAGACACAAGGTGATTTTGGGAGCTGATTAGAATTTTTATATTTTAATATGTTATGAACTTATAACTGGATACATTTGTCAAAACACATTACACTGTCCATTTTAGGACCTCATTCACCATGACATATAATTATACCTATCATAATTTTGAAATAAATTGCATATTTTTCAAAAATCATGAATTGATTTTACAAAATGTGTATTTAACAATAAGTACCTAATACTTTTCTCCAGGATAAAAGAGAGGAGAATGAATATTTTTGTTCAGAAAGTCTTTTGTTTCAAGCAAATCACATAGGTTTATCAATCAATCTTAAAATAATAACTGCTTATACTATTATACTGTTTTTCAAATGTATTTTTACTGAACAATTTAGAACTGTGAGAAGCTAAGGACAATGTAAATACACATTTGCATTGGCAATACATATGAAGTTCAGTATCGTATCAGATTAAATATCAGGTATGTCTGGCTGTAGCCCTGTGTATTCCCAAGGACTCAGGCAAAGCAGGGAAGTCCCAGACCAGCCAAGGGATAAAGTGAACATCAGTGGTACAGAGACTCCTGACAGAATTTTCAGAGTGCAAGTCTGAATCTCCGTGATTTAATTTCTTAATTAAGTAGAAACCATGTATTATTGGGTTTCTGTGATAGAAACAAAGTATAACATAGCAAAACAAAACAAAAATGTTCAGATTGGAGAAAAAAGATTTAAGAAATTGCAATAAATTGTGCTGAGCCGGCAAGGCCATGGGTGAACCTGAGAGGGGGCAGTGAAGGATTAAAGAAGACAGACAAGAGAATAAAGCTGAGTGCTAGGTGGGACGCTGCTCTCTGATGGAGAGACAGTGCCACAGCCTGCAAGCCCAGTCTTTATTTTATAGCCAGATTCCACGAGGCAAAGTAAGCGCGTGGTTACAAGGTTCTTGAGGGCTTCGAATCTACTCAATTACATGCACCTGATCAAGCTTTGTTTACTTGCTGCACCTCCCACAGCCCTTATCACTCAGCCACTGGGACCACAGGTTCAGACCATAAGGTCAAGCTTACAACTATAGCCTTTGGCTATAATTGTGCTGGGACTTGCATGGGACTTTGCCACAAGATGATCGTGCCCTCTCATTAATCCCAGGCTTGAAACTGTCCAAACACGGTAGCCACTCTCCACAATAAATAAATGTAAAGAAATTAATATGCTAAATAAATATCAAAAACATTTTGAGAGATATAAATTCTATTTTTATTTTAGATTTGCCACTGATTTTCTCTGCATCAATTCTCTAAAACACATGAAACTATTTACCTCTTTTACAGATACTTCTTTTGCCATCTCGATTATTTTTAAACAACCCAGTGTCCAGGTATTGTAAAGGACTAGTCCTACAAATGAGAGATTATACTGCAGTTATTGAAGTTTAAACTTAATCAAAGAGAAGGACTTTTTACTTATAGAATTTTTTTCTGCTCCATCTCTAAAAATTAAAGCTACTGTACAAACAATGTGAAATATGAGAATACTAGATAAAAGAGGGTACATTAAATAAAGCATATTTATAAAATATCTTTCTTCAGAGAGTTGCAATATGTTCATATTCTGTCTCATATTTGGTAATACAGGGCAAACAATGCCATATGAAAATTAAGGGTGGGAATTAAAAGAGAGCACACTTGGGAAGTGAAGGAGGCTGCAGAATATGACAAAAGCATATTTTTAAAGACTACTCATTTTACTGAAAATTAGTTTGGAATCCTCATCAGTCTAGTCAGAAAAAAAAAATCACTCTGTCCAAAGCCCCAAGATTAAAAAGAGATCTCCCAAAGAAGAAATAATGAATTTATTCTCTACATTCATTTCGTGGTACAGAAGAAACATTACTCTACTTATGCTTTATATTAGAATTAGATAAATTTCATTATGAAAACAAGGTTAGAAGAGAGTTTTGTAATATAAAAACATACATTACTTATATGAATTTTATAATAAAGCACTTTCACGATGATAATGTGTTTCTGTGATTTTTAGATAAGTAAATATCAAAGTTCATAGAAACAGTTTTTAGTTTGATTTTATAGGTTTAAATCAAGGGAATTTAGAATGAAATCCCCAAGACATCTGTAATTTATTCTGTCATTTATAATGCTTGGCACTGATTACCTTTATTTAGATTAAGTGTGCAAGTAAGTGTTTGCTGAACATGAAAATGAGAATTCAAGTGTAAGCTTGGGAAGAGTGAGCACTCTTATTTCACTCTAACTGATAGAGTATACCTTTTGTAAAATCAAAGGCCATCAAAAATATTAAAATAAATAGAATTCCTATTTGATTCATTTTTCTTTCAGTACATAAAGAAACAATTCATTTATTTAAATGGAGTAGTTTTACTGCAAGTCTTTTTTTTTTTGCCAAACACTATATTAATGCATCACTTCATAAAGAAAAAATCATACCAGTCTAACCAATATGGATATTCCTCGTCCTCCACATGACTGCCCATTACTCTTCAAATGCAGAATTACTTTGATGTAAATATAATAGACCTCCCTCCTCTTCATTTTTCTTGTAGCCCTTCAGAGTAAAACTAATGTCTCCTGCTAGATCCAATTCAAATTTAATCCCGAAGTTGAATTATTTCCTTTCTTAGCAATGTGGCCCTGGATTCGATGAGCCAACTAATTTCCTAAGTAATTCCATGAAATAATTTTCTCTTAAGACTATTAGTTAATATTAATATAGGTGGATAATTAAGAGGTACTTTGAAAATGGTTCTAAAGAACCCTAGACTATTGAGATGCTGCGTGAAAAAGTTTTTAAAAATTACATGGTAAAATATAGTGCCCTCCTGACTATTCACTAGAAGCTTCAGGATAATGTGCTCAGTTACGATAAATCCAGGATTTCTTAAAGTCACAAATATAATTACATAAACTTATAGGACACATTGGGAAAACCTGTTTTAAAAGGTAATTTATTTGTGAATACAAATTTATGAGTAAATCTAATACTGATGACAAGTATGCATTTTTTCTATACATAATGCATTTGATAGTCTTAGCAGATAAGCTAAGCAGTATAATTAACACTAATTTGTATAGTTAAACTTCTATTTTTGAAAATTGACAAAAAATCAAATTAGATTATTTTTTATTCCAATCAAATTTATAGGAGTATGGCTTAAAAAATTGTCTTTCTGTTAAATGTAAGAAAGATATAGAGAACACTGAGTGGGATATTAAAGGAATACATTTGTTTATATTTTTACTTACTTATTTTCCTACTTGTGTGTTTACTCGCTAAGATGAGAGATACCTAGCCATGTCTTCTTGGTTCCTAACCCAATTCTGTATTCATAGCATACCAATTCCCCATTTTGATTAGGAATATATATATATATTGGTATGCAAATTAGGTCAGGACAACGTAATGGTCACGACCAGCTCAGGAGGAGGGACCGGGCGGGGCTGAGACTGACAGAACAACACGCAGGCACGGCCCAAAGCTGGAGAGAACAACCCCACAGGGGGATCGGGACCCCAGCCCCAGCCCCAGCCCCACAGGGCTGGGCTGCTGGGGTGGGAGCCAGCGGAGACACAAGCCCGTGGGGGGTCCGGACCCCAGCCCCAGCCCCGAGTCCATGGGGTTGAGAAGTCTGATGGCCCTGCCTAGAGAGTAGAGGTGACTGACAGGCAGGGACAGAGACCACAGGTCTCCAGGGAGCACCCCAAAGTTGGCGATGAGAGGAGAAGGCCTGCGAAGGGGGAGGAGGCGAAGTCAGCCGACATCAGCCCAGAATCCAGCTCTTCCCCTCCAGAGGCAGCAACACCTAAACCCAGGACCACAGCCCGAATCGGAAGAGCCCTAGGGAGGCTTCAGGAAGCTCTATGCAAAGCTGCACGTTGAGAACTAGAGACTTCGTGAGGCCCTGACCCAGACCACGCTGCAGCTGGCACAGCTCAAGGTGGAGCTGGAGCACACCACACAGAGGCAGGAGCGCTTTGCAGAGAGGCCGGCCCTCCTGGAGCTGGAGAGATTTGGGCGCAGGGCCCTGGAGTGCAAGGCGGCTGAGCTGGAAGAGGAGCTGAAGGGCCTGTCCAACCTCCGGGCTGACAACCAGCACCTCAAGGAGGAGAACACGGCCCAGATCCGCGTCATCAGCAAACTGTCCAAGTGACCCCAAAGGACTTGCCCCTGCACCCGCATTTATACAGCTGCTTCTGCCACACGCACCCCTTCCCCTGTGTGAACACGAGTGACAGGGCTGCTGGGGAGCCTCTGAGAAGCCATAACCTCCCCTTGGGACCTCCAGGCTGGGAGGGGAGGACAGAGCCCCCAGGAGCCAAGGGGGCCATCTGAGGCCAGGATGGAGATGGGAGGCTGAGCCAGGTAGGGGGACCAGGGCTGCAGGCAGGACCAGGAAGGAACCGAGGACCAGGAAGTGCCAGGACCAGTAGCCAGGACCAGACTGGCACCCAGAGGTCCCCTTTCACATGTGCTGCCACCAGTCACCCCTCCAGCCCCTGAGCAGGGATCCAAGAATGTGCCAAGCATCCCACCGGCCTGGGCTAGGTGGGCCTGTATATAGGGGTCGTGTGCAATAGGGAGGGACTTCCATTTTTTGATGTCCCCTCCCCAACACTGTCCCAGGCAGGGGGAAAAGGTATTTTTGAGACATAGCACAGGCACCACAAATGAAAGTTGTGAAGTTGCAAAAAAAAAAAAAAAGAACCAACCAGCCAAAAGCCCCCTCCCTTTCCCTCCCTGCCAGCCCCGCCCTCGATCAGCCTGCCCCACCACAATAGGCCCACAGCCCCTCCCTGTGGCTGCCTGCCCCTGATCATAACCCCCCCACCACAATAGGGGGTGGGGCTGGGCAGCCAATCTCTTGCAGCCCCTCCCCCTGCCTGGCTCCACCACAGATTGCCCCCCCACCCTGATCAGGGGCAGGGTTGGCCTGCCAACCACCCATGGCTCCTCCCCCAAGCTGCTGAGCCCCGATGGGCACCCCCACCCCATTTGAGGGCATGGCCAGCTGGCTTACTGACCACAGCCCCTCCTCATGGCCGGCCCCACCCCCAATCGGTCCCCCAACCCCAATCAGGCCATCAGGGGGACATTTGGGGATCGGGTCTAAACCGACAGTCTGACATCACCCGAGGGGTCCCAGATTGGAGAGGGTGCAGGCTGGACTGAGGGCCCTGCCCCCCACCCCACACAAATTTCGTGCACCGGGCCTCTAGTCATTATAAGGCACACTGACCACTTCTTGGTCCCTCCCCTTGGCCAGGAGGCTCTGATCACCCGATGGCAAAAGGGAACCAGGGGTGGGTGGTGGCTGGGGGTGGGGCTGGCTGGGAGGAGTTGGGGAAGATGGCCCTGATGGCAGGCCAGGCCTAGCGACTGTACCTGAACATGAATTTTGTGTACCGGGCCTCTAGTCGTAAAAATAAACAAATGTATGACATTTTATGTAAAACTTCTTAGAAAGACTATCACCAGAATGTAGGGCATCTGCTTTAATCAAACTTTGCTTAAAATTAGGCTCATATATTTCCTCGGTTTTTAAGTTTACAGTTCTATAGGTTTTGAAAAATGCACACAGTTATGCCAGTACCCCACAATCAAGATAGAGAACATTTTGGTAAACCAAAAATTTCCCTCATGTTCCTTTGCTATCAAGATTATCTGGCATCTCTCCACCACTGCCCCTAGCAGCCACTGGTCTATTTTGTGTATAGGGACAGATTTTATTTTTTAAAACTAGAGTTTATTATTTAAAAAAAAAATTCTTCAGAAGTTCCAGTGAGAAGCATATAAAAGAAGAGTTACTTTGGTAAATTGAATTTAGGAGGGCTGGAGGATTACAAAATTAACATGGCTTTAATCTCTGACACTGGTGTGAATAAAGCTTCAGAGAGCACTAGCTAATTCAAGAAGATGCTTGAAATAATACTTATAGTTTTTCACACTTTCCTAAATTTGGATGTTTTTGAAGCTAGATGAGGGAGACAAGGAAATCTGGAGGAATGAATTTTGAAAAATGAACACAATTATGCAAGCACCATTTTAATCAAGTGCATGGAATTCTAAAAGGATTGATTTTGGTAATATTGGAATCCATTCATGGCAAGTGATAAACTTACTGCCAAAACTTCCTACATAGATAGCTGATAAATCTCATGACTTTCTTACTGTACTCAAAAATTTGTGGGCCCAACACCTTTAATCATATTACCATTATATTTTTAAGTGGCTATATTGCCAAACTCTTCCTTAACACTCATGTAAAAATTATAATCTATATTTGTTCTTAGGCTATTTTCAATTTTAGATTAATTTCAGAGAGGAAGGAGAGGGAGAGAGAGATAGAAAATCAATGATGAGAGAGAATCATTGATTAGCTGCCTTCTGCACAAGCCCTAATGGGAATCCAGCCTGCAACCCAGGCATGTGCCCTGATCAGAAATTGAACCTTGACCTCATGGTTCATTGATCGATGCTCAACCACTGAGCCACACCATCTGGGACTAAAACTCCAAACTCATTCTCATCTATAATAGCTGTGCTTGGATTTTTCTCCTTCCACTTGTCGTTCCTTCCTTGATTATTTGGACTCTTGTCTAATTTAATCTTAGTTTCATGGTCTGTGAAAGATTTTATGGGAGTTTCTATGCATATTTTGGAACTCTTACTCTGTGATTCTTTTCATTCTGATATTTTCTCCTTCAAATTCTAGGCCAGCCATGGGCAAACTACGGCCCGCGGGCCGGATCCAGCCCGTTTGAAATGAATAAAACTAAAAAAAAAAAAAAAAAGACCGTACCCTTTTATGTAATGATGTTTACTTTTAATTTATATTAGTTCACACAAACACTCCATCCATGCTTTTGTTCCGGCCCTCCGGTCCAGTTTAAGAACCCATTGTGGCCCTCGAGTCAAAAAGTTTGCCCACCCCTGTTCTAGGCCCTTGTTGCAGCATAAAGTTATATCTCTTGCTCCCTAAAGAAATATGTCTTCTGCTTTCTAATCAAGATCCACCTGGTGGCTACATGGACAAGGCAGTGTTTTGAAGGGAAAATTATATAAATATGAATATCATCTCTTATATATTTCTGCATTTAAGAATTGAATCTCCCCAAGTGTCTGCCTGCTTTTGTTCATTCTATAGTGTCTTCACTTAATTGTTTGACATATTTTGGCCAAAGATTTTCTTATTTATCAGCAGGAGGGTTAGTTTATAAAACCCACTTTGTTGTTTATTAGTAGATGCCAGAAACCTGCTTTTAGATTTGTTTTGAAAATAATATTGTTAATTATTTTCTGATGATACAAGTAAGAAAGGGTCATTATAGGCCCTGGCCAGGTAGCTCTGTTAGTTAGAGCACTGTCCTGACATACTAGGTTGCAGGTTAGGACACAAAGAAGAATCAACCACTAAATGCATAAATAAGTGGAAAAACAAATCTCTCTCAAAAAGGGGGGTCATTATAAAATATTTTTGAAAAGACATTAAGTGATAATGAAAAATATAAAATGACATTACATTAATTAGAAATAAACTGTTGGTATTTTTGTGTATTTTCCACATTTTTTATGTACGTAAACATGCTTATAGCTAAAATATAAAATACTAGAGGCTCAGTGCAGAAATTCATGCACCAGTGGGGTCCCTTGGACTGGCCTGCAGAATCGTGCCAAAACCAGCTCTCTGACATCCCCCGAGGGATCCCGGATTGTGGGAGGGCACAGACCAGGCTGAGGGATGCAGGGGGTTGGCCAGCTGGGGAGGGACCGCTGGAGGGCTCCAGGGCATGTCCAGCCCATCTCGTTCAGCCCTGATCGGCTGGCCCCCATCAGCAAGCTAATCTACCAGTTGGAGCATCTGCCCCCTGTTGGTCAGTGCACGTCATAGTGAGTGGTTGAGCAGCCTTAGCATATTATGCTTTGATTGGTTGAATGGATGACTGGATGACTGAACACTCAGCACATTAAGCTTTTATTATATAGGATTATAGACATGCTGGTACACACTTAAAATCTTGTATAGTCATATATTTTACTTAGCATGATATTAATTTTTATTTCATAAATAACCTCTTAAAAGACAATTTTAATAACTTCATATGGCATCACACAATTCGCTATAATTTGTATAACTATTCTAATAAGTCATTTATAAATAACCAATGTTATGTACCTTTGCAAGGAAATAGATTTTTCCAAATTTCTTTATTTTTTTAGTTTAGAAAACTAGAAATGGATTGTTAACACAAAGGGAACAACTATTTTGAAGATGATTGCTATATTTTGCTAAATTCTTATCTAAATTTTCCCCCAAGCAGCCTGTGAGGGCATCTCTTTTACACCTCCAATCAGCAGTTCCTGATACTTGACTTTATATTCACCTAATTGGGAGAGTTTGACTGTTTTTTATAGGATGTTGACCACTTATAGTGTCTCACTTTATAATCAACTAACCATATTCTTTAGCCATTTTGTTGATTGGTATGAGTTCATTTTTTATCTATATTACTCACAATATTAACTTTCCATTGTAATTTTTAATTCCATTTTGAGTATAAATATTTGATTCTATTGTAGTGGCTTATGGGTTACCAGGTTTTATTCATTTAATTTTGTTTTGAGGTGAAATTCACACAGCATGCAATTAACCACTTTAAATTATAGCCATGCGCTCACATTGTTGTGCAACTAGCACTTCTCTCTAGTTTCAAAACTATTTTATTAAGCCCCAAAGAACAACCCATATGCTCTTTGAAGCTGGAGAATGATAGCTACCATGTGAAACACTGAAATTCTCTGAATATTACCAGCCTTTTTCTTTGTCAGATATTATTCTGGATACTGCAAGTGTTTGAGTAGTTTGCAAAGTTCCAAAATAGTTGACTCCAATAGTTTTTGCTAGCTCAGAAGGTATTTTGGTGGACAAACCAATTCCTGGAGCTTCATACCTCACCATCTTCTATGATGTTATTTGATTCCTGGGTTTTTTACTGTTTGCTACTGAATTTTCCAATGGAAGTCCAGGAGAGCTTACCTCAAATCACCAACTCAGAGCTCTGCTTCCTTAACAATAAATACTTTTAAACTATATATTTTTCAAATATATTAATTGCCACAAATTTCACAGCCTGAGCTCACTGGAAACAGCTTTATATTGTAAAAACAAAATGAACTTTGCAAAGTTTGGAAAAGTTGCCCCAAGAACTGGCATGTTTTGATATCTTTTCCATCCTTTTTTATGGTACAACACACAATTAGCAAATGGCAGGAGTGGGGGTTGAACCCAAAAGACTAGAAAAAGTGCCAGGAGATGAAAAGACAAAATTAATCTTCAGTTGATCCAAAGAGAATGATGAAGGGTTGAGAAAAGGGCTGTGAAAGACTGGTACATTCTTTAAAATGTGATAAACAATATTTCTAAATGAATATTTTCATTTTGGCATTTTAAATATGATAGTATTTAATGTAATAGAATAAAAGAGCACAAAACTGTTCCTAAAATTTAACTCAGAAAATTATTCTTTTCATAAATACTATAGCCACATTCTTTATTCTATAAAGGTCTCGATATGCAATATTAATACTTATTCTTTTTATGCAAACTCATTTTGACAGCAATGGTGCAAGCCTATGATTCATTTTCATTTAGATTCCTTACTTATTAAAAATAATTTAAGAAAAAAGTACAGCTAGCATAATTTATGAGGCAGTACAAAGATGTGTAAGATGCTTATAGTTCGAACTTGATTTAACATTTAAAAAATTATAAAGGGAAAGAAAAAATACATTCAGACTGTCACCTCTTGAAATTCAAAATATATGTTATATATGAATAGATATCATACATTTCTCTTTATAATGACTTACTCTGCAATTGGAGACAGCACATTTTGGGGAATTTTCATTTAAATATGAAAGAAAAATTCTGAGCATTAAAATGTGCTAAATTGATTTCAGTTAAAGGATGTTAATGCTATTTTAGCCCCACCCCTTCCATATCCATTATCCAAGAATTGTAGTGATTTCAATGCATTATCATGACTTTTATTTCTAAGTGGAAGTGTTTATGTGAGAAGATTAATGTGATCTAAAAGAATTGCTGGGCCAATGTATTGTATAAAGCAGCACTGTGAAATCAATAGCAAATGGGAAGAATAAGATTGGCATTGAGGTAAAAATCATATGAAAAATATAAATTATTTGGTTATTTCATTCTAACTGGATCTATCTCAGTTCCCATGATAATTTGAGGAAAAGTTATTTGTTAAATTATCTCTCTTCTCTATTTTACTTTGGATTAATCTGAATGGCACTGACATTGGGAAAAAAGGTAAAGAATTTTATGAGCTCATACTCAATCTTTAGCCTCTGTGAAACTGGCATTCTGCCCTGGAATTTCAAAATAACAATTTACATGTCTATTTTCTAGAATCTTACAGTATTCTGGTAGAGACAGACCAAATAACAGACGCTTAAAGAACCATGTGAATGGGAGTATGGTACAGGAAATCTGACTGTGTTGAGAGTATGGAAAGTCACTTTTAGATATAAGCAAAAAATTTTCACCAGCCTTAAAAAATATGTTTGGGTCATTTCATTGGGTAACTCTCTTCAACTTTTATACAATTTGGATTTTTTTAATTGAAATTACACATGACACATTTTTACAGAGTACTCTCATGTACTTCCCTGGCTTTAGTAACAATATATTCAGTTAGGGTAAGATATGACTAAAAATTACATTGGATTAAATAAGATAACATTAATTTATGTCTTATATAAAAGTTCAGATAGGTAGCCAACACTAGGTGTTATGATAGTACTGCTCCAAAGAGTTATTCTGTTTTACTTAATGCATGACCTTAATTCCCAAGGTCAGTTTATAGTCTGGGATGGCTGTTACAGCCACAGCTATCCAGTGTAGGGAAGAGGAAGCGCAACCAGAAGGGACAGTGGACATACCTCACCCGTCATTTAAGGTTGGTTTTTAGAAGCTGATGCAGGGCACTTCAATTTACCATTGGCAATTACTAATCATATAGATACACCCACCTGCTTTGAAATCCTAGGAAATATAGTCAAAGTTATCCTTATTTTTATAGAAATTTTTACAAGAAATGTTATTTTAAAAAGCTTCTAAATTAAAACACATTATCCATGTACTACCGACTTCCAAATCTGTATCTTCTCTTTCATGATATTTCAGAGTTTTTGTCCAAACATTTACTGAATAACCAATTTGGTTCAACAAATATATATTTAGTACACACTATGTGTTACACATTTTGTTCAGTATTAGGGATAAAACAGTAAATATAATCATCTTCATCCCTACTCTCAAGTAATTTATAGACTAGCTGAGGGAGACATCATGTAATTATTTCACAATTTAATCAATTGTAAATAGGAAAATTTAGGGTGCTATGGGAGAAAAGAGGAGTTAACATAACAGGTTTGAAAGTCAGGAAATTTGTTATAGATTTGGTGACACTTAGGATGTTCAATGGTAATAAAAACCACCAAACAAACTCTAAATGGAAGGGTAGCCCATATATCTCCAGTGATATGAATATTTAAAGCCAGGTAAATTCAAGGGGCTGAAAGAGTTTGCAGTGTCACTGCAGTAAGTAAAAGATAGTGACAAACTAGAGTTGATGCTACAAAAGTCAGCAATAGGGAGCTCATGATGGGGCTTTTGACAATTCAAGAAAGGGTTTTGGATTTAGAGAGAATAACAGCCATTAAAGTGTTCAGGAACAGTTCTGCTGCCAAAGGTCATATACGAGATTATGAAAAACATTGCTTTTACCACAGTACTTTTAAAGAAGAGAAAATCTAAAAACATATATTTTTAAAGTCATAGAAGAGCTAAAGTTGCAACAAAGACTTAATAAACCTAAATTCCAGAGAGGAGTGAGTTCTTCCTAAGTGATTAGAGATTGCTGTTGTGAATATATTTAAAAATATATTTAAAATTACTCACCTACAGTCATATGATACTAAAGGTTCTCATTATAGTTTGGATAGCAGGCATTTATGAAGCCTGATTATGTGCTGATGACGTGGAAGGTCTATACTTTATTCTCAAACATCATGCATTTTGTTAGAGATATGAGTGATAATTAGGAAAGGTTACACTCAAGCTTTATATTCATATTAATGGATAGAGATTTTATAATTTGGGAGATAAACAGATGAGTTTCCAATGGAAATAATCATTCAGTTTGTTGCAGTTGAATAGGACTTTGAAAAGTGAGGAAAATCTGGCCCTGGTCAGATAGTTCAGTTGGTTAGAGTACTGTCCCATACCCCAAGGTTGTGGTGTTGATCCAAGTCAGGGAACATACAAGAAACAACCAATGAATACATAAATAAGTGGAACAACAAATCTCCCTCTTCTCTTCTCTTTTTTCTTTCTCTCTGTCAAATTAATAAATAACAATTTAAAAAATAAAAAATGATGAAAATCTGATTGACAACTCTCTGTTGGACTATGCATTGAAGTAAATGTCTCCATATTTGCCACAAACCCTAGGTAATATTTTCCTGAGTTTTTAATGAGGTAAATAAACCTATTCCAATAAATTCAACAAAGAATTTATTGCAGCAGATTCTAAGCTCAATTTCTACAAAAATTTTGGACCAGAAACCACATATCTAGCCATACCCATTAGGTATAATCTCCTTCCCCCAAAAGTCATCATATTCTTGTTCTCAAGTGCTTCACTTCTGTCCCCTTTTCCACTACATTTTAAAAAGAATTTATTGTATTCTTCATTGTATTGTACAATAAACATATTTTAAAAATTAAACTTAAACTTATTTTTTTACCCTTATCCTTCCTTGATACAAAGCAGAAACCGTTGGGGTTAGAGTGATGGAGTCATGTTATCACATAAGAAGACAGATAATCCTGTTACTTAATATGTCTCCAGTAGTCTTTTTACCAAAAACAAATAACCAGTATTTCTTTGATGAAACAGTGTAAGTTGGAGACCATATAAGGTAATCTCAGCATCCCAAAGATGAGGACAGCCTCGTGTTTAAGGGCACAGCCAGTTCTGTCACTTGCTGGCTGGGTGACACTGGGCAAGTCTCTTTTTTTTTAATAGATTTTTTAAAATATAAATTTCTTATTGTTTAAAGTATTACATGAGTCTCCTTTTTCATCCATTGACCTCTCCCTGGCTGCCCCGACACCCCAGCACATGCCCTCATCCCCACCCCCTGTCTGTGTCCATTGGTTATGCTCATATGCATGCATACAAGTCCTTTTGTTGATCTCTACCACCCCCCCCCCCACACACACACACCTTCCCGCTGAGGTTTGACAGACTGATCAATTCCTCTCTGTCTCTTATTCTGTTTTTGTTCATCAGTTTATGTTGTTAATTGTACTCCACAAATGAGTGAGGTCATGTGATATTTATTCTTCTCTGACTGGCTTATTTCACTTAGCCTAATGCTCTCCAATTTCATCTATGTTGTGGCAATTGGTAAGAATTCCTTCTTTTTTCCTGCAGAGTAGTATTCCATTGTGTAGATGTACCATAGTTTTTTTAATCCACTCATCTGCTGATGGGCACTTAGCTATTGTAAATTGCGCTGCTATGAACAGAGGGGTGCATATGTTCTTTCTGGTTGGTGTTTCTGTTTTCATGGGATATATTCCTAGAAGTGGAATTACTGGGTCAAATGGGAGTTGCATTTTTAATTTTTGAGGAAACACCATACTGTTTTCCCCAGTGGCTGCACCAGTCTGCATTCCCACCAGCAGTGTGCTAGGGTTCCTTTTTCTCTTCGTCCTTGCCAGCACTTGTCATTTGTTGATTTGTTGATGATAGCCATTCTGACAGGTATGAGATGGTACCTCATTGTTGCTTTGATTTGCATCTCTCAGATGATTAGTGACTTTGAGCATGTTTTCATATATCTCTTGGCCTTCTGTGTGTCCTCTTTCAAAAAGTGTCTGTTTAGGTCCTTTGCCCATTTTTTTATTGGATTGTTTATCTTTTGCTAAGTTGTATGAGTTCCCTATAAATGTTGGAGATTAAACCTTTATGGGAGATAACATTGGCAAATATCTCCTCCCGTAAAGTGGGCTCTCTTGTTGTTTTGCTGATGGTTTATTTTTCTATGCAGAAGCTTTTTATTTTGATGTAGTCCCATTTGTTTATTTTCTCCTTAGTTTCCATTGCCATAGGAGCTGTATTGGTAAAGACATTGCTATGACAAATGTCTGCTATTTTGCTGCCTATGGCTTCTTCTAAGATTTTTATGATTTCCCATCTTATGTTTAAGTCCTTTATCCATTTTGAGCTTATTTTTGTGTATGGTGTAAGTTGATGGTCTAGTTTAATTTTTTTGCATGTATCTGTCCAATTTTCCCAACACCATTTATTTAAGAGACTGTCTTAACTCCATTGTATGCTCTTGCCTCCTTTGTCAAATATTAATTGAGCATAATGGCTTGGGGCAATTTCTGGGTTCTCTGTTCTGTTCCATTGGTTTATATGTTTGTTCTTTTGCCAGCACAGGGCAGTTTGAGAACAGAGGCTTTGTATTATAGCTTGATATCTGACATTGTCATCCCTCCAACTTTGTTCTTCTTTCTCAATATTGCTGCAGCTTTTTGGTTTTTTTATTTGAGATGAATTTTGGGAGAGTTTGTTCTAGGTCTTTGAAGTATACCATTGGTATTTTATGGGGATTGCATTGAATTTATAGATTGCTTTGGGTAGTATGGTCATTGTAATAATGTTGATTCTATCAATCCATGAACACGGTATGTTCTTCCATTTGTTTATTCAGGGATGGGCAAACTTTTTGACCCTAGGGCCACAATGGGTTCTTAAACTGGACAGGAGGGCCGGAACAAAAGCATGGATGGAGTGTTTGTGTGAACTAATATAAATTCAAAGTAAACATCATTACATAAAAGCGTACAGTCTTTTTTTTTTTTTAGTTTTATTCATTTCAAACGGGCCGGATCCGGCCCGCGGGCCATAGTTTGCCCACGGCTGGTTTATGTCTTCCTCTATCCTTTTTTTCAGTGTCCTGTAATTTTCTGAGTACAGGTGCTTTACCTCCTTGTTTAAATTTATTCCTAGGTATCTTAAAAATTTTCTGATGCAATGGTAAATGGGATTGTTTTTTTAATCTCTCTTTCTTTGAGTTCATTATTGGTGTATAAAAAAACCATAGATTTCTGGGGGTAATATTGTATCCTGCTACACTGCCAAATTCATTTATTAGTTCTAGTTGTTTTTTGATGGAGTCTTTAGGGCTATCTATGTACAATATCATGTCATCTGCGGATCATTATAGTTTGACTTCCTCTTTTCCTTTTGTATGCCTTTTATTTCTTCTTTTTGTCTGATCACTATGGCTAGCACTTCCAGTACTATGTTGAACAGGAGTGGTGAGAGTAGGCATTCCTGTCTTGTTCCTGTTCTTAGGGGAAATTGTTTTAGTTTTTGCCCATTGAGTATGATGTTGGTTGTAGGTTTGTCATATAAGGCTTCTATTATGTTGAGGTATGATCCCTCTATTTCCACTTTGCTCACAGTTTTTATCAGTAACGGGTGTTGGATTTTGTCAAATGCCTTTTCTGCATCAATTATGTGTTTTTGTCTCTCAATTTGTTTATGTGATGTATCAGGTTTATTGATTTGCGGATATTGTACCAACTTTGTATCCCTGGAATAAATCCCACTTGGTCATGGTGTATGATCTTTCTAATGTAATGCTTGATCTGATTTGCTAGAATTTTGTTGTGGATTTTAGCATCTATATTCAGTAGGGATATTGGTCTGTAATTCTCTCTTTTGTAGTGTCTTTACCTAGTTTTGGGATTAGGGTAATGCTGGCTTCATAGAAAGAGCTTGGAAGTATGCCTTCCTCAGAATTTTTTTGGAATAGTTTGAGAAGGATTGGTTTTAGATCTTTGCATGTTTAGTAAAACTCCCCTGTGAAGCCATCTGGTCCAGGGCTTTTGTTTTCTGGAAGTTTTTTGATGACTGCTTCAGTTTCCTTGTTAGTTATCAGCTTATTAAGATTCTTTGATTCTTTTTGATTGATTTTTGGAAGGTCGTATTTTTCTAGAAATATGTCCATTTCCTCTAGGTTGTTTAGTTTGTTGGAATAGATTTATTCATAGTATTTTTCAAACAATCTTTTGTATTCCTGCGTGTCTGTTGTTATTTCGCCTCTTTCATTTCTGATTTTATTTGGGTCCTCTCTCTTTGCTTCTTGGTGAGCCTGGCTAGAGGTTTACAAATCTTGTTTATTCTTTCAAAGAACCAGCTCTTGGTTTCATTGATCTTCTTCATTAATCCTCTAAATCATGTTTGTACAGTGGGGCCTTGACTTACAAGTTTAATTCATTCCGTGATGGAGCTCGTAACTCAAATTACTCGTATGTCAAATCAAAAAGTGAACGAGTGAGACACATGATGCTGGGCTGATGTTGTGGTGTTCACTGTGATGTTCGCTGCGCCAACTAGCGGTGGGGTATCTGAAGCTGGCTCATAACCCGAATTTTAGCTCACAACTCAAAGCAAAAAATCGGCCAAGAGATGGCTCGTATCTCGAAAAACTCGTTAGTCGGGACACTCGTAAGTCAGGGTCCAACTGTATTGTTTTTTTTTTTGGTCTCCATGTCATTTATTTCTGCTCTGATCTTTATTATCTCCTTCCTTGTACTCACCCTGAGCTGTTCTTGTTGCACTCTTTCTAATTCTTTAACTTGTAGAGTTAGATAATTTATTACCAGTTTTTTTGTTTTTTTTTAGGTAGGCCTGTCATGCTATGAACTTCCCTCTCAGGACTGCTTTCACTGTGTCCCATAGGTTTTGGATTGTTGTATTTTCATTGTCATTCATTCCCAAGATCTTTAAAATATCTTCTTTGATCTCTTTGGTAACCCAATCATTGTTTAATACCATGCTATTTAACTTATAAGTGTTTGAATTATGTTGATTGTTTTTATTGTAGTTGATTTTTAATATTATGTCATTATGATCTGTTGCTGGGTATGATTTCAATCTTTTTGAATTTGGAGAGACTTTGTCTGTGACTCAATATGTGGTCTATCTTTGAAAATGTCCCATGTGCACTTGAGAAGAATGTATATTTGGTAGCTTTGGGGTGAAATGTTCTGATGATGTCAATTAAGTCCATCTGATCTAGTGAGTTATTTAGGATTACTGTATCTTTGTTGATTGTTTGGCTAGAGGATTTGTGCAGTGATGTCAGTGGGGTGTTAAAGTCTCCTACTATGATTGTATTGCTGTTGATCCATCCCTTGATATCTTCCGTAAGTTTTTTGTTATGCATTTGGGTGCTCCTGCATTGGGTGCATATATGTTTCCCAGGGTTATATCCTCTTGTTGTATCAATCCCTTTAGTATTATGAAGTGGCCTTCCTTATCTCTTGTTATGGCCTTCACTTTGAGGTCTATTTTGTCAGATATAAGTATTGCTACCCCAGCTATTTTTTCATTTCCATTTGCCTTAAAATTATTTTCCCATCCCATCTCTTGTTCTGAGGTGAATATCTTGTAGACAGCATATTTATGGTCATGTTTTCTTATTCATTCAAGAACTCAATGTCTTTTTGAAGCATTTAGGCCATTTACATTTAAAAGTATTATTGATAGGTACTTGTTTATAGCCATTTTTATTTTTTGTTCCTGTGTTCCTTTTCCCCTTTTTATTTCTTTTTTTAACAACAGTCCCTTTAGCATTTCTTACATTGCTGGCTTGGTAGTGATACACTCCCTTAGGCTTTTTTTTTTTTTTTTTTTTGTCTGTGATGCTCCTTATTTCCCCTTCAATTTTGAATGATAGCCTTGCTAGATAGAGTATTCTTGGATTCAGTTCCTTGCTTTGCATCACTTTGCATACTTCCTTCCATTCCTTTCTGGCCTAGTGTGTTTCTGTTGAGAAATCATTTGATAATCTAATGGGAGATTCCTTGTAGGTAACTTTCAGTCTCTCTCTGGCAGCCTTTAAGATGCTCTCTTTGTTGTTAACATTTGACATTGTAATTATGACATGTTTTGGTGTGGGTCTTTTTGGGTTCATCTTGTTTGGGACTCCCTGTGTTACTTTTTCCTTCCCCAAATCAGGGAAGTTTTCTTACATTATTTCTTCAAATAGGTTTTCTAACCCTTGCTCCTCTTCTTGTCATCCTGGTACCCCTATTATATGTATGTTGCTTCATTTCAAATGGTCTCCAAAACTCCCTAAGGCTCTCCTCCTGTCTTTTGATTGTTTTCTCCAATTGCAGGTCAGATTGGATGTGTTCTGCTTCCCTGTCTGCTAATCTGTTAATTCGGTCCTCCATTTCTCTTAGTCTACTGTTAAAAGGTTGCATATTGTTTTTTACTATAGCTATATCACTCTATTTCCTCCTGATTCTTACGTAGCTTATTGATTATGTCATCCGTCTGGTTTATGAACTGTATGGCCCTAATTCTGAATCCTTTTTCTGACATAATGCATGCCTCTGTTTCACTTAACTCCTTTTCTGGTGATTCTTCCTTTTCTTTCCTTTGGGGGCTATTCTTCTGTCTCCCCATTTTTGCTCTCTCCAAAGTACCTAGGTGTCGAGTCACGTGGGGCTTGTGGCTGCAGCAGTGGGCTTGGTGGCAGGTCGCGTGGTCATGGGCAGCAGCTGCTCCTCGCACAGTTGCGGGGCAGCTCCTCCTCGCAAGGTCACAGGATGGCTTCTCATTGGGTGGTCATGGGTGATGGCTGCTCGTGGGTTGGCTGATCCTCGCATAGTTTTGCTGGCATGGTCGTGGTGCTGGGGCTAAAGTGTCTTGCTGGTGGGAGGGGAGAACACTCTAGAATCCACAGAAGTCCTCAGCCAGGGAGTCTGGACTCCCAGTGTCCGTGAGTTGGTAGCCAAGGCAGCAGGTCCCCGGCCAGTGTGGCTGTAGGATCCTGGGTATTTTATGAGGGCCCCCTGGGTAGAGTTGAGGCTGGAATCCCAGTCACAGCAGCTCTCCCCTTCAAGACGGTGCAGCCTCTGTGGCAGATCTGGTGCTCTGGGAGAGATTACAGTAGTAGCAGAGGTTGCCTGGCTATGTGAGCCCAGGATGCCGGCCCCTGAAGGTCCTGTGAGATCTAACTGTTCCACACACACACACACACACACACACACACACACACACACACTACACATCCTCACACTCCCCTTTTGCTCCCTCCCTCACTCACACAGTCTTCCTCACTGCTGTCCTCCCGGCCACTATCTTGGAATTCCAACAGTCTGGGCAAGTCTCTTAAGACATCTATTTGTCAACTGCACTTGTAAAATATAGATAATACAGGACTGTAACTAGTGATATGGAAGGCACCTATAAATGCATTAATCCAGATAATCAGTACTTTAATACAACATTTAAAAAATATTGTAATATATGGATGATGAATAAAATAAACTTTTACATAAGGATAAAAAATCTGACCCTGCACTGACATGACTCATCTCAATCAATTTACCTTAATCCCAGTTTGATAAAATACCTACTTCCCAAAGTTATTGTAAGAATTTAATGAACAAATACAAATGGAAGGGATTAATAAAAGCCCAATAAAACAAGATTATATTTAGAATTGAATTTAATTTGATTCAGACAATTAAATACTTTATTAAGAGAATCATTAACATTTGGCTATAAATGTGTAATTTAATATCTTATTTCAGAAGTGAGAGCATATGCAAACAACAATAAAAATTGGTGATACTGAGTAGAATTTCTATTGCATAAAACAAAACTAAAATTTTTATATGAAAATGCAAGTGCACAATTGTGCTCATGCTACATAACTATTAAGATTCCAGCACTATTTACTTGTTCGCATAACTCCTCTAACAGATTAATGGTCTTTCTCGTTTTTGTAACGTATTAAGAAAAATGCATTCAGATATAAGTGTCAATATAGAAGCTGGTACAAGGTCTGATATAGGTGGAGAGAAGAAAGAGGTATTTTATCATTAAACAAAATATGAGAAGTTTTGTTTTTCTTAACAATTTGACACGGTTTGTGAATTTAATTGACAGCTTGTATACAAAAGAATAGACTGTAAGTTAGCAAAGAGGAAAAACGGCTCTTCTACCTGCCAAACATAAGAAGGGTGTTAGAACTCACTCATTAGAAACAAAAATGATTTTTAAATAACATTTTAGAGGGGACCAAAATGTTCATAGTAGAATACTTCACACGTAGTAACAAAAATACTAAGGAATAATTTTATATTTGACAAAGATTTTATTCAAATGTGTGTCACTGTCCAGAGTCATTAACAGATATCTGTACAAATCTCCAATATCAGTATCTTGTATAGTAAAAAAATCACAAATCTAAATTCAAAAGGCTGGTTGAAGATTGATAGCCTATATTCAGCTTAATTTCTGTGGGATGCTGGGTTATCTGCTTAAACTCTGCATGCTCACCTTTTCGCATCTGTTAAATGGGAATCCTATCTAATAAAAGACAAAAAGGGTAATTAATCATTCCTCTGCTACGCTTCCCATTGGCTAATCAGGGCTATATGCAAATTAGCTGCCCACAAAGATGGCTGCCAGCAGCCACGCAACTGAAGCGAGCAGGAGGCTTGCTTGCTCCAGTGATGGGGGAAGCCAAGGTTCCCCACCTGCTGCGGCCTGGCTCTGAGCCCCGGAAACAACAATGTTTCAATTATAGAAGCTAAACAAACCCCGATATCTGCTTTCAGCTGGCCGCGGCCTCAGAGCTGGAAGCGCCAGTGATGGCAACAATGTTTCAATTATAGAAGGTAAATAAATCCCAGAACAAAAAAAAAAGAAATAATGGAGAGGCTGGAAGCTTCAGTTGCCCGCCAGCCTGAAAACAGCCATCCGCCCCTCATCCAGGCTGTCCAGGCGCCCAAATGGGGACCCCCACCCTGAAGAGGGTGTGACCAGCTGCAAACAGCCATCAGCCCCTCACCCAGGCTGGCCAGGTACCCAAGCGGGACCCCCACCCTGATCTGGGACACCCTTCAGGGCAAACAAGCTGGCCCCCACCTGTGTACCAGGCCTCTATCCTATATAGTAAAAGGGTAATATGCAAACTGACCCTAACAGCAGAAAGACTGGGAATGACTGGTCACTATGACACACACTGACCACCAGGGGGCAGACGCTCAATGCAGGAGCTGTCCTCTGGTGGTCAGTGCACTCTCACATGGGGGAGCTCTGCTCAGCCACAAGCCAGGCTCATGGCTGCCAGTACAGTGGTGGTGGTGGGAGCCTCTCCTGCCTCAGCAGCGCTAAGGATGTCCGACTGCAGCTTAGGTCTGCTCCCCACTGGCAAGTGGACATCCCCTGAGGGCTGCCGGGCTGCCAGAGGGATGTCTGATTGCCTAAGAGCAGGCCTAAGCCCGCAAGCGGTCATTCCCCGAGTGGTCCCAGACTGCAAGAGGGCACAGGCCAGGCTGAGGGACAAACCTCCCCCCCCCCGACCCGTGCACAAATTTTTGTGCACCGGGACTCTAGTAACAATATAACAGAACTGTTATGTATATTATAGTTTTTAAAATGCATGTCACAAAGTTGCAATAAATGTTACCTTGGATAGTTATTAATCATCAACCCATTCAACAAACTTTTTTAAGAGTAGGCATAACATGTGGTAGGCACGTTCCCCCTCTACAATATCTTCCTTATGGTGTTATTTTGCTCCTTCTTAAGCTATGATTACTTATACACTATTGCATTTGTATAACATGAAATGTTCCCTTTTGCCCTCAACAACAGAAAGTTAACACATATCACCTGCTTTATGAGGGATATACAAAACTACATTTGACCTCTATATGTTCATATAATTTTATTTGATAGAACTGTTATAATTTGTTGTTTATATATTATTTTGTCTTTACTCAACTTTTGCTTAAAGACAGTGGTTGTATCTTCTCTATATTTTTATTATTATTTTTATTGATTTCAGAGAAGAAGGGAGAGGGAGAGAGAGAGATAGAAACAGCAATAATGAGAATCATTGGTCAGCTTCCTCCTGCAATCCCCCTACTAGAGATTGAGCCTGCAACCTGGGCATGTGCCCTTGACTGGAATCCAACCCGGGACCTTTCAGTCCATAGGCTGAGGCTCTATCCTCTGAGCAAACTAGCTAGGGCTCTTCTTCATATTTTTATTCAAGGTCCCAAAAGTGCAGAGTTAGGAATGGAGATTCATAGGAATCATCATTTGAATTGATGGCCCAATAAGCATGTACATTAGCTTGAACTATTTGGCAACTGCAATAAGTTCTCTTAAAATAGAGGAAAGATGGAAGGTCTATTACAAATTGTTTGGATTATCTTGTAAGTGTAACTGTCAAATGCAAAAGGAGAAATTATAATAATGAAGATCTCAAAGTTCATCATGGATCAGATATTTTTAATGATAAGCCCTCATTAATATCCAATATTCAGAGAGAACCATTATGCAAGAACTAGAGTTCTACTGGGAAGGTTAATAATTTAAGTGACAGAATATGATCCTCTATTTTAATAAGATATTAGGATTTGCATATGGAGTTTCTTCAGCTATAAATTCTAACAACCCCCATCTAACTCCATGTCATGTAACAGGTATTTTTTTTTTTTCCCAACCAGGTTACTGTATCAATGTAGGAGAAAAACTGTGGCTCTTCAACAGAACTTGTTCATATTTTTTTCTTTCTGTGGACACTAGCCACTGTTTGTATTTAGCTCTGGTTGAGACATATGGACATATTACATAGCAAAAGTAATTACAATACTCTTGACTTCCTTTCTTCCTTTTTCACTTCGATTTTTAATTCTTACAAATAGGTCAGGTGACAGATCTATCACTCAAACATTTCATCTGAGACAATATGTTTCTCACATTGGTACCCCTTGCCTGTGGCCCTGGTAATCAAGGACACATTTATTATTTATTTCTGACAGATTATGTGTGACCAGTATTCTATTTAAATATTTTAGAAGAGCTAGTACTCTTATCTCTTCCCTCTCCCAAATAAAACTGGTTTTTAAAAAAGAGGCCAAATGGTGGGTGGGGGGAGGGGGAGGAGGCTGTACTTTGATTAATGTTGAATGACAATAGAAAGATGTTCAGTACTGAAACAGGTGGTATCAAATTAACTAAATGTGGAGTATATTTGTGAAAGAGGGATTGAGGAATATAGAAACAGAATTCCCTTTGTAGCTTTTCCTCTGGACAGAGGGATATGACTGGATTCCAGATACTTTTGACACCTCTTTGCAGGCCCTGAAACTGCTACATTTGTTGTGATTGCTGTATCATCTCCTGCCATTGCTTCAAAGTAAAGAAATGGCTTCAACAAATGAACAAAACTACACTCTCTGTGATTTCCTTTGCTCTTTGGTTGAAATAATACAAATCACAGCTATTCACTCCCTAGAAATGTACCTCTCCTAGATCTCTAATTATGTGAGACTGTAATTTGACCCAGAAACTTTAAACTGCATTGTACCTTAAAAAGCAAGTACAGTCCATATCCAATTTGACTTCTTCATACATTTTTAAATATCAAAATGATTAGGTTAGATTTAGGATCAATTCCCTGAGAAAGTTCATAATTAAAGGGCTCAGTCAGTTCCTGTCCATGAGATTAACAAGCAAGTCAACACACCTTTAGAATTTTATAAGGAGGAAAGAGGTTACTAATCTCTGCCTTCTATATTGCCAAACTGATGTGTACATGGAGTTTGGGTAATATAATACATATTCATGCTGACAGCTAATTTTCGGGCTAATGCAATTCAAAACAGAAAAGATAATGAACCCTAAAGAAAACAGAGTTTGTAAATGGAAATGCTGACAGACTCTTAACTCTAATAGCTGTGCTATTGGGCACTACAAAAATAACAAAGCTAATTTTAATGAAGATTTGAAAGTAGATGAGGCATTTATCTTCGGTAATTATGGTACTTCTGTAGGACTAATATCTAAATGGAATTTAAACCATTTAAATGACCCAAGGGAAGGGAACATTGTAGGAATAATTCTTACTCAGTGTGATTCGATACAGGTTATATGTACGGGTATATTTCAAGAGCATTTTTCCCTGTATGGAGCCAGATACATTCCAGTTATTACTATACTATTTCTTTACCATTTTGATTTGAGGAAACCTGCTTCCAAAACAAGTCTAGTTGAAATTTTCTTAAATGATATTTATAAACATTAATTTGTTTCAAAATTGTTAATAAGTGAGAAGATATGTTACAAACCTTGCTATCCAACGACCTAGACTTTCAGTATATCTTAACTCACCCTAGACTGAGAATCTTGGTTGGTATCCCTCTCAGCCCTGCTTCTGATTCTGGAGGTCATTTATATTCATGTATGTTACAAATACCCACTAAGAACAGTTTCTATGCTAAGCAATATCTGTATTTAATCTTCTGGGAAATATATTTAACATTCAAATACAAGTTCAGTTCTACTGTAGGAACTTGCAACCTAACCACAGAGATGGATCTTACACAAAGGGAGAGTCTCTATTACAAGCAAAGGTCTGTTACAAGTGACCTTCCTATGCTCTAGGTCACTCATGAGTTTATAAATTAACTTCTTAAATATTCTATTTGTGTGTGTTTATGTCTGTACACGTATGTCTAAGATTTAACAGTTAGTGAACACTCTGGATTCCAGGCTTTATGCTACTAGTTTTACATGTATTATTCTCTGTTATCTTCTCAATAGTCCTCAATAGGTATTATTTTCATTTCTCCAAGACACTTCACTCTGCTGAACATTTGGACATTTCTCTTTCCCATTAATGAGATAGTTGGCTGAAACATAAGCTCGGCTACTTATCAAAGCCTTCATCACTTTAATAATGGGAATTTTAGACTCTTTTTTAGCCATAGCATTAGTAATATCATCTTGTAGATTACAAATAGAGAATGAATAATTGCCTAAATCACTTGAGGGCTAAGAAGTAGAAATGTGAATTGAACTTTATCTTCTCTTTTAAGTGATTTTAAAATTTATTTTAGAAGTGTATCAGATTTACAGAAAAATTATGATAATAGAAGAGGTGTTTTCATATACTTGTACCAAATTTCCTTTACAATCAACATTTTATATTAATATGGTACATTTGTGGCAATAGTGAAGTAATACTGATGCACTCTTATTTACTAAAGTCTATGTACAGATTTCCTCAATTTTTACCAGATGTCTTTTTTGGGATTCCAGAATTCCATTAAGGATACAACATTACATTTAGGTGCCATGTATCCTTAGGCTTCTGGTTTTTGTTGTTGTTGTTAATCCTCATCCAGGGATATTTCCTCTATTGATTTCCAGAGAGAGTGGAAGGGAGGGATGGAAAGAGTGAGAAACATCGAAGCAAAGAGGCACATAGATTGATTGCCTCCCACATGTTACTGAACTTGAAACCCAGGTACATGCCCCTGACTAGGAGTCAAACCCACCACCGTTCAGTGAATGGACCAATGCTCTACCACTAAGCCACACTGGCCATGGCGTAGTCTTGTTTTTCATGAACATGGCAGCTGAAGAGTGCGGCTCAGATATTTTGTAGACTGTCTCAATTGGGATTTCCCTAATGATTTTGTTTTTATAATTAGGCTAGGGGCCCGGTGCACGAAATTCGTGCACTGGGTGTGCGGGGGGGGGGGGGGAGAAGTGTCCCTCAGCCCAGCCTGCCCCCTCTCACATACTGGGAGCCCTCAGGCGTTGACCCCCATCACCCTCCAATCGCAGGATCGGCCCCTTGCCCAGGTCTGAGGCCTCCGGCAGAGGTGTCAGGCCTGGGCAGGGGACCCCCAGCTCCTGGGACTGCCAGCTTCGACCCTGTCCAGCTCCCATCGCTGGCTCCACCCCTACTTCCTGCTATCACTGGTCAGGGCGGAAAAGGCGCCTGATTCTCCTATCATGGCTGGGGGGCAGGGGAAAGGCGGCCCCAGGGCCGCCTTTGCCCTGCCCCCCAGCTCTTAGCTCCCCCCTGGGTTTCTGATCACTGTCAGTGGCAGGGGGCTTCTTCCTGCTTTCCCTTTTGCCTCCCTGCATTGTGCCTACATATGCAAATTAACCGCCATCTTGTTGGCAGTTAACTGCCAATCTTAGTTGGCAGTTAATTTGCATATAGCCCTGATTAGCCAATGAAAAGGGTATCGTCGTACACCAATTACCATTTTTCTCTTTTATTAGTGTAGATTATTAGTGTAGATTGGGGTTATGAATTTTGGGGAGGAATACCAAGGAGATAAGATGCCATTTTCATCATATCACATCAAGGAACATATTATAAAGATGGCATATTACTGCTGATGTTCACCTTGATCACCTGGCTCAGGTATTGTGTGACAGATGTTTCCACTGTAAATTTCCACTTTTCCCTCTGTTTCATACTGTACTCTTTTAATGAAAGTCACCATGTGTACAGGTCACACTTAGGGAGTGGGGAGTTATGCTCTACCTCTTAAAGAGTGAAGTACCTATATAAATTTTTTAAATTCTTCTTCATGGGAGAATAATTCTTCTCCCTAAAATATTTTTATGTTCAATCATTCATTTATATCAATATGGATTCAGGGAGATTTATTGTATAATTTAGTTATATAATATAATACTACTTTATTTGTTTTGTCACTTAAATTTTTCTAACGTTGGCCATTTGGGAGCAATTTCACATGGCTCTGGTGTCCTTTCTATCAATGTCATGTTGTTTTATTGTGTGTGGGGGTGTTTTGTTTTCTTTTGTTTTTTGTATTTTGTTTTGTTTAAATGGATCCTTATTTTCTGCAAGATGCTCTAGGTCAGTGGTCACCAAACTCATTAGTCAACAGAGCCAAATATCAACAGTACAATGATTGAAATTTCTTTTGAGAGTCAAATTTTTAAACTTAAACTATATACGTAGGCGCATTGTTATTAACTTAATTAGGGTCCTCCTAAGCTGGCCTTTGCTAAAAACATCCTCAATCTGATTGAGGTACGTTCGCTGAGGTCAACCCCTTCCAACTCTCCCATCCACATTTGTCTTGTATACTTGTTTCGTCTATCACCTTTCCGAAAACTGACTTCTGTGCATGGGCCACGAAGTTTCAATCACACTGTACGTGCGCATCCACATGTGGTATTTTGTGGAAGAGCCACACTCAAGGGGCCAAAGAGCCACATGTGGCTCACAAGCTGCGGTTTGCCAACCACTGCTCTAGGTTAATATTGTATACTAGAGGCCCGGTGCACAAAAATTTGTGCACTCGGTGAGGGGGGGGTCCCTCAGCCCGGCCTGTGCCCTCTCGCAGTCTGGGACCCCTTGGGAGATAACGACCTGCTGGCTTAGGCCAGCTCCCGGGTGGCAGAGGGTAGGCCCAATTCCTAGGTGCAGCCCCTGGTCGGGCTCAAAGAAGGGCTGATTGGGGAGTTGGGGCACCACCCCCTGTCATGCACAGAGCAGGGCGGATCGGGAGGTTGCGATGCCACCCTCAGTCACTCTCAGGGTAGGGCCGATTGGGGGGTTGGGGCACTGCCTCCTGTCACACTAAAGGCAGGGTCGATGGGCAGCTTTGCGGCGCCACCCCCTGTCACACACAGAGCAGGGCCCATCAGGGGGGTTGGGGCTCTGTACCCTGTCACGCACAGAGCAGGGTCGATCAGGGGGTTGGGGAGCTCACCCCTGTCACGCACAGAGCAGGGCCAATCAGGGGGTTGGGGAGTTCCCCCCTGTCACTCACAGAGTAGGGCCGATAGGGGAGTTGGGGCACTGCCCCCTATCACACACAGAGCAGGGTGGATCAGGGGGTTGGGGCGCCGCCACTGTCACACTCAGGGCAGGGCCAATGGGGAGGTTATGGCTCTACCTCGTCACACACAGAGCCGCAGGGCGATCAGAGTTTGGGGAGCTCCCCCGTATCAGGCACAGAGCAGGGCTGATCAGGGGGTTGTGGCCCCACCCCCTGTCACACACAGAGCCGCAGGGCGATCGGGGTTTGGGCGCTGCCCCCTGTCACGCTGATCCCGGTGCTGGGAGGCATATTACCCTTTTACTATATAGGACAGAGGCCTGGTGCACGGGTGGGGGCCGGCTGGTTTGCCCTGAAGGGTGTCCTGGATCAGGGTGGGAGTCCCCACTGGGGTGCCTGGCCAGCCTGGGTGAGGGCATGATGGCTATTTGCATCTGGTCACACACCCTTCAGGGTGGGGGTCCCCACTGGGGTGCCTGGCCAGTCTGGGTGAGGGGCTGAGGGCCATTTTCAGGCTGGCGGGTGACTGAAGCTTCCAACCACTCCTTTTTTTCTTTTTCTTTTTTATTCTGGGCCAGCTTTAGCTCTCAGGCTTGGCTCCAGCTCTTAGGCCTCCGCTGCTGAAAGCAGGTTTCTGGCCTTTGTTTACCTTCTGTATTTGAAACAATGTTGCGATCCTGCTTGCTGAAGCCCGGCCGACTACAGCAGGTTTCTGGGGTTTTGTTGAGCTTCTATATTTGTTACAATGTTGCTTAGAGTGCAGCTGAGAGGCCGGCAAGGCTGGCAGGGAAGCTTGGCTTCCTCCTTCACTGAAGCAAGCAAGCCTCCCTGTTTGTGTCAGCTGCCTGGCTGCCGGCTGCCATCTTGGTTGGCAGTTAATTTGCATATCTCACTGATTAGCCAATGGGAAGGGTAGCGGTCGTACGCTAATTACCATGTTTCTCTTTTATTAGATAGATGTCTTCAAGAAGCCTTGATTTTAGAAACCAATATCTGAGTACTAGGAAAGTTTCTTGCTATCTTCTTATTTTTCATATAATCAAATTTCTACCAAACTGCATTTTGCTTACCCTGAACAACCTATCTAATAAAAGGGTATTATGCAATTAACTGTCACTCTGTCACAAAGATGGCAGTGCCCATAGCCACAAGATGATGGCACCCGTTCCCTCAGCCCCACTGGAGTCCCCCAGTCCTGGGGGGGCGTCCACTAAGAGCGGGCCATGTGAGCTCTCTGGTGGAATCCTTGCTTCCTCACCACAGCCATGAGGCAAGCATTCCGCCCCGGCTGCGGAGGGCCTCTGGGCTGCGGAGAGCCTCTGAGCAGCGGGCACAGAGTGGCCAGGCCCCACAGAGAGCAAAGAACCAAGGGGAGTGGGCCTAAGCTGTCAGGGCTCCCAGATTGGAGAGGGCTCCCCTAAGGGTTCCCAGATTGGAGAGGGTGTAGGTCAGGGTGAGGAACCTACCCTCCCCATGCACAAATTTCATGCACCGGGCCTCTAGTAATATATGAAGAGTGCAAATACTTTATCCTGGCTGAATTATCTCTGGAGGACGTGAGTCCATTCTGTTTTTTTGAAACTTACTACTGCTGAGACTAACATTCTGTCTTTTCATTCAACACCTGATATGATTTTTACATATTTGTATTCCTATTTTATATATGAATAAAAAGTGCTTAACATTCTCAAATGATAAATAATATTTCTATGGCCATATGTATAGCTAGTGGTTGGGCATGGATTCAAAGTTATGAGTTCACATCCCATAAAATTACAAATACTGTCATAAGCTACTTTTTTGCTTGTCATTGATCTCATACCACTACAGCTGTAATCAGTATTTTTTAAGAAATTAAGTATATTTATAGTCTGCTTTAGTTTCTGGTCTTTGTCACAGGCCAGTCCTTTTCAGTCACTGGCCAGTGAAAATATTTCAGAAGAAATGAGTTTCTATTCTCAAGAGGCAATTAAATGAGAAAAGTCTTAATTCTTCTCTTTGTTGACAGCATTGAAAGTCTAGGCAAGTTCAATAAAGATGACTTGGTGGGATTAACACATTTCTTACATTCAGTAAGTAGTTATTGAGTCTTACTATGTACCAGCAATTCAATAAGTAGTGGTGATAAATAATTTCAATATTCTTTCCACATCAAAATAAATTTATCTCAAGGGAATAGAGAAAAACATTTAAGCAAATAAACATAAAGAAATACTGAGGTAAGTGTAAACAAAATCGAGGTATGCTTCTCAGACTTTAATGTGTTTAAAAATAATTGGGTATTCCCATTAAAATATATATTCAGATTTGGTAAGTCTGGGATGGGGCCAGTATTTCTGTATTTCTACAAATGTGTCAGGTCACCATACTCAGAAGTAGTGGTCTTCGACAACAGTAAGGCAGAGAAGAATGATTACTTTTATAAGGAAAGGAGTCAGGGATCCTGCATAAGTAAAAAAAACCCCAAAACATACAGATTAGAGATAGAATGAGTACCTGCATCAAAGAAAAAGAGAACCAGTACTGGGGGGCGAAAAAGCATTCACAGGTAAAATATTAATTACAAAAGAGTTTCACATTTCACTTTGTGACTCAAAGTTTGGTTAGGGGATGTATATTTTCATTATATCCTCTATCAAATCAACCATTCTGCAGATATGTCTCTTAATTTCCAGCCAGATTTTTTTTAAAAGCACTAACATTTTTTAATATTCAAATGTTTAGTCTCTTTTTCCCCATGCCTTCACCAAAAGCTGTGTGTGTGAGTGTGTGTGTGTGTATGCAGAACTGCAAACACTTCAAAATGTATACCTCTTCTGAGCTAGGTTATGCCTCAATTCCTCAAGTTTATTTGATTGTATATAGATGAGTAGAGATTTGAAAGATCAAATTACCTTTTGGTGACAGATACACTATCTTCCTGTAACATGATAATATGTAGTCTTAATTATATTTTTAATATCCTGAATTCTAGAAATAGTTTTGACTTATTTCCATAGCTCATTAATTAAAAATGTACATAAATTGGGCAAGAGGTTTTTTTATTTCCTAAGGAGAGAAATGTTCTATTTTCTTGGCAGCCATATTCCATTAACCTTTTATTTTTTAACTATTTTTTTATGTGTATTCTATAAAGCAAGTTGAATATTCATTTTGAGATGAATTATTCAGTCAAAACAGTTCTGTTACCATATTATGTAATAAAACAGAAAGCTATCGATTTGGCATTGCAAATTAACTAGTTTTATGTTTTCCATATTGTGATTCATCTATTCGGTGTGTATCTATGCATGAATCTTGCAAACCAATAACCATTTTACTCATTTGACTAGGAGTTCAGTTAGAATATATTAACTCAGAACATTGAAAAGAAATATGTCAGATAGGTTTAAATACATGTGGTCCTTAGAGTTTCATAACATATAAATGAAGTATCTCTAGAAAAGATTCCAATCTTCCAGTTGTTATAAAAGGTGAACCAAATACCTATAAACATAAAAATAGTCTCAGGTTAATTAAATGAAAATGCATGCAGCACTCATGCAGCTGAATGAAAATCTCCAAAACCAAAAGAATGGGGAGCTGGATAAAGGCGCCTCCATTGTTCAATGAGCTATACTTAGCTATTGATACAGTCAACAGACTGACAGCTGTTAGAGGGGAGGATGGTTTTTTTTGTTTGTTTTTTGTGTGTTTTTTTGGGGGGGAAGGAGGGAGGACTAGGTGGAAAAGGTGAAGAGATTAAGCAAGGAAAATAACAAGAAAGACCCTCATAGACACAGACAACAATATGGTGATTATCAGAGGGAAAGGAGCATGGGGGGAGGTAGAAGAGGGTAAAGAGGGGATAAATGGTAATAGACTTGTCTTTGGGTGGTGAACAAACAATACAATTTGCAGATGATGTATTACAGAATTATACACTTAAAACCTATATAGTTTTTTTAAAAATATATTTTATTGATTTTTTACAGAGAGGAAAGGAGAGGGATAGAGAGCTAGAAATACCGATGAGACAGAAACATCGATCAGCTGCCTCCTGCACACCTCCCACTGGGGATGTGCCCGCAACCAAGGTACATGCCCTTGACTGGAATCGAACACGGGACCTTTCAGTCAGCAGGCCGATGCTCTATCCACTGAGCCAAACCAGTCATGGCAAACCTATATAGTTTTATTAACCATTGTCACCCAAATAAGTTCAATAAAATTTTTAAAAATTAGAATGAAATAAATACGTAAATGTTAAAAAAGAGATGGCACCATTCTCACTGCATACAGATCTTGGTATAATTCACCTGGATAAATATATATCCAATTTTTTTAAAGTACTTAAAATAAAATAACCTAGCAAAAAAGCATATAATAATGAATTTATTCCAATAATATGACTTTATGACCACTATTCATATTTATTAGAATCACACAAAAGACTGTATTTTGTCACACTGAAATTCACTTAATACTTAAAGTATGAGGTCCCAGACACGACAATCTTAATTTACCAGTTCAAAAATCAATTCCACAAATATTATTGGGCAAGATACTTAATTTCTCTGAGCTTTAGTTTCTTCATCATTAAGTGAGGGAAACAAATACATACTTCATAGGTTTATTTTATAGGAGGATTTCATGGGATAGAGTATACTGACTTTTTAGTACAATTCCTGGAATATAGAGGTTTATTATTGTTGCAGAAGACCAAAGAAAAACCAAGCAATGCTTTTAGAGAAAGGGAGTTACACTGTTTAATACACCGGCGGACTCAGCAGAATAACTTCCCAAATCTGAGTAAAATAACATGCAGGGGGCTTCTCTTTTATATATTTCTGGGGTCTTTGTCCTGCAAATATGGATTATGCTTCTGGTCTTTTCGCGGGTTTTGCAAGAAGGCCCCCAGGTGTTGGGGGTCTTCGGGCCATATCTGATGGTCTGGCCTGGCGCCACCATTAATAACACCCCCTCTGGGGCAGTGCACTGTTCCCAGTTTTATGGCCTCTGTATTTAGATAATGGGTTCTGCAAGACCAGTTTCTGGGAAAGAGGCAATGACTTAATTATAGGTTATCAAAAATGTACACTGGGCTTAGTTGCACAGATACACATTGCTAGCCCCCCAAATATCAGGGTTACATTGGAATTAGCCCTTTTTAGCCTTCTCATTATTATTATAATTGTTTTTATCCAACAGCTGGATGCCATAGGTCAATTTTTGGGCTAAATATTATCTATGGATATATCAGTTCTGGCCTTAAGCTCTTTCAAGGGGAATGAAAATGGGGCTCTCGGCATCTCAGAAGAGTTTCTGCTTTACATGTTGACTACTTAATACAAGTATAATAAAGTTTAAGTTTTCTCTTGCCCCTTTGCAAACCTTGCTTTGTTCCTCTTCCCACACCATTCCATCCCTGACTCCATTCTCACAATCTCACACAACCATGGATTTTTTAAAACTCTACATTAGTTTCCATTGCAGAAAAATTTACCTAAATGGAAGCAGTCAATATATACTTCACTTTTCTGTCTTCTTTCACCCATCATAATTATTTTGAGATTTCTTCTCATTATAACTTTTATTAATAACCCATCTCTTTTTTACTGCTAAGTAGTATTCCATTATATGCATATGTCTCTGTATGTCTGTTCAACTGTGGATGAACATTTAGTTGAATTGGTTTCAGTTTGGGGCTTTTGTGAAAAATCTGCTATGATTATTCATCTTTAAATATTTGCATGGACATATCTTTTCATTTCTCTTGGAGAAATACCTAGAAGTAGAATAGCTGGATCATATTGTAGATATATGTTTAAATTTTTAATAAGCTGCTAAATTGCTTTCCAAAGTAGTTATTGTTGAAGGTTTCTGAAGTTCCCACCTATTTCTATTTTCATGAGAGTTTGTACCACAAATGGATAATAACTTTTGTCAATTGCAAAAATCCAGGAGAACTAACTTAAGAAGGTGAGTGGTGAAATTGTAGGAATGAAGAATTAGAATGGCATGCAATGAACCTATAAATTAATCCATTTATCTGGTGTGGGAATATGAATGACCCTAAAAAAGAGTTACATGAAAACTTTTTTAAATTTAAATTCTTTATTGTTTAAAATATCACACAAGTCTCTTTTCCCCCATTAGCCTCTCCCACGTCCCCCCTTCCCCCAAGCACAAGCTTTCATCCCCCCTACTGTCTGTGTCTATTGGTTTTGCTCATATGCAAGCATACAAGTCCTGTGGTTGATCTCTTACCCCCTCACTCACTGCCTTCCTTCATAGGTTGTACAGTCTGTTCAATTCTTCTATGTCACCGGTTCTATTTTTGTTCATTGTTTATGTTGTTCATCGTATTCCACAAATGTGTGAGATCATGTGATATTAATCTTTCTCTGACTGGCTTATTTCGCTTAGCATAATGCTCTCCAGTTCCATCTATGCTACTGCAAATGGTAAGAATTCCCTCTTTTTTATAGCAGCTTAGTATTCCATTGTGTAGATGTACCACAGTTTTCTAATCTACTCATCTGCTGATGGGCACTTAGGTTGTTTCCAGATCTTAGCTATTGTAAATTATGCTGCTATGAACATTTTTTTGGTATGGAAGAAGTTACATACATACACCACACACACATTGTGTGTATGTATATATCTCAAATATAAAATGAGACAATTACATGCAGATAATTAAGTAGCATAAAGAAAAATAAAATAGCATTACTGCTTCTAGAGTGAACAATGTTTGCATATTCAACATGATGTAAACAATACTTACTGATAAGAAATTTCATGAATGACCTACAGAGAACACACATCAAATTTAAATTTAAAATCATGGTTTAAGCCTGTCCGGCATGGCTTAGTGTTTGAGCATCAACCTATGAACCAGGAGGTCATGGTTTGATTCCCAGTCAGAGCACATAGCCAGATTGCAGGCTTGATTCCCAGTAGGGGGTGTGCAAGAGGCAGCTGATTAATGATTCTCCATCATTGATGCTTCTCTTTCTCCTTCTCCCTTCCTCTCTGAAATAAATAAAAATATATTTTTAAAATATATATATAAAAGCCTAGACAACCTTTAGAACCGAACGACCAGAATGACTGGAACCACTGGTCAGCCAGTCGCTATGACACACACTGACCACCGGGGGAAAATTCTCAATGCAGGAGCTGCCCCATAGTGTTCTGTGAGCTCCCACAGTCAACCTCCCACAGCCAGCCAACCTCCCCCAGTGCCTCCCCACATCTGGCAGGCCCTGTCCAGCAGCTGGCAGGCCCCAGCTCGGCCAGCTAGACCTTCATCAGGACTGAGCAAGACAGCCCCAATAGGTCCTGATTGCCGGTCAGGCCTAGGGACCCCACCCATGCACAAATTTTATGCACCAGGCCTCTAGCTGTTTAATAAAAATGTAATAGCATTATCCTTCACAATTAACAAAAATGAAAGTGCAATTAACAAAATATGGGAAGAGAAGCTCAGTGGAAGAACTGAGGGGAAGGGTCATCTTACAAACAGAGAAAGGTAAGAGATATTGACCATAGCTATTGAAACAAGAAAAAAAATGTATTTCTGTATTTTTTCAAGGTTACAAAGATAAATAACAGCAGAAATGAAATTTCAAAGATATGATTAAGGTGACATATATATATATATTTATATATATTTATATATATAATATACATCATATAAAATTGATTATATATATTTGAAATATAACATATATCATATGTAACTATATAATACATATGTATACATGTGTATATATTTATTTTGCTTATATTCCTTATTAGATAGAATCACATGCAAGAATTAAATGCTAGCCCTGACTGGTTTGGCTCAGTGGATAGAACGTCGGCCTGCGGATTCAAGGGCCCCAGGTTCAATTCCGGTCAAGGGCATGTACCTTGGTTGCAGGCACATCCCCAGTAGGGGGTGTGCAAGAGGCTGATCGATGTATCTCTCTCATCGATGTTTCTAACTCTCTATCCCTCTCCCTTCCTCTCTGTAAAAAATCAATAAAATATATTTAAAAAATAAAAACTGGCAACATTAACTTAAAAAAAAGAAAGAATTAAGTGTGAATTCTTTATCTTGAGTGTGCAATCTTAAGCAGCAGAAAGAGGAAAATGGCAGTGAAGTCTAAGAGTGGAAAGTAATGGAAGATGATGCATTATCTTGTTGTCCACTTTTTTACAAGGAACAGAAAGAAAAACAAAAACAAAACAACAGCAATTGCTCAGAAAATAAAATTGGTCTTGGAGGAGGAATTCTCCAGGCCTACTGACACTAAAAACCATATCTTGCAACAATCCATTCAAGGCATAAAGGAAGAGAAAGTTCATTCTCCTTTAATGGTCTCTAAATTTTTTCGATGGAAAGTTAAATTCCATTACTACAGATTTAGTTACCTGATCTCTTGGTAGATATCCCAGAAGCCAGACCCTATATTCCTTGGTGAGGTACTTTATGGTACCATATCTGAATGAATCAGAGCTGGGACATATAACTGGTCACATTCATGTGGCAAAACTCCACAGACCCCCACAAAGTTAGCTGGCTATGAGGTGGTGACTGGGGTAAGTAGCTAATAACTAGGAGACATATAAAACCCAGAGAAGTTCTATAGTTAACCTCTGGAGATCCAGCAGAAATATGGTTGGAAGAGGGTTAACACTGACACCCTGTTTTCTGCACTGACTCCTTGGAATACATTCAAATGGAAGTCAGAGGTTTGGAAGTCCACTGCAGCAGTCCTCTGGCATCAGCCTCCTGTACACAGTGCAGTGGGCAGGGAGAGACTCTTGGGGCACAGAGCCAGAGTGGAGAGGGAGGAGAATTTTAGACAGTGTATTTGATGAGGCAAATGGAAGATATTTAATGCAGTCTTCCCCTTTTTACTTATTGCAGTTTACATTCAATATTATTTTGCATTAATTTCATTCACCCCTGTATTCATTGCAGCACTATTTACAATATCCAAGCTATGGAAGCAGCCCAAGTGATCATCAATAAACAAATGGATATAAAAGCTGTGGTACGTATATACAATAGAATATTATTCAACCATTAAAAAGGATAAGGCTTTGACACTAAAATAATGGAAAGGTTAATTTTACCTGTGAGTTATAGCAACTTTGATTGGAGAAAACTAATGGAGTATGGAATGACCATTCTTGAAATTTAAATCAAACTCCACAATTTGTTGTTGTTTCATATAAATATTTTATCATACTATTTTTAATAATAAACTAAATAGCAAACCTTTATATCCCACTAGTATTGAAATTGAACTTCCTACTAATGCATTATATTAAAATTGACAGTACTGATAAATATTTTGGACTTAATAGACAGATACTTTAAATTCTGTGTTAGTTATATGACTGTGGGCAAGCTATTGATCTTTCTGAATCTTATGTTCTTTTATAATGGGTAATATCTACCGAACACAGCTCTAGGGTGAACATATTTTCAGTTAGTAGTAAACACATTGTTCAAAAATAAGATGTGTAATGTCATTCAATATAGAGAACGGTATGTGTACAAACAAAAAGAAAAAGAAGGCATAGATGACATACTTGAATGCTCAGTCCTTCTAATATATTCATACTGTACATAAGGCGTTAAAATTACAAAAGTATATGAGAAATAAATATTTAATTTAGGCAGCCATATAATTTATGCACACTACTTTTGTCTTAGGTAAACATATAATGTAGTATAACCTTTGACAAATTTATTTCCTTCGTTCAGTCTCATGCTGTTAAAACATTTATTTATATGTTTTGTACATAGTTCATTACAATAATGTCATGAAAGCATTTTGGGGGAGTAAGAAAAACGCTGCAGGAAAAATAAATGTATGTAAGAGAACTATTGACCTAGATCAGAAATTAGTTATTAAAATATTAGTTATTAAAGATTTCACATGAACTTGTCTTTTGGTTTCTAGGAAGAATTCCATTACAAATGAGTGAATGAATAAATGAATGGGTAAATAAATTAATTGCACCATATGATTTAATAATATTTACTTGCTACTAAGTTCATCACATCTGTCTTCTTTCAGAGTTTTAAATTTACATGATTTGAGCCTTTTAATTCATGTGGAACAACGTCTGAATAGCACAGCATACCTAAGTATCGTTGCTGATCAAGTTCATCCTATCGTGTTGATGGCTTATCCCAATGGAGGTGGCTTCCTCCCACAAGACAATGCGCCATGCTACAGTGCTCGTATTGTGCAGGAGTGCTTTCAAGAACATGAGGGAGACTTTACCTTGCTTAGGTGGCCCCCACAATCACCAGATCTCAATCCAATTGAGCATTTGTGGGACGAAGTTAAAAGAGCCATCAGGCAGCTGGTTCCACAACCATCAGATCTCACAGAACTGGACAGTGCTATTCATCAGGCATGGTGTCAGATCCCTCACATCACCTTTCAACATCTCGTGGAGTCAATGCCAAGAAGAATCGCCGCAATATTGAAAGCAAAAGGTGGCCCAACAAAGTACTGATGGGGTGGTCATAATAATCTGGTCACTCACGTTCAAATATATCCCACGTTCAAAGGCTGTTAAATCGCGTTGTTTACCCATATTTTCAGAAAAAAATCACTTCTGTTGTGGTAAAAAACCTGCTTCCCTATTTATAATGGTCTGGCCCTCTAGCAACTTCAGTGGGAAATTATAGCTAATTTGCTTCCAAACATCAGGTGGTCATAATAATCTGGCCACTCAGTGTATATAAAATCTAAGTGACTGTTAAGGCAGAAAGTCCGAACAACCAGAATGAGCAGTCATTATGACACGCACTGACCACCCCGATCTCCCTACCGGCCAACCTCCCCGTTCTTCCCCTGGCCAGCAGGTGCCAATCACCGGATGGGGAAGGGGAACTGTGGGTGGGTGGCAGCAGATGCCGGTGGCGCCACGCCACGGCGGGTGTTGGTGGGGCCGGCTGCCTGCAGCCAGGGGAAGGAAGGCCCCAGCTGGCCAAGCTCCCGATCCTTGAAGGCTTTTGAAAAACCCCTTTCTGGGGAGGCTTTTCTTTCCCCTCCAGCAGCATACAATTCAAAGGCGCTAGCCACGGAGCTGCCTGCCGCAGGGCTGCTGCCTGTAAGCAGGAAGCTGATGGGGGTAGGGCTTGGATGCAGGTGCCTCAGAGCTGGATCACCTGGCACCCAGCATGCTCTCCGCCTAGAGGTGTCCAGCTGGAGAACTCTGACCCCATTAACTGGATCAGTGTTGGGGTGGACAGTGACCTCGGAGGGTGAGGAAATGAAACTTAGGGCAAATGCCATGGGTAATTTCCCCTCCTAGGATAATGCTGCGCTGTCTAACTTCCCAAGTGCCAAGAGATAAATGTGGATTCGCAAAGAGGCAGGCCCCCAAGTAGCTTCAGCTGGGGGGACTAGAGGAGTTACTCACTTCTGACATCCCTACCCTTTGCTTTAAGGCTGCATTCTCCTTCCCTAATACATGCTGCTTGAAGAAAACAATGGTTTGTGTTTAGACATGCGATAAACGTGGGGAAAACAAAGTTTGTGCTTTAGAACAAAAGAGTCTGGAGTCTTTGGGGGGGTCTCTTTCCCTCTCTCCCTCCCACCCCGCCTCCCCCCCCCCCCTCTCTCTCTCTCACACACACACACACACACACACACACAAACAAACACTCCTTCCTCCCCTCTTCCCTGGCCTGGCGAATCTTCACTCTGAAAGTTAATCCTTGCTCCTCAGAACCCACCCTCGCTGGAGTGGCCTCTGTTTTGTTTTGTTTGTGTGTTTTTTTAACTCACAAGGTTTTTTCTAACCTCTAAACAGGCAGTCGGACATCCCCTGAGGGGTCCCAGATTAAGAGAGGGTGCAGACCGGGCTGAGAGACCCCCTCCCCCACTGCACAATTTTGTACACTGGGCCTCTAGTGTCTTAAAAGTTTAAAATACATCACCTTATAACTCAGCTATTCTATTCCTAGATATCTTATTCTCTTCAATAAATTTTGTTAATATATTTTCTCATGACCACACATTTTATCAGACCTTTAAATTTAGTAATCACACACAAACTATTTCAAATCTTTAATGTCTTTATTGATCCCTTAAGTAAACTTCCATTAAAATATTGCTAAATTTATTTCACTCAGTAACAATAAGTGACACTTGTCAGTTAACATCAATATATTAATTTATTTAATTTATTTATTTTTAGTTTAAAAAATTTTATTGACTTTATTGGGGTGACAGTGGTTAATAAAATTATATAGGTGTCAAGTGTACAGTTCTAAAATACATCAGTTATGTATTACATTGTGTGTTCACCATCCAAGTCAAGTCTCTTTCTGTCAGCATTTATCCTCCACTTATGCTCTTCTCCCCACCTCCGCCCTCTTTTACCTCTGGTAATCACCATGCTGTTTTCTGTATCTACTAGAGGCCCAATGCATGAAATTCATATAAGAGTAGGCATTCCTTCCCCCAGCTGCCAGCACCAGCTTCCCTCCAGCACCCAGGACCTAGGCTTCCCTCGCAGCCCAGGCTTCATCCAGAAGGTCGTCTGGAAGGACGTCTGGTCTAATTAGCATATCATGCTTTTATTATTATAGATGAGTTTGTTGTTTTTTTCTTGCTTAATCCCTTTGCATTTTGCCCTCGCCCACCAATACTCCTCCCCCATGACAACAGTCAGTCTGTTCTCTGTATCTTTTTTATCCACTCATTTACTGATGATTAGTGACGTTCAGCATCTTTTTATATGTCTATTGGCCATCTGTATGTCCCCTTTGGAAGGGTTCTTCACCCTTTTAAAAATTGGATTTTTTTTTTTGTTGTTGTTGTTTTGGTGGTGTTTTTTTTTTAGTGTTGAGCATTATAAGTTCTTTATAAATTCAAAATGGATTAAAGGTAAAACTCAAAATCATAAAAATCCTAGAAGTGAACATAGGCAGTAAAATATCAGACATTCCTTGTAGCTATATTTTCTCTGATATACCTCCTCAGGCAAGGAAAACAAAAGAAAAAATAAACAGATGGTCTACACCAAACTAAAAAGTAAACAGCAAAGAATCCACAAAATGAAGAGACAAACCCACTAGTAGGAGAACATATTTGCCAGTGATATATCTTATAAATATTTAATATATATCAATATTTTTAGATTAAATCTTTTTAAACTAATTACTTAGTCAAATTACAATTTCACTTATTTCCTACCAATTTCTCTCCAGGTTAGCATTCTGTTGCAGGAATCTCATAATGTCATTAAGGTAAGTGCCAGGTCAATTATCACTCTGCTATCTGCTATGACATATTATTCCTAGTTTTGTCTTATTTTTATTTTTTTATTTTTTGGTGGGAAGAGATCAACCAATGAACTTGCATGTATATGTATGTAACTAGTGTTGTCTTATTGTTGTTGGTTTGATTGGTTGTTTTTTGTTTTACCTTGTAACTGCTACCTATTGCATATCTGCACTCCTATTATGACCTTCAGTGATCAGGTAGGTCATTGGTAGTAACTATGTATGGCTCTGCCTCCAGCATCTCAGTTGCCTTAAAAATTTTGTTGGTATATTCTTACTCCTCATGGGAATCACTGGAAATTTTTTATCCCCCGCATACATCAACATTGGATACTCAGACAATTGAATAAGGTGGGGACTGGCCTCCCTAACAAACATTCTCTATCCCTCATTTAACAATTGCATAATTATTTAAAAAATATATATATTTTTATTGATTTCAGAGAGGAAGGGAGAGGGAGAGGGAGATAAAAACATCAATTATGAGAGAGAATCATCGATCGGCTGCCTCCTGCCTGCCCCACACTGAGGATCGAGCCCCAAACCTGGGCATGTGCTCTGAGCAGGAATCCAATTGTGACCTCCTGGTTCATAGGTGAATGCTCAACCACTGAGCAATGCCAGCCAGGCCAATTACACAATTCTTATTTAGCTTTTAAAATTCACCTCTCAAAGTCTTTATCAACTGTTTGTTTGTTTTTTTTTCTGCCTGATTGTTGTTCTGCTGTGATTTCAACTTGTGAATATGTTTATGATTTTTTCCCCATAGTCCCTATCATCATATTAAGAAAATAGCGTGTTTCTTATTTATAACTGTTCACTGTCTATTTCACCTAATTAGAATAGAAGTTCTACCACAAGGGTAAATATTTTCGTTTTTATTTTTTTCTGCTGCTCTACTCAAAGCCTGGAACATGTAGTAGCAATCCCACCAGTATTTGGTGAATAGATTTGTTTATTGTCTGGCTACCTTGTTAGATTGGGTTTTTCAAGCCAAAAGCACTGTTGTTGTTTTTTTGTTATACCCATAGTGATTATCACAGAATCTGTCTAATAGTGACCATTCAATCAACTGTTATTGACTAGATGTCACAATATAGTCTTATCTCAACAGATTAACTTCAAATTAACAGTAGAAAAGACTTGACATAAAGTTATTTGAAACCTTAATGTAGAAGTCGGCCTTATTCTATACAACACTTTTGTTGCATTTTTCAATAGAATTCCTTCCGCCTAAGCTTGTGTGATTGCTTATATCACATTCAATTGCCTTTATGTATTACATTTATCTTCCTTATTAGATTTTGAATCATTTGGGAAAAAGACTCATATATTATTAATCTTTGTATATAAGTACAACATCTTTTAGTGTCTTTCAGAAAATGTAAAAAGATGTTCAAGAGAAAAAAATGATTCACAAACCAGTGCCTCTTGAGGTTTTCCTAAATTGTTGGAAGAAAGGTATACTTTTCATTAAAAGAAATGGTCTCCTAATAGCTAGAGAAAACTATGTAATCATATTATCCTAATGGTGAAGAAACCTTAAATTAGCTAGTGAGAATCACTAGACTTAATGTATACTCATAATGAGACTGAGGACTTCTGTATGTGGTATTTCATTCCTCTGGGTTGCAGGACCTCAGCTCTTTCCTTAATATTAGATAGTTGCATTTTGAAAGTCATTGCTGTATTCTTGGATTCTGTAACTGCAATTAAAACATAGAACTTGATTTTTTCACTACTGTATTACTTGTGTTTAATAAATGCTTGATGGGTGGATAGATGCATGGATGAATGAAGGATTTATTAATGAATGGCATGTGACTTTGGGCTAGTTATTTTTCACCCCATGATTCTTTGGTTGCAACTGTAAATAATATTTTTAATCCATAGTTCTTTCCTCTAGCACTTAATATTCTACCAATAATTAATTCTTCAACCCAGGATCACGGAAACTGTCTATTTTTTTCTAAATCATATAATCATTTTATGATCTAATTATTAGAGTTGTATACATATTCATATATTACCACTTGTCCACTAGAAATACATTTAACCTTTTGTTACATATTCTTAAGTTATAAGGCAATTTTCCTATATTATCTTACTTAGCCTTTAAAATTACTATAAAGCTAAATATTATATATATTATCTATACAAACAGAGTCAGACCAATTAATTTCCTAGGGAGAACTTCTGTACAGTTTTTAAGCCTGTAAAAATGAAAGGATGTCTTGGGAAGAGTAAGAAATAAATCTGGAGATATGAATAATGAGAAAAAGGAAGGGGATGGTTAATGGAGTCTCTAACTCAATGCAAATATTCAATTGAGGGTAAATGTCAAATTGAAGATAGATTTACCAAAGCAATAATTGAATTCCTCATCTGCTTGTCAAGTGCTCAGATCTTCTCTCAGAGGGTGCAGAATCAGTCAAGAAGCTAATCCAAATAAAAAAGTGGTCAAATTAAGTGGAAATATACATAAGCAGCTTTGATCATGTGATCTTAATAATGTAAGTCAAAACAGAACAATTGTACTTCATTTTTAACACTTTTAAGATTTTTATTTAGGCAGGTGAGCTAAGCATTCTGTTATTTACCCCAAACTTTGAATATTGGTTGGCGATAACTTTTGTGTTTATTCATGTGTGCCAATAATTTTACACTAATTAGTTTGGAGTTGTTAGTCTTGCTGATGGTGGAGTGGAGAGCACCTTTCTAAGATTAATCATAACCCTTATTGTTCAATGTCTTTGATTCTCCTTGATAAGACTATGGGTACAAATGGGACCAAGAATTTGCTTTGATTTCTGTGTGGAACAGTCAACTTTTATCTGTTTCATCCACATGATTCTAAAAGCATCTAGAAAAATATATGACAAACATTAGAAAAAATAATAAGTATTTTTGAATTGATTAAGTTATATTTTTCAATCCCCTGTAACAGGATCACCAAAATCCTACTGAAAATTCAAAGCCCTTGCCCTATGTATGTCCAAGACAAGCATGATATCATATAAAGGGAACCCCCATTTTATTTTAATGTTATAACCATTTTGAAGTCAACCCTAATAACAAAAATAAGATGGTTAGAAACTGGATCTAGCCCCAAGTTTAGGCTTATTGATTCTCTTATTTTAGAAAAAAAAATCTACCTAGAACATAAAAATGCAGAGAGAAAAGTGATAACCCACTAAGCTTGTGATATAAATATAGAATGATTTATTTTAGAGTTCTGGTCATATAGTGATTTTATTTCTGTGATATTCCCCACTAATTTAAGCATCACACAGGCTAACTAATTAATTCGAAGGAAAAGTTTATGAAAGGGGAGAAATCCTTCCAAACAAGCCTCATGGCATGCATCTCAGACTATGGAGCCTGCTGTCCCCTTAGAAGAGCAAGTGTTCAGATTGAGGCCTAAAAACCCAGAATACAATTGCTTCATATCTGCAGAGATCTGCTATACCAATGCCTCTAAAAATAATTCACAGAGAACTTCTTTTCCTTTGAATTTCAAAGATTTTTATCTTCTTCTTCTATGGTGTACTGTGTGTTTTAAGATTCTTAGCCATAGGATTTAACCTTTATGTCACTGACAAACTACAGCCCAGAAGCTAACATTAAATTCGATTGTAAAATTATCAAAAAAATATATAATTTGCATTTAATTCATATCTCAGCATGATATAAAGAAAAGTAGTTGGGCTTTGGGGGAAAAAGATCCTGGTGTGAAGCTTGAATTTCTTAATATATATGTGATGAAATGAAGTAGCAAAGAGGTCAAGGAGTACCTGTTTGAAGAGAAGGAATACCGCTCAGATAAGGTGAGATTTGAATAGAAACACGAAGAATCAGAGGGAGTGAGCGAATAGGATGTTTTCTGGCAAGGGGAATAACAAATGCCAGATTCCAGAGGGAGAGTCACACTTGGTGTGTTTAAGGAACAATGAGGAGCCCAATGTGGGTGACAGAAAGCAAATGACATACAGTAAAAAAAAAAAAAAAAAAAAAAAAAGAGGTTAAATAGGCAACATGACTAGATTATGTGAACCATTGTAAGGGACTTGGCTTTTACTCTGAAATGGAAAATTATTGAAAGGTATAAGGATAGAAGTAACATGATCAATTTAAACTTTTTAAAAGATAATTCTATCTGCTGTATTGAGAACTGGTTATAGGAAGGTAAAGATTAAAGCAGGTAGATTGGTGTAGGAATTAATATCCCTTATCTGGAGTAAAATGTTAGGTACCACATTCATTGTTTTGGGAATTTATTATTAATCCCCCAAACTGAATTCAACACAGACCAGGGGCCCACGAGAGACAAATGTGTACATACCACATCCTCCTCTGTATTGAGTTCACTTGGCGGCATGAGTAAATTCTTATAGCATTTAATTCAGCAACTGTTCATTGAATGTCAACTTTTGAACTATAGTACTATATTACGTGGTATGGTGGAAAGAACTAACTATAGGAAGTTTTTCTATTTAAAATGCCTGTACCCTCATTCAAGTTAACATTACAGAATGTCTAATATTTGCAGGTAGCTGTGTTCAACAGCAGGGGTGAGGCAAAGGGCACACTCTCTGCCTCAAGCAGCCCTCTACAATGACGTTTATAAAAAATGGGATAGGGTGAATAATAATCTTTAATATAATATTAATGTAGAAATTGCATATGGAACATAAAAACTGTTAGGGAAGACAAAAGAGACTAGGAGGGGGAAGATGCAAAATTAATGCTACTGTATTTTAGTAATGAAAAAAAAAACTATGATGGGTTTATTTTTTTTCTATAATTTTGTTAATTTTTGGAAATTTCTTAGAAAATGTTTAAATATTTTGTTTTAGAATGAATATTTATACACTGTAAAAAATAGAATGAATTAGTTTATTCAGATCAAATTTAATGGTGTATTTAAAAATATAAAATATCCTAAGAGCTTTAAAATATACTACTGGGGGTGAGCTGATGGAAAGCAGAAATCCAGAAAGGTTACTGAGCCTAAAAAACAAAAGGAAAAGAAAAGGGACATCTGTAATACTTTCAACAATAAAGATAAATTTAAAACAACAACAACAACAACAAATAAAACCACAAAAAGTACTTAGTTGACCCTAAGAGAAGGTTTGAATTTTGGTTAGCTTTTAGGTTAGGAGATCTAATAGGAGACCATCCCCACATCTACACTAATAAAAGACAAACATGCAAATTGACCATACCTTCACTACACCTTAAGCCACACCCACCAGCCAATCAGAGCTTCTATATGCAAATTAACCTAACCAAGTTGGTGGCCGGCAGCCAGGGAGCTGGAGCAAGCAGGAGGCTTGGTTGCCCCAGAGATGGAGGAAGCCAAGCTTCCCGCCTGCTCTGAGCTCCACTCAAAGCAGCAAAGTTTCAATTACAGAAGGTAAATAAACCCCAGATACCTGCTTTCAGTCAGCCATGGCCAGGGATCTGGAGCAAGCAGGAGTGGGTTGCCCCTGGCGATGGAGGAAGCCAAACCCGCCCTGGCCGGCTCTGAGCCCCACTCAAAGCTACAAAGTTTCAATTATAGAAGGTAAATAAATCCCAGAATAAAGAAAAGAAAAAAGGAGAGGCTGGGAGCTTCCATCGCCAGGTGTGTGTGTGGGGGGGTGGTGGCTTGGCAAGCCTGAAATCAGCCCTCAGCCCTTCACCCAGACTGGCCAGGCACCCCAGTGGGAACCCCCCAATCCTAAAGGGGGTGTGGCCAGCCTGAAAACATCCATCAGCACCTCACCCAGGCTGGCCAAAACTCCTTGGGGTGAGGGTCCCCACTGGGGGGGACTTGACCAACCTGCAAACAGCCAGCAGCCCCTCACCCATGCTGGTCAAACCTCCTTGGGATGAGGGTACCAACTGGGCAGGGGGGACTTGACCAGACTGAAAACAGCCATCAGCCCCTCACCCAGGCTGGCCAGGCACCCCACTGGGGACCCTCACCCTGAAGGGGGTGTGACCAGCTGCAAACACCCATCAGCCCCTCACCCAGGCTGGCTAGGCACCCCAGCGGGATCCCCACCCTGATCCTGGACACCCTTCAGGGCAAATCAGCTGGCCCCCACTTGTGCACCAGACCTTTATTCTAAATAATAAAAGGGTAATAGGCAAACTGACCCTAACAGCAGAATGACTAGGAATGACTGGTCACTATGACACACACTGACCACCAGGAAGCAGATGCTCAATGCAGGAGCTGCCCCCTGGTGGCCAGTGAGCTACCACAGGGGGAGCTCTGCTCAGCCACAAGTCAGGCTGACAGCTGCCAGTACAGCAGTGGTAATGGGAGCCTCTCCCGCCTCCTCAGCAGCACTCAGAATGTTGACTGCAGCTTAGGCCTGCTCCCCGCTGGCAAGTGGACATCCCCTGAGGGCTGCCGGGCTGCCGGGCTGCCGGGCTGCCAGAGGGATGTCTGACTGCCAGCTTGGGCCTGATCCCCCAGGGAGCAGGCCTATGCCAGCAGGTGGACATCCTCCGAGGGGTCCCAGACTGCAAGAGGGCATAGGCCGGGTTGAGGGACCACCCCTGAGGGCACAAATTTTTGTTCACTGGGCCTCTAGTATATATGAATAAAAGCCAAGCAACTGGAATGTCAGAGCGACCAGAACAACTGGAACAATTGGTCACAATGACTCCTACTGCAGCAGGCTAACTGGCCTGATCGGGGAGCAGCCCCTCCCTCCAGCCACCCCCTTCCTTTGGTCTGCCCTGCCTCTAATAGGCCCCCTCACCCTGATCAAAGGAGGGGCTGGCTGGCCAACCACCCGCATGCACTCCCCGCCACCAGCCTGGCCCTATCAGCCCCTATTGGTGAGGGCGCAGCTGGACCCCACCCATGCATGAATTCGTGCACCGGGCCTCTAGTTTACTTATAATTTCAAAGTGGGACACACTCAGGGTAAAGACACCTTCAAGTCATTTCAAGGAGAGGGCAAGGGAGGTTGTTTTGGTAATGAACAGAAAGGGAGGAGGTAGTACGTGCATTTTAGATATTAGAATTATCTGAAATAATGTTAAAATAACTATGCTTATTATAGTTTAAGAATTAATAGCTTGACAATATGTACAGGAAGAGGTGAATTTTCTGTGAAGAGGTTAATAAAGCTTAAACTTCAGTTTGCTTATACAGATTCCTTTAATGGCTCAGTTCCTGAATGTTTGGTTTGTTTTGTTTTCACATTGTAATTTTTATATGAGTAAAATATCAAAATTTAGTATTTAACAATCTTTAAGTGTACAGTTCTGTATAATTGCATGCATTTACATTATGTGCAAACTCTGTACCTAATTTAAGAATCATAATTTTGTATTATTCTTAAGTAAATAAAGGATTTTCTCTAAATTGTCTAAGTTTCAACCTCCCACCCCAAATTGATTTGTTTTCTGCATGGAACAGAAGATTTTAAAATGAAAACTGGAAGAATTAAAAATAGAGCAGCTAGACCTTCAGAACATGCTGAAACAAAACACAAACAGAACAAATAAACAAAATGTCTTAACCTAAAATTCTATACACACACAAAAAAACACACAAAATAAAACATTATTCAAAAATGATGACTATAAAATGATGGAACTGTTTTCTGTCCTGACTGTGGTGATGCTCACAGAAATCTACTGTGTTAAATTTAACAGAGTTATACACCAAAAGATAAGTAAATCAATTTTACTGTGGTATAATTTTAAAAATTCAACAGAATGAAATACAATACAAAAGGAAAAAATAAATTTATGCCCCAAATGAATACTTTTTAGACATACAAATGCTGAAAATATACATCATGAGAATATCCAAAAATAAAAAAAAATGATAAAGTCAATGGGGCAGAAAAAAAAGTCTACTATATAGAAAGCTGGTTATCCTGTATAATTATGTGGTAATATGCAAATTAACCCTCATGCCCTCACAAGATGGCTGCCTACGACCAGGCTGGCAGGGGGGGTAGTGAGGGACCACCAAACGACTGAGCAGCAGGCTGCGTGGGGAGACCAGGCCAGCAGGGAGTTTAGTGAGGGTAGACCAAACGACTGAACAGCAGGCTGTGTGGGGTGACCAGATCAGCAGGGGGGAGGCAGTTGGGGGTGACCAGGTCAGTAGGGGGGCAGTTAGGGGTGACCAGGCCAGTGGGGGGGGCAGTTGAGGACAATTCGGCTGGCAGGAGGGGGAAGTTAGGGGCAACCAGCTCAGCACAGGGGGGGAGTTGGAGGCGACCAGGGTGGTAGGTGGGGCAGTAAGGGGTGACCAGGCTGGCAGGGGTGGGCAATTAGGAGCAATCAGGCCAGCAGGGTGGGGGCAGTTGGGGGAGACCTGGCTGGCAGTGAGGGGCAGTTAGGGATGACCAAGCTGGCTGGGAGGCAGTTAGGGGCAATTAAGCTGGCACGCAGAGGCAGTGAGGGGCAACCAGGTTGGCGTGGGGGGGGCAGTTGGGGGTGACCAGGCCAGCAGGGGGGGAAGTAGGGGGAAACTAGGCTGGCAGGGGTGAAGTTAGGGGTGACCAGGCCGGCAGGGGGTGCAGTTAGGAGCGGCCAGGTCCACAGGGTAGTTGGGGGTGACCTGGCCGGCAGCAGGGAGCAGTTAGGGGCAACCAAGCTGGCAGATGGGGCTGTTAGGGGATATCAGGCTGGCATGCAGAGGCAGTGAGGGGCAATCAGGCTGGCAGGGGGGTCAGTTAGGGGCTATCAGGCTGGCAAGGGAGTGCAGTTAGGGGTGACCGGGCCAGCAGGGGAGGGCAGTTGGGGGTGGCCAGGCCTGCAGGGGAGGACAGTTGGTGGGGACCAGGCCTGCAGGGGAGGGCAGTTGGGGGGGACCGGGCTGGCAGGGGAGGGTAGATGGGGGTGATCGGGCTGGCAGGGGAGCATTTAGGTGTAGATCAGGCTGGCAGGGGAATGATTAGGGTGTGATCAGGCTGGCAGGCAGGTAGGCGAGTGGTTGGGAGCCAGCAGTCCTGGATTGTGAGAGGGATGTCCGACTGCCCATTTGGCATTGGGCCTAAACCAGCAGTCGGACATCCCTCTCACAACTCTCACAATCTGGAACTGCTGGAATCCAACTGCTCGCCTGCCTGCTTGCCTGCCTGATTGCCCCTAACTGCTTCTGCCTGACAGCCTGATCACCCCCTAACCACTCCCCTGCCAGCCTGATCAACGCCTAACTGCTCCCCTGCTGGCCCGATCGCCCCTAACTGCCCTCTCCTGTTGGCCTGATTGCTCACAACTGCCCTCCCCTGCCGGCCATCTTGTGGCTGTGGGCACTGCCATCTTTGAGGGTGGGGCAATCAATTAGCATATTCCATCCTTATTGGCTGTGGGTGCCGCCATCTCAGCATTAGGGTCAATTAGCATATTCCCTCTGTATTAGATAGGATATTATAGTTTGAAGTCAGGAAGTGTGCTGCCTTAGCTTTATTTTTTTCTCCTGATTGCTGTGACTACTTGGGGTCTTTTATAGTTTAATACAAACTTTAGGATTATTTGTGCTTTTTCTGTTATAATAAACTAGAGGCCCGATGCACAAAAATTTGTGCACTCGGGGGAGAGGGGGGGGTCCCTCAGCCCGGCCTGTGCCCTCTTGCAGTCTGGGACCCCTCAGGAGATAATGACCTGCTAGCTTAGGCCTGCTCCCAGGTGGCAGAGGGCAGGCCCAATCCCTAGGTGCAGACCCTGGTCGGGCTCAGAGCAGGGCCGATTGGGGAATTGGGGTGCTGCCCCGTGTCATGCACAGAGCAGGGCGGGTCAGGAGGTTGCGATGCAACCCCTAGTCACGCTCAGGGTAGGGCCGATTGGGGGTTGGGGCACTGACCCCTGCCACACTCAAGACAGGGTCAATAGGGAAGTTACGGGGCCACCCCATGTCACGCACAGAGCAGGGCCCATCAGGGGATTGGGGAGCTCCCCCCTGTTACACACAGAGCAGGGCCCATCAGGGGGTTGAGGAGCTCCCCTCTGCCACTCACAGAGTAGGGCCGATAGGGAAGTTGGGGCACCGCCCCCTGTCACACACAGAGCAGGGTGGATCAGGGGGTTGGACACCACCTTCTATCACCCACAGAGCAGGGCCGATCAGGGGGTTGGGGCGCCGCCACTGTCACACTCAGGGCAGGGCCGATGGGGAGGTTATGGCTCTACCCCGTCACACACAGAGCAGGGCCCATGGGGGGGGGGGGTTGGGGAGCCGCCCTCTATCACCCACAGAGCAGGAACGATCAGGGGTTTGGGGCGCTGTACCCTGTCACACACAGAGCAGGGATGATCATGGGGTTAGGGCGCTGCACCCTGTCACACACAGAGCTGCAGGGTGATCAGGGGGTTGGGGAACTCCCCCCTATCAGGCACAGAGTAGGGCTGATCAGGTGGTTGGGTCACCTTCCCCTGTCATGAGCAGAGCAGGGCCAAACAGAGTAGGGCGGATAGGGAGGTTGTGGCCCCGCCCCCTGTCACACACAGAGCAAGGCCAATCAGGGGGTTGGGGTGCCTTCCCCTGTCACACACAGAGCAGGGCTGATCAGGGGGTTGGGGCGCCTTCCCCTGTCACACACAGAGCCGCAGGGTGATCAGGGGGTTTTGGCGCTGCCCCCTGTCACGCTGATCCCGGTGCTGGGAGGCATATTACCCTTTTACTATATAGGATAGAGGCCTGGTGCATGCGTGGGGGATGGCTGGTTTGCCCTGAAGGGTGTCCTGGATCAGGTTGGGGGTCCCCACTCGGGTGCCTGGCCAGCCTGGATGAGGGGATGATGGCTGTTTGCAGCTGGTCACACCCCATTCAGGGTGGGGATCCCCACTAGGGTGACTGGCCAGTCTGGGTGAGGGGCTGAGGGCCGTTTTCAGGCTGGCGGGTGACTGAAGCTCCCAACCTGTCCTTTTTTTTCTTTTTTTTTTTTTTAATTCTGGGCCAGCTTTAGCTCTGAGGCCTCGGCTGCTGAAAGCAGGTTTCTGGCCTTTGTTTACCTTCTGTATTTGAAACAATGCTGTGATCCTGCTGGCTGAAGCCTGGCTGACTAAAGCAGGTTTCTGGGGTTTGGTTTAGCTTCTATATTTGTTACAATGTTTCTTAGAGTTGCAGCTCAGAGGCCAGCAAGGCAGGCGGGGAAGCTTGGCTTCCTCCGTCATTGAAGCAAGCAAGCCTCCCTGTTCGCGTCAGCAGCCTGGCTGCCGGCCACCATCTTGGTTGGCAGTTAATTTGTATATCTCCCTGATTAGTCAATGGGAAGGGTAGCGGATGTACGGCTAATCACCATGTTTCTCTTTTATTAGATAGGATGCCATTTGAACATTGATAGGGGTTGCCTTGACTCTATGGATGGCTTTCAGTAGTATAAACATTTTAACAATGTTAATTATTTCAATCCATGAGCACAGAATACCTTTTCAATTATTTGTATCTCTTCAATTTCTTACATCAATGTCTTACATAATTTTCAGTGTGCAGATCTTTCATTGCCTTGGTTACATTTGTTCCTGAGTATATTATTATTTTTGGTGCTATTGTCAATGGGATTGTTTTGTTTACTTTTTTTTCAGCTATTTTGTTAAGACATAGAACACAACTGACATCAATAGGTTGATTTAATATCCTGTAATTTTACTGAATTTGTTGATTAATTCTAACATTTTCTTTTGTTTTTTTATGAATTTCTGTTGTAAGGTCATATCATCTACAAACAACAAACATTTTTCTTCTTCATTTCTTTGTTATTTTCTGATTGCCTTGGCTAGGACTTCCAGTACTACGTTTAATAAGACAGTGGTCATTGTTGACTTAATCCTGCTTAGAGGACAAGCTTTATAATGGACAATAATTCCCAAAACAGTCCATAAAACTTTGGAACTATACAAATCCTAGCACCTTCACAAGTGATAGATTATACATTTCACCAAGACATCAAAATAAAATTGTTTGACAATTTCTGTTAAAAGAATGAAGACATTAATTTCTTCTTGTTTATATTTTTAATGGTATCAGTCATTATTAGAAATGTTTCAGAATATTTGTCATTGAATAGTACAATTAAAAATTTAGGAGGTTTCCGCTTAGAATGTACTGGGCAGTCTTTTATTTTGGATTTCAAAACAGTTAAGATTTTATAAAGTCTTCACTGTGACATTGACATCTGATAGCTATGCTTATTTGACCATTGGAATGGGGATAAGGGGGCACAGAACACACTGGGGTAAGGGTGAGCAGATTAGAAGAAAATAAGTTGAATGGGTCATACTGGTATCTAATACTTTATTATTATAAAAAGTCATTTTAGAGACATCTTATTAAGTTCTACATGCTGCTGACTCAAGAATTTTTTTAATTCATGTTCTGTTCATGTTTTGACATACCAAAGCAGTATCATTCCCCCAGCTGACAATTATATTTTAATGAAGTGTAGTCTTCATTTTATTTCAGGAGATCGAATATAACATTTACCCTGGGAGTGCAACACTTTGTCATGTTCAGTTATGTTGCTCAGATAGATTTCAGAAGCAAATCTTACATGATATCACAGAATGCTAGTACTCAGGATATAGGACATGTTATTGCTTAAAGGGTCTGTTACTATATCTTCACTTGCTTTATCATATCATTTTAAAACATTTTTATATACTAAGATTGTCCTCTGCAGGAGAGTTTATTACAGCTCTAAGGAACTGTAAGGGACTTTGAAGGGACATTTGTCCAAATCCTTTGCCCTCAGGAAGCAGAGTACCTTAGTTTTCTTCTTTCTTTTAGGCATCCTTTTACTGTGTATTCAAATTTTTCTCAAACATGTTTTAAAAAATATTTGCAGTGTCTTGGAACATCTGACTGCATTTCACTTATTTGTGCGTGAGTTTCTTCAAAACTATTATCCAGGGTCAAAAAAAAAAAAAGAAAGAAAAACCCAACATGCTATTTTTGACAAATTTCTGACAAAAGTTTGATACATTTTTAAAATTATCATTAAATATGTATGAAATATAATTTTAAAAGTCACATTATTCTGGTTCTCCAGAGGTGTTAAGTATTTTCCATGACCTAAACATATTAAACAGAATGTTAATGGTATCTACAACAAAACATTATAATGTTGGCATATTCTTATACATTTTATATATTAGAAGCAAACAAAATGAAGCAACAATTATAAAAATGTTTTGTAGTTTTTAAGAGCATTGTAGCAGAATATAGAATGATCATATCATTCAAACTAGAATGCTTTTGAGAAAGACAACACTATTAAAGTGTCCTGGATTAGCTGATAATCAGTAGTCATAAACAAAACAATTAGAATAAACTATAACACTATATGCATCCCATAAAGAGATAGCACTTCTCCCACAAACTTTGTAGAGCTATTAATCAGGGATTTCATTTCCCAGATCTCACACTGGCACTTTGAAATCATCGAACTGCTTTTCAATAATGGAATGTGAATATAAGTAACTAGAGGCTCAGTGCACAAAAATTTGTGCACTCAGGGGGGTCCCTCAGCCCGGCCTGTGGCCTCTTGCAGTCTGGGACCCCTTGGGGGATGTCCGCCTGCTGGCTTAGGCCCGCTTCCCGGGGGAACAGGCCTAAGTTGGCAGTCAGACATCTCTCTTGCAGCCCGGGAGCCCTCGTGAGATGTCCACTTGCCAGCAGGGAGCAGGCCTAAGCTGCAGTCAGACATCCTTAGCACTGCTGAGGAGGCAGGAGAGGTTCCTCTCACCACCGCTGTGCTGGCATCCGTCAGCCTGGCTTGTGGCTGAGCAGAGCTCTCCCTGTGGGAGCTCACTGACCACCTGGGGGCAGCTCCTGCATTGAGCATCTGCCCCCTGGTGGTCAGTGTGTGTCATAGTGACCAATCATTTCCAGTGGTTCTGCTGTTAGGGTTAATTTGCATATTACCCTTTTATTATATAGGATAAGGCCTGGTGCACAAGTGGGAGCTGGCTGGTTTGCCCTGAAGGGTGTCCTGGATCAGGGTGGGGATAATGCTGGGGTGCTTGACCAGCCTGGATGAAGGGCTTAGGGATTTTTTTAGGCTGGCCACACCTCCTTCAGGGTGGGGGTCCCCACTGGGGTGCCTGGCCAGCCTGGGTGAGGGTCTGATGGCTGTTTGCAAGCTGACCAAGTACCCCCAGCAGGGACCCTCACCCTATGGGGGTATGGCCAGCCTTGGTGAGGGGCTAAGGGCTGTTTTCAGCCTGACCACACCCCCTTCAGAGTGGCGGTCCCCATTGGGGTGCCTGGCCAGCCTGGGTGAGGGGTTGATGGCTGTTTGCAGTCTGGGCACAGCCCCTTCAGGGTGGGGGGTCCTACTGGGGTCCTGGCCAGCCTGGGTGAGGGGCTGATGGCCATTTTCAGGCAGGGCCCAGCCCCTTCAGGGTGGGGGGTCCTACTGGGGTCCTGGCCAGCCTGGTTGAGGGGCTGATGGCCATTTTCAGGCTGGCCATGGCCATGGGCTAGAAGCAGGTATCTGAGATTTATTTATCTTCTATAATTGAAACTTTGTAGCCTTGAGTGGATCTCAGGGCTGGCAGCGCAGGTGGGAAGCTTGGCTTCCTGCATTGCTGGGGGCAATCCAAGCCTCCTGCTTGCTCCAGCTCCATGGCTGCCATCATCTTAGTTGGGCTAATTTGTATATTCACTTCTGTTTGGCTGGTGGGTGTGGCTTGTGGGTGTGGCAGAGGTAGAGTCAATTTGCATGTTTCTCTATTATTAGATTAGATTAGGTTAGTGTCACATTTGCTAGGATAGTTAAGAAGATGAGCTTTTCTTTTGGAATGCATTTATTCATTTTTCATTAAATTTATTGGGGTGACATTGGTTAGTAAGATTGTATAGGTTTTAAGGGTACAATTCTATGATACATCATCAGTATTTTTCTGTCTCCCTCTTTCTGTCAGCTGGATCCATATGACCCAATGTCCTAGAGAATGGCAGAGCCATATGGTGGAAGAGGTCATTTCTCCTTAATCCCTAGGTGGAAGACTGTCAGTATTTGACAATTTAGGTGAGAAACAAACTAACTTTAATTGTATGAAATTATAGAGCTTGTGATTTCACTTATGATAGCGATATATACTATCCTAACTGATCCAGTTGTAGAATGGGAACAGATGGATTACTTGAAAAGCCTAGAATTGGAAATCAGTTTAAATGGGTTTTGATTCAGTCATTGACAATAAGTAGGACTAGAACAAGTAACTTTAATATCCTAAGGTCACAGTGTTTTGTTGCTATTGTTGTCATTGTTAAATGGCACAGTTGTCTGTTATTAAGTCTTCCTAAATATAGATTATTTAGCTTTATCCTATTTTATAGATATTCATAGATAAGATTGGCTTATAACTTTTCTCTTTTACACCATACAAGTTAGATGATTGCATCAATTTTAGCTTAATAGAAACAAGGTAGGAAAATCCTATCTTACTATTAGCTGGAAAAATTTGTGTATGATTATAATTAATTTTTCCATTTAGTATTTGATAAAAATCACAGTAGAAGCCACCAGGCTCTGGACTTTTAATACTATCAAGAATAAGTGGCCTCAAAGTATTGAATTTATATTATATAATAGATTTTATTTTGCATGTATAACGATAAAAAACACAAAAAGTGTCTCTTAATTGATGCTTTAACATTCTTATTCATATGGCTGTTTGGAAACACTAACAAAAGCAAAATGTATAGGTAATTACATGTAACCATAGGATATGGATCAAGTCTATTTTTTACAGCTTGCCCACTAAATAAGCAGTTATTTCTTTTGCATCACAGAACTAAAATTATCTAAAACAAGGTCATTTGAATATGCAAAGAGTTGGCCTCTACTCCCTGTACCTACAAAAATAGATATGCTTCTCCTCTGTAGGAAGAAAATACCCCTTTGTCGATGGCTTCCATGTTAGGATAAGAAATTACTTGAACTGGGGCTGCATTACTCTCCACAATCTGTAAACTGCTCAAAAGCAAGAGAACACCTTGGGTTATGTTAGATTTCAACTGGTCATAGTAATGAATCCCATTATTCATCTCCTGAGCAATTCAGTTCCACCCTCAAGGGCACTCCAAAAGCTAAAATGTATTTTAGGTTAAATTGTCCAGGTTTCAAAATATTTCTTTGTGTATTCAGGTTCCTTCATATGACTACTGCTGCTGCTGACAGGAGAGACCCTGGAGATGACAAACAGAGGCAAACTTTAAAAATAGAATAAAAGGAAGTGTTTTTCCTTTTGATGATATCAGCACTTTTAGAAATAAGAGTAAAGATTCTTTCTTTAAACTTCTTCATGATTTTTTGATATTGTCTTGTTTCAACAGTAGCCTTATCTTCAACATACGCCTTTCTTCCCTTTGACTGGTAAGGTTCAAAGCTAACCTGTCCTTTCCACTGTGTCTTGGCCTCCTCTAGAAGCTCTGCCTTCCTTAGTTTCTGGTCCCAGGCACTTTCTAATTTCCTCTTTCTCAAATCCTTCTTAACCTGAGCTCTGATCCACAAAGATTCATCCCTGCTGTCTGTATTCCCCGACAGGGAAGGAGTGCTAGTTGATGTTTTCTATCTCTTCATCACTGGAACCCACAGCCCTCTCCTTTCTTTGCAAAATAGCCGCCTGCTTCTAGAATCCAGGGTTGACTCCAGAGGCTACTCTGCTGACCTTGAGTGTTTGCTTCCCCATGTCTCTTTTTATGTGTGGTTTCTATATAATTTTTATTACTTTCCTCTTGTGATGGAAGGTTCATATTTCAACAATTAGCATTATCTTATAGGAACCCCTGTGGGTGGGAGGTGGAAGTGTTGCTGGTGGGAATGGGTTCTGGTGGTATTAAGAGAAAGGAATTTCAGAGGGCACATGCCTGGGAGAAGATTAAGTGTAGTGGTAAGATTTATTGGGGTGAATGGAAATAATAAGCCCTCTGGGACATAGAAGACAGGCAGGCTCTAGTAGCAACTACTCCCGAGATCCTTGATAATTTTTCATATATTTTCTTGGTTTGAGGGAATGAGTTTCTTTCAAACTATCCAACCTACTTCCTGGGTTTCCCCAGCTTGTGCTGGGCCTCCCCTTAAGAATCCCCTGCTGGGAAACTTGTAGGTTCCACACCCTTATCTAATCTTATTCTTTTCCCAGGATAGGCTCCCCCTTTTATGTCACCATTTTGGCTCCTACTGTACATGCCCCAAAGTTTTGCTGCATCATCTGGTTTCTACGGAGCATGCCCTGAGCAGACAAGATTTATTTCCCTTCATTGTTTATTCCTCCGCCCCATAGTCTTGGCAGGTGGACCAGTTGTACCTGAGGAATTTAGCAAACTTGTACTTCCGCCCTACATGGGAAGGGTGGGGTTGTTAATGCCCTTAGCAGGGATTCTGCTATCTCCTGTGGTGACAAAAGCTGTAACTTGCAGGCTTAAGCCTGATTAAGTGTAACTTCCAGACTTAATCAGACCCAGCCAGTCTAGTTCCTTTCTTTCTTAACTCCTAGATGCCTACCCTAACAGGACTTCAAGCAATGCAAATGTAGCAAATTTATAGTGTGAGAAGTATCATACTATTAAGGGTTATAATCTTGCCACTGCTCACATGGAGTCCCCAAGGGCTTTATGCACACAGAGAATGAGAAATAAGATAAACTATTAGCCTGAATAGTCTATTTAGCCCTAGTATAGGACTTGGTAATGTTCCATGAGAACATGTGAATTGAACTCAAGGCTCAAGCAAAACCTCTTTCCAGTTATCTTTCAATCTTGCTACAAGTTTATGACTTAAAGAAAATGTATCACTTGGGACATATGAGTAGAAAAGGAAGAAAAAAAGACAATGGCGTGGTTATCCAGAAGACATAATGTATGGAAGATTGAATTAGAAGAGACAGAATTATATGTGTCAACAATCATTTTAGAGCACACTACGTGTGGCTCAATCAATGGCCTACAATCTGAGCAGCAGTGGGAATTGCTCCTCTCATCTGAGGAGAAGAATATTGAAATGGATGGGACATTCTATGTCCTCTATTAAAAAAAGTGCCCAGCATATATTATATTACTAACTATGGCACTAGGATTGCACACACACACAAAACAAAACAAAACAAAACAAACAAACACAAAAACACACACAACAGTATTGACTGTGTAGATAAATTAAAAAAAAAATTATAGAAGAAAAAACAGCAATACTACCACTGCTTCCAGAAACTGAATTTCCTACAAATCTCACTCTACTACGCCAAGATTCTTGCTTGTCTGTGTCCCTAACTACCGCTTTCAAGTCTGGGTCCATGTAGCAGATTGACATGACCCAGGTAATGATCACAACCAACAAAATGCCATTATCCCATCTGGGAGGCACAATAAAGGTCCCCCAAATATATCCTTGAAACCTTATTCCTGGAACTGATGAATACATTACCCTTCATGGCAAAAAAGCATTTGCAGACACGATTAAGGTTAAGATCCTTGGACAGAGAGCATCCTGAGCCCAGGCTAAATACATACATTTTTAAAAGGACAGAACCTTTCCAGGCTCTGGTTATAGGGAGATGTGACAAGAGAAGAAGTTGACCTCATATTGCTGACTTTATTTTATTTTATATTTTAACTAAATATTTTTTGACATCTGGATTTCAATCTCACATATATTTTCATAAATGATTAAAATGATCTCTAATGATTAACTGTTCACAAGTGCATGCTGGTTCAGCAAATGCTCCTTTCATTCTCCACTCTGTGATCGCATCAGGAAGAAAAAAGCTACCACTACCTTTTCCCACAGCATTGTGGGAGTTGTGTATGGAAATCCTGTTGGGCAGCTTCTCCTTACTTCATGGTACACATGGCAACATCTGGTTTGGGAAATGGGACAGAAAAGGGTAAGAAGCCAGAAGATGGTTTCATCATAAAAAAGTGAATACTCTCAGTGCCCCAGGTGGTTCCACCGCTGAGTCACCCTGGGCATTCTATGCCTAATAACTGTCACCGTCAGGGTCGAGAATCTGACTGTGAAAAGTGGCTCAGGCACCCTCTGTCCATCCCCTTCCATTTTCCAGCTAAAGAGTGGGATTCAGGTAAATGGCTGGACTGAGAGAGGAATGCAGGCTCTCAGACCCTGGCTCCTTAGTACATGGTGTTCACTTGTTCCCATAGGTTGCCAAACTCATTTTCTGGTCATCTGAATAAACATGTGGTCTATGAACCAACATTTTTTTCAGTCTGAGATACGTTAGGAATGATTCCATTTCTATGCTTGTTTCCTGTGCATAACATTTTCAGTCTAGGTTGAAATTATGAGGATGAGGGCAGTTTGGATCTGTCACTCCAGCAAAGGGGCACACTGGGTGAGTATGTCACTAGGGCTTTTTGAATTGTCATTTATCTTTCCTGCCATTTCTCTTTTCATAGAGCTTCCATAATTGCCTGTTTTCACATGTAATAATTAGGTCAATGATTCTTATTTTTAGAAGACAATACCACTAGTCCAGGTAACTCAGTTGGTTGAAGTGTCCACCCAATGCACCAAGGTTGATGGTTCCATTCTTGGTGAGGGTACATACAAGCATCAACCAATGAATGCATAAGTGGGTGGAGCAGCAAGTCTCTCTCTCTCTCTCTCTCTCTCTCTCTCTCTCTCTCTCTCATCAATCAATCAATAAAAAATTAAATTAAAAAATGAAAGATAATAAAGATGGTAATAAGGCCACAGAAAAATGGGGTAGTTCTAAAATCTCAATCTGGAAAGAAAAACATTTTTTTGTATTATACAGAAGAATCTGATATTAATAGACTCTCAGAAGTAGTCCTTATTGTTAAGCATTTAAGGATGTACAGAAGGGGGCTTATATGTGTTGAATACCAGGAGACTCAATGGAGCCTTCTCAGCTTCAAAATTAAATCAAATTTTTAGGATAAATGGAATGATTCATAAAATAAGAATAATCAGTACTGAATTGTAGTGTTGGAATGATCCACATTAGTTTTCCAACTGAATGTGATAGAACTTATTTATTTTCTTAAAAATTAGGACTTCTGCCCTGGAGAGTTTGTGTGAGCGTTGGCCCACAGACCCTTGTGGGAGGCAGCCAATTGATGTGTCTCTCTCACATCGATATTTCTCTTTCTCTCTCTAAAATATATATATATATATATATATGCATATATGTGTGTATATACATATATATATATATGCACACATATATTATTTCCCTTTAACTATAAAACTGAGCTATGTCATTTATGTTACCTGAATTATTTAAAACTAGTGGGTTTCCCATGGCGATGCTTAGATTCCTGCAAACTTAGGAGAACTGTTCTAGTTGAGCAGTAAGTTGTAGGCAGATGAGGTAAGTTGGAGGCATGGCTATGAATGCCAGTTCTTGGGTCAGTTTTTGATGGCCATGGTCCAGAGGGGCGGGTGGTCTGTTTCTATAGTCACAACACCAGATCCATTGTAGGTACTGGAAGTGCTGACTAGTGTTCCAGAATGAGCACCTGACTTCTGAGGCTCCCCTTTTAGGCCCATTGTCGGAACCTGATTGCAAGGCTGTCCTACAGGAATAAGACCACACCAATGACCTTCCATTCCAGGGCTTACATGCAATTTGTGCTTTCTTGGTTAGAGCATGTAGATGAGTGATTTCTCTTGGATGATTATAATTAGCAAGGAAGTGATGCAAGTCTTTTGGAACAAGGTCCTCACAGATGTCACGATCTGGTCAAACCACCCAGCAAGTCCTCCCATGTCACAATCACATCGACCTGTAGGTCTTTTTCTTCTACCTTCTTTTGGAGCACTTCAGGGCATCTGATAAAGTCAGTCTGGTCTTGATCAGGAGTTGAAATCAGCTCACATCTCTTAATAGCACAGCATTCTCTAACTTCAGGACTAATGGAATCAAAGTCCCTATTGATGAATTCAGGCAAAAAGCTTTCCCTCTCTCCTTCGGGACTATATAGTAGCAGTTGGAGCCTCCATCAACACAGGCTCTTGAAAGAGATTTGTTCCAAAGATGATAAAAACTTTTGTCCAGAGTTTCAGAATTACAAGGCAGTATTTCAAATTTCCAGCAGGAAGCAGGGGTTCCAATAGGTAAAGGCATGCTCCATATCGGATTATTGGCCTCTAATGGTGGATGGAGCCACAGCAGTGGAGCTCAGGCTATGGGACTGACTGACATTGCTGACTTTAAAGATGAGAGATCACTACCCTCAGAATGCCCATTTCTATAAATGGGAAACTACTCTTATATTTCAGGCAGCAAAAACATCTAAATCTTGGTTCTCCATCTGCATGGAACTAAATTCTGCTAAGAAACCAAATGTGCAGAAAATGGATTCTTCCCTAAACTTTAGAAAGGAATGCAGTCTACTAACACCTTTATTTTAGTCTGCTGAGATCCGTACCACTTGATCTAAAAGACAATCTATAATAATAAAAGCGTAATATGCAAATTGATCGAACCACCAAACAGAAGAATGACCGACTGGATGACCTTCCTGACGACCATGCTATGACACGCACTGGCGCCAAGCCAGCCAAGGCGGGTGCGATGCAATTGGTCGGGATGCTCTGCCATCAGCCCACAATCACCCCAAAGAGGGTCGCCCTCTGTGGGGCAACCGATGGGGGAGCTCCAGGAAGAATCACCCCAAAGAGGGAGGCCCAGGCCACTGGCCAGCAGAGCAATCAATGGGGAGGGGGCCCTGTGATGGCCCCAAAGAGGGAACCCCAGGCCACCCTCTGTGCGGTGATTGATTGCGGGCCTGGCCAGGTGGGCGGGACCTCCCTCTGCTGGGCGATCGATCATGGAGCCCCATGATCAGTTGCTCCAAAGAGGGAGGTCCAGGCCACCTGGTTGGCGGTGCTGCGGTGGGTGGGTGGGGTGGGTGGGGCCTCCCTCTGTGGGATGATCGATCTGGAGACCCCGAAATCCATCGATCACCCCACAGAGGGAGGCCCAGGCTACCAGCCAGGGACACTGTGGTGGGTGTGCTGGGCAGCCAGGGATCGCCCCGCAGAGGGAGGCCCAGGCCAGCCAAGCGATTGCACCCCATGTCTGTCACCTGCAGAGGGAGGAGACCGGTAGTGGGGGAAGGGAGGGCAGTGCCGCGCAAATGGCAAACAGTGGCAGTGGTGGGGGCCAACCAGCTGCTGGCAGCTGAGGGAAGGAAAGCCTGGATAAGCCCTGATCACCGGCCAGGCTTAGGGACTCTACCGGAGGGGTCCCGGATTGCAAGAAGGCGCAGGCCGGCTGAGGGACACCCCTCCTGGCTAGAATTTCGTGCACCAGACTTCTAGTAAAATAATAAGTTTGCATTGTTTGAAGTCACAAGGCTTGTGGTCATTTGTTGTAGCTTCAGTAGAAAACTAACATGCCTACAATAACAAATAGCAAAAACTTTTCTAATTAGAACCACCTTTGCTGCATCTCATAGGTTTTGGTAGGTGATATTTCTATTTTTATATTTCTCAAGATTTTTTTCCTCTATTGATTACTTCTTGGACCCTTTGCATGTTTACTAGCATGTTGTTTAATTTCCACATATTTATGAATTTTCCACTTTTCCTTATGTAATTGATTTCTAGTTTCATAACATTGTGATCAGAAAAAAATACTTGATATGATTTCAATCTTTTTAAATTTATAAAGACTTGTTTTATGTCCCAATATATGACCCATCCTGGAGAATGTTTCATGTGCACATGAGAAGAATGTGCATTCTGCTATTTTGGATAGAATGTTCTGTAAATATTTGGTATAGCCTTTGGGAGATAATTTGATCATGAGGGTGGAGTCCTTATAATTAGAGATAGAAGGGAGATGATTTTTCTCTCAGCACAGAGGCTGTCAACCAGAAAGGGGATCTTACCAGGAATCAGTTTGACTGATATGCTGAACTTTGACTTATCAGCCTCTAGAACTGTTTGTTTATTAAACCACCTAGTTTATGGTGTTTGATTATAACAGTCTAAGAAAAAAATTTAGAAAAATCAATTATCTATATTATCTCTCTCTCTCTCTCTCTCTCTCTCTCTCTCTCTATATATATATATATATATATATATATATATATATATATATATATATACATATATATATACACACACACACATATATACACACATATTAACAATAAAAATTGGAAAATAAAATACCATTTACAATACTATCCAAAAACATAAACTCATTTGAAATATGCTTAAAATAATTGTTGAGAGAAATTAAAGAAGACCTTCAACAATGAAGAGATACGACTTAAATATTTAATTGTTAATAATATTTATTTTTATGTTTATATATTTGCTACTATTATGACTGCATTGTGGCCTACAATAACTGAAAGAAAATATAGATTGTAATATGCATCCTCTTTCAGAGATGTTGAAATGTAATAAAAATGTACTTTAGAATCTATTTAAAATGGCAATAGCTAATATTTATTGAGCACTTATGAAATGCCAAGAACTATCAAAGTTTTAGATATATCACCTTTTCTCATTTAATCGTTTCATTGTACCTGTCTTTATTCATATTTTATACATAATGAAACTGAGACCCGTGATCACGTAATTGGAAATGGGCAACTATGAATATAGGCAATCTGTCTCCAGCGTTAGAACTATAAACCACCATGATAAAGTACCTCAGTCTAACAATCTAGATTTTCAGGAAGAAGAACTTCTCAGTTCTATGACAATGTTCCCAAGTATATGATTCTAGTGTTATAGAACACCTGTAAGTTAGTCAAAGCCATACATAAATTATTCAATAGGCCATAACATTCTCAAGTCTGAAGAAACCGGGCTTGTGGGTTATTTACGTGCCTTAAAACCTTTTTTATTTTTCCAATTAAATATAGTTCTCCAAATCCTAAAGTAATTGTTAGAAAGCTGAACACATTTATACTTAGGCTTGGATTGGGTATCATATTGGTTATAGAGTATAACAATTCCTATTGAATGTATTTGTATATAAATGGGAAATAAATGCTAATAATAATTTAAAAATGCTAATAGGCTGGAGTGAATAATAAAAGCATATGATTTTTATTCAGATAGCTTTGGCTGTTTAAGATTTGAATTGAACAAATGCATGTTATATTTTTAATGCCTATTATAACCAAGTATTAGCATCATCCTGCAAATACTGTGAGAAAATTCCAAATTCCAACTTCCTGCATCTAGGAATGGAGACAATATATTTAGGAAAGCTTTTCGGCACCGATTGCAGCAGCAGGAGTGTTTTTGCTCATGGCCATTGTATGTAACAGGATATGATAATAATATCATGAATTATAAGAAATGGAAAATTATTTGCATTTTACCGTAAAAAATTTAATGCAAAGGAAAGAAGCTGTTCCTTAATACATAGTAGAAGGCAACCTATTTATTATCAAAAATATCTATCAAAATGAATCTCAATTAGTCTCATAAATTTGACAGTTTAAAAGCTTGCAATTGAGATAATAATCTTCTGATATTATTTTTAAAAGTTAAGTGATTTGGGACTCTGTATAGCATAAACTTGACAAGAAAAGGTTGGCTTTGCTGTGCAAGAATTATCAAATATTAGAAAAATGCATTCAGGTCACCATATAAGTTATATAAACATTGAGATTTATGAAATATAGTAAAAGGATATGAAAAAATATAATCTCTAGTGGAAAGTTGCATTATTGTAGTTACTATAACTAATTCACCATTAATGCCCACATGCCCTGGTAGAAGCCAAAGCATTTGACAGCAGAAAGTATCAGCAGTCCAAAAAGTTATGGGATTAATCCTAGAAGTTAGTGTTTCTGTCATTATTAGTGACAGCTTACTTACTATCTGATTGATTTTAGACCTAACTTAATTTCGTTCACTCTCAGAGGCTGTGGGTCTCTACCAATCTGTATTGCTGATTATCAGCCCTTTTACTTCCAATAGGGCATTATAACTGCTTAACATGTATTACTCATTAAGAGCTTTCTAGTATATCTGTGATGATTTACTGATTAAACAGTTATTGTGCAAATGTCACTGAGTAAAGTTGAGGATGAGAGAGAATGGGCCAGCAGGTGCGTGAGAGAGGGCCATTGAAGAGAAAGAAGAAAGAAAGAGAGAAGGAAGATTATGAAGGACCAAAATATAAGAAAGGCAATATTATTTAAAGTAGAGAAATATCTATTACTTTTTCTTTTCCATGGAGAGAATGCTGAGTTAATTAGTATGTTTCATCAATAATAATAACTTTCACTAATTTCATATTTAATGTGTATCACCAACTCCGCTATTATAAATAAAGTATCTATTCCTCATGTTAAGACTTTGACTTTATACTACAGGTAATGATAAGTCATTGAAAATATAAGAGCAGTCAGATGATAAGCTCAAATTTGTCATTTTAAGTGTACATCTCATATCAATATTTGGTAATTGGAAAGCAATGGTGATCTGGAGAGACCAGGAAGATTGCTCTCATTAATAATAAAGACAGAGCTAATAGGAATTTAGTTGTGTATTCCAAGAAGAGAAAAAAACGCTAATATAACTGGAGCAGAGGTGGAGATTAGAAAAAAGCAAGTGATAACATCGGCAAGTCATCAAGGGAAATACAAGCCATTAAGAACTTTGGTCTTGATTCTGATATGGAATGTGACTGATGTTTTGTCTAGAGGAGTGTCATGGTCTAACATACATTTAGAGAGGAGTGCTTTTGATGATATGTGGATAAGATATATTAAATCTGGAACCAAAAAGAAAAGCCAGTTAGGAGGCTATTGTCCTTAAACCTCAAAGAGGAATTCTTGTTCTGGGCTCTATTCTTGCCCTTTTCTTAGTGAGGACTCTGCAGAGCAAAGAAGATGCCTCCAACCCTCACAACACAGTACCCACACCTCCTCTTCCCATTCTCCAGGTATCTGGAACCCTGGAAACCTTGATCTATCATGACTATTCCCCCCACTTCCTTTTTGAGGAATGATCCATTGCTCTGCATAGGGAAGACAGGCTTGATGGGCCTGCAAACTTCATAGCATAGAGTTTGGCACTCAGAAGGGCCCTTTATTTGATTTAATGCATTGCTGTCATTGTTTTAAAATTTTTAATAATTTCATCTTCAAACTCATGCTTTGAAGTGAAGTCCAATGGAATAATCAAGCTCATCCATAAACAAAGGAGATATACACAATCTGCATGTAAGTTATTCCTTGCCACCATAACCATAAGTATATTTCAGGATACCCCATGAACACAGGATTTCAGTGAATCTACAACGCTCAGGAATTCAACAAGTTGCAAAGTGAGGATATGGAAATCATGTTATATATATGACTGAGTAAGGGGCAAGAGGTGGGGGGCTGATAGCAACAGAGGTCACATTCTCAGTTGGAATCAAAACTTGCTCTGCTTGTAGAAATTAAAAAGTGGGATTCTAAAAAAAATGAAAAAGTGCAATTCTGTAACAACAAAAACAAAACCAACCAGCCAACAAACAAAAACAACCAAGGAACTCTATCATATTCTTTCTTACTGGTGTTGTTTTCTGTATTAGCCACTACAAAAATGGCAATAGAAAGAAATGGCAACCGATAGCTTCTTCTCCTTCAGTCATCCCTTACTTAACAGTCAGCTGAAGATAGAAAGTGTTGGTCAAATGTGTACATGTCAAGAAGTGAAATAAAAAGAGTTGATTTAGTATATGTAGCATTTCCACTATTTTGGTAAGAACAAAATGCATATGCATATACAAGCTCAAATACAAACTGTAATTTCAGTGATTCTGCATTCGAGAACAAATGTTTTATTTGAATTTGAATTGCACAATATAAAGACAAATGGTAAAATGTATGCTAATAGACAATATAATTTTTTCTTGATTTAGATTGACATTAACTAGCAAATAAAAACATGACACGTTGAGAGACTGCAGAAGAAAGAAAAATCGTTATATTCAGTAACTTAAATGGCATCTCTTTTCCTCCCCTGATTTTGAGCAAGGTGTTTGGTGTTTTAATTTTACACTGGACTCCACAAATTATTTAACCACCCCCAGGTATATTCATCCTAAATCTGAGATGTGGCCAATAAATGTTTGTTTTCAGAGGTTTTGGGTTAAACTCAAATGTGCAAGCTTGATTGTCTATGTATTTGTATGAAGCCCTCACATATAGGATACAGCAATATGAGGAGTAGATAAGAAGAGAAAGAAGCAGGCTAAAAATTGGCAGCTAGAGACTCAGGGGAAAATGTTGGCTCTTTCTCTGTTGCCATGTTTTATTTAACTATTTTTAGAATGTTTTAAGCTTTTAAATATTAAGATATATGGTATGTGGGCTTCTATTTGTACTCTTACCCTGAGCCCACAAATGTTCAAGATGGGACCCATTGTAGAGTCCAAATAGAGATGATGGTGGCATAAAGGAGACATGAGAAGGGCCTGGATGAATTTTTAAAGTAAAATAACAATATTTGTTGTAGGAGTTAAGTACACAGTGTCCAAGAAAAGCAGGTGTCAACAAAGACTCTAGTCATGGAAGTATTGAGGTATGTGGATATACCAGTTTGCTTATTAACATTTCGCTTTTCTCTAACTTTTGGTGATTATGAATAAAGCTTCTATAAACATTCATATACAGAATTTTGTTTGAACAAGCCTTTTTTATTTCTCATTGGTAAATAATAGAGAGTTAGCTTACCAGGCTATATTACAAGTATACTTTTCAATTTATAGAAACTTTCAAGAGAGCAGAACCATTTATCATTCCCACCAATAAGTTGTAAGGGTTCCTGTGTTCAAAAATCTTTGGTAATGTCAGTTTTTAGTTGTAATTTTTATCATTCTAAGAGGGGTGTAGTGTATCTTATAATGATATTAGTGTTGATTTTCCTTAATAATTATTGAAATCAAATATGTCTTTATGTGCTTATTTTCCATCTATCTTCTTTGGTGAAATAGCTGCTTATATTTTTTTTGTTTTGCTTGTTGTTGTTGTTTAATATTTTGTTCTTTATCTATTTAGAATACAAATTCATTGTCACATGTGATTTCGAAACACCTCCCAATCTGTGGCTTGTTTTTTTATTCTCCTAAAATTGTCTATCAGAGAGCACGACTTTTAAATTTTAATAGAGGTTTATTTATCAATTTGTTTATTTATAGACAGTGTTTGGGATTTTTTTTGTATCAAAGGTCAGGACTAAAGATATTATTTGGAATAGTCAATATGAAGATTTCTATAAAGCTATAATACTGAGTGAAATTACTTAGGAAAATTATAAGAAAAAGGGTAGAGTACAAGGGTTGGCAAAAGTAGGTCTACAGTTGTCCATATGGATATGTAATACAAGAATAAACTGTTTCACATATTCATAACTATAAACCTACTTTTGCCCACACCTGCAGATGCTGCTCCCTACATTACTCCAAATTTTACATATGAGAAAGATAAGAAATATCCACCGAGATGCAGATGAATCAGCCTGTCAGATAAGAACTATGATAATGGGATAAGAGCCAGTTGGTGGAATTATTTCAGAGAAAAGAGAACAATCAGCTGTATCAACTTTTGCCAAAGTCAAATGAAGTAAAGCCTAAGAATGGATGTTAGAATAACAATGAGGTGACCAGTGGTGACTTTCCACAAGAGTAAGTTTGTGAAATGGTGAAAACAAAAGCCTGGCTAAGTGTTAATTCTAGAAGATACTCAGAAGACAAGTATTGCCAATGCTTTTGATGACACTTTCCTCTTATACAACTGAACAAAATGAGTAAAATAGAGATTGCAGACATGGGAATGAGGAAAGTATATATATATATCTTTTTTAAATTTGAGATGGAATATATTTTGTCATGCTCTTATGCTGCTGATAATAATACAAGAAAAAGGAAAATTCTAATGACGTAGGGAAGAGAAAGGAAATATTAAGGAGTTTCTCCAAAAAGTAACAGGAAATAGATCTGTAAACACATAGACTGTTTGATCTCATAAATGAGGGGACTGGCTAATTCATTGAAATATGAGGGAAAGATGTGGGCACAGATATATAAATAGGCTGGTGGATTTGTTCCTAGAAACATGTGGGGGTGTTCAGATAGTGTCTGGTTTTTGTTTATTTGTTTTAAGTAAAATAAGAAACAAAATTTTTAATCAAATTATCTCCTTTTATTGTGACTATTATGATACTATTATTGCCACATCTTTATATAGGCAATTTCTTGTTCTTGGATATATTCTTCCTTGAAATCTTCAAAGAGTTGAGCATTTTATTTTCAGATATTTTGAAGATTAGAAAACTACTCATCATTTCTATGCATGGTGTGGAATTCTAAAACATTCCCAATGCTAGTTCAGGGATCTCCAAGTCCTAAATGTGCTTATTTAAAAGTAAAATAACTTAATTTGCTCACTCCCTTCTCAGTCCTCTAGTAGCCTTACTTCATGGAACTAATCAAATTTTTCCTCCCAGGTTATATTTCTGTTCTAGTTCTGACAACAAAATTGCCAGTTTCCATGCGTCATAAGCAATAGAAAATAATGGTGCCAATCTTCAATGCTATCACTCTGGACTGGTTTTGCCATTGTTCTGACATTGTAGTGTATAGAAATAAATCACTGCCACCAGAATATACGTAAACCAAATCTGGAACTTTCAGATCAGATTAACTTACTATCTATTCCCTAGACCACACCCCCTCAGTTGTCTCTGAACAGTAGTGACTAATACAGAGGTACTTCTATTTACCTGGATATAACCAGGTTAAGAAAACTTTTTGTTTCATAAGAAGTTGTCAAAGAGAAAAGAGTGTGACTGTGAAACGAAGATAATGGTACTAATAACTAGAGATACTTGCCGTGCAATTTATTTGATAACTGCTTGGAATATTATTGATACATCAACATATGTTCAATAAAATAAGTACATTAATACAGAATATTAATTATTAATACAAAAATCAAATTTTGACCCCAAATTTTTAAACATGAGAATTTCTTTTTTTTGTATTTGTTTTATCCAAGACCATATTATCATAATGAATGTTATAAAATGCATAGAAAACAAAAGATGTTGCCCCCCCCCAAAGATATAATTTCTGGTTATAATTGCTTCATACTATTTCCTTATCTTGGAAATTCAAAAATCTGAAAAAATGTATTAAAGATCCCAGTAGCCATTTAGTAAAGAAATCCACTTGACTCTGTTTACAGACTATTGCTCCAATTTATTGGACTTTTATTTTTTGTCATATCTCCATAGCAATCTAGCTATCTATCATTTATCTCCCCCCAAAATGGAAGTTCTTTGGCATACACATTAAAATTGTGAATCTAAAAGTGTTATTAATATTGTAGGACCAAAATACTTAACATTAGAAAAGTGTATCTACTTTAATAATAATTTTATAATTTAAATAGTTTATAATGGATGTAGAACACAAAATTGGCATTTAGACACAATCCACAAAGTTTTCTAACTTAAAGTGCTACCTAATATATAATTAGGGAATAAAATATATGAGTACTTGCTTTGGAGAAAATTGTAAAATTAAAATAATCTTTGAAGATTAAATGGAGTGAGCCTGATAGCTAAAAAAACAACAACACTTGTTTCCATTTATTGATGAAAATAGACAAAACAAACAAATTGAGTAGTCCAATCTAGAATATGTCAAATATAAAACATGAAGCAGAAGTTGTGAAAATGTAGAGAAAATTTTGGGGGGTTTCATAATAAGTGGTATCATATTAGGAGAGTGGGAATAGAATCCTCATCTCCCATCCCACCACATAAAGTCCCTGGGAAACAGGGAATGTCTTCCTGTACCCACACAGGGTTGCCTTGCCCTCCTCCTGGTCTTAACTTTTTTTTAATAATATATTTTATTGATTTTTCACAGAGAGGAAGGGAGAGGGAAAGAGAATTAGAAACATCGATGAGAGAGAAACATCCATCAGCTGCCTCCTGCACACCCCCTACTGGGGATGTGCCCACAGCCAAGGTACATGCCCTTGACCGGAATTGAACCTGGGACCCTTGAGTCCGCAGGCCGACGCTCTATCCACTGAGCCAAACCAGTTAGGGCTCCTGCTCTTAACTTTTAAGATCTTGATTCTTTGACATTATGAGAAAGTGCATTTATAGGAGATGAGGCTCTGGCACATTTTCCAAGCCAAATTAACAATTCTAAGGACACATGTCTATACACCATGATATTAAAAAAATGATATTCATAACATTCAGAAGAGTACAGCCATTAAAACATTTTCTTATCAAACAGAGCCAACAGAGAACATTAATTGCTTTTCCATGTTCATTGGGTGGTGGACACTTAAAGAAATGGAAGGATGGAATAAAATAAAGCAGCAGAAACAATGAATGCTTTTATTCAGAATGTTATCTGGGCCTGGTGGGCCCATATAACTCTTTCTTTAAATATTATTCAATCTGAAATACAGTCATAACCTAATAGGATTAAAGGTACCTAAATACAATTGAGAAATGGTGACTGTCTTAAAAAATTTTTGAAGATCTTTCTGATTTAAACTTTGAGTTTTATTTGCATTGACACTGGATCTGGCAGACCCAAAAGAACACTATTAAGGGAATAAAAAGCAATATTGACTTATGTCATGAGAAAAGTAATGTTCTAATCTATGTAAAGGTAATATAGAATATGATGAAGGGTTTTTGCTGTGTTTTTTATTCCCCCACTCAAAGTAGATTGTGGTGAGCAAGAAAAATCTTTTAAGGTAACATTTGAAATCCCAACACAGTTTTCATATTAAATTTTCTAAGTAGAGAATGCATTTTTTTTTTTTTGCCAAATTAGATGGACAGATTCAATACAGCTTTCTGTGGTTATTCTTTTTTATTTCTTTGCATAGATAAAAATATATTGACAGGCACTACTGAAAAACTGCAGTATCAGTAGAAAACCCCACTCTGTAACAGGGAATCTTCAAAGCAGAAGGTAGTGCCTTCAAACAGATGTGAGAACTTCTAGCAGTGAGAATTTCAAAGATGAATCAACTCACAAAGAGTAGAATATGGCATCAGCAAAGTCATTCAACTGGTAGGCGTGCAGTATATTTACTCACAAAATAGAGATTATGTATCAGGCTATACAGCACAACACCTCGAAGGGCTTCATTATTGCTTTTTATTTTGCTGATTACTTATTAACTGACTCTTTTCAGCCACCTGGTTGTTCTAAGTGAACAGAATCCAGTTAAATTCTAAGTGATTATTGGCACAGTGATTGAAAGAGGGAATCATTCCAAAAATGTGAGAAGCAACCAATAAGGAGGATAGCTTGCTGAATGGAGCCAATTATACTTGATACATCTGCACATAACAGCAAATTGAAAGATTGCAAACTAATACAATGACTTACAAAGACACTCTAATGAAGCATTTCTTATATTTGACTCCTCAGTGGGCACAAATATGGAGATCACACTGTGAATATTTGACACTTGTAACTCTCCTAGAGTCCTACTTAAAATCATTTCAACTATAACTCCCAGAAAACAATATTACTTTTACTTTAGTTAACATAGCTACTGGTAAACTTCAGTTGGCATGCTTCAACTAAGATTTTTTTTTAATTACCCCAGGGATTCTGAAAAAAAACAAAAAAACAAAAACAACAACAACAACAAAAAACACAAAAAACAACAACCAATATTCTTTTAATGTTTAAATGCTTTTCAAACAAAATGAGTATGATGAACAATAGCCCTAAGTGATTTCTTACATATCCTTTTTTCCTACCGTATTGCTGTGTCTCTAATATGTGCTCTTGACATTTAGGAAAAAGCCTGAGTTGTGCTAAAATTTTCCCACGTCTATACCCAGCTTTTTTTTCTATGAGGGAATACAATAATATCATTGTAGGAGCACTTTCAAGTCCAACTCAACACCATTCCTGTGACTTACTTCCTACCAATGTTTTCCATGGAGGGTGGCAGAAGAGAAGGAGGTAAGTGTTAAAGGTAGGAGTTCCAATGCTCTAGTTAATTGCAAGGTAACCTCCACATCACTCATTTTTAATGCTCCTAACCTCCTCCTAGATTCACTTGTCCAGGTCTGTGGTCCCTGGTAATTATTAAAAGTTAATAGTCTCATTATAGAAAATTATCTCAATGAATCACCTCAATTCCAATAGGTCAATTATAACTAGATACTGTTGCACTACCTACAAATGCAGGCTTACTGTTGCCAAGTGGCAGTATTCCCAATAGAATACCCTCTGCCAGCAGAGGAACATATCAAATCACAATCGAAATTATGATTCTTGTACGATCTTTACATTTAGACCTCAGTCATCCTTTTTGATAAGAAATTAGCCTTAAAAATGGGGGGGGGGGAGAGACGTTTAAGAGGACAAATGAGTTTTAGATTCTTATTTAGTGTTCCTCTGTATTATAGATGCTTTGCAATTTTTCAAAAATTGTCAGAGCTAGCACATGAGTTCTAGTGTAAAATAAAATCTCCTTAAGAGAAAAATATATGATATATATATATATATATATATATATATATATATATATATATATATAGAGAGAGCACTGTGTTTAAAATACAGATAGCATTCTAGAAGTATAGTAATTTTATAAGCTTGGGAACAAAAGGCTGTAAGAGAATGTCAAGCTGCAGGTCTCAATGTGTCATTGAAGTAAAATATGATGGATTACTCCTCTCAGGGTATGAGAATCTATATTCTTTAAGTGAATGAACATTTTCAAAGTCCAGTAAACAGGCTTTCATAAACTTCTTCAGTATTTAAAGGTGGACAGAGTTCATCTGACAGCAATAATTTTGCATCATCTGCCTTTAGATACAAGAAATTTAATGTTATTCTTCCGTTAGCTGCTGTACTACTGTGCGGAAGGTAGCCTGGAAACTAGATATTAGATACATCTTCTTAGTCTCAAAGAACTTTTCCAATGTTACAATTGGTTTGTTAAGGAAGTTTTGGTCATGTGACATCTTAGTTTTCCATTCAATGTTCTAATCAGTCTCTTGAAATAAACTGGGAGTTGAAATTTATTTTAAAAAACCAAACAAAACCCAGTTAATAACTTATTGGGCAATCGTGATAAAGCTGCTATAAACACTTGTGTGCAGGCTTTTGTGTGCAAATAAGTTTTCAACTCTTGGGTAAATACCAAAGAGTGTGATTGCTGAATACTATGAAAAGTATATTTATTTTTGTAAGAAACCACAAAACTGTCTTCCAAAGTGGCTGTACCATGTTGTAGTCTCAGTAGGGATATATGAGAGTTCCTCTTGCTCCACAATCTCACCAGCATTTTTGTGTCATTGGTGGTCAAGATTTTTGGCCATTCTAATAGGTGTGTAGTGGGAATGCACTGTTGTTTTAATTTGCATTCCTCTGATGTCATAAGATGCTGAAGATCTTTTCATAAGCATATTTCTCATCCATGTATCTTCTTTGATGAGATGTTTGTTAAGATTTTGGCCTATTTCTTAATCAAGTTGTTTGTTTTTTATTATTGAGTTTTGAAAGTTTTGTGCAGCCCTAGACAGTTTGGCTCAATGGATAGAGCGTCAGCCTGTGAACTGAAAGGTCCCATGTTCGATTCTGGTCAAGGGCACATGCCCAGGTTGTGGGCTTGATCCCCAGTGGGGGACTTGCAGGAAGCAGCTGATCCATAATTCTCTCTCATCATGGATGTTTCTATCTCTCTCTCTCCGTCTTCCTTCCTCTCTGAAATCAATAAAAACATATATATATATACATATATATGTATATATATGTATATATATATGTATATATATATATATTAAAAAAAGTTCTTTGCACGCTTTGGATAACAGTCCCTTATCAGAGCTAATTTTTGCAAATATTATCTCCCAATGTGGCTTGTCTTTTTATTCTTTTGATATTGTCATTCACAGAGCCAATGTTTTTAATTACAATTTAATCCATCTTATTATTTTTTCTTGGATTGTGCCTTTGGTATTATATCTAAAAAAAATCATTATACCCCAGGATATCTGGGTTTTTCATAGGTGATCTTTTAAAAGTTTTTATCATTTTGCTTGTTAAATTTGGGTCTATGATCTATTTTGAAATAATTTTTGTGAAGTGTGTTAGTGTGTATCTAGATTTGTTTTTCTGCATGTGAATGTCTAGTTGTTCTAACTCTAATTGTTAAAGGTGCTATCTTTGCTCCATTGTATTGACTTTGCTCCTTTAACAAATTTAAGTTCACCTACATTTTGAGGATCATTTTCTGTGCTCTCTGTTGTCCCATCTATATGGCCATTCTTTAAGGACAATGCCACATTGCCTCATTACTGTAGGTATATAGTAAATCCTGACTTTGGGCAGTGTCAGCCCTCCAACTTTGTTCTTCAATATCGTGTTGGCTATCTTGAAGCTGTTGCCTACCCATATGAACTTCAGAATCAGTTTGTCAATATTCACAAAAATAACTTGATGGGATTTTTATTGTGATTGCATTAATTTATGGATCAAATTGAGAAAAACCATTATCTTGACAATACTGAATCTTCTCACCCATGAATCCTATATAATAAAACCCTAATATGCAAATCGACAGAATGGCGGAATGACTGGTGGAACTACCAGTCGCTATGACACACACTGACCACCAGTGGGAGGTGACCAGCGGCCGCAATGGGGGAGGGGGGGTGGGCAGGGACAGCCAGCAAGAGGCGCCAGGCTGCCAGCAAATGCGGGTGCACTGGTTGCCCCACAGATCAGCCCTGATTGTCGGCCAGGCCTAGGAACCCTACCCTATATATTGGGAACAATCTCTTAGATTTAAAAATTAAATCCTGGCAAGGCTACTACTCTAACACTGAAAAAAAAAAACAGGATGATGCAGCAATGACATGCATGGACTTTGGCTTGCACATTTTGTGCTCAGCCCTGATTTTGACACTTATAACTGTGTGACAATGTCAATTACTTAACTTCTCTCTGCTTCAGTTTTTCCACCCATAAGAAGGGGAAAAGGGTACTACTGCCACAGAAGGATCATGTTATGTACTACTTTTTATAATCAGGGCAAAAAAATGTAGCTGCCCATACAACAGCAAGATGCCTTCACCTGTGTGAAAAGTATGGTCACTGGTGCATGCAGCGTCCCAGATTGCGAGAGGGGTGTCCGACTGCCGGTTAGGCCTAACATCCCCTGAGGGGTCCCGAATTGCGAGAGGATGCAGGCTGGGCAGAGGGACCCCCTCCCCATGCACAAATTTTTATGCACTGGGCCTCTAGTATAGAATAGATAGATAGATAGATAGATAGATAGATAGATAGATAGATAGATATTGCTATTTGATTCCATTCTTCAGAGTTTTGTAGTTTTTCTAATATAGATCTTATATATAATCTGTCAGACTTATAACTATTTTAATTTTGGGGAGTACTGATGTAAACATTTTTAATTTTATATTTTACTATTTTATTGATGATATATAAGAAAACAACTGACATTTGTGTATCAACTTTGTATTCTGTAACCTTGCCAGAATTGCTTAATAGTTCCAAGAGTTGTTTTGTTAATTCTTTTGGATTTTCTACATAGATGATGATGTCATGTGTGGACACACATTTTATGTCTACCTTCCCATCCATATGCCTTTTATTTTATTTTCATGCCTTATTGGATTAACAAAGACTTCCGGTACAATGTTGAAAAGGAGTGATGAGAGTGGACATTCTGGACTTCTACCTCTTCTTTGTGGGAAAGCTTCAAATTCCTCATTATTAACTATAATGTTATCTGTAAGTTTTTTGTAGAGAGTATCAAACTCAGGAAGTTTGCTTCTATTTCTAATTTATTGAGAGTTTTTATCATGAATGAATGTTGCATTTTGTCAAATGGTTCTTTGCAGCTATAATTATGATTATGTGACTTTTCTTTTTTAAACTGTTGATGTGATGGATTATGTTAATTGATTTTCAAATGTTAAACCAGCTTTGAACCTCTGAGATAAATTCCACTGGGTCATGATGTATAATTATTTTTATGCATTATTCTATTAGGTCTGATAATATTTTGTTGAGGATTTTTGAATCCATGTTCTTGAGAGCTATTGATCTGTAGTTTTCTTATAATGTCTGGTTTATTTATAAGGGCAAGTGATGAATGAACAAAAAATAAGCCCACTGTTTAAATAACGGTGAGGAAACATAACACAGATACTTGCCATCTTAAATTTATAAAATATTTTCTGTGCATCTCTTCATGTGTTTATAATATAACTAAATTAGCATTCTTTTGTATATTAGTAGATGTCTTTTTTATGATTATCTATACTGTCCTCTAGACTATATTTTATATCTATTATTGAGCTACATGTACTGCTTACCTCATAAGAATGTCATCAAAAGAAAAATGAGATCAATATTGTGAAAGTGCTTTCAGCACAGCAAAAGAAATATATTATGTAAATGTAGCATATGATTACCATTAGCATTATTATTGTCCATTAGGAGGCCATATATGCTGTATCTAAGAGCTGTGTAAATGAATGACTTTTAAAAAGTTGCCTAATGTTGCACTTAAGCAAACATTAAATAAGAGTACCAGTTTCTTTCACTATGAAATATGAGAGCCCCTCAGAACTTTACTTGACTTTTCTTGTCATATTATGTTTACATGCTCATTCCCTCCTTCTATATATTGACCTTAATATATGTTTGCATAGTGATTTCCATTTACTAAGTTCTTACAATAATTTATTAGTCAATCTTTCTTTAATATATGCAATAACTTAATACATGCCAATAAGTTTTATATGCAAGATGATGAGACAAAGGGGTCCTTTCCTTAGCTTACTTATAAATATAAATAAAGTCATAAATTAACTTAGTTATTTCAGATTACATAGTCACTGATAGAGCTGAAATTATACCTCAGATTTCTAGCTTTCATCACCTGCACCAGTGCTTCTTAAACTTACAAAATTTTGAAACCCTGCTGGGCAATTTTGTATGTGTTAGAAGCCCAGCTTCTGTGGTGATATTGAGAGAAAATCTGAGATGACAGATCAGATATAAATTATATATATATATATATATATATATTGATCATACTTTCATCCCTGGAAACAAAGAAATGACTCATAGAATCCCAGTGTTCTTTAAAAAATGGTTTTAAAATTAACAGCATAAACCATTATACTTGAAAGTGTTGTGGGCAACACTGAGTCCACTTAGAACAAATTGTATTGGTATGCAAGGAAAAATGAAGCCCATAGATTATTTTAAAATTTATTTTTTAACTAAAGGACATTACAGAGCCTGTGATATGTTCATTTGCAGTGGGAGTATCTTAAAGATGGATTTAGTTTGTGATATAGCCCCCAAATATTTGACCACAGAATCTTTTTATTTAAAAAAAATCCTTATAACACCAATGGTTCTCTGGTATGAACGGAATGTTTGTGTCCCCTCAAAATTTATATGTTGAAGCCTAATCCCCAATGAAAGTATTTGGAGGTAGGACTTTTGGGTGGAGTCCTCATAAATGAGATGAGTGCCTTTATAAAAAGAGACACAAGAGAAATATCTTGGCCTCATGAGATTACAGAGAGAAGACGGTTATCTGCAAGCCAGGAAGAGATGGTTGCCAGGGTTCGTGTTCCAGCATCTAGAAGGGTTCAGCAATCTGGAGAAGGCTGTGTGTAACTTAAAGAGTCCAGAGACGAAATATAATTTTGAAAGGCATTTGGGGGTCAGTGGTGCTTAGTTAAAAGGAACTAAGATCTCCTTGTCTCAGGACCTCATGCTTTTTATTAACACAAATTGTCCTGAGGCAAGGTGGAGATATACACTTCAAAGGGTAGGGTTTCCTATACAGAGGCATTGTCAGAATGGAAGAGTTAGCCTATGGCTGTTCAGGTGTTTGGCCAGTAGGAGGCAATAACATGTAGATTAAGGTGCCCTGAGCTGTCTGGCAGCAAACAATCATCCCTTTTCAGGTTTGGGGAAATGCCCTCAGCCATTCCCAACAGGTGACAACATATGTGACTCAGCCCTTGTTGAGTCCCCAAGTTCCATCAACCTTTTGATGAAACTCTTGCAATTATGATATGCTGGAATTGGCTTCCGGCAATGGTCTCATATTCATGACTTTAGTCTGTTTACTGGCAGGCTTCTTTAAAAAACAAAACAGAACAAAAGACATTTGTCAGTACCAAAAAGAGACGTCTTAAGTAAAAATAATGAAAACCTCATACTGCTTAGATAATGCAGATCGTTCTACTTGTCTGGTCAAAGGGCAAAAAGTCTTCAGCTCCCATCTTTTGTCCATTTGCTATTGCTGGAATTTTATATTCATTTATTCTTTTGGGATGAATAAACTGGGTGATGGTAGAGACGGTAAGCTGGCATTTACTCAGCCAAGCCTGCTCAGACTCTGGAGCAGCTGCTTTTGTCTCTTTGCCATTCTGTGGCTTAGGGTTTTCTGGGCATCTGCATGAGTGCCACCACATAGCCACAATTATATAATTGTATTATATATTATGAATAAGTTAATTATTTCATAGTATCAAATCATTACATCATAAAGAATGTATTTTATTTTACATGATTAAATATCATCTTTATGGGTATTAATTCTTTACAATTTTTTTTTAATGTCCTTTGCCATAAAGAAGTTATTTTGTGGAGTAGTAATGTAATGTAACTGTTGCTTTTCCCTTAGTAATATGTTAGTTTGAGGGCAGGAACTTGGTCTGTGTTGTCCCACAGTTTATCCTCAGTATCTAGTTCTGTGTCTATCTCTTAGTAGAAGCTTAATAAATATTAATTGCACAATAATTAAATTTTCCTTTTGATGTTTTTCTTCATGTATTTTTAAACAAAATCAATTCTATGCTGAAACCAAGATGGTTTCCTATGTTATATTTAATTTGCACTTGTAAATAAAATATACTGTTTTCTATATCAATCTTTATTAAGTTATTTAAACACTTTCATTTGGGATTTTTTCTGTAATGTTAAGAATTGTGTAATTAAATTTCCCCTCCTTTTATTTATTTATTTATTTTTTATTTTTTTATTTTTAAATGTCTCCTCCTTTTAAAATGAAATGCCAGGTATACCAATAACATATATTAATATTTATATTATTTTAAATTATATTTTAAAATATATTTTTTACAGAGAGAAAGGGAGCAGGGTAGAGAGTTAGAAACATCTATGAGAGAGAAACATCAATCAGCTTAGCTGCCTCCTGCACATCTCCTACTAGGATGTGCCCTCAACCCAGGTACATGCCCTTGACCAGAATCAAACTTGGGACCTTTCAGTCCACAGGCTGACGCTCTATCCACTGAGCCAAACCGGTCAGGGCTAATATTTATATTACTTTTTAAAAAATATTTTATTGATTTTTTACAGAGAAGAAGGGAGAGGGATAGAGATTTAGAAACATCGTTCAGAGAATAACATCGATCAGCTGCCCCCTGCACACCCCCCACTGGGGATATGCCCGCAGCCAAGGTACATGCCCTTGACCGGAATCAAACCTGGGACCCTTTAGTCCCTAAGCCAACGCTCTATCCACTGAGCCAAACTGGTTAAGGATAATATTTATATTATTAACAAGAGGCCTGGTGCATAGAATTCGTGCACTGGTGGGAGGTGTGCCCTGCTGTGGGAGCTCCGCTCATCCCAGTCAGCTGAGCTGGTGGACCCACCCTCTGAGTTGCTGCTCCCTTGTCTAGCATCTTCTGTGAAATCTGAGCACTCGCCTCTCCGATTGGGGCCAGGCCCAGGGACAATAGCATTGAGAGGCAGTGGAGTAGGCCTCAGACCCACAGTGGCCATGAACCCACCTCCCAGCCTCAGCTGTGCGAGCCCGGCAGCAGTGCTGTGCAGCCTGCAGGCTTCTTGAGGAGGTGGCAGGGAGTGAGGAGGAGGAGACTGGGGCAAGTAGGAGCCTGGGGTAAGGAGCCAATTATTGCAGCCCGGGGTCCTGCCCATACGCCTGGGGTTCAGCTGCTCATCCCGGTCAGCCTAGTGGTGCTCCCACTGTGGTAGTGCACTGACCACCAGGGGGCAGCTCCTGCATTGATTGTCTGCCCCCTGGTTGTCAGTGCCCTCATAGTGACTGGTCGACCAGTCGTTCTAGTCATTCTGCTGTTTGGTTGCCGGGCTTTTATTATATAGGATAATAATGTATTAACATTCATGTACATTATTACTTTTGTCACAAGGTAACATGAATACATAGGACTGTCCTTTTTTTGTAATTCTTTTATTATTATTTTTTTAAATCCTCACCCAAGGATATTTTTTTCCACTGCTTTCTTAGAGTGGAAGGGAGGAAGGGAGAGAGAGAAGAAGAGAGAAGCATTAATGCAAGGGAAATACACCTATTGGTTTCCACTTGCAGGAGCCCCAACTGCAACCCAGGTATCTGCCCTTGACTGGAATCAAACCTGTGACACTTTGGTGAGCAGGCCAACTCCCTAACCACTGAGCAACAATGGCAATGGCAGGACTGTTCTTCTGGTCTCTTTTCTGTACCACTGATTTGTCCCCCATGCCAAACCCATGTTTCCATGACTTTGTTAAAGATAGATAGTTCTTAAAATCTGTTTCTCTCTAATCTGCTTTCTTTTTAAAACCTATTTCCAAGCAAGAGTTTATAATCTTAGTTATTTGGTTACTATTAAGGCCATGGATTAGGATAATAGGCTCATTTCAATCAATAATTCAGATATTTATTTATCTGTTTTTTATTCTGTACACTAATGAGAGTAGTACTCATTCTTAGATTCAAATAAACTGAGCTCCTTGCTGTGCAAAGCATCCTTTGCCTAAATTCCCCTCCTGTGTCTACACTAAACTATAGCACAGAAAATATGTGTTTGCTCCTGGTCCTCTGAAAGCAACCAATCTTTAAATTCCACCCAAGACTCCAACATTGTTGAAACTTTGGATTTTTCTCTGTCTTGACTTCAAGCTCATCTTCATGTTTTATTTTATTATTATATTTTATTGATTTTTTACAGAGAGGAAGGGAGAGGGATAGAGAGTTAGAAACATCGATGAGAGAGAAACATCGATCAGCTGTCTCCTGCACACCCCCTACTGAGGTTGTGCCCGCAACCAAGGTACATGCCCTTGACCAGAATTGAACCTGGGACCTTTCAGTCCGCAGACCAACGCTCTATCCACTGAGCCAAACTGGTTAGAGCTTATCTTCATATTTTAAAAGTATGTTTAAATTATTTCCATATTTTAAGAAATAAAGGGAGGATTATGAATCTGCATGCTCACTCTTTTATCTTTATTTAAATTTCCTTATTCTAATATCAGATCACTGGTAATCTGGTAAACAAAAATCTGTTCATGTGCATGTACATATCTCAACTGGGCCTTTCTTGTAAAATTTGCACCTACTATCATGCCAAATATGTTAGTAAAAACTTATGAAATATTCAAATAAGTGAGAAAAGACATATATATTTTAGGCAACTTCCCTACCATTGGTTTGATCTCAATTGTGCTCTAGCCAAAGTGGCCCAAATAGACAACTGATTACTAACGTGCTTTATTGCCTTAAGAGGGCAAGGGTGAAGAGATGTCTATTCAATTTTTAGATATGTGATCACTCAGATCATACATGGTATAAAAATATCACTTCCCAGAATATAGCACACTTCTTTGAAATAAATAAAAACAGAAGAGAAAAACACTTTCAATATTAGAAAATTAACACTCACACTGAATGTTTTAGCTTGCATAAAAAATAGAAATTACATTCAGTAGCAAAAAATATGAATCTAGCCAGTGAGATATGGGAAATGGAGATTCTATGCCATGTTAATGAGGCATTCAGAAGGGGGTTGATTCCTGGTCAGGACATATGCTCAGGTTGCAGGCTGGATCCCTAGTGGGAATGCAGGAGGCAGCCAATCAATGATTCTCTCCATCATTGATGTTTCTATCTCTTTCTTCCTCTCCCAAATATATACATTAGAATGGATTCTTCATCCTGTGTCCGTAGGACAATGAAAACCAGCAGTCAACATTATCGTTAATGAGAAAAACTGAATGATTTCTCCTATGATTAGGAACAAGATAAAAATGTTCTTATCATTTCTGTTCAACATCCTGCCAGAAGTCTGGTCATGGCAATTAGGCATCGAAATTAAATAAAAGGAAAGGAAGAGATAAAACTACCCCTATTTGTGGGTAGCATAATTTTGTAGATAAAAATTTTTAAAGAATCCACTAAAAAATCTATTAGAACTAATAAATGAGTTCAGCAAGTTTTCAGGGTGCTAGTTTAACATGCCAAAAACTAAATTGTAATCTTACACAATAACAATGAGCAGTCAGAAAATGGAATTAAGAAAATTTCATTACCATACTATCAAGAATAATAACATAGTTAATAAATTTAACAAAAGAGCAAGACATACATTAGGAAGCTATAAAATGTAGTGGAAAGAAATTGAAGACTAAATAAATGGTACAGTTCCCTTTTGCTTAATAGTTCCTTCTCAAGATTTTTTTTCTTTCCTTTCATTTTACTAATAACAGCAAAGAGAAAGCAGACTATGCCTTCTACACTTTGCTTGGAAATCTCTTCATCTAAATACTTAAGTCTACCTACAAAGTAGACTTACAAAGTTTACTTTTTAATACTGAACCGCAGAACCCAATTTGGCCAATATTTATATCGCTTTTATAAGGAGAGTCCTTCATTCAGTTTCTAATAACATGTTTCTCATTCTTGTCTGAGTCTTCTCCAGAGGGACCTTTGACATTCACACTTCTAGCACAAGTCTATTCCTGATGGTATATGTATTCTCTAAGATGATAAACGTTTTCTCTGCAGTCTATTGCACTTCTTTGAGCCTTTTCCAAAATTACTTTTGGCATCCATATTTCTAGGAAAAATATCTTTAAGACATCTAGGCTTTGCTATCAAGTACCTCAAAATTCTTCCAGCTTCTTTCTATCCATTACCCCATTACAAATTTACTTTCACATTTTCAGGTATTTGTTACAAAAGCACCATAATTCCTAGTACTAAAATCTATGATAGTTTCTAAGGCTTGTGTAACAAAGAATCACAAACTGTTTAGCTTAAAAGAATGGAAATGTATTCTCTCACAGTTCTTAAACAAGAAACCTGAAATTGAGGTGTTGGCAGGGCCATGCTTTCCTAAGGGTGAACCTGAGGAAGGGCAGTGAAGGATTGAGGAAAAGACAGACAAGAGAATACAGCTGGGGCTCGGTGGACCTCTCGTGCCTGGATGAGGACACAAAAGACCCAGCCTGCAGGCTGATCCTTTATTCTATAGTCTGATTAAAACAAGGGTAGATTAACATGTATACAAGTGTTCTTATTTTGGCAACACTTGCTGCACTTCCCACAGCCCATTAGCTACTTAGGAAGGAATTAGGGAGGCTACAAGGTCAGGCTTAATTATGCTAGGAGAACTCTGCCCTCCAGGCTGGGACTTGTTTGTGGCCCTGCCACAGGTCAGCTCGAGACTTGACCCTAGCAGCCGTGGGCAAACTACGGCCCGCGGGCGGATCCGCCCGTTTGAAATGAATAAAACTAAAACAAAAAAGACCGAACCCTTTTATGTAATGATGTTTACTTTGAATTTATATTAGTTCACACAAACACTCCATCCATGCTTTTGTTTCAGCCCTCCGGTCCAGTTTAAGAACCCATTGTGGCCCTCGAGTCAAAAAGTTTGCCCACCCCTGCCCTAGAGCCTCTCCCTACATCCTATGTATTCACATGAGGTTTTTCTCTGTTTGCAAGGACTGCAGTCATATTTGATTAAGGTCCATACTACTCCAGTTTGACCTCATGTAAAGTAATTGATCTAAAATGACCCTAAATCTGAATAAGATCTCATTCTTAAGTATTGGGTGTTAGGACTTCAGCATAGCTTTCTGCAGGACACAATTCAATCCATAGCAGATCCTTCTTCATTTCACACATAAAAATAAATTAAAACATATTATAGTTGTATATGGAAGAGCTGAAACTATAAAACATTTAGAGAAAATATGAATTTAAATAATTGTAACCTTGGGTTAGGGAAAGCCTACCTGTATATGACATCAAAAGCACAAGTGAGAAAAGAAAAATATTGATAAATTGTACTTCATCAAAACTTAAACATTTGTGCTTGAAACATCATAAAGAAAGTGAAAAGACAACAAAAAGAGACAAAATATTTCAGATTATAGATCACATCAGAAATTTGTACCCAGAATATATAAAGAATAAGTACAAAGCAATAATAAAAAAGAAGCCAATTAAAAATGGTCAAAGCATCTGACTAGACATTTCTCCGAATGAAATATACAGATGGCAGATAAGCTTGTGAAATGATTCTCAACATCATTAACCATCATGGAAATGCAAATCAAAACTACAATTAGATACCATTTCACATAATCTAGACTGTCTATAACCAAAAAGACAGATAATTACAAGGTTTGGGCAGCAATGTGGTGACAGCTCAAATCTCATACATGGCTAGTGGGAATGCAAAATGGACAGTTGCTTTGAAAAGAAAGCTGCCAATTTCTCAAAAAGCTAAGTATACAATTACCAAATAACCCAGCCATTCCCCAACAAGGTACATACCTAAGGAAAATAAAAACAGAACCACACAAAATTTGTTCATAGTAGCATTGTTCATAATAGTCAAAAAGTAGAAAAAAGACAAATGTCCATCAGCTGATAAATACATTTTAAAATGTACTGTATCTATAAAATGAAATATTATTTAACTATAAAAAGGTATGATGTACTGACACATACATGGATAAACCTTGAAAACAGTTCAAGTAAAAGAAGCCAGCTACAAAATACTACATATTGTATGACTCCGTTTATATGGAATGTCCAGAATAGTCAAGTCTATAGTGACAGGAAGTGAATTAGTGGTTGCCTAGGACAGGGGAGATTAGGGGAAAATTAGCAGAGACTGATTCTGGATACTGGATTCTCTCAGCTGAGCAACTAAAAAGAAAAATAGTAGCAAATGTATAAAACATTTGAATAACATAATGAGTATATGATTTAAGAGACAGATATGGAATCTGCATACAATTAGAAGAAACATATTGTTTTTAAAGTTCACATAAAACATTTATATTTGACAACACACAAAGTCTTAAAGCAAGTCTCAACAAGTTTCATAGATTAATTATAAATATAATGTTTTCTGATCATAGTAGAATTTCTATTTGACTCAAAAATAAGAGAAGGTATAAAAGCCACCATATAGGTCCTTATAATTGATGAGTCAAAAAGTTATAAATATTGAAATTTAAATATGCTTAAAATTGAACAATAATAAAACCAATAAATATCAAACTTGTGAGATGTGATGAAATTTACAGCATTAATTCTTATATTAGAAAATGAGAAATCTGAAAAATTAAAGAGATTGATATACAACTTAAGCAAAGAGGAGAAGCATAAACACAAGTAAATTATGAGTAATAAAACAAAAATTAACAATGTTAGAAATGAGGGTACTCAAATGAAAAGTTGATTCATTAAAATAAATACACTAATTCTATTTTTCCACATTAGATTAGGGCTCAAACCATGTTTGAATTATCTTCTATTCAGGTTATTATTGCGAGAGGAATTCCTTACCTAGAGTTATGGGCTTGGCTAAAGTCAACCCAACCCACAATGTGCAGATGATATATTCAGAAACTGGTTAGTTGCATGTACTCATAGTATGGGGGAAGACGACACAGCACAACACACAGGGCTATATGGATTGTACACCCAGGAACAGATCAAACAGCTAGGAGGCATGTGAGGCAGGCTTTTTAGTATCAAAATGAGGGGGAGCTCTATGATTCCTAGGGGAGGAGGAAATTGTCTTGTTTGAATAATTCCACATCTAGCAGGGAAATGAAACTTACTATTAAGGGATAAGCAATACTGTATTCATTCCTTCTGACAAGGAGATAGTACCGAGGGCACCTTATCCATGGGAGCAGAGTGGGGAGGGGAACTTGTAGTTAGGCCATTTGAGTCACTCTCAATTTTACCACCTATAAAAGCAGCACATAATATAGAGTCTTAATGCTAGGCCTTAACCACAAAAAAGAACACAGGTAAATAAATACATAAACAATAAATTGTACAAAAACAGTAGAAAATGTAATTATTTGTAGATAAAATTTTATCTACATAAATATCCTATATAATAAAAGTGTAATATGCAAATCTATCGAACAGAGGAACAACAGTCACTATGACATGCACTGACCACCAGGAAGCAGGTACTCAATGCAGGAGCTGCTCCCTGGTGGTCAATGTTCTCCCACAGGTGGAGCCTCACTCAGCCAGAAGTGGGGCTCAAGGCTGGCAAACACAGTGAAGGTGGCGGGACCCTCTCCCACCTCCGTGGCAGTTGGACATCCCCCAAGAGCTCCCAGACTGCGAGACAGTGCAGGCCAGGCTGAGAGACCGCCTCCCAGTGCATGAATTTCATGCATCAGGCCTCTAGTTTAAGTTGTAACACTTAGAAATTGTAAGTTATGCAATGTTCTGGATATTAAATTATTGTAAAATAACTGGAAGATAGTTTACTTTGTTTAATTTTATAATAGAAAGAAAGAATAAAATAATCAGAAGTAAACTAAGACATTGCAGACATTCATAGAGATAATTATAAAAGATTTTGACTGCGTGGCAGAAAGATAAATTAGGTCTACCACCACCTTTTTTACTTCTAAGTGTGATATTATATTGCAGCAGTAGAAAAACTGAAAACTGTATTTCTCATAGTCCTTTGTAATTTGGGTCCCAGAAGAAATTTAAGTTCTGCCAATCAAGTGTACCCCACTGAACTGGGACTTGAATTTGGAACCACGTTACACAGAGAATTTGGCAATGTGCAAGGTATTTATTCGCACTTTCGTGTTTCTATTAGACCCAATGTGGTTCTGGAGCCAATAATTGTAGAAACAGCGTTCTGATCTCTGAATTGCACTGAAGCTGGTGTTCTTCTGAAGCCAACGTTTTTGGTAGCACTTTCCTGGTCCAGGCAAAATGGCTAATGTGGGTTATCATAATGCCAGCAGCTGGGACTATTGACTTCTTCTGTGCCAAGTTTCTGATTATGGCAAGGGTAAAATTCATTGGCATGTTAGTACCTGATTTTGTCCAAGAAGTCATTCCTGGAGATCTAGCCTAAACACTGTTCCTCAAACTCTTCTCACAATTTGTAAGCAATTAAATCATGTTCTGCTAAAAATATGCAACTTTAATACAAGGACACAATAAAGATCTAAATAAAGTCAGAGGTATGTTCTTATGGAAAAGGTTTCATATTATAAGTATACTAGAAGCCCAGTGCAGGAAAATTCATGCACTGAAGGGGGCTCCCTCAGCCTGGCCTTCCCCCTCTCACAGTCCAGGAGCCCTCAGGTCAGGAGGCAACCCAGTGATCAGGGGAAGTCGATGCCCCATCACACCTCTGCTGCTGCCACTGACGGCAGTGCAAGCCTCAGCTGGCACTGGTTACCTGAGCCTTGGGTAGCCCTGGGCGGCTGGGCAGCTGCCATATGAGGTGTGTCTGCACCTCGGGGGGGCCCTTGGCGGCTGGGGGGCTGGGGGGACTGGGGGACTCCAGAGGCAGGTGTGCGGCAAGGTGGGGCCCACCTCTAGGAGTCCCCCAGTCCCTTCAGTGGGGGGGCCTGGGCACCGCCATCTTGTGTCTGTGGGCACTGCCATCTTTGAGGGCGGGGCAGTCAATTAGCATATTCCCTCCTTATTGGCTGTGGGCGCCACAATTTTTGCGATGGTGTGAGGGTCCATTAGCATTTTCCCTCTTTATTAGCTAGGATAGATTCTTTTTAAATGAAATTATACGTTCTAAGAGCTTACCTTGGCATTTTATTCTGATTTAAATTTTATATGGAAGAATTATCTTACAAATATCAAGGTATATATATATATATATATATATATATATATATATATATATTATTGTAAAATATTGGTTTTGACATAGAAAAATATAAATAAACAAAGTAACTGTAAATCAAAAGTCTAGCAGCTCAGAAGTAGTTTCTTATTTATATTCATTAAATTGACAATACTTAATTATTACTTAGTGCAAGTTAAGAACTGTTCCTTAAGCTGTAAATACATTAGAGAACAAAAGGAAAAACAACAACAACAAAAAATGGCACACCCTTACTTTGATTGTATTCTGGAATGGGAAATAATACATTTTCTAAATAATGAGTCAATAAATTTGAGAAAAGTGGATTTGTATTTCCACCTTGTACTATATACCAATTGAAATTCTTAAAATACCTAAAATAATCACCCATTAAAAGTGACTTGGGATTTCAGCTTTGACATTTCAAGAGCTGGGAATTCATTGTTCTCATCATTCTAATAGAAAAAAAAAGTGGAGAAACAAAAAATCAGTGCCTTTTGTTGGATCCACAAGAAAACTGAGGCTGCGGGTGAAAACTGCCACACTGAAATCTGAAGAAATTTGTACATCAAGAGAGATACAGCAGCCCTAGCTGGTTTTGCTCAGTGGATAGAGCGTCGGCCTGTGCACTGAAGGCTCCCAGGTTTGATTCTGGTCAAGGGCATGTACCTTGGTTGTGGGCACATCTCCAGTAGGAGGTGTGCAGGAGGCAGCTGATGGATGTTTTTCTCTCATCGATGTTTCTAACTCTCTATACCTCTCCCTTCCTCTCTGTAAAATATCAATAAAATATATTTTAAAAAATAAAAGAGAGGGATACAGCAACCCAGATCTGTTTACCTGGAGCAGAATTTGCTGGAGCCATAAAGTGGTAGAAACACTTAAAAGTAAACACAGATTGAGACTGAATGTAGCCTAGAATGAAAATGATAACCCCCTGGGATCTACAGTCTTAGAGGTGTTCTCATACTTTAGTATGTTCATCATGAGAATCTAAGAAAGATCCTTTCATACCTTTGGCAAGAGATGAGGAAGAGTATTTATTCTAAAATATGTCCAGAGCCTTCTGCATAACAATAGACTACTCTTCAGAGAATTTTTACTTTGCTACCTTCCAGGGAGCTTCTGAGATATCATCTGAAATTGGCAAGGAGAAACCAAAGAAAAAGGAAATTCACTCCAAAATGGTAGGTGGCAGGTTTAATAATCTAGAGAATTTACTTAGGAGGCTTGCTGGGTAACTTCAGACTAGATTTTCTGCACCCACCCACCAAATCTTAAAATTTACATAGGGGCCTTAACTGGGTTCAGATATGTAACTCAGACCCTTAACTGGTTCAGTTATGCTCACAGAGTACCTAACAGTCTTCAATCATGTACCCAGGCCAGATAATCTCATCACCAGGTTATGATTTCAAGGCTGTATCATTGGGGTCACTTCTGGAGGGGTGAGGGCAAGTTGAGTGCATATTTGGGACAGGGAGGAGGTGGGGAGCCTCCAATTGCCCAGGTCCAGCTCTCAGGTGAACTGGCAGTCACAACTTCTTGATGATCTCTTCCAGCATGCAAACGCAGATGGTTAGTGTACACACACATAAAAAATGAAAATTCTAAGAAAAAATAAAAAGATAATGCTAGAAATACCTTTGATGGATTTTATCAGAGGACTTGAAACAACCAAGAGCAGAAGCCCATAGCATTAAGATAAGTCAATATTTGAAAAATACAACCTTTCAAAACTCAATCAAGAAGAATAAAAAAATCACAACAGGCCAATAACTAAGGGGGAAATTGAAGCAGTCATCAAAAAACTTCCAGCAAACAAAAGCCTGGGGCCAGACAGCTTCACAGGGGAGTTTTACCAAACATTCAAAGTAGAACTAAAACCTGTCCTTCTCAGATTATTCTAAAAAATTCAAGAGGAAGGAGCACTTCCAAGCTCTTTCTATGAAGCCAGCATTACTCTAATCCCAAAACCAGATAAAGACACCACAAAGAAAGAGAATTACAGGCCAATATCCCTGAGGAAGATAGATGCTAAAATCCACAACAAAATTCTAGCAAATCAGATCAAGCATTACATTAGAAAGATCATACACCATGATCAAGTGGGATTTACTCCAGGAATAGAAAGCTGGTACAATATCCCCACATCAATAAATGTGATACATCACATAAACAAACTGAGAGACAAAAACACATAATCATATCAATTGATGCAGAAAAGGCATTTGACAAAATCCAACACCCGTTACTAATAAAAACTGTCAGCAAAGTGGAAATAGAGGTATCATACCTCAACACAACAAAAGCCTTATATGACAAACCTACAGCCAACATCATACTCAATGGGCAAAAACTAAAACCATTTCCCCTAAGAACAGGAACAAGACAGGGATGCCAACTCTCACCACTCCTGTTCAACATAGTACTGGAAGTGCTAACTATAGCAATCAGACAAGAAGAAGAAATAAAAGGCACCCAAATTGGAAAAGAAGTAGTAAAATTGTCCTTATTCACAGCTGACATGATAGTGTACATAGAAAACCCTAAAAATTCCATCAAAAAACTAGGACTAATAAATGAATTCATCAATGTAGCAAGATACAAAATTAACCCCCAGAAATCTATGGCTTTTTTATACACCAATAATGAACTCACAGAAAGAAAAACTAAAAAACAAAACAAAACAAAAAAAACAACCCCATTTACCACTGCAACAAAAAATTTAAGATACTTAGGAATAAATTTAACCAAGGAGGTAAAGACCTGTGCTCAGAAAATTACAGGACGCTGAAAAAAGAGAAAGACAAACAAATGGAAGAATATACCATGTTCATGGATTGATAAGATCAACATCATTAAAATGTCCATACTACCCAAAGCAATCTATAGATTCAATGCAATTCCCATTAAAATACCAATGGCATACTTCAAAGACCTAGAACAAACTCTCCAAAAATTCATCTGGAATTAAAAAAAAAGACCCCATATAGCTGCAGCAATCTTGAGAAAGAAGAACAAAGTTGGAGAGATCACAATACCAAATATCAAACTATACTACAAAGTCACTGTTCTCAGAACTGCTTGGTACTGGCAAAAGACCAGACATATAGACCAATGAAACAGAACAGAGAACCCAGAAATTGACCCAAGCCATTATGCTCAATTAATATTTCACAAAGGAAGCAAGAGCACACAGTGGAGTCAAGGCAGTCTTTTTCAATAAATGGTGTTGAGAAAATTGGACAGATACATGCAAAAAAATGAAACTAGACCACTAACTAATACCATACACAAAAATAAGCTCAAAATGGATAAAGGACTTAAGATGGGAAACCATAAAAATCCTAGAAGAAGCCATAGGCAGTAAAATAGCAGACATTTGTTGTAGCAATATCTTTACTGGTACAGCTCCTAGGGCAATGGGAACTAAAGAGAAAATAAACAAATAGGACTACATCAAAATAAAAAGCTTCTGCACAGCAAAAGAAACCATCAACAAAACAACAAGAAAGCACACTGCATGGGAGAACATATTTGCCAATGTTATCTCCAATAAGGGTTTAGTCTCCAAAATTTACAGGGAACTCATACAACTTAACAAAAGGAAAATAAACAATCCAATCAAAAAATGGGCTAAGGACCTAAATAGACACTTTGAAAGAGGACATTCAGAAAGCCAAGAGACATATGAAAACATGCTCAAAGTCACTAATCATCTGAGAGATGCAAATCAAAACAACAATGAGGTACCATCTCATACCTGTCAGAATGGCTATCATAAACAAATCAACAAATGACAAGTGCTGGTGAGGACGCAGAGAAAAAGGAACTCTAGCACACTCCTGGTGGGAATGCAGACTGGTGGAAAACAGTATGGTGTTCTCTCAAAAATTAAAAATGGAACTCCCATTCGACCCAGTAATCCCACTTCTAGGAATATATCCCAAGAAAACAGAAACATCAACCAGAAAGAATATATTAACCTCTATGTTCATAGCACAATTTACAATAGCTAAGATTTAGAAACAGCGTAATTGCCCATCAGCTGATGAGTGGAGTAGAAAATGGTACATCTACACAATGTAATACTACACTACTGTAAAAAAAAGGAATTGTTACCATTTGCCACAGCATAGATGGAACTGGAGAGCATTATGCTAAGCGAAATAAGCCAGTCAGAGAAAGGTAAATATCACATGACCTCACTCAATGCAGAATATAATGAACAACATAAACTGATGAACAAAAATAGAACCAGAGTCATAGAAGCATCAAACAGACTGTCCAACCTATGAAGGAAGGCAGGGGATGAGGCAGTAAGAGATCAACCAAAGGACTTGTATTCATGCATATGAGCATAACCAATGGACACAGACAGTGGGGGGTGGAGGGGGTAAGGGCATGGAAGGGGGTTGGGCGTGGCTGGGGAGAGGTCAATGGGGGTAAAAGGAGACATATGTAATACTTAAACAATGAAGAATTTAAATTAAAAAATATATAAGTCAATATAAATTTTGAAATTGAAAAGCAAAAAGAAAGAAGGGAAAAAATTAAAATAAAATTTTTAATAATTGTGGGATAATACCAAAATGGATAATGTATAGACTGCAGACATATTTGCATTAATATGTTTTAGAGCTTTACAATATTGATGACAGACATCAAACTACACGCCCAGGAAGCTAGGGAACACCAAGCAGAAAACTAACACCCCAAATCCACAAAACATGCAGATGAATAGTATATTCAAATTGCCAAAAACCAAACATAAAAAGAAACATCTTAAAATAAATTAAAAGAAAAAATACCACTCAACTATAAAGGAATAAGGCTAAGAATTACAATGGATTTCTCATCAGAATCCATAAAAGCAAAAACAGAATTAAATGAAATGTATAGACATGTATATGAAGGTAAGTATGTGTACTGTATATATACATAATCATATATGTATCTAAATATGTACATAAAAATAAGCCTGTTGAGGTTAAAGATTAGTTAATTTTTTCCCTGTAAGATTAATATATTTTAAAAACAAATAAAATGATTACTAGTAATGAAACTTCCCTTTAGGCCTTTCACCTAATATTAACTTTGTGGTAATAATTCTAAACTTGAGAAGCATACTAAGTAAATTTGGTATGCTATTATAATTATATAGGTCACCTTATATTCTATTATTACTATGCATTATTTTCAGAAAATGCAAAAAGAAAAAAAAAGAGGATCATATGTATCAATCAAGGAGTACTTTTGGATTTGAAAGTTTCATAATAAAGCAGAAGAAAAAAATAACTACACTATGTTCCAAGTGCTTGGCATTTTTAAAAATATATTTTTTGTTGATTTCAGAGAGGAAGGAAGAGCAAGAGAGAGATATAAACATTAATGATGAGAGAGAACTATTGACCAGCTGCCTCCTGCACATCCCACACTGAGGATGGAGCCCTAACCTGGAATCAAACCATGACCTCCTGATTCATAGGTTGATGGTATGTTTTTATGTTATTAACAAGCTATTAATCATATTTTTCAAGGCACCTTTTAAATTTTAATATTCACTATCACTTCTGCTTTTTAGTGCAAATTAGAAAAAATATGTAAACAGAACAATATTACAAGTTTCCATAAAGTTCTTTATTCTGGCACTGATTTAAAAGTCTGATTCTGAGCTCCAGTCTGTTTGAAGCTAAAACATTAATCTGGATATTTTCAGCCAAATTAGCTCAATTCCAATGATTTAATAGTCACTTCAACTTAATATTTAATCAGTTTAAGGAGCTGGTCCATTTGCCCCATGTATTGGGATTAAGTCTAGATTCAGGGAAGTTTAACTCACACCACTGCAGAGGGATGCAACTGGTCTGTGCTTATGCTGATAAAAATATATCTCTTTTTTTGGCACAGACAATCTGAGATAATTGCTCCAGCAAGGCTTCTCAGTATTTTCCTGTCGATTCAGTTCTATCCTGGCTTTAGCTGATGTTAATCCCCCGATGTCCTGTTGCATCTCCGTTTTTTGTTTTTGTTTTTTTTAAATAGACAGTGTTCAATTTTTAAAAAATATATTTTATTGATTTTTTATAGACAGGAAGGGAGAGGGATAGAGAGTTAGAAACATCGATGAGAGAGAAACATCTATCAGCTGCCTCCTATACACCCCCTACTGGGGATGTTCCTGCAACCAAGGTACATGCCCTTGACTGGAATTGACCCTGGTACCCTTGAGTCTGCGGGCCAATGCTCTATTCACTGAGCCAAACCGGTTAGGGCTGCATCTCCATTTTGATGCCTGTTTATGACCCCCCAACCTATAAGCTTGTTAGGGGAGTCTTTGTGTCAGAGAAGTTCTGTAAATCCCTGCTGTGGATATATTCAGTTATATGTTTGGTTTATTCCTTTTCCAAGGCATTCACTCTTAATATTTTTTCACTTTAAAAAAAACATACTAATTTATTTCTCTTAATCCCCATTTTCTATGTAATCTAGTTTACATTAGATTTCTCTCGCTTACATTGTGGTTAGTTCCGGCTGGAAAACTCTGAGTAGAAATAATAAAGGTGACTCCTGGGTTTCTGCAATGACTACTTCCTGCATGTTCCTCCTGTTCTCTTTTCCCAGCTGCAGCCACCTGGGAGGCATTAGCTATAGGGCAGAGTCATCACACCTGAGTCACCACTTGGAAAGGAGTTGCCATCAAGAACAGTGGGAATAAGCCAGTCAGAGAAAGACAAGTATCACATGATCTCACTCATATGTGGAATCTAATGAACAAAATAAACTGATGAACGAAATAGATCCGGAGACACAGAAGCATAGAACAGATGGATGAATCTCAGAGGGAAGGTGGGAGTGGAGGTGGAACAGTGGAGAGAGATTAACCAAATAATTTATATGCATGACTCATGGACACAGACAATAGTGTGGTGGAGGTCTTGAATGATGGGGGTTCAGGGGTTGGGGTAGAAGGGGTCCATGGGGAAAAAACGGAGACATCGGTAATACTTTCCACAATAAAGATATTTTTTTTTTTTTTAAAAAAAAGAACAGATGACTTGACATATATGAGAAATTAACTTCTGGTGTGTTAAATCATTAGATTTCTTAATTTCTTACTGCATCAAAACCTAGTATATCATGTCTAAAAAATTATTTTTAATACATTTAAAACACCTACTTTTGCCTAGCCAGCATGCCTCAGTGGTTGAGCACCGACCTATGATCTAGGAGGTCACAATTTGATTATTGGTCTGGTCACATGCCTGGGTTGCAGGCTCGATCCTTAGTGTGTGGAGTGCAGGAGGCAGCCCATCAATGATTCTCTCTCATCATTGATGTTTCTAACTCTCTCTCCCTCCCTCTCCCTTCCACTCTGAAATCTATAAATATATATTTTAAAAAATAAATAATAAAACACCTACTTTTTTCTGCCTTTTTGTTGTATATATGCAATTCTCTTGACAAATATTCCCTCTTTGACCAACCTCCTCCCAGGCTCCTCTGAGCCCTCTTCTTGATTAGTCCTCACCCTTGGCCCATAACAACTGGACTAAAACACTAACATTGTTTCTAACAGCTCAAGGCTGTGTCACCAGGATGGCCCTGGGCCCCTCAAAGTGCCTGCCTGGGAAAACTCAAGGCTGTACAAAGAACTCACTGTTGGTTGCAGTCAATACCTTACAACTGTGTCCCTGTCTCCCAGTCTCTGTGGCACATTAGGAGTATAACTCTGACAGGCACCATTTAATAAACTCACATGGGTTTCACATGTACCAATTACCCCTTCCATTTATTGCTATTATTTTTCACTTCTCTCACTCTACTGACCCTCCCTCACTACCCTTCCAATTCCTTATTTTTCCTTTAAAATACCAGGTCATCTCCATAAAAATCAAAGTTGGGTTCAGTTCACGACAGACTCTTCATATTGCAGGAGTGTATTATAGATTAAAAGAGGTCTTTATCACTTTAAGTAGCATCTAGATTTTTATCTTTCACCACACTATTGTCTGTGTCCATGAGTTATGCATATAAATTATTTGGTTAATCTCTCTCCACTGTCTCACCTCCACCTTCCACTCCCACCTTCCCTCTGAGATTCGTCAACCTGTTCTATGCTTCTGTGTCTCCAGATCTATTTTAACACTTGTAATGTTGTTCTGTTTACATATTTTTCCACAGATTCATGCACTGCTGGAATCCCTCAGCCTGGCCTGCACCCTCTCACAATCCAGGACCCTCCGGGGATGTCGGAGTCTGGTGCACGGATTCATCCCAATCCCCACAGGCCAGGACAAGGGACCCTACCAGTGCACTAATCCATGCACTGGGCCTTTAGTATGCATATAAGATCTTTGGTTAATCTCTTCTCACCCCCCCCTCCTCCCTCCTTTCCTCTGAGATTCATCACTCTGTTCCATGACTCCATGCTTGTGTGTGAAGCGTCTGCCCCCTGGTGGTCAGTACACATCATAGCTACTGGCCAATGGCTGAATGGTCAAACGATCACTAAGGTTTTAATATATATAGACTAGAGGCTTGGTGCACAAAACTTTGTGCATTCGGGGGGGTCCCTCAGCCCGGCCTGTGCCCTCTCGCAGTCTGGAACCCCTCGGGGGATGACCACCTGCTGACTTAGGTCCACTCCCCGGGGGATTGGGCCTAAGCTGGCAGTCAGACATCCATCTGGCAGCCCAGGAGCCCTTGGGGGATGTCCACTTGCCAGGAGGAGCAGGGCTCAGCTGCAGTCAGACAGCCTTAGTGCTGCTGAGGAGGTGGGAAAGGCTCCCACCACTACCGCTGTACTGGCAGCCATCAGCCTGGCTTGTGGCTGAGCAGAGCTCCCCCTGTGGGAGCGCACTGACCACCAGGGAGCAGCTCCTGCATTGACTGTCTGCCCCCTGGTGGTCAGTGTGTGTCATAGTGACCAGCCATTCCCAATCATTCTGCTGTTAGGGTCAATTTGCATATTACCCTTTTATTATATACGATAGAGGCCTGGTGCATGGGTGGGGCCTGCCGGTTTGCCCTGAAGGGTGTCCCGGATCAGGTGGGGGTCCCGCTAAGGTACCTGGCCAGACTGGGTGAGGGGCTGAGGGCTGTTTTCAGACTGACCACACCCCCTTCAGGGTGGGGGTCCCTGCTGGAGTGCCTGGCCAGCCTGGATGAGGGGCTGATGGCTGTTTTCAGGTTGGCCACAGCCCCTTCATGGTGGGGTTCCCCACTGGGGTGCCTGGCCAGCCTGGGTGAGGGGCTGAGGGACGTTTTCAAGCTGGCCACACCCCCGTCAGGGTGGAGGGTCCTGCTGGGGTGCCTGGCCAGCCTTGGTGAGTGGCTGATAACTGTTTGCAGGCTGGCCAAGGACCCCAGCGGGGACCCTCACCCCATGAGGGTATGGCCATCCTGGGTGAGGGGCTGGTGGTTGTTTGCTGGCTGGCCACAGCCCCCAGCAACCCAAGCTCCCAGTGGAGGCTGGCTGGAAGCAGGTATCTGAGATATATTTAACTTCTATAATTGAAACTTTGTTGCCTTGAGCAGAGGCTACAGCGGGCCAGGGTAGGCGAGAAGCTTGGCTTCCTCCATCGCTGGGGCAACCAAGCCTCCTGCTTGCTCCAGCTCCATGGCTGCCAGCCGCCATCCTGGTTGGGTTAATTTGCATATAGTTGCTCTGATTGGCTGGTTGGCATGGATTGGCGTGTAGTGAAGGTGCAGTCAATTTGCATGTTTCTCTTTTATTAGATTAGACTAGAGGCCTGGTGCACGAAATTGTGTACAGGTGCACTCCCTAGGCCTGGCCAGCCATCGAAGCACGAGTGTCTTGCATGGAAGGGCAGGTACCAGCTGACCTCTGTGCTCTGGGCAGCACCTGGGCCGCCAAGCCCCCATGTGCCACCCTCCGCCGAGTTACGGTGCCCAAGTCCCCATGCAGAGATGTGGTGAGTAGAGCCGGACACTGTGGGCTAGAGTGCAGTGTGGGCCTCTGGGCCACCCAGTGGCACCACACGGAAGCTGGGCAGGCAGCACACTCTCTCTCAGCCAGCCTCGCAGACTGGCTCCTGCATGGCAGGAAATGGCAGGTGTCCCCACATCCTGCGCCTGCGCCCGCCATCTCCATGGCATTTATCTGGAAGAAGCAGCAGGAGTAGCAGCTGTAGCTCTACTCCAAGGAGTGATGAGTGCAGGGCCGGGTGGCCCGAGAGGGGCTACAGATGATGAGTGAGGGACTTGGTGTGGTGCCCACTCCAAGGCCACAGCCACAAGCATGTTTGGCACCCAGGCGGGGGCCTCAGCTGGAGTTCTGGGTGGGGTGGAGGTAGAGCCTGATGGGGCCAAGACCACTGGGGCAGGAGCCGGGCCAGGCCGGAATCAATGGGGAGCCCAACCAGCCCCTGCAATCCTGGCGGCTGTGGCCCGGCTCACCTGGAAGAGGTTGTGAGGGTGTGGGGCGGGCTCCTCATGAGAGCCTGGAACCTCAGTGTGGGGGCTTCCCTGGTGCTCAAGCCCTGGCATTCCAGGGAGGGTAGCAGGGGGAGTGAGAGTGAGCTTGGCAGACACCCCACATTCTCACTGTACCTCCATCTCCATCACCCCCGCCCCCAGGTAGCTGGCAAGAGGTCACAGCCCCCAGCCTAGACACTGTGGGAGGTTGATCACCACCACCTACCCAGTTCCCTGTCCCAGCCTGGGGTTCGGCACTGTTCGGGCAATCAGGGCCTGTTGGCTGGGGGGAGGTACCAACCGCCACTGTGGTGGGCAGGCAGCTGGCCTATCAGAGCCTGCTGGCTGGGGGGGAGGGACCGTGGGAGGTTGGCCAGCAGGCCTCATCGGGTGATTAGGACCTGCAGGCCAGGGACAGCTCCTGCATTGAGTGTATGTATGCTCCCTAGTGGTCAGTGTGCATCATAGCAACCAGTCATTCTGGTAGTTCTGGTCATTCTGTCATAATGGTCACTTAGACTCAGACTCATATATATATATATATATATATATCTTATCTAAGAAAAGAGAAACATGGTAATTAGCATACGACCACTACCGATCCCATTGGCTACTCAGGGCGATATGCAAATTAACTGCCAGCCAAGATGGCGGCCGGCAGCCAGGTAGCTTGAAACTAACATGAGGCTTGCTTGCTTCAGTGATGGAGGAAACCAACATTCCCCGTATGCCTTGCCGGCCTCTGAGCCTGGAGTTTAAGAAACATTGTTACAAATATAGAAGCTAAACAAAACCCCAGAAACCTGCTTTCAGTGAGCCAGGATCTCAGAGTTGGAGTTATACATTGTTTCGATTACAGAACCGAAACAAACCAGATACCTGCTTTCAGCAGCGGAGGTTTAAGAGCTGGAGCCTCAGAGCTAAAGCTGGCCCAGAATAAAAAAAGAAAAGAAAAAAAGGAGCAGTTGGGAGCTTCAGTCACCCGCCAGCCTGAAAACAGCCCTCAGCCCCTCACCCAGGCTGTCCAGGCACCCCAGTGGGGACCCCCACCCTGATACAGGACACCCTTCAGGGCAAACCAGCCATCCCCCACCCGTGCACCAGGCCTCTATCCTATATAGTAAAAGGGTAATATGCCTCCCAGCACCGGGATCAGCGGAGCCGCAAGGCCTTCTGGCACCGGGATCAGCATGACAGGGGGCAGCACCCAAACCCCCTGATCGCCCTGTGGCTCTGTGTGTGACAGGGGGTGGGGCCACAACCTCCCTATTGGCCCTGCTCTGTTAGTGACAGGGGAAGGTGCCCCAACCACCTGATCAGCCCTTCTCTGTGCCTGATAGGGGGGAGCTCCCCAAACCCCTGATCGCCCTGCGGCTCTGTGTGTGACAGGGTGCAGTGCCCCAACCCCCTGATCGGTCCTGCTCTGTGTGTGACAGGGTGCAGTGCCCCAACCCCCTGATCAGCCCTGCTCTGTGTGTGACAGGGTGCGGCGCCCCATCCCTCCCTCCCCACGGGCCCTTCTCTGTGTGTGAAGGGGTAGAGCCATAACCTCCCCATCGGCCCTGCCCTGAGTGTGACAGTGGCGGTACCCCAACCCCATGATCAGCCCTGCTCTGTGGGTGATAGAGGGTGACGCCCCAACCGCCCCCCACGGGCCCTGCTCCATGTGTGACGGGGTAGGGCCATAACCTCCCCATTGGCCCTGCCCTGAGTGTGACAGGGTGTGGCAACCCAACCCCCTGATCCTCCCTGCTCTGTGTGTGACAGGGGGCGGTGCTCCAACTCCCCTATCGGCCCTACTCTGTGAGTGACAGGGGGGAGCTCCCCAACCCCCTGATCCACCCTGCTCTGTGCATGACAGGGTACGGAGCCCCAACCCCCCTGATGGGCCCTGCTCTGTGAGTGACAGGGGGCAGCGCCCCAACCCCCTGATTGGCCCTTCTCTGTGCGTGACAGGGGGTGGCGCTGCAACCTCCCTATCAACCCTGCCTTGAGTGTGACAGGAGGCAGTGCCCAAACCCACCAGTCAGCCCTACCCTGAGCATGACTGAGGGTGGCATCGCAACCTCCCAATCTGCCCTGCTCTGTGCATGACAGGGGGCGGTGCCCCAACTCCCCAATCGGCCCTGCTCTGAGCCCGACCGGGGGCTGCACCTAGGGATTGGGCCTGCCCGCTGCCACCCGGGAGCAGGCCTAAGCCAGCAGGTCGTTATCTCCCGAGGGGCCCCAGACTGCGAGAGGGTACAGGCCGGGCTGAGGGAACCCCCCTTCCCCCCAAGTGCACAAATTTTTGTGCACTGGGCCTCTAGTATATATATAAAATTCTTTCACTAGAATATCCTTTCCTATCTCACCCACCCCATTCCATCTTCATGTTAGTCATCTGTCTAACTAGCTAAATATTAAATATATCTACAGTGATAAACTCACCCAAAATGGGCTAAATAAACTTTTTGTATTTCCCCCAAAATAGCATATATCTTTATTATTTTAACAATCACACATTACAGTTGTCCTATTATTTGTCTCCATTACTAGACTTTAATTTCTGAATGACACAAAGAGTGTTATTCTTAGAAACTAGCACAATTTTGTCAATTACTGAATATCTGTTACATAAACATGGTAGTATAGCTTAAATAGTCAATGAAATAATGATTTTAAAACACCAAGTACATATAAAATAATGTTTACTGAATGAATAAAAATAATTACTATAAATTAGTATTACAATATCACACTATCAAATTTCTCTAATGTTTAGCACAATCTCATAATAAGATGAAAAGAAAAATCATCTCATTGAACCAAAGTTGCATTCAGATATACTTCAGAGAGCCCCTGTTATTTTTTTTGTTATTAAAAAAAAGCACAGTGAAATTTTACTTTACCATTTAACAGGTTGACTGATAAAACACACAGATGTACTAGATATGGGGGAATGTTAAATAGTCTTACCCAGGAGAATTGTGTTGTGTTTGCCCAAAGGAAATGTTGCTTTTTGCTCAGACTCAATTAGGAAATTCCTTTTCCCTTGTATTATTTCAGAATTTTGATCTTCTTTACTTAAACAAGTATTACACCCCTACTGTATTCCAGCCACTGTTTGATTCAAGATTTAGAGGTAAACAGACACAGGAAAACAATACAGCTTCAGGAAAAGCTAGAGGTTCATTGATTGATTTAGCACTAACCAAACAGAAAGACTTTCCTAGGGAATTAAGAGAAGGAGCCAGCATTTGCCATGCACTGAATGGAAGTATACACATCAAAAGAAAATGCTAATCCCTATAAATAAAGGCAATTGGCAAGAAAGTATAATGGTTTGCTGCATTGTAAGGTCCCTAAAATTGGAGAGTAGCTTCCATTTCAGGAAGATGTAGAGCATGAATGTTGAAGATGTAAAGGAGTGTCACAACCTGAGAGAGACAAACACAGATTGGAATGAAACATTCCCCTGGCAAGAAATTTCATTAGCAGAAACAAACAGATTTAAAATAGTATCATAGATAGATACCTACAAACACATTCACATGTGTAAGGGTTTCCAAGTGCGCTTAAGTTAACTGTATATATCTATATATGCATAGTTCCCATTATACAGTGTCTGTCTTCTTTTAAATTAATAATTTTATAAGTGAGATTATCATTTTTTTAGAAAAACCAAGCTTAGTTCTGCTGGATATACTATTATGTAAGAATTGTACATACACATATATACATATACACATAAGTATATTAAGTTAAAGAGTTATAATATTATTAAGAATTTTACTGTTTATAAAGAATGTAGTTTTTCATGTTGGGTCTTTATTTGTCCTAGTGTATAGTGGCTTCAAAAATAAGTTGGGGCCATTTTCTTTCTTATATCACTATGTTTTATGACATTTAAAACATCCTGGTATTTTTTAATATGAGAGAATGCTGAATCATATATTTTTATAATTTTTTCTGCTAGAATGGAATGGTTAATATTTATACATACAAAGTGCATTGTTGTAACTGAGGCAGAGTCATGACAATCCACTATCTCAAACTCTTATATGAAGGTTCTTGAATAAGGAGAAAATAGAGATAAGCTGTTAAAACATTTTCATAGAAAACTATTGCACTTGAGATATGAACCCACACACATCTTAGAAGAATCTTAATCCAGCAGCTTAGGGCCCTTATCTGTTGCCAGAACGCCTCTTGTACTTTGAACACCAAGTTTCTCACGTCTTCCATATCCAGGCCTACACTATTCCACTGCATATTCCGAGATGCTCTGTGCATTTTAAAATTCTATAAAATGCAAATGTGCACTTAACCAATTTACATATTTTATTCTATGTAACTCACATTCATCACTCTTCCAACAGGTTATGAGTGATTACAAGTGTGAGAAATGAATGAGATTCATTTTTAGAATTTAAATAATTACAAATGAAGAATTTTGATCACCAATATTAAGGTTTTATGAAAACAAATCTTGTGAAAAGCTCTTGAAAGGTGACACCAGGAAGAACAAGAGTGGCAGTGGGAAATATGAAAGAATGAAGGGAAAGAGACCAATAGAACATTTATTAAGTGAGATATTATGCCTTCTATTGCCTAAGATTTGTCCCATGAGAAGAGGGGGAGCCTGGGATATTCACTTCTTGCCCTTCAGGAATTAAGGGTAATCTCTGAAGCCATTAGTTCTATTTAACCTCTGATTTAAAAAAAAAAAAAAAGATTCAAAGTTTCTAGAAAAAGGGTAGGTAAAGAAGCAGGTGCAAGGTGTGAACATGGCCACTATCTTCATGGGCTGCAGACAAATGCAGAGATGGGAATGAATGACATCTCTACAGTGTTTATAAGTCCTGGGAGTTTCACCAGGTAGACAAGTTGAAAATATAGAGATGGATGTAAAACCCAAATCAACTGCTACAGATTTCAAAATTGTATGAAGGGTTAATAAAAATTCCTCCAGGAAAAAAATATTGAATCATGACTTTCAAACAATATCACATTGATTTATGATTGCCTTTTAAAGCATTACTACCAATTTCATAAACATTACTTAGTTAAACTTCACGCTTATGGTGTATTCCCTAAGTAAATTGGCTCAGGACAGAATATTTAAATGAACATGACAAGGAAGGATACATTACTGGGCAGGCCAGTGAGTGAAAGTTCTGATTAACACTGAAGTACCCCTACATCAATTGGCTCATTACAATATTGTATTTATTCAGTATCATGGCAATATCAATTGACTTTTCACAAGATAATGGTAGTTTAGCTGAAAGCACTCAACAGGTACTCAAGAATCTGGTTTATCTTCCAGACTGCACTATACACACAGATTACAAATTGTGGAAGAATGTGTTCTGTGGACATGTGGGTATGGTTTTCTCCTGTGAAATAAATAAAACAATTGAATTAGGAGACATAATTCTTTCCCAACTCTCTTATTTCATGTTCAGAAATAAATGCTTACAAAATAAATATTTTCCTTGATTTCTGTAAATGGTTAACTCCCCTTTTTTCCTGCATCATGGAACTACCTTAGTGAGCCTGTGTAAACAGAGGGTATAGGTCTTAAACAAATCTCTAGTGGTGCCAAGCACTGTACTTGAGAGATATTGTTTAATTAATTTAAAGGGGATACCAATATAATTGCATTGTTTTGATGGAGGCTTGTTTCTTTGAAATAAATTGTTTAAAATATATTTAATTTCTAGTGTATATTTTTCTTTACCAGTTTAGAGTTAAGACTTCAAAGAGTCCTCCTATGTCATGTAAATAAAAGCGTATGAAAAATTTATTTTTAAGAAGACAGAAAGTAAAATTTGATTAAATTAACAATGAAATAATAACTTTTGGGATCCATTTAGTAAATCAGTACTTCGTTTTGTTGTTGATTGCATAGAAAAGATTCACACAGTAGGATATAATTTTGAAAGTGCTGAAATTTGCATTCATTACAGTTACAGTGGCTAATCAAGAACATTTCAATTAAACACTACTTCAGCTGCATTTTCATCATCTATGAGAACTGTCTACATAGTTAATGATAAAATTTCAGAGTGTACCAAAATATTCTTGATCTGTTCTGATCTGAATATTTCTATCTTATAATTTTGTTATCTGTTTTTGAAGGCAAATCTGTAGCTTGTATATTTTTGAATCATATATATATGTATATATATATGTATGTATATATATATATAACATATATATGTTAGAGGGAGGAGATATATATATATATATATATATATATATATATATATATATATATTAGAGTATTAGAGAGTTGCTAGAGGGAGGATATATATGTAATATACATATATATATAAAAAATTTGTGCACTCGTGGAGGTGGATGATCGCTCAGCCTGGCCTGCACCCTCTCCCAGTCCGGGAGCCCTTGAGGGATGTCTGACTGCTGGCTTAGGCCCACTCCAAACACTGCTGTGGAGGTGAAAGAGGCTCCCGCCACTGCTGCTGCTATCGCCAGCTGTGAGCCCGGCTCAGGGCTTCTGGCTGCATGGCGTGGCCCCTGTGGGAGCGCACTGACCACAAAGGGACAGTTCCTTCATTGAGCATCTGCCCCCTGGTGGTCAGTGCACATCAGAGCAACCAGTGGTTCTGCTGTTCAGTTGATTTGCATATTAACCTTTTATTATATAGTACTAGAGGCCCGGTGCACAAAAATTTGTGCACTCGGGGGGGGAGGGGGGGTCCCTCAGCCCGGCCTGTGCCTTCTCGCAGTATGGGACCCCTCAGGAGATAACGACCTGCTGGCTTAGGCCTGCTCCCAGGTGGCAGAGGGCAGGCCCAATCCCTAGGTGCAGCCCCTGGTCGGGCTCAGAGCAGGGCCGATTGGGGAGTTGGGGCGCTGCCTCCTGTCATGCACAGAGCGGGGCGGATCAGGAGGTTGTGATGCCACCCTCAGTCATGCTCAGGGTAGGGCCGATTGGGGGGTTGGGGCACCACCCCCTGTCACACTCAAGGCAGGGTTGATGGGGAGGTTGCAGCCCCACCCCCTGTCACACACAGAGCAGGGCCCATCAGGGGGGTTGGGGCTCCGTACCCTGTCATGCACAGAGCAGGGCCTATCAGGGGGTTGGGGAGCTTCTCCCTGTCATGCACAGAGTAGGGCCCATCAGGGGGTTGAGGAGCTCCCCCCTGTCACTCACAGAGTAGGGCTGATAGAGGAGTTGTGGCACCGCCCCCTGTCACACACAGAGCAGGGCGGATCAGCGGGTTGGGGCGCTGCCCTCTATCACCCACAGAGCAGGGACAATCGGGGTTGGGGCTCCGCCACTGTCACACTCAGGGCAGGGCTGATGGGGAGGTTATGGCTCTACCCCGTCACACACAGAGCAGGGCCCGTGGGGGGGCGGGAGGGGCGGTTGGGGCGCCGCCCTCTATCACCCACAGAGCAGGGCCGATCAGGGGGTTGGGTCGCCGCCACTCTCACACTCAGGGCAGGGGAAATGGGGAGGTTATGGCTCTACCCCATCACACACAGAGCAGGCCCCTTGGGGGGGTGGGGGGTTGGGGTGCCTCACCCTGTCACACACAGAACAGAGCCGATCAGGGGGTTTGGGCGCTGCCCCCTGTCACGTTGATCCAGGTGCCAGCAGGCCTCTCGGCTCCACTGATCCCGGTGCTGGGAGGCATATTACCCTTTTACTATATAGCATAGAGGCCTGGTGCACGGGTGGGGGATGGCTGGTTTGCCCTGAAGGGTGTCCTGTATCAGGGTGGGGGTCCCCACTGGGGTGCCTGGACAGCCTGGGTGAGAGGATGATGGCTGTTTGCAGCTGGTCACACCCCCTTCAGGGTGGGGGTCCCCACTGGGGTGCCTGGCCAGCCTGGGTGAGGGGCTGAGGGCTGTTTTCAGGCTGGGGGTGACTGAAGCTCCCAACCGCTCCTTTTTTTTTTTTTTTTCTTTTTTATTCTGGGCCAGCTTTAGCTGTGGCTCCAGCTCTGCGGCCTCTGCTGCTGGGAAAGCGGAAACCCTCGGGCCCAGACTTGTTTGTGTTCTACAATCGAAACTCTGTATCAACTCCAGGTCTGATATCCCGGCTCGCTGAACGCAGGTTTCTGGAGTTTCCCCCCCCCCCCCCCCCCCCGCTTCTACATGTTACTATGTTTCAAACTGCCCACTCAGAGGCCTGCAGCGGCAGGCGGGGAACGTTGGAGTCCGCTGTCACTGAAGCAAGCAAGCCTCATTTTCAGTTTAAGCTGCCTGGCTGCTGGTCGCCATCTTGGCTGTCAGTTAATTTGCGTATCTCGCTGATTAGCCAATGGGAAGGGTAGCGGTCGTACGCCAATTACCATGTTTCTCTTTTATTAGTATAGATTAGAGGCCTGGTGCACAGATTCGTGCACCAGTGGGGTCCCTCGGCCTAGCCTTCCCCTCTTGCAGTCCAGGACCCCTTGGGGGATGTTGGATTGCTGGTTACAACCTGACCCCCTCAGGCCAGGCTGAGGGACCCCACCAGTGCACGAATCTGTGCACCAGGCCTCTAGTATGCATATAAGATCTTTGGTTAATCTCTTTCTGCCCTCCCTCCTCCCCCTCTTCCCTCTTAGATTCATCAATCTGTTCCATGTTTCCATGCCTGTGTGTTGAGCATCTGTACCCTGGTTGTTAGTGTGCATCATAGCTACTGGTTGAACGGTCTAATGGTCGAACGGTTGCTTAGGCTTTTATATATATACTAGAGGCCCAGTGAACAAAAATTTGTGCACTTGGGTGGGTCCCTCAGCCTGACCTGTGCCCTCTCACAATCTGGGGCCCCTTGGGGGCCCCTTCCCCTGGCTGCTGGCACCAGTTTTCCTCCGGTGCCCGGAACCCAGGCCTTCGCTCTTCGCTGGGAGGGGCCCACACGGTGGGCGAGGGGCTTAGCTCTTTTAAAAATACTTCTGAATGTTTGGTAAATAACCCTGTAGGAATCTACTTTCTGAAACATGCTGATTGTTAAGGGCTGATTTGGGTAACCAACAAAATGTATGTTAAAATCCTAATCCCCTGAACCTCAGAATGTATCTGTATGTGGAGATAAGATCTTTAAAGAAGGGATTACATTAAATTGAGGCAGTTCCAGTGTGACTCTTAGCCCATCTCACTGAAGTCCTTATAAGAAGAGGAATGTTGGGGTCCAGCCCCAGCAGGTCCAGAGGTTCCCAAAGGTGTGGACCTAGTTGACGAAGAAGGAATGACACAGAGGCAGCGTTCAGGTGATCATCGTAGCCAGGTTCTCTTTTTATTGTCCTGTTATATCTATATTTATACTATTTGATCCTATAAGCATGCCTCTATAAGCTTTCTTTTTTTTAATTTTTTTTTCTTGAGGAGAGCATGGGGTCCGTTTATTGGGGAGTCAGTCAAAGGGGGAGCTGGCTACGGTGGGGTAAGGCAGCAGCTTGTCTGGCTCCCGAGAAACCCAACTTGAGTCCAGAGCCTCGACCACTTTGAAGCCAAAGTCTTCCTCTACCTTTATCTGCATGGGGGCCAGATCCAGAGTCAGTGGGACTCTCGCCTGGCACCCTTCCCGTGGCACTTGCCTCTTCCAACCGCTGGGCCCCTCACCAGGGGCTGGGCTGCTGGATTCTGCAGGTGCTAGTGTCCTCCTGGGCGGGGACAGCCCCTCTTTCTCCAGAGGCTCCTTCTCAGCATTGCCTGGGGTGGGGGCGTCTGTGCCCTGGCTGCCCTCATCCTCCATTAAGATGGTGAACTGGCTGGCCCAGTAGTCGTCCCCGTAGGAGTCCAGCACCCTCATGTGGAACCTCTGTTCCTGCTGGAGTCTCCTTGTTATCCTCTATATCTGATGGAGCCTGTTCAGGACCCGCTCGATCTCCCTGCAGCGCCAACCCAGCACCTGGTACTTCCTGCGATTGAGTTCCTGTTGGCACCGCGGCTACTGGCCTTGGGCTGCCTCCTCCTCTTCATCTCGCTCCTGGAGACTGGAGCTGCCCAGACCCCCAGACATGAACTCCACTTCGGTCTCAAGCTCGCTCTCCAGGATGTGACCACCTTCAGCGGAGGCAGCGCCAGCTCCCAGCCGGGAGGTGCTGAGAACTCCTCAAAGCCCACGGCTGCCATGGACCCCTCTCTCTGCTCCAGCTCCATTTCTCCCTGGCTCCGGGCGCAGAACTTCCAACCTTGCCAGCCTCTTAAAGTGAAAAATGGCTCGCAGATCTGATTTCATGGCCAGGCACACAGGCCCCAGCCGCTAAGCCTCCTGGGAGTTGTAGTTCTCTATTTCCCGCTGGCTTTCCTTGCCCCACCCCCACTTGGAGTCCCTGCTGAAAGGCCCTGCTTGCTGGTCTAAGGCCACTGGCCAGGCACCTGAGTCACCTCCATCTTTATTCCTGTCCCGACACTGCGCAGTCTGACCACGGAGACTCTCCGCTTGGGAGGCCCCTGGGTCTCCTTCTGGGGCTGGGGATGTGCCACTGCCCGGGCACTGGATTGTGTGCCCCAGCGGCGACACAGCCCTGGCCCCTGGGTCTTCTTCTGGGGCCTGGCTGCATTGGCCCCGGGACCGGATCGCGTGCCTCAGAACCTGGGTCTCCTTCTGGGGCCTGGCTGCGTCACCCCTGGGACCGGATTGCATGCCCGGTGGCGCCACAGCCCTGGTTCCTGGCTGCGCCACTGCCCAGGCACCGGATTGCGTGCCCTGGCCCATGGGTCTCCTTCTGGGGCCTGGCTGTGTCGCCCCGGGAGGTGTCCCCAGGCAGGGGTGCAGCCTGGCCTCTGGCCCTGCCTCTGGGTGTTCTCTGATCACTGGTGATCCCTGATCTGAGAAGCTGGCGGGGCAGGGAAGAGGCGGACATCCCCTCTTCCCTGCCCCACCAGGGCCGGCAAAGGTGGCCCGGCTTCTCCGATCACAATGGTGGCCCAGTTCTCCGGCTCTTGGCTGCCACCTGGGTTCTGACACGGCAGGCTTCTTCTTCCATCCTTCCCTTTTTGCCTACCATCATTGTGCCTACGTATGCAAATTAACTGCCATCTTTGTTGTCGGTTAACCGCCATCTTGGCTGGTGATTAATTTGCATATCTCACTGATTAGCCAATGGGAAGGGTAGCAGATGTACCGCTAATTACCATGTTTCTCTTTTATTAGATAGGATAGATACTTGTATATATAATTTTAGGCTTAGAGAAATTTATGCTATAAATGTCCTTGTATTTGGCAGATATAGATTGTTTATTGGAGTGAATGTCAAAGGTGATCTTTTTAAACTTTTCATTTTCCATTAAGAAATTTGAAACCTGGAATAATTCTTTTTCAAGAAAGGGCTCAGCATTAAACTAGAACCCTGAATCATCACTTTGTAACACACTAAATTTCATTTGTAGTTATTCAATAGTATTTTTGGTCTGCTTTATGCTATGTACCATAGTAGATATCAAGGAATTGTGTTTAAGAATAAATTGAAATGAGTTTATGTAAAGAGGTGATAAGATGTTAAGGAGGCCATCTACCTTATTTTAATAAGTTTTTAATCCATTCAAGTACTGACTTGTAGTAGACTTGCCTTGGAGTGATTGTTTTGTTAATGAGATGCCTTAATTTCGTAGGCCTATATCTTAAGTTAGTACACACTTAAGATTCTAATAATGTAAACTGTAGTCAATATCAGATTTAATTAATGACAAAATTGTGGATGGAACAGGCAAAGATTGTGTCCAATTAGCTATCTATGAAAAGCCCTGTAGCATCCATTTGGTGAGATTCTTCCAGATGGCTTGCAACTACCAAATGCCTCTTTCTCTGTGGGCTGGGAATTTCTAGGGACTTATACTTGTCTATACTACAACCATGAAATAAATATGATGGCTATACCCATGAACTTTAGAATTAGAATGCTCCATCTTAATCCTGGTTCTTTTACTTACTATAAATAACATTTGGTCAAGTTAACCTATCTTTTCTGTGCTTCTCTTAAAAAAATGACTTTTAGAGAGAGAGAAAGGGAGAGGCAGAGTGAGAAAAATATTTATGTGAGAGCAAAACATTGATCAGCTGCCTCAGCATGTTCCCTACTGGGGAAAGGGCCAGCAATCTGGGCATGTGCCCTGACCAAGTAGTGAACTGGCAACTTTTGGGTGACTGAGGCCCAACGAACTGAGCCATACCAGCCAGAGCTGTGTGCGTCTCTTTTGAATTTCTGCTACAATTTAATGTTGTAAAGATTAAATGAGTTAATTTTTTAAAAAATCTAATTATATAAAAATCAGTACCTAGAAATAAATCTGTAAATGTAAACTTTTATTCACATACAATCAATGGATTAACTCTGCTATCCAATTTTTCTTTAATTTCAAAATATAAATACAACACTCTATCAAATCATTCTACATCTAATATTTTAAATATTTAAAAGTCATACTTTATTAGTCTAGTAGGCTTTTCCTTCTCCAAAATATTCATTATTTTTTAAAGTAGTTTATATTAGCATAACCCTAGAGCTTTCCTACTACTATAAAGGTTGAGTAAGAAACTCTGAAAGTCTGCTCATCAATAAAAACAGAGAACATTGGAAAAATTGCCAAAATCAACTATTTTTACCAAACTCTATAGATTAACTAAAGCTTTTAACAATCTAAGAAGCATGGCTTAAAAAAAAGACTTAATATTAGTAAGAGCAGTAAATTTGTAATCTTTTTTAACTTGCCCTAATTCTGTCTCCTCAGTTTTGTAATGTCTTGAAAAGTAAGAGTCTCACAAATATGGTAGCTATAAACTTTAGCAGCCACAGTGTTACCAGGGTAAGGCAGATGGGTTTAAGCTCCCCAAAGACTCTCTTCTTGGAGAATTGTTACTAGTTGCTCTGGCAGCTTTCTAAAGGCTTTATTTTCAGGGCTTGCTGTTTGATCTAATTTTGAGCTCACTCAATGAGAACAGTCCAGTTTCCAAAGAACTTGTCAAAAATAATTACCAAGAATTGCTTAACTTTGCAACTGTCTGAGGTGGTGTTAGCAATTAGACTCAGAAGAAGATGACCAAAAAACAAAAAGGGGGGCATTTATTTTATTTATTTATTTTAATATATCTGACAATGGGGTACACATAGGGAGGTTGTAAAAGCTCTGGAATATTTCTGGGAATCTAAAATGCCCTGTATATGTACTTCTGTGCATAAGACTTGGAAAAACCTCCAAATGTCTTAATCTCTTCAATAGTGCTGATCTTGAAGTCCTGCATAAGTGCGAAGTAAAGTTAAAGTTATATTGCCTTTCAGAGCATAAACATGTCTTCAAGTCACTCAGCAAAGACTTATTGATTAAAGGCATTTCAGAAAATCTTTGTTCAATAATTTAATGATCACTAGGTTAACCAGCACAGACTTCAGTGGATGCACATGGCAAAGAATACCTCGCAGAATTAGCCCAAGAAATTCTGTAACACACAGGTATAAAAAAGCACAACAATCAACAAGAAAAAAACCCGTGGGAAAAGGGGAGGGGGTTTGATTTTTAAAATTACCTTATTATACTATTTCAAATGATCACTATTAAACAAAAGATAAAACAAATAATAGAAAAGCTTGTCCTGTGCACATAGAAAAATATAAGCCGTTGATAGACTGTTCCTGGGGAAGGCCACATATTGTACAAATTAATCAAAGACTTTAATCAGTTATTATAAATATGTTCAAAGGAGGAAAAAGGAACAAAGTGAATTAATTAAATTAGATTATGAACATAATGTCTGGACTAGTAAGTAGATATGAAAAAAAGAGATATTCTAAGGAAAGAGCCAAATAGAAACTCTGGAGTTATAATGTACAATAAATAAAATTTAAAATTCACTGGAGAGCCTCAATAGCTGAAATAAGAGCTAACTTGAGTTGATCAGTTTGGGGAACAAAGTAAAATGAATAAAGAGAATAAAAGAGCCTTAGAGCAGTGGTTCTCAACCTTCCTAATGCCGCGACCCTTTAATACAGTTCCTCATGTTGTGGTGACCCCCAACCATAAAATTATTTTCGTTGCTACTTCATAACTGTCATTTTGCTACTGTTATGAATCAAATGTAAATATCTGATATGCAGGATGTATTTTCATTGTTACAAATTGAACATAATTAAAGCATAGTGATTAATCACAAAAACAATATGTAATTATATATGTGTTTTCTGATGGTCTTAGGTGACCCCTCTGAAAGGGTCGTTTGACCCCCAAAGGGGTTGCGACCCACAGGTTGAGAACCACTGCCTTAGAGACAGGTAGTGTACCATCAAGCATACTAATTTATACATTAAAATAATAGCTAAAAACTTTCCAAATTTGTTGTAAACCATAATTGACACATCCAGGAAGTTCAAGAAACTTTAGGTAATATAAACTCAAAGAGGATTATGCCAACATTCATGATAGTCAAATTGTTGAAATTTACTGACAAAAAAGAATCATAAAAATATGTCTTACACATAAGGAAGACACAAGATTCACAGCTGACATCTCATTAGAAACCATGGAAACTAGAAGGCTGTGGAAATACATATTCAAAGTAATAAAATAATAATTAATAAAGTATTAATTCTGTATATCTAGCAAAACTGTCATTTGAAGAAGGAGGAGGAGGAGGAGGAGGAGGAGGAGGAGGAGGAGGAAGGAGGAGGGCGAGGAGGAAAAGGAGAAAAGCTATCCCCTGATAAAAACTGAAAGACCTCATCAGGAGCAAATTACTTAGATAATATTTCTTTAGCTAAGTAATATTAGAGTTTACTTTAGACTCATATGAAAGGACACTACAGGTAACTCAAAACCATATGGAGAAATAAAGTACATTATTAAAAATAACCATATAGGTAAATATAAAATTCAGTACTTGTGTGTTTTTTAATTCTTTTCTTTTTTTAAATCTCTGTTATGAAAAAGCTATATAAAAGCAGTAATTATGCAACTGTGTTGGTGGGCATAAAATATATAAAAATGTAAAATATATGATAATAACTATACAAAGGAGCCAGGAAGAAATGGAGGTGTAATGGGGCAAAGTTTCATATTACTTAAAATAATTTCATATCTACACCTAGATTCCAGAAAGAAGAAAATTGCGGTGACTTTGAGGCTGGAGAATGACCAATATGCTCAAGGACCTCCCCCCCCCCCCCCCCCCCGCCGCCAAGTTGATCAGTGTGACTGGACAATAGAGAGAGCAATGGTGTGAGAAAAAGAAATGTGATGGTTATGCCATTGTGCATAGTAGGCATCCAAGTGATTAGGGTGAGTTAACACTTAGAAATCATTAATCTACAACTTTTGCTATTATAATAGTCATTAGCCACATGATAATTTAAATTTATTAAAATTAAATAAATTTAAACTTTTAGTTCCTTGGTTTCACCAGCTAGCCATAGTTCAATTGCACAATAACCATATGTGTCTAGAGAGGCTACCATAGTGGAGAGTGTGGGTATAAAACATTATTATCATCACTGAATTTTTATTGCACAGAATTTGTTTAGAGTTCAGAACTATTCTGGGAATATGTATTTAGAAATCATTATGTACATCTTATTTAGAGATGAAAACCTAAGAACAAACAGGGAAGAAAATAAATGGTATGAGTACTGAGCCCTATGCATTCCAATATTTACAAATTATGGAGGTATAGAAAAACCACCCAAGAGGACTTAGAAAAACAACAAGATAGAAGAAAAATATAAAGTGCATATCATCCTTGAGCCAAGAGAATAAAGTTATTGAGATTGATAGACTGAGGGAGTGATAAATTTGTGTCAAATGAAGTGAGTGTAGAGTAGGATGTAAATGGAAGAAAATGTTCTAGACGAGTATGATAAAATTAAAAAGGAGCAAAGGAATTGAGGGTGTGTGAAGTGATACAAATCTTTCATCATGGAATTGTTTCCTTTATTTACTCAGAGGTATAATAAATAAGATGCAGCCCTAGCCGGTTTGGCTCAGTGGTTAGAGTGTCAGCTTGTGAACTGAAAGGTCCCAGGTTCGATTTCGGTCAAGAACACATGGCCAGGTTGTGGGCTTGATCCCCAACAGGGAGCTTACAGGAGGCAGCCGATCAATGATTCTTTCTCATCATTGATGTTCCTATCTCTCTCTCCCTCTTCCTTCCTCTCTGAAATCAATAAAAATATATTTTAAAAAATTCAATCATGAGGAAGATCTCCTAGGATATCAAATATAAATCATGTAAGAGAACCTGAAAAGCACTTCAAAGTAATTACGATTATTTTAAGCAAACATGATTCAGAAAAGAAAAAAAAAAAAAGTGGGCATATATAACTCTGCTTTGAATGTCCTAATAGTGCCTAACATCTCAGAAAAAATGCGGCTGATTTCTTCTTCAAAATTCTGTGTTAACTATCCTTCTGCTGTCCAATATTTAAATCATAGGCATATCAAACAGAACGACAGACTGCATTGTTTTCCCAAAACCTAATAATAGCAAAGAGGTAAATGTTTTTTTTGGTACAGTGAGGAATCAGGAGTCATAGAAAGAGAGCCAAAGATACTTATTCTAGTCCAAAGGACATCTCTAGATGGGCACTAATGATGTCAAAGCATACAGTTCTGGATACCTACAGTAAGCCAATACCTTACAGTTTTTGCAGGAGGTCTCACTACATATTTCTTCTGCTCCATGAAAATGAAGAGAAATCACCCACAAAAATCACCAAGACATTCCAACCCTAGTTGAATAAAATACATCTGTATTTCCTGTAGATTGTATGATTTTCAAAAATTTCATCTGTACAAATCCATTTCTATATATGACTTTAATACATAATTTATTCCAATAAATTAACAATTATTTTATTAAATTTCTAACAGGGAATAGTAGTTCCTAGTAGATATATCTCTTGTTTCAAAGTGACAGTTTTAGTCATTTTGCCCAATTCCCATGGGATATCTCAGAACTTTGATGCTTCTTTTTAGCATTTCTTTACATTTCATTTATAATAAAATTATTTATATTTATAAAGATAGGTAGTATTATTAAGTATAAATCCTTTCTTTCAAGTGTCATTATTTTGAAAATGTATTAATGTATAAAACTATTTGCTTTAATGTTCTATTTCATTTTATAGGAGCAAATAATGTTTTTCTATCCTATCTAATAATAGACAAACATGGTAATTAAGCATACTTCTGCTATGCTTCCCATTGGCTAATCAGCAGTATATGCAAATTAACTGCCAACCAAGATGGTAGCCGGCAGCCATGCAGCTGAAGCAAACATGAGGCTTTGTTCCCCAGTGATGGAGGAAGCCAAGGTTCCCCACCTGCCGCGGCCCAGCTCTGAGCTGGGGATACAACAATGTTGCAATTATAGAAGCTAAACAAACAAAAGATACCTGCTTTCAGCCAGCTGGCCTCTGAGCTGGAGCCACAACAAAGTTTCAATTACAGAAGGTAAATAAATCCCAGAATAAAAAAAAAAGAAAAAAGCAGAGACTGGGAGCTTCAGTTGCAGGCTTGGATTGCCTGAAAATAGCCCTCAGCCCCTCATCCAGGCTGGCCAGGCACCCCAGTGGGGACCCCCACCCTGAAGGGAGTGCAGGCAGCCTGAAAACAGCCCTCAGCCCCTCACCCAGGCTGGCCAGGCATCCAAGCGGGACCCCCACCCTGATCCGAGACACCATTCAGGTCAAACCAGCTGGCCCCCACCTGTGCACCAGGCCTCTATCCTATATAGTAAAAGGGTAATATGCAAACTGACCCTAACAGCAGAAAGTCTGGGAATGACTGGTCACTATGACACACACTGACCACCATGGGGCAGACGCTCAATGCAGGATCTGCCCTCTGGTGGTCAGTGAGCTCCCACATGGAGGACCTTTGCTCAGCCACAAGCCAGGCTGATGGCTGCCAGTACAGTGGTGGTGGTGGGAGCCTCTCCTGCTTCCTCAGCAGCGCTAAGGATGTCAGACTGCAGCTTAGGCCTGCTTCTCGCTGGCAAGTGGACATCCCCCGAGGGCTGCCAGGCTCCTAGAGGAATGTCTGATTGCCATCTTAGGCCCAATCCCCTGGGGAGCAGGCCTCAGCCAGCAGATGGTCATCCCCCAAGGGGTCCCAGACTGTGAAAAGGTACAGGCCGGGCTGAGGGACCCCCCTCCTGAGTGCACAAATTTTTGTGCACCAGGCCTCTAGTCTTTATATAAGTATACTTTTAAAAATAACTATGTGTTTTTTCTTTGGATTGCTTATATTTGGATCTGTCTCTTTAAGATTAAGTAAAACTCAAAAAAATCAAGTGTGTGTATGTGTGTGTGTGTGTATGTGTGTGTATTATCATGAACTATCAAAAAATTAAATTCACGTAAAAATTATTAATGCCAGAGGAGAAACTAATGTTTAAAAATAAAACAAAGACAGACACATGGTTTGTAACATGGTTTTTGAGAAGAAAATTGGTAAAATGTTACCAACACCTGTTTCTTCTGAGTTGAAGCTGATTGCACAAAATTAATTTAAGAAACTAAATTTTTTCTAAGCTCATTATTTCATTAAATATCATGTCCTTCATATTCACTTGCCTAAATCATATATTTCTTTAGCCACCAGTGGAAAGAATATGAAGAATATATGATACTTCAACGATGTGTAGAATCATCTCTTCAGTTGAAATGCTTTATTCAGTCTCTATAAACACAGCTGATACATACATTTTATATTCTATGATAAAATATAGAAAATATTCTTCATATCATCTTATCTAATAAAAGAGAAACATGCAAATTGACCATACCTCCACTACACCCACAAGCCACGTCCACCAGCCAATCGGGAGCGAGTATGCAAATAAACCCAACCAAGATGGCGGTGGCCACAGAGCTGGAGCGAACAGGAGGCTTGGGTTGCCCCTGGAGATGGAGGAAGCCAAGCTTCCCACCTGCCCTGGCTGGCTGTAAGCTCTGCTCAAGGCTACAAAGTTTCAATTATAGAAGATAAATAAATCCCAGATACCTGCTTCCAGCCAGCCTCCACTGGGAGCTTGGGTAGCTGGGGTCTGTGGCCAGCCTGCAAACAGCCATCAGCCCCTCACCCAGTCTGGCCATGCCCCGCCCCCCCAAGCAGGGACCCTCACACCATGGGGGAGTGGCTGGCCTGAAAACCACCACAGACCCCTCACCCAGGCCGCCCCATGCCCTAAGGGAACCCCAACCCTGATCTGGGACACCCTTCAGGGCAAACCAGCCGGCCCCCACCAGTGCACCAGGCCTCTATCTGTACTAATAAAAGGGTAATATGCTAATTAGACTGGGAGACCTTCCAGGAGATCTACCGGATGTTCTTCTAGACAAAGCCATGATGGCGGGGCTGAGGTAGACACGGTTAGAGGCCAAGAGGGGAGGGCAGTTGTGGGTGACAAGGCTGGTGGGGGGCAGGGCCGTTGGGGGTAAGCAGACCAGCAGGGGGTCCAGTTGGGGGCAAGCAGGCCATCAATGGGGGTCAGTTGAAGGTGATCAGGACAGCAGGGGGGGGCAGTTTGGAGTGAGCAGGCCAGCAGGGGGTCAGTTGGGGGTGAGTAGGCCAGTGGGGAGGGAAAGTGGGGGCAAGCAGGCCAGCAAGGGGGGGCAGTTGGGGGCAAGCAGGCCGGCAGGCAGAATGGTTAGGGGCAATCAGGCAGACAGGCAGGTGAGCTGTTAGGAGCCAGCAGTCCTGGATTGCGAGAGGGATGTCTGACTGCCGGTTTAGGCCCGGTCCCTTTAAACCGGCAGTAGGACATCCTTCGAGGGGTCCCAGATTGGAGAGGGTGCAGGCCGGGCTGAGGAATACCCCCTCTCCCATGCACAAATTTCATGCACTGGGCCACTAGTAGAATATAAATCATATGGTATCTCAAAAATAATATAAATACTGTTGTACTGCATAGTATAATGTCATTGTTACAAGCTTTTAATTGATATACATTTTTAATGAAATGGCACCATCTTTTAAATTAATGAAATGTTAATATTGAATATTCAGTTACATTAATTTTGATTATGTTCATTCTAATTTAATATCTAACCTTATTTTTTTAAATAAATTGGTATGTATTTGTACTATAATCTTTATTGTTATTTTCACTAGAAATAGATGTGAATAGCCTTCAAGTCCATTTCCTTTTTTTGTAAACATTGACATCATAGGTCAAATACACATTACTTTAAAATGTTATTTTGTGGCCAAAACAGATTTCATGTATTTCAGTTAAGAAGGAAAAATGATAACAAACTTTCTCCACCACTTTTTAAAATCTAAATTATAGACGGAAAGTGACAGGGAGACAGCGCTCCATGTCTTATAATTTTACAGAGACAGGCAAACCTGTCGCCCTAAAGCTTTCATAGTGTAGGACAGTCAGTCACAGTGAAGCATTCTGACAGCAAAATATGCTAAAACAGGGATCCTCAAACTTTTTAAACAGGGGGCCAGTTCACTGTCCCTCAGACCATTGGAGGGCCGGACTATAGTTTAAAAAAAAACTATGAACAAATTCCTGTGCACACTGCACATATCTTATTTTGAAGTATAAAAAGAAAACAGGAACAAATACAATATTTGCATGTGGCCTGCGGGCCGTAGTTTGAGGACCCCTGTGCTAAAGGATAATATGAAAAATAGCACTGATGATTGCCAATATTGCAGTGTATTTGAAGAATGACTGGAGATAAAAAAAACAGAATTATTCATGCTCAGGATATCAACTTTAAATCTAAGCATATCCTTATCATCATACCCAAAAAGCAATTAGTATCCCAACAGCTTAACACTTTTGTGTAGTCTATATAGAACAAACACTCATATTTCTGGCAAAATTTCATCTTCTCGTTGAAGACTTCTTCCTGTCAGGTCCAAACATTATTAAAGAATAGAAATATTTATTGATTACCTTAACCTCATTATATACTCCCGGTCAAGAAATGATGAATGACATTTTGTCTACTAATCATGCAAGGGGGACAACATGAGATATTATTTTTTCTCTGCAGTACAAAAGTAGGCGAGCTGGTAAAAACAGTGACACAGCCAACAATTACTGAAGGTTTTTCCATTAATAACAAAATATTATTAATTAAAATACCAAAATAAAAAGTTGTTTTAAAGAGTCTGGCAATATTATTTGGGGATTAGTTATAAAGGATTATTGAACAGCAAACTAAAAAAATGAAATTTAAGCTTAAGTAAAATTTAACCTCAAGGGCTAAATAGAAAGATCAACCGCATACAAGCTCTATATTTATAAAATGTAAATTTTCATATGGAAATTAATAAAAGATGTTTTATATGATAGATACTAAACTTTGGCCCCATCTTGAAGACTCTTTTATCAAAGAGTATATTGGTGTTTATATACTTGCTCTAAAATGGTAACTAATAAAGAGGATGTATCATAGAATGGTACATTTGAAACCTATATAATTTAATTAACCTATATCACCCCAATGAATTTAATATATTAAACCTAATTGTAAAATAAAAATAAAATATTTCATTATAGATCCAAATTTAAACACACACTATATTTATGGATTTGTGCTTAGACTGAGGAAAGAAAAATGCAGACAAAAGGCAAGCATAATTTATATACCTTGATGGTAGGTATTTAAAAAGATTTCTTAATATGTATATCTAAAGAATTCATGATTTCCCGTCTTATGTTTAAGATGGGAAACCATAAAAATATTAGAGGAATCCACAGGCAGCAAAATCTCAGACAGATGCCAAAGCAATATCTTCACCAATACAGCTCCTAGGTCAATGGAAACTAAAGAGAAAATAAACAAATGGGACTACATAAAAATAAAAAAGCTTCTGTACAGGCCCTAACCAGTTTGGATAGAGTGTCAGCCTGCAGACTGAAGGGTCCCAGGTTCGATTCCGGTCAAGGGCACATCCCCAGTAGGGGGTGTGCAGGAGGCAGTTTATTGATGTTTCTCTCTCATCGATGTTTCTAACTCTCTATCCTTCTCTCTTCCTCTCTGCAAAAAATCAATAAAATATATTTTTTAAAAAAGGCTCTGTACAGCAGAAGAAACCATCAACAAAACAACAAGAAAGCCCACTGAAGGGAGAATATATTTGACAATGTTATCACCAATAAGGGTTTAATCTTCAACATTTACAGGGAACTCATACAACTTAACAAAAGGAAGATAAAAAACCCAATAAAAAAATGGGCAACAGACCTAAATATATACTTTTCGAAAGAGGACATAAGGAAGGCTAAGAGACATATGAAAACATGCTCACAGTCACTAATCATCCAAGAGATGCAAATCAAAACAACGAGGTACCATCTCACACCTGTCAGAATGGCTATCATCAATAAATCAACAAATGACAAGTGCTGACGAGGATGCGGAGAAAAAGGAACCCTAGCACACTGCTGGTGGGAACACAGACTGGCGCAGCCTCTGTGGAGAACAGTATGGAGTTTCCTCAAAAAACTAAAAATGGAACTCCCATTTGACCCAGTGATCCCACTTCTAGGAATATATCCCAAGAAACTAGAAATACCAGTCAGAAAGGGTATATGTACCTCTATGTTTATAGCAGCACAATTTACCATAGCTAAGATTTGGAAACAGCCTAAGTGATGAGTGAATTAAAAAACTGTGATACATCTACACAATGGAATATTCCACTGTGGTAAAAAATAAAAAGAAGGAATACTAAATGGAATAAAATAATCACATTACCACCTTGTATGTAAGATATTAAACATGTATATTAAAAAGTTAATTAATAAGGAAAAGGAAAAAATTTTGGATGATCTTGTGAAACTTGTTAAATAATTTGAGCTAAATCTTCAAATTGACCATCTGCCAATAAAGTCCTGTAATCAAGAAAGTGGTATTTTCAAGTTTAACATGTTGATACAACTTAGTGTTATTAGAAAAGTGAATAAAAAAGTCTTTGGAAAAGTGTTAAGTTTGGAGAATTATTTTAGTTGACAGGTGAGGAGGAGGTCTTCAACTATAACAGAGGACATTGAGTTGTGGAGGAGGGAAAATTTCCATTCAGGGAAATCATCCCTAAGGGCCCATTGTTTACCAACCACTTTACCTGAGTCACAGTGCAGTCACTGTCCTTAAGGAGAGTAGTTCTAATGAAAGAATGTTGATTTATATATTGCAAAGTATTTTAATGAGTAACAAAAAAAAAACCTATTGACAATCTAGAACAGCGGTTCTCACCTGTGGGTCACGACCCCTTTGGGGGTCAAAGGACCCTTTCACAGGGGTCGCCTTAATACATCCTGCATATCAGATACTTACATTATGATTCATAACAATAGCAAAATTAAAGTTATGCTGTAGCAATGAAAATAATTTTATGGTTGGGGGTCACCACAACATGAGGAACTGTATTAAAGGACTGTGGCAGTAGGAAGGGTGAGAACCACTGCTCTAGGCTATTATATGTGCATATATGTGTATTATATGTGCTTGATTATATAGCATATTACCTTTACATAGATAATTTTTTCTATATGTAGATATATACTCACAACCATATAGACTAAGATACAACTAACATCCTGGCCAGTGCTGCTGTGTGGTTGTTAACCCATGAACCAGAAGGTCACAGGTTCATTTCCCAGTCAGGGCACATGCCTGGGTTGTGGGCTTGATCCCCAGTAGATGTTTCTGTTTTTCTATCCCTCTCCCTTACTCTCTCTCTATAATCAATTATACATATTTTGAAAAAGATGAAACTAATACATTATTAATTTTCCATTGCTGAGATTACAGTTCAGCATGGATAATTAACTTTTACAAGGTCACTCAACCAGAAAGATAATTAATAACACTATTTTCTCCATTCTTATTTTAGTTCTTTTTATGTTTTCCCAATGCATTTTCATTTTATTTTTCTGGTGAATATAAATAAAAAATAAGTAAACTTGAGAATATTTGGCCTTTCCAACAGAGAGAAAAATTATATTAAACCAATTTTGATATTATGAAGGATATGATGCAATGTAAGCAATGTACATCGTTTGCACAGTTAGAAGCAGATTTACTGGCTAAAAATATTGAGTAACCATCCAGAATTATAAATTTGATATCTGTCTGGGCATCAACACACAAATAGACAGCTAAAGAAATCTTATTCAACTTTATTAAATGTATTTTTTACCTAAGATGAAGTCTCTATGATTCCATACTGTAATTCACATTTGAGACACCTGCAATTTGCTTTTTTTAACAAAACAATCTATCAGATGATGGTGATAACAAAATAAGAGAAGGTGAATACATCATCTTCCATAAAACAGAGTCAATTACTCCTGGCTTTGTGTATGAAAAAAATGTGAAAATGATAACATCTTTTACCTTTCTATTCTAAATCCGCTAAGGAAAAACAATTGCTTGAATTTATCTATTCTATTCTGAGAAATAGAAAGTGAAAATTGCAATACTTTGCTTTAACTATTTATTAAATACACTTACATTTGCAGGATGATATATTAATCTACACTAATAAAAGAGAAACATGGGAATTGGCGTACGACCGCTACCCTTTTCATTGGCTAATCAGCGAGATATGCAAATTAACTGACAGCCAAGATGGCGGCCAGCAGCCAGGCAGCTTGAAACTAACATGAGGCTTGCTTGCTTCAGTGAGGGAGGAAACCAACGTTCCCCGCCTTTGGCTGCAGGCCTCTGAGACTGCAGTTTAAGAAACCATGTAACAAATACCTCCGGACTTCAGCCAGCAGGATCGCAACATTGTAAGCAAAGGCCAGAAACCTACTTTCAGCAGCAGAGGCCTAAGAGCTGGAGCCAAGCCTCAAGCTAAAGCTGGCCCAGAATAAAAAAAAAAAAAAAGGAAAAAAGGAGCGGTTGGGAGCTTCAGTCACCCACAGCCTGAAAACAGCCCTCAGCCCCTCACCCAGACTGGCCAGGCACCCCAGTGGGGACCCCCACCCTGAAGGGGGTGTGACCAGCTGCAAACAGCCATCATCCCCTCACCCAGGCTGGCCAGGCACCCCAGTGGGGACCCCCACCATGAAGGGTGTGTTACCAGCTACAAACAGCCATCATCCCCTCACCCAGGCTGGCCAGGAACCCCAGTGGGGACCCCCACCCAGAACCAGGACACCCTTCAGGGCAAACCAGCCGGCCCCCACCCATGCACCAGGCCTCTACCCTATATAGTAAAAGGGTAATATGCCTCCCAGCACCGGGATCAGCAGAGCCGCGAGGCCTCCCGGCACTGGGATCAGTGTGACAGGGGGCAGCACACAAACCCCCTGATTGAACCTGCTCTGTGTGTGACAGGGTGCAGCACCCCCCCCCCCCACGGGCCCTGCCTTGTCTGTGACGGGGAAGAGCCATAACCTCCCCATCAGCCCTGCCCCGAGTGTGACATGGCGGCGCCCCAACCCCCTGATCGGCCCTGCTCTGTGGGTGATAGAGGGCAGTGTCCCAACCCCTCCCCCACCCCCCCCACGGACCCTGCTCTGTGTGTGACGGGGTAGAGCCATAACCTCCCCATCAGCCCTGTCCTGAGTGTGACAGTGGCGGTGCCCCAACCCCCTGATTGGCCCTGCTCTGTGGGTGACAGGGGGTGGGGCCGCAACCTCCCCATAGACCCTGCCTTGTGTGTGGCAGGGGGCGGTGCCCCAACCCCCCACGGCCCTACCCTGAGCATGACTGAGGGTGGCATCGCAACCTCCCAATCTGCCCTGCTCTGAGCCCGACCAGGGGCTGCACCTAGAAATTGGGCCTGCCTTCTGCCACCCGGGAGCAGGCCTAAGCCAGCAGGTCGTTATCTCCCGAGGGGTCCCAGACTGCGAGAGGGCACAGGCTGGGCTGAGGGAACCCCCTCCCCCCCGAGTGCACAAATTTTTGTGCACCGGGCCTCTAGTCTATATAATAAAGAGGTAATATGCTAATTGGTCCTAACAGGCTGTGCTGCATAGGAGTTGGTGTGTGGGGATGGGGGCAGGAACTTCTGCACCCATCAGAGGCATGCGCTGCACTGCCCAGTGCTAAAGTCATGTTGCCTCGGAGGTGGAGGCCACTCTCGATGGAAGCATGTGCAGGCCTGCCACACTGCCCAGCCCGGAGGGAGGCATCAGGATGAGCTGGCGGCCCCCCACAGCTGAGGCATGTACAGGCCCCTGGCACTGCTCAGACCGGAGGGGTTGTCAGGATGGGGGCAGGGCCTTAGCAGAGAGCTCTCAGTACTTCTCAGCCAGGGGTCTGTAGGCACAGAGAGGAAGGGAGAGCAGATGGGCAGTTAGAGGGATCAGGCCAGGAGGGGACAGCAGATAAGCAGTTAGGGGGATCAGACAAGGAGGGGAGAGCAGTTAGGCAGTTAGGAGGATTAGGCTAGGAGAGGAGAGGAGTTAGGGCCATCAGGCTGGCAGGCAAGTGAGCACTTAGGAGCCAATGGTTCTGGATTGCGAGAGATATCACAGATTGGAGAGGGTGCAGACCAGGCTGAGGGACAACCCCCCCCCCCCATGCACGATTTCTAGGCACCGGGCCTCTAGTGTTATAATAAACACTCAGCTTTTTAATACACTAAAATACATTAGTAACATTACAAGCAGCATCTTTTAAAGTGTTTATATATATTAAGTTGGAGAAGTTTTCAATTGGACATATGAATCCTTTATGATATTGTTTCTTTTTTCATTAAAATACGGTATACACTTTGATGTTTAATTTGTACAACCTTATGCCTCCAGTATTGGACTAAAGAGAGTATAGAATTTTATAGTTGGAATGACTTTAGACATTGGATGGCACATCCATTTTCTTACACTCTTGATCAACTATTAGAGAACTATTGAGGAATGTTTGGTTATCTTAATTTTTATTTCACCCATGCATTTTATATGTTCATGAGTTAATTTAATGATTATTAAAAAAATCTATTTGAAGTTCCATTATGCACCATTTATGCCCCCACAATAAGCAAAAATATCAGTGGTTCAGTAGGTATTAGGCATATATATAAATATATATACATCCATAATAATAAAAGCATAATATGCTACTTAGAGCAGATGTCCTTCTGGACAACCTTCTGGACGAAGCCTGGGCTGCCAGGAAGATGGGTCTCAGGTGCCAGAGGGAAGCCGGTGCCAGCAGCCGGGGAAAGGAAGGCCTACTCTTGCATGAATTTCGTGCATCGGGCCTCTAGTGTGTGTGTGTGTGTGTGTGTGTGTGTGTGTGTGTGTGTGTGTGTGTGTATGTATGTATATGAACAGTCTTAATAAAAAAGACAAAATATTATATATTTTTATCAACATAGGTCGTAATCCACAGCTAATATGAGAGTACGGTTTTACTAGCTATAAATTATGAACTAATGTTGAACATATAAATAGTATGTCATTTTCATAAATGAGCAACCCAGAGCCAAGAGTAAAGGGGAATGTAGCAAAATGATTAATTTTATTATTTAAGTGGAATTTTTATTAAACTATTGATGGTAGATCAGAAAGTATAATTAACTTTATTCATAGGAGTATGTATACTTTATAAAATTTCTTTAGAAATTTTACAAGTAGCATTTTAATTGGAGAAAGTTTAGTGATACTGGAAAATGAGATGACTTATATGCCAGGGTCCAATTATGAAGATACATGAAAATTCAAGTATTTTTTTGTGTGACTATAATTTTTACTGATTTTGAAAATATCTCAGTTATTGTATATCTATCTTTTTTCTTTTAATGAGGTTGAGGAATGCTGTATTCTTTAACCATTAATTAAAAATTCAATTTTAATACTGGAACATCCTTTTGGAGATGAATTAGCAATAGATGTTTCTTCTATTTAAGATAATTTAAAGAAAATTATATTTCCCTTCCCATACAAATAAAACTACTACTTTATTGAAGACCTCAGATTTATGTGAATGCCCCTCTAATACAAGGTATTAAGAAGTAGCATGCAGGTAAGACTTAAAACAGGAAACTAAAAATTCAAACAATAAAACTTGAATTCATTCTACTCATGTACCAGAAATTATTCATGCCGAGAAAAAGCACATTTATTCTAATAATGACTAACTGTGTTTAATATAAATTTTACTAAAGCTATTCACATTTTTAAATGCCTCTTTTGTATTAAAACAGTTGGCATAATATTAGACAGTTCTTAGACTGACAGCCACGTACAGCATACAAAAGGCAAAGCAAGCTGAGAATTCAGAAAGGAGGAAATCCATAACCTCTAATTGAGAAATAGTTTGAAGTGATTGAGAAAGATTGTTTTAGGAAAAATTAATTATAACTTTAATTCACCAGAGCTAATAAGAAAAGTTACTTTATACTATAAAGTAAGATGATATTTCCTAAAACTTTTACTTTAGAATATATTTTAAAAGGGATCTGGTGTTATTCATGCATTACAAATACTGAGCGGATTAAAAATACACAGGTAAGAAAAATATATATATATATATATATATATATATATATATATATATATATATATATATATATGACTACACAATAACCTAACTGAACACCCCATATTTAGAAACCTATGTCCAAATCTTAATATTCTTAGGTATTATTACTAGTTATGTAATAATAAACAGAAGAAACCTAGAAAATACCATAGAAATTAGGTGTCTAGAAAGGAAATGGGGTGTAATGCAAATATATTTGATAGAGTGTTTTGTATATACAAATTTTAAAATAAAGAGAAAAGCATATATTTCATGGATAATATATGTCAAGGTATTGGTAGCAATACATGTAAGATCTTCTAATGTCAAAATTAAAGAGAACAGACTGGGTTCATTATATTTTACATCATCAAGAGAAATGAGATGTAGGTAATCTACATCTTCTCTCATTTAGTTTGTGAAATCCTCACTGTGGTGCACAGTGGCTCTGTGTTGTAACGTATCACTATATCATCCTTAGGACTGTAGTAGGATTGCTGCCAGCATCCAGGTTAGAAAGGAGAGATAAGTAAGTAACAAATCTGGAACTGCTACTTGTTTGTTTACTATTTTTAATTTAAAAATGCCAGCAATATCTAATTTTCTCGAGGAGACTCTAGTTTAATCTTTTGATCTCTGAATTTTGCCCAGGTAGCAAATTCCTTATATTCATTTTTGACTCAAACAAAATATGCTCAGGACATATAGAGGTATGTCACTGTACTTAACCTTCCACATAGTATCTACCCTACATGCATTCTTGAATGTACTAACTAGGAGGCCAAAAAATTGCAACTAGCACTGGCCATGTGGCTCAGTTAGTTGGGCATTGTCAAGTGCACTCAAGGGTTGCTGGTTCGATTCCGGGCCAAGGCAGATGCCCTGGTTGCAGGCTCTATCACCTGTAAGGGTGCCTGCAGGAGGCAGTTGATTGCCATTTCTCTCTCCACCTCTCTCTTGCTCTCTCTCTAAAATCAATGAAAACATATTTTTAAAAAAAGATACAAGGTAGTGAATACATATATCAAAAAATACATGCGTAAACCCATACAAGATTGGCTTGCTTTATGAAAAAGAGGCATCTAAATTTACCTGATTTTCTTTTCATTCATCAATCCATCATTCAGCTGAGCCTGTACCAGGATCAGATTGTCAAATTGTACTCATGCATACACTACACTTGACTAAATAATGTCAAGGATTCAGGCAAAGGCTCTGCTAAAGCACAAAGAGGCCTGGGAGATAAGGGGCAATTTCCTAAATTTTTCATACATGATATATGATCCTTTGGCTTAGACTAGATATGGTCTCCATTTGAGGTTCATAGGATCACTCACATACGGTGGGAATGTGTAGGGAGTGGCTATAGGGTCAAGCCTCGGACTAACCTGTGGCAGGGCCACATACAAGTCCTCCCTTGTTCCTTCCTAGGTAGCTAATGAGCTGTGGGAGGTGCAGCAAGTGCTTCCAAACCAAAGTGAAACGCGCACAAACATTGTAAGCATGTTGATCATTTCCTTTGTTTTGCTTTGTGTGCTCTGACTATAAAATAAAGCTTCAGTTTATAGGCTGTGTCACTGTATCCTCATCCAGGCACAAGTGAACCTACCTAGCCCCAGCTGTATTCTCTTGTCTGTCTTCTTTAATCCTTCACTGCCACTCCTCAGGTTCACCTCTGGCCATGCTGGACGCGGTTTAGGAATTTATGTTCTGAAATTGTCATTGTATGCGCCAGATTGTTGTGTAGTCTATACTATGTGACATAGTGAAATTTTCCATGGAGCCATGTCTCACAGGTCCTGGGCATCCTCTTAAGAGATAAGGTCTCTGACTTACCAAATATTATTAGGTTATTTACTGAGGTGACCCACCCCTTGCACCTGTAGGAAAAAATTAGATCCTAAGCCAGCTGTTTTACCTCCTTCCTCCCAGAAGTACCTTCTGGTGATTCAACAATCCATTTACCACCAAGCACAGTGTTCAATAGATTAAAAAATAGGTTTGAGACATATTTCATACTATCAAGGTGCTTACAATCAAATATAGCTTTTATTTAATATTTTGCTTTCCTGATTTTTATTAAAAAGTTATTTAAGGGTCTCCTATTCACCATTGTATCTTCACTGTCTAGCTGATGTCAATTACAGTAAAATCACTCAAAATGTATTTGCTCAAGAAATGAGTACAAGCTTATTTAAAAGTGTAAAGATCTGTAATTATGACAAAATTAAGCTTAAGGAAACAAGTCATTCGAAGCAGGTGAGCAATATTACTGCCACAAATCTAGGGTAAGTATCACCAATATATTTAGTAGCTATGAGCTATGGTAGTCCAGAGAAAATAAAATGTAAAAATAATTCATCATAGCTCTCATTATATTAAAAAAACCCCTACAAATTATACCAACAAAGACACATGCAATGTAATCTTATATAATAAAGAGGTAATATGCAAATTGACTGTCATGCCCTCACACAAGATGGCTGCCCTCATGTGGCCATAAGATGGCTGCCACAAGATGGCCGGAAGGGGAGGGCAGCTGTGGGCAATCAGGCCGGCAGTAAGGGAGGGCAGATGGGGGAACCAGTTCTGCAAATGAGGGCAATTGGGGGCGACTGTGCCATCAGGGGAGGGCAGTGGAGGGCGATCAGTCCAGCAGGGGAGAAGTTAGGTGTCCATCAGGCTGGCAGAGGAGTGGTTAGGGGGTGATCAGGCTGGCAGACAGAAGCAGTTAGGGGCAATCAGGCAGTCAAGCAGGAGAGCAGTTGGGAGCCAGCAGTCCTGGATTGTGAGAAGGATGTTCAACTGCCGATCCCTGGGGGATCGGGCCTATACCAGCAGTTGGACATCCCCTGAGGGCTCCTGGATTGGAGAGGGTACAGGCTGGACTGAGGGACAACCCCCTCCCCTAGTGCATGAATTTCATGCACTGAGCCTCTAGTCAATATCCTATCTAATAAAAGAGAAACATGGTAATTAGCCATACCTCCGCTACCCTTCCATTGGCTAATCAGAGCGATATGCAAATTAACTGCCAGCCAAGAGGGCGGCCGGCAGCCATGCAGCTGAAGCAAACATGAGGCTTGCTTGCTCCAGTGATGGAGGAAGCCAAGGTTCCCTGCCTGCCATGGCCGGCTCTGAGCCTGAAAGCAACTATGTTTCAATTATAGAAGCTAAACAAACCCCAGTACCTGCTTTCAGCAGCCGAGGCCTCAGAGCTGGAGCCGGGCCTCAGAGCTGGAGCTGGCTCTCAGCTCCAGTGACAGCCATAGAAGGTAACAAATCCCAGAATTAAAAAGAAAAAGAAAAAAAGGAGAGGTTGAGAGCTTCAGTCACCCACCAGCCTGAAAATGGCCCTCAGCCCCTCATCCAGGCTGGCCAGGCACCCCAGTGGGACCCCCACTCTGATCCGGGACACCCTTCAGTGCAAATCAGCTGGCCCCCACTCGTGCACCAGGCCTCTATCCTATATAGTAAAAGGGTAATATGAAAACTAACCCTAACAGCAGAAAGACTGGGAATGACTGGTCACTATGACACACACTGACCACCAGGGGGCAGACGCTAAATGCAGGAGCTGCCCTCTGGTGGTCAGGGCACTCTCACATGGGGAGCTCTGCTCAGCCACAAGTCAGGCTGACGGCTGCCAGTACAGCAATGGTGGTTGGAGCCTCTCCTGGCTCCTCAGCAGCGCTAAGGATGTCTGACTGCAGCTTAGGCCTGCTCCCCACTGGTAAGTGGACATCCTCTGAGGGCTGCCAGACTGCCAGAGGGATGTCTGATTGCCATCTTGGAGCCAATCCCCCGGGGATCAGGCCTAAGCCAGCAAGTGGTCATCCCCCGAGGGGTCCCAGACTGCAAGAGGGCACAAGCCGGGCTGAGGGACTCTGACCACGGGGCAGACGCTGAACACACAGGCATGGAAACATGGAACAAACTGATGAATCTCAAAGGGAAGGGGGGAGTGAATGTAGAGATTAACCAAAGATCTTATATGCATACTAGAACCCCAGTGCATGGATTCATGCACCGCTGGGGTCCCTTGGCCTGGCCTGCTGGGATTGGGCTGAAACCAGCTCTCTAACATCCCTCAAGGGGTCCCGGATTGCTAGAGGGTTCAGGCCAGGCTGAGGGACTCCACCAGTGCATGAATATTTAAATTTATTTATGTTGATGTCTGAGAAGAATGGAGAGGGAGAGGGAGATAGAAACATCAATGATGAGAGAGAATCATTGATTGGCTGCCTCCTGCACGCCTCCCACTAGGGATCAAGTCCTCAACCCCAGCATGTGCCCTTGACCGGAATTGAACCAGGACCCTTTAGTCCACAGGCTGACGCTCTAACCACTGAGCAAAACAAGCTAGGGCTTAATATATTTTTTATTGATTTCAGAGAGAGGGAGAAAAAGAGAGAAATAGAAACATCAATGATGAGTCATTGATCAGGTGCCTCCTGCATGCCCCCTACTGGCGATTGAGCCTGCAACCCTGGGCATGTGCCCTTGACCGAAATTGAACCCAGGACCCTTCAGTACATAGGCCAATGCTCTATCCACTGAGCCAAACTGACTAGGGCCATATCTGTTTCTTTATTCAATCTATTGCAGTATTACTCAACATGTGGACTTTTAAAATTTTTACTATGCACTTGTAAAATAGTGAGAATAATATATACAAGAAAATCTTAATCTTGCTGTGGAAAATTTTTGGCCTCACCAACCTCAAAAAAGCAGTTCATAGAATCCCAGGAAGGTTCAGGACCATGTGCTGGGAGCTGTTCCATCCTTGCTGCTTGACACAGTCGCTGCAGGGAAGAAACATCTGCACAGCATATGTTTTAAGGGACCTGGCGTATATGACATACTGTTCTTAATATGTTTGCTCACCTTCTTGGCGCTATGTGTTTTAACCAAGGTCACCTCTCCGAGACAGGTTGTTTCCCCAGGTAGGTATTTTCCCCTGAAGTTAGGGAGGGAATAAAACCCCTTAACTAAGTGCCAGGCGGGTAATTAATCACTTTAACTATGAACAATCACCCTTAAGCTACATAATCTTTACTCCCTGGAATGGAGATAAGAAACGCCCTAACCTTTGGAATAGAGATCGATAGGATTGGAATCAACTGGTATAAATACAGATGTAACAAGACAACTGGACACAGAACCTAGAGACAGAACCTAGCAAGAGAACCTGGCTGAAGAACCTAGAGACAGAACCTGGCTACAGAACCTGGCTAGAACATGGCAAGAGAACCTGACTAGAACCCGGTGACTGAACCTGGCTGGAGAACCTGGACAGAACCTGGCTGGAGAACCTAGTGAGGGAACATGGATACAGAACCTGGCTAGAGAACCTGGAGAACCTGGCTGGAGAACCTAGCAAGAGAACATGGACACAGAACCTGGCTGGAGATCCTAACCAGAACTTCGCTGGAGATCCTGACCAGAACTTGGCTAGAGATCCTGGCTAGGCTGCTGATCAACTGAACGCTGTCTCTGTGTCATTCCTTCTTCACCGACTCCGTCCACACCTTTGGGGACCCCTGGACCTGCTGGGGTTGGACCCCAGCAACCATGCATTGAAAAGTAGAAAAACCTAATGAGTGGCAGTAAATTGAGGATGTGGCAAAAGTGGGTTTACAATTTTTTGTATGGAAAATAATACAATAATTAATAAATAATAATACAAGAATAAACTGTGTTTTATGTACTCACAGCTGTAAATCTACTTTAGCCACACGCTTATAAAGAGGTGGTTGGTTACCTTTATGTTGGTTGTACTGCAATTTCCAGTAAACTAGAGACTAATGGCTAGAACTTCCACCCCCCATTCATGATGGAGAACAGCAGCCTTCCAAAGAAACACATTCTCCCTCACCAAATTTCACACCTACTTCCATAGAGCTTTTACTCTCAAGTTTTCTCCCTTGAAATAAATCCTATTACAAGTAGAAGGGTTTAAATGCTTCCATACTTATTAGATAGCATTATATCACTGACACTATTCATTTCTTTGAGTTTGAGTGGATTTCCAATCTTAACAGCAAGCCATCATAGAGCATTCATAAGTAGCATTGTTACCTGAAGTGTGACAAAAAATTTTAATGATTGTTTAGTAGGAACAGTTAAAGAAAAGTTTAAGGATTTGATGGGAAGACTAAATTACTTCTACTCAGATTTGAATAGATAGTCTCAGTAAAAATAATTATTCACAGTGAAATTATAAAAGATATTATATTACTTATCTTTAACAGCATAGAATGAATAAAAAAGCTGTCAATCTGGTATTTCAGTTTGAAATTTAAAGCAGAAACTACAAAAATTCTGGGAAAACAGCAAACCATTTAGAAAATATCTACTGGCCACCAACACCAATCTAATTTCCATTGTTGGTAAAAGGCATAATTTTATGTAAATGTATTTATTTTTTAAATTGAGTTGAAAATGAACTAAATTAACCCTAGAGTGGATAAAAGTGTTTCAACCTCTGCAAGTCTAAATATTCAAATAGAAATTCAGAATTGGGAGATATCTGAAGCAACTGATGAATAATTTCTCATTCTTTAACACTTCTGAAAATAATTGCCTCAAAGCAAATTATTTGAGTGCTTGTCATTTATGTCTTTATTCCACATATATAGATTCTTGTTGAGTATCAATTATTATTTTAATAGAGAGATATAAGGTCTCTACTACATTCCTAGTAACAAGTAAAGATATGCAACAAGTAATAAATGTGTTTAATGACTAGGGAGTAAATAAAATATGACAAAGCTCATCCCCTCAAGTAGTTCATGGCCTAGAAAAAGACACTAAAATATGTATACAGACATAAATGGCATAAATAGAGTGCTTAGGAGCAAGGAAATAAAGTAGGAAATTCTGTGTTGGAGAAAAGTATCATAGAAATGTTTTAGAAAGGAAATAATATATGGAAAACAATACCTTGAATGAAACATGATTGAAATGAATTTTCCAATTAAAGAGGTAGATATTAAATCATATTATGAAAAATCAAATTCATAAAAACTATATAGAATATGTAAGAAATAGTGACTTATTTTGGGGTGTGATTTATTTGCAAGTTAGAGATTGGTGGAGCTGGAAATGTTGAAAAAAACTATTGTGATAAGCCTAAAATTCCATCCTAAAATTTGAAAATCAGTAGTTGGTTGTGAGAATCCACAGAAAGCTTTTAAGCAAAGACGTGACAAGATTCAATGTGTGTACTAGAAAGATTATTCAGGTCACTGTGAAGGCTGAATGGGAGTTGAGATACAAGGTAGTTTTAGCAGGCCAAATTTAATTATTTACTTTTGCTCTTAATAACCTCAAACTCTTTCAGCTGTAATTCAAAGGGCAGCCAGAGAAATATTCACTCCCCCCACACTCTGACATCAGTGGTGAAAAATATTGTTTTAGTACAGCGAGGAAGGAGGAAAGAGTTGGATTACAAATGGGCAAAAGACAAACTTTGGGTGTAGTATACATTCAGTGATATATTTATGAAAATTTAGAATAATACTTAAAGATACATATGAGTTACTTTATTGTCTAGTCAGTATAGGTGGAAGTTCTTTATCCTGTGTCAGATGTGAATGCAAGTCACATCCAGTCAGCATGTCAGCATCATTCTGGCCTCACAATTTGTGTCCCACCCATGATTATGTAAACAAAATAGCTTTCTGGCCAGCTTGTCCCTCTGGAACCAGGGCCTGTTAGGGAGGAGGGAGGACCCCATAAACTCAAATCCCAGAGCTATAGAGATACACTCGCCCACTACACCCACCAGATGACACATTTTTCCAGACACTGTAGAGGGCTTTTAAAATTGCTAGAAAGATCTAACTAATTGTTTTGATAGCATATACTTAGCCTGGCCTATAAATTGTAGCCACTGGATCCTGTCATAATTACCTTGTTCCAAGTAATAAGAGGCCTTAGGCCATCCTACTCACTATTCCTAAATGGTTTATGTAACTTTATCTGCATCACTCAGGGCTTCTTAACTTCTAATGTTTAGCCTAACTTTATTAGCAGACCAAGATAGATAAATTGATAACTTATTTCACATGTTAGTCTCTTTGTCGAATTGGACTTCAGGTCTAAAAGAAACAATTCTTCCTCCAGATAATTGTACAATGAGGAAGGTCTTTACTTTTCAGATGAGATACCATCTACTTAACATAGGAAATAGTTTCACCCTTAATTCAAATTCAGTAGTGTAAAAGTTTAATAGTAATATAATAGTACCTGTGTAATAGTACATGAAATAAACATATTTGCTAGAATAGAATGTTTATTCCCAAGACTCTTTTCCTCATGCTACCTACACAGTCACTTCAATAATTCAGAACCTCTTAGCTGACTTATTTCTACCACATTTCTTCTAAATGAACTCTATATTTTACCTATTCTAATCCATTCCTCTCACTGTCACCAGGAAATTCAACACCATTGGCTACTCAAAGTGTGGTATCAGGACCATCAGCATTGACATCATCTAGGGCTTGTTTGAAATTCAGAATCTCTGGTTCTTAGTCTTAGAAATGTATGAACATAGGAAGATACAGTATCTAGGGTCTTCAAAAAGATAGCATAAACAGGTTAAACCCTATACGGAGGTTGTCAGTATGAAGTCTTTTGGGTGGAGGGGAAGTGATATATTTAATTATAAGTAATTAATTTTTTTGAACTGAGCATCTATATACAAATAAAAGAGAGAAACTATGACAGAAAAAGATAAAACTAGATAGTTTTATCAGGGATGGTAACACATTAATAAACATTAACATATTTACCCAACTTATCAATTTCCAAGCATGATTTTGATGAAATTACAATTTTTGTTAGGCAAAGTCTAGTTTTTTGAAAAATTAAATTTATAATTGGTCACTTTCATAATTTTAATGTCATATTTCAGAAAGCATTATTTCTATTTACATTCTGTTCTGGTAGACAGTAAGGGCTGACAGACATTACGAGCTTGGAAAGTAGACACTTGCTTACTTATGTTTTAATACTTGGACCCAGAATTTTCAGAAATCTGGAAAGTGGTCGATCAATGATCAGTATTGGTTGAATGAAATCTATAATTGTTTCTTTATTTCTTGCTTTTGTGATTACCTTTTGTAAACAGTGCATAAAAGGACACACAATAACAATAGCTTATGAATACCCTGATCATCAATATCTAAAACTTTCACAATGATGCATCAACTATGCTCAAACAGGTATAATATGTGCAAATTGATTTACTATTTCTGTTTCTGAATTTTATTTTTCAAATAGAATTGATGAGTCCCTCATTCAGAGAAAGCTGAATGTGGTTCATATGAAAAACAGTTTGCTAGTTTTTCTTTGAGAGTTATAAACTAGTAGATAATGTTAGTGTGAAAAATAATTCAGTAATGCTTTTGCTTTCAAAGATTAGAGGCTGTATTAGTTGTACTACTATAATAGTGATGAATCACACTGAATATGTATTTTGTAAGAAAAGGGTCACATACATATTAATGGGCTTGTGTGTTATGAGGAAATCAAATTATACTAAGGTATATACATAGAAACATGATTTTACTCCCACTATAATCCAATGTTCAGTAACATAGCACTCTAAATAGAGGTGTGTTTTTTGGTTTTTGTTTTTTACCATATTACTGTTTTTATTTGCTTTTATAAAAGTATCCCAATATCTTACAATATTGTTCACCTCATTCCCATTGTAATACATTTCTTTGCCAATAAAAAGGAATCATGCACAGTTTGTTTTTGCTTTTACGAATAATAATTTAGACATGTAAAAATAAGGTTTGGAGATCATTAAACCTAAATATGAGCATTTAGACAGAGCATCTCAATAATTAGTTTTTGAAGGACCCAAATACTGTATGTTAAAGCTTCCTTGTGCATTTTGCATCTTTGATAACAAGGATAAAGTTTGTCTGGAAAAGTTGTCAATTTATATAGAGGTAAAATAGATGCTTGCACAACACTATAAAAATGTGCAGTGTGGCATTTTGGGCAATATATGTATACAAGTGAGTATTACGATTGTATTATATGTGAGCATATTTGGTAAACTGATTTTTTTTCATGAAGATATTTAATTTCAGGATGCAGATGAGACCCACCTAGTACAGTTTTCAGTGGGGACACAAACTTGCTTTATTGGCAAATGCATTTGGAAAAGATGTTTGCAGGGCAAAGTGTCTCATACATCCTGATAGAATGTTATGCTTTAAATTTATACTGACTTTAGTAATGTTGAAAAAGTACTTTCGTAAATAACTTATGAGCTTGTTTGCATAAGTTAACTTATCACCAGGAAGCAGATCTATAATTACAAATGGCTCATGTATTTTCCATTTCTTAAGCCATAAGGGAAGTTTCAAGGTCTACATCAAAAGAGAAAAGTACTGTATCAACTCACATTTCTACAAATATTGTTAGATAAGTCTCAATATGGCTGAAATCATATTGGCCATGTCATCTGATTTGCTAGATTACTTTGCTCGTAATTTGTGTTGCTTGCTAGTTTTAGCAAACACCTCAATTTCTCTGAATTTCTATTATTACATCAATACAATGGAATTAAGTGTAATTATTTTGTAGAATTATTCTGAGAATCATGTACATAAAATACCTAACATGTTTTGAATGCTAATTAAAAAAGCTTATACTAGGCTAATTTTAACACTCCAGTGCAGTTTTTATTCATTATAACAAGTTTTAATTATTTTAAGCAACAGTAACTAAGTAAATAAGTAAACTATACAACATTTTATTTTTACAACTTTTCCCACCATGACATTTTCATCTTGGCATGATAGAATGATCATTTTTGTGCAATTTGTTTCCATAACACATCCCCATAGATAATAAATGTAAGAACTAAAGGGTAAGGTCTAATCTTGTTGTCATACAACTTTAACACAATTCTTGGCCCAAAAGAGTTATTCAACATTATTGCCTGTAAAGACAATTACCTTTCTTCACTTTCATCATCATGGTCTGATAAAATACTTAAACATGAGAAAGAAAAACAAAACAAATACCTTTGGAAAAAACATCAACCGACCTGCTACTCTGACAAACAGCATTTTCTCAGACCTTTCCATTTGAATGCTATACTTAGAAAATGAAACGTATTTTTCAAAGGAACTCAAAAGCACTAGCCCACAAAGAAAGGCATTGCTTCAACTGGCAAGTCTACAAGGTCAATCAGGGTAAACAAAAAATGTTCATTTACTTCCTATTATGTACAAAATCTATCTAGAGTACTAGTAAGAACATACTAGTAGTCTAACTAGAGAACTATATTTTCAAAAAGGGGCTAATAAACTTGTATTTTATAAGTGTAAAAGAATGCGAAAATGATTTAATATGAAATTCTGTGGCCTAGAGAACGTTTATTGTGTGCAAGTCTGCTTAAGTACTGTTGTTATATCCACATTCAACCGAATTGCATTGCCTCCACTGGAAGAAGTTAAGAAAGGACCACAATTCCAGGTGCTCTAGGCAAGACGACCCCTTATTTGTCATCCAGGCACCCACCACTGAAGCTCTGGCTCCTGAAAGTAGGAGGGGGTTCCAGGTATGCAGGTGTGCTGGATAAGATCTCCAGTTTTCAAGATTCCATGTCACTATTGAAACTGGTGATAAATGGAGTCTCAGAGTTCTGCATGCTTCCTACAAAGTCTACACCAACTCCTCCTACAACAATTTCAACTAATCATGTTTAAAACCACCTATAAGAATAATTTAAATCATTTGAAGATAACCAAGATTACCCATTTTCCTACACACCCCCTATTGTCCATTCTCCAAAGGTGCTGATCCCATCTATTGGCACTCTTCAACTTCCCACCCCCTTCCCATGTACTTTCTGGAACTCAACAGTAAAATCTGAACCTGCAACTCAATGTCTTTTACCACATCTTCTTGCTCTAATTGAAACTCATTGTTTTTTGTTTTGTCTTTTAGCACCGTGACCCTCGTACTGTGAAATCTGAGGTGACATAGGTGCCTTTCTTGTTCCTCATTACTTCCAGACCTTTCTCCCCTATTCTTTCCTAAATAGCTGAAGTTTTTTTTAATCAAATTAAACCATCTTATTGCACTTTGTAATCCTCCAAAGACACCTTAATCACTTCTGATTCCTTGCTTGAAGAGTCTGAATTCTGGCTTGCTAACACCCTCTGTATTTGCCCCTAACAGAATTTTCAGTAATCCCAATACCCAGATAGATTATATTTCCAATGCATTCACATTTCAATTACCCTATCTCTGTGCATTCAATGATCTTGTCTATGTCTACTCTCCTTCCTTAGCAATTCACTTCTATGTCCATCCCATGGAAGTACCTCAATCTCACCCTTACTGTACACTCAAGTTCCCTTTCTGACCACAACTTTTTAATACCTCACTCTCTCAAGTACTTTAACTCCAATATTTCTTTTACTTCATGATTCCTTATTAACTGCCTTTTAAACCTCTCATTGTTTTATTTCCTCCCCTCTTTTCTAGCTTGAAGCAAGATTAATATTATATTTACTTCCTTTCAGACAACCTCAGTTCCCTTGGCTATTTTTTGCTATATCTTATTCACCTGTCTAAACCACAACCCTAAAAACACATAATCATGCTGACTGTTCTCACTTTGAAATCATAACCACAAACCTCAAGTGGGTCTTTAATGATGTAAGCGATCACATTTCATTTCCCTATTTCAGTCTCTCACCTACTCTCTTAGACTTCAATTTTGTTAGTTCTCCCATCTTATCAAACCTGCAGCTTCTCCTCCTCTAACCTCAACATCATTTGATGACCTTGTGTCTATTAAAGTTGGAAAATGAAATTAGGCTATGGAAGTTAGAAAATGATGTTAGATTTTCTACAAGTTTACGTACATTTACCCACCTACTTAAATCTATGGTCACTGTCCAACTGCATTCCTCTTATTAGAGATAAACTGCCCTTGAACTGAACTAAAGCCAAACCCTCTACATGTGTACTAAATTCCATATTTTAAAAAATATATCTCGAACAATTATCCCACTTTTTTGCATCATTAATTTTTACTTTCAGCTGGATCCTTCCTATCAGAATATAAGCTTTATTTCCCCCACTAAAAACAATTAAAAACCTTTCTTTACCCTACATTTTTCTCTAGTTACTGCCACATTTCTCTGCTTTTGTACACAGCAAAACTTGTCCTGTTCTTCTCTTTCTGTTCTTATAAAGTTTCAAAATTTAGATTTTATGAAATATAACACAAATATGTAAAATGAGTATATGGCTTAAATAATTATTATAGCCAAACTACTAGGGATTAGAAATTTACCAAACACTCAGAAATCCTCCAGTATATCCTCTTAATCACAAACCCTATTTCCCGTTCTAAGAGTTACTATAATTTTTAATCTAATGATAACCCCTTTCTTAATTTTCCCCAGTTTCCTATTATTTCTTCTCATTGGATTTGCTTCATCCTCTATATAAATTTCCTTTTAAATTTCATCAACAAATGAACTGTCTTGGTGGTATTGTAAATGACACTTCTTAATTTTGTTTTTCTATTGGTAATTGCTCAATTATAGAAATGCAATGGAATTTTGTATATTGTACTATTGTTAATTTACTTATGTTATGGTAAAAATTTTTATAGATTTTTTTATTTTCTGTATGCATATGCATGTTAATAGATAATAAAAAGTTTTACTTCATTCTTTTCAAGTTGCATAATGCTTATTCATTTTATTTATGTACTTGTTTATTTTGCCTTATAGCACTAGCTAAGACCTCCAATTAAATGTTGAATAGAGATAGTGAGAGCAAGCATCATTGTCTAGGTTTTGATCTTAAGGAGAAAACATCCAGTTTTTCACCATTAAATGTGGTTGAGTGTAGATTTTATTTTTTGTAGGTACATTTTATCAGGTTAAGGATATACCCTTTCATTCCTTTATTGCTAAGAGCAGATTGTCATTTTCTATGTTCTTTATTTGACATTAAACTATATTTTTATTTTGTATTTTTATTTTTTGTGCATCCTTAACTTATCACAATTTAAATAAGTGGTATTATCCAATGTAATTTACAATCATAGACTATTTAAGTGATACATTTCAAAATTCTCTTTCCCATTCTTTATGCTGTATTTGTTACTTATTTTACATATACTAGTATGTGTTTTATGTATATTTAAATATAAATGATAATAAATATGTCATTTATATTGCACATAAATATAATTAAAATACCATTTTAATAACATCATTATTATTTTCTATTAAAAGCCAATATATGTTAAACAAATTAAAAAGGAAATACATATTTTGTTTATTTATATATTTAGTATTTGTACTTTTATTATCACTTTATATAAATTCAAATTTTCATCTCATATTTTGCCTGAAGAAAATGATTTAACATTTCTTCCAGTATAGGATCCTGGTGATGATTTTTATCATCTCTATTTTCCTGAAAAAGTCTTTATTTTACATTGATTTCTGAAGAATATCTTTGCTGGTTATCAAATCATTTATTACTTTACATATGTTGTTTCATTCTCCTCTTAAATATTTGGTAATGAGAATTGTGCCATTGTCTTTGTTTCTCTGTACATGTGTCCTTTTTTTCTCTTCTTCTCTTTTCTGTTTTTTAAATTTTTTTCTAGCATATGGGAAAAGTTTTATCATTTATACCCATAGTCCTCAATAAATGAAGGTGCTCTTTTTGTTCCTCCTAACTGGTCAATATTGTTACAACAGGAGTTAACTTACCATTACTGATAATCTATATGGTCGTATTTTTTGATGAGCAGTTCTGTCAGAAATGGTTGGCATGCTATTTAGAATTTATACTTATATTTAAAAAATAGCTAAAACATTGATGTCTACTTAACTCTGCTCCAAGAACTTCTGGTGAATTTGCAATTCCAGAATAAGTAATCAAATGCCTTATTTAACTTCCACAAGAGATCTGCTTCAAAATTAAGTAATATGCTTTTAATGGGGTACATTGTCATTGTAATGCATTGAATGTTGACAGTTTTAATTTTACTTCTCTGTGCTACAGTTACTTTATTGTTTTTTCAGTGAATTTCAGTAAGTGTCAAAATCATTTTCCTCCATCATTGCCTTTGAAAACATTGAGGCTTTCTAAACAGTGTCTAACAAAGCTATGCATCCCTGATGCACTACTCTGTGCTATTTTATCTAGCTGACACTCCAGCTGAGCCTCTACTATCTCTGTAAGAGTTAAGAGAGTGAATAATAGCACACATTCTCCACTCACTTGTGAAGCATTCACCCATGTATTCCTCTATCACTTATTTGGCTTTATTTCCAAATTAAAATCTTTGGTCCATTTGAAAAAAATAGTTAATTTTCTGCACATATTGTACAAGGTCTATCTAGGATCTTTTATTCTATTACTAGAAGCCTGGTGCACGACATTCATGCACTTAGGGGTGGAGGGTCATCTCCATTGCGGCTGTGCTCACCAGCCATCAGCCCGGCTTGTGGCTTGAGTGGCCCGCCCTCTGTGGGAACACACTGACTACCTGTGTTGAGCGTCTGTACCCTGGTGGTCAATGTGCATCATAGTGATTGGTCATTCGGCTATTCTGTCAATTTGCATATTACTCTTTTATTATATAGGATAAAAAATCAAATATTCATTTTCTGAATTCACCTTATATTTTCAAACAACTTTTTCATATGTGCACATTCTAACATACTAAGATTTATTTTACCAATAACAGTATTTTATATTAAAATAAATATTAATTAATTAATTAATTCATTTTTCAATTTTGTTGCTAAATTCTTGATTTCTAGATAAATATATCTTTTGCCAGTAAGCAAAAGTTTCTGCCAAGGACAGATATTATTTTAATGTCCAAGTCACTCTGTTTACAAGTTCTGTTTTCACCACTAAATAATAAAATAATTTAGTCTATTTAGTATGCTGTGTGCTATACTTCAACTGTTTAAACATCATTGATAATCAGAATTTTATAATTGAATTTGCATGTATACTCTTTCCCTCAGTTATAAAGAGATGCCTTACCACCCTTTGTCAGAATATAAGTTGCAGTATTCTAACAATAAAGCTCATAAGAAGTAATAAACCAGCCAAGTATGAAGAAAACTTTTAAACCTACTATTCTCTCTCATTCTCTTTCAAAGCTTAGAATATATCAGGTTTGAATGATCATGTAACTGCATTATGACCTTTATTAGTTATCTTTTTAAGCTCCAATTTTTCCTTCAGAAAAGCATGAATTTCTTTATCCTTTCAGAGTATTTCTAAATTGTGGAACTCATTTTCTTGGCTTTTCAATGAAAAATGCAGAATATGTTGGTATTGGTATAAATCTTATTATACCAAGAATATGACAGAGCCTGTATTAGTCAAAGTTCTCCAGAGAAACAGGATCAATAAGAGATAGCTCTATCTCTATCTCTATCTCTATCTCTATCTCTATCTCTATCTCTATCTCTATCTCTATCTCTATCTCTATCTCTCTATCTATCATCAATATCTGTCATCTATACTATATCTATATCATCTATCCATATTCATGTATCATATCTATTTCTCTATCTATCTAAAGGGACTTAATTAAAAGAAACTGGCTCATGTAATTATGGATGCTGAGGAGTCCCACTATCCGCTGAAGACCCAGGAGAGTGTGTGGTGTAGTTCTAGTCCAAGTCTACTAGTAAAGGCCTGAAAACCAGCAGAGCCAATGGTGTAAGTTCCAGTCTGAGTTCAGAAAAAGACCAAAGTCTCAACTTGAAAACAAGTAGAGGGACTATTCCCTTACCCCACCTTTTGTCCCCTTAGGCCTCCCAACAAATTGGATGAAACACCCCCAAATGTTGGGAGGGTAATCTGTTTTCTCAGAACACTAATTCAAATGTTAATCTTATCCAGAAACACCTTCAGAGACACATACAGAATGATGTTTAACCAAATGTTTGGGAACTCCCTGTCACAGTCAAGTTAGCACATAAAATTAATCATCACAAAGCCCCTACGAAAGATAACATGAATAGCCCCTATTTGTTCAGGGTGATAGCACAGGGATGAGACTAAAAGAAGACTGAAAACATTGTTACACTATATTACCTTATAAATGTTTTTTAGGATAATTGTAGTAGCTCTCTTTTTGTATTCATGTTATATTGAGTAAAGTAAAAACCTACTTTAAGCGACCAATAAGATGTATACTGCTTAATGCATAGAACCATTATAAATATCAAATTAGATAAGATTTTGCTTCATGAACCTTTTCAAAGATATTTTACTATTATGTTTTTTTTGCTATTATGTTTTTATTTGAGAGTCAAATACTTATATGCCCACTAAATTGGCAGCCTGATTATGATAATCCATTGCCCTACAGCTAAATACAATGAAATGATTGTAGTTTTTAAAAATTATTTAGTTCAGTATAACTTTTGATAAATTATATGCCTTATTAGTGTTACCTATTTGACCAAATAACCTCATTAAATTACTGTACCACAATCTGCTGTGTTAATACACTCCAGAGTAGCCCCCAAGCACAACAAAAGGAGAAGCTTGGTCTCCCTATAATTAAAGAGGATATAATTAGACAGTGGGTAACCTATAAGTAGAGCACACTTTAGTCCTGGGCTGGATTCTGATTAATCATACAAGCATCTTTCCAACATACCCACACTAGAACTGTGTAATCATGACCACTAGGAAGGGATATTATCAAAACGTTTAACACATCCATCATAGATATTAGGTCAGTCAAGACTACAAGGTCATTGTCTCAGCGTAAAGTTCTACAGTACCTTTGAGTCTGGTGCTCTTGCAAAACCCTGTAGCATACAGTGGTCTTATGAAATTAGAAAAGTTAAAAAAAAATTAAGTCTATAGTCAAATGTGTAATGATTTAAAAATTATAGCCAATAAATATTGAGTTATGTACACAAATGAATTCATCTATTTATATGCAGCTTGAACTGATGGAGAAATATTCTAAGACTTCAGAATACATGACTTATTTATAGAGATAAATTTCAAAATAATTATTTATTTTTGTTATTAGGGGATAATTTTTTTTATTTTCTTTTATATTAGTGTGTTTAATTGAAATTTGCCATTTCAGAAAGACCCTTTTTTACTATGTATATGTTTTTAAACTTTGTACTCCACTAGACTAAAAGCTATTTGATATTTCTGACCCATGAATCAATTAGTTGATTCTAATAGAATACATTCTCTGGACAAGTTAAATAACAAAATATTTAAATGACAAAATATTTAAATAATCAAAATAATTTAAAAAAACCACACAGAATAAACCAGGATAGGGAAGTCAGAGGGTCAGAATACAGTACTTTACTGTTTGAAGCATCATTTTTCAAATAGTGTTCTACAAAAAACCCCCCTAACATCCTTAAAATAAAAATAGTGATTCTGTTAATAAAGACTTCCTAGTGATACCTTGGAGATGAAACATTTTTTTAAAGTTTACTAACTCATTTATATTTTTGTTTATTGATTTGATATAGGAAAGAGAGAGATTAGTTGTCTCTTTAATATTCATTGGTAATTTCTTACATGTGGATGCCTTTCTAAAAATACTGGTACCTTTGAATTTCAAAAATGTAAGAAAAGGTATTAACAATTTCTCAAAATTATTTGATAATATTCTACAAAACGCAGTTTTAAAAGTGTAGTAAGTACAAAGGCTAAAATTTATAAGGCACTTTCTTTGTACCAGAACACTAAACTCTACTAGCTCTAAGAGTTTCAACAATCTTTTTTCTCATGAAAACTCTTTATGTCTTTCCCCACCAATATGTGCATGTGCACACATACACACACACACTTCTGTGCATGACTATTTCAATTGAAGCCAACATTGACTTGCATGAGCAATATTTTCTCAATTATTTCCTTGTGGTATATGCTTCAGCTCTCATCCATTTTTCTTCCCAATGATAACTATTATTTTGCTACTACTTAAAATTACAATATATTTTAAACTCTGATATTGGAATAATTTTTTATTTTAACTAGAGGCCTGGTGCATGAAATTCATGCACTGGGGGAGGGGGGTGTCTCTCAGCCCAGCCTGAACCCTCTTGCAGTCTTGGAGCCCTCGGAGGATGTCTGACTGACGGCTTAGGTGGGAGCGGGCCTAAGCCATCAGTCGAACATCCTCAGTGCTGCAGCGGAGGCAGGAGAGGCTCAGTCATGCTCCCCCTGTGGGAGCACACTGACCACCAGGGGGCAGCTCCTGCATTGAGCATCTGCCCCGTGGTGGTCAGTGCACACCATAGTGAGCAGTTGAGCGGCCACAGTATATCATTAGCATATTACGTTTTGATTGGTTGAATGGATGACCAGACATTTAGCATATTAGGCTTTTATTATATAGGATAGCTTAAAACTTTGCACCTAATGAATTTTTAATTAAAGTTTGAATGAACACAAGAATGTTTTAGGTATCAACATCATTTTATATCATTTTATTAGAGAAATAATGGAGATATTTTTGGAAAAATATGATATTGAGAAAAAATAAAGAGCTCGCTATTGATGCAATAGTCTAGTCAGAGATGTTCCCTTGAATTCTACCCCTTTCCCCTGAATTCATATAAAGAAACCAGAGAAGCAATAAAGAAGACTAAACTCTATACAGTAGGTCCTTGGGTTACGTTGGAGATCCGTTCCTATGGTGTGACATAACGCGATTCTCTCCGTAAGTTGGAACCCACCTACATAAGCACCTACATCACTCACATGGAGCACATACACAGCAGTAATGAAGTGAAACAGTAAAAAAACATTAAAAGAAAGATAACAATTCCTGATTTTACTTGTGGTAAATAAATAATAAAAAACGTAAAGCACATATGTAAATATGTCAAAATGACGGAACTATTTTTTTTATAAATAAATGGGAGATGGCGATATAACCATGAAATATTGTATGTCGAGTCCAATGTAACCTGAGGACTGTCTGTATACAGAAGTAGAGTCTTGACTAAGCATCTTATTCATTCCAATGATGGACATAGATGTGATTTAACACTGGATTTTCCTAAAATATGGATAGGCAATCACACTATAGTCTAAGACAGTGGTTCTCAACCTTCCTAATGCTGTGACCCTTTAATACAGTTCCTCAAGTTGTGGTGACCCCCAATTTAATTGTTACAAATTGAACATAATTAACACATAGTGATTAATCACAAAAACAATATGCAATTATATATTTGTTTTCCGATGGTCTTAGGCGACCCCTGTGAAAGGATTGTTCGACCCCAAAGGGATCGTGACCCACAGGTTGAGAAACGCTGATCTAAGATCAAGTATGAGAGGTAAATACTAGTAAGGAATTATCCACAAAGAGGGTGATCTCTTAAGGTGGTTTACCTGGATGCCTCATGTTGCGGTGCATTTGAAGAATTAATATGTATATCTGAATCTTAGAAAAGTTACCCACCTAAGTAGCCATTTGAAAAATATGAGGGAAAGAGACTAGGGAAATTAACAATAGAATAGCAGAGGCAGGGCAGATGTTTAACACAATTTGCAACATGATAGTCTACTACCAACAAAGGTTTAAACCAGAGTAGTAATGGCAGTGGTAATGAAGTCATTCCACTTAAACCTTTGCAACATTCACACTCAAATCTACCATCTTTCTCTTCAAAGTGACTGTATGTGCTCAGATTGCTCCTAAAAGCTGAATGGTTTAGGCTGCATATGGCTAATTAGGTTCTACAACAATTTCCCTCAGTATATTTAGTTTGGAATTTTAAATTCTCATTATCGCACATGCCCAGCCTCTGCATCATAGATGCTTTAATGTGGGCATGGCAGAAAGCCACGATTTTAAAGGTTAAGGCTCTGCCTATATTACCCCCACTGGAGTTTGGCTGCTAAGAGGCAATAGAAATCTGCTTAACTTGCAATTGCTTATATTTAATTGTATGAGCAAATCCATTTCTTGAAGTATGAGTCTTGAGTGCCAGGAAGATTCACAGGCACTTGATAAAAACATTTAGTCTCAGAATATCCCATGTTAATACTGTAAAAGTTAAGACTCATTTTATGCAGCATAATTTTGTGTGGCGAAGAATATCAAATGAGGAGAATAATTTAACAGGATAACATTGGGAATGTTATGGGCCCATATTCTTTCAGTAGATGAGGAAAGGATTATAAAATTATATTTCTAACAAAACAAATAGTACAAAGTTTCATTTCCGCTATTATCACTCTCCTTTTAGATTGTTTTATCTCTCTTCCTTTCCCAACCCCCAGGCAATTTGGAAGATTTCAAACAAAAATAAACCTGGCTTAAAATAAGCTTGTCCTGCCAGATCTTTCTAAATACGACTAAGTAAGAGAGCCACAACTTCCAGACGTGACATCTTTAATACTCCATTGGGAAGTCACTATGATAATAAAGATTTTGGAACACTGTTGTTTGTTTGTTTAATATCTCACCACAACTAAGACTTCATTTTCCACTTAATTGAGGGTTTTTGTTTTATTTTCTAGTAGAAAACCTGGAATTAAGACTATGGTTGTGTCCTGTCTTCAATATGATTGGAAGTTTGTTATTGAAGAGTCAGGCAGGCTAGAGTGTTGAATATTAGAATTCAAATGCTTATGCAACTAAACTGGATTATTTAAGCTAGTCAGGTAATTTTATTGATCAAATTGTTATCAGAGAAATTGGGGTATCCTCTTTTCCACTGGGTGCTAGGGGTGGGGGATGGTCCTTACAATATCTCGAGTAAAAGAATTTTCTGAGACTGGCATGGGAGAATGGGTGATTTTATTTGTGTGGAATTATATCCCTGGGTTTCCAAAGTCCCATGCCAGTCATAGAAGAAGTGTAGCTGAGGTTTCAGTAGGGCTAGAAGCAAAACCAGTGTCCAGAGTTTCTGTTCCATGTTCCACCCAGGTCCAGTTCAGCATCAGGCTAGTTGCAGTCCATTAGTCCATTGTATGTGGGGTCCACATGGCTGTGGGCCACAGGGGAGAATGCCAGGTGGCAAGAGTGAGAGAGCCCTGAAAGTCAAGAGTCAAGTGTAATAGGTCAATAGAGTGAACTCTTTTGTTTAGGGGATTAAAAATCCCAAATTTTGAGCCCTTGCAGGGGTCATGACAATTCTGGCCAATTACCTGTTGCCAGGTGTGACTGATACACAAGTACCTTCCCAACATCATCCCAACTTTACCGGGCATGCCTCTATCTTCCTCCCTGTCCAATCCCTTCTCCTAGTGATCTGTGGGGAGTAGACAGGTGACTCCATGGAGAGTGGAAAATTTTAGCTTCCTGATGAAGCTTCCCAAATGACATGCTTATAATATTTGTCCTGCCTTTGTTACTTTACTATTATTAATAACTAATTAATTATACCAATATCAGATTACAGTGAATATTTAAATAAATAGTCTCTTAGTTTAGCAATGGGCTAGGCTGTAATCAGGGAAGAAAATGCATGACACTTTTTTTTCCTACTTGTGGCACTTAAGAATATGCAGTATAATATATTTTACAATTTTTCAAGAGCCATGTAAAAAGAAGTATCCTTACATTATTTTTTGGGGGTAATCTATTTCTGTTTTATACTTCATTTATCAGATAAAAAGTAATAATCTGTAAATGTTAAACTACAAATGTGCATGACCCACTAATCAAAATAATAGTGTAAGTATAATAAACATTATATTCAACATGATGAAGTACATCAGTTTTATGTCCTTTTGTCTCTTAGAGTGAAAATATTTGAATAATCACTTATTTCATTCCAGAAATAGTTTAAGAGTATTTTGTTTCTATGTAGACTATGGACAGTTTATTCAAGAAGAAGTTGTGGGGAATAAATTTGCCAATGAGACTCCTCTGAATACAAACAATAATATGAATATCTGTTGTAAACTAGCAAATAATAATTTATCTGGTCTTGGTTCCTGATTCCTAAGACAGTTTCCAAATCCTTGGACTTTTCAGAAGTGATGGAAGTGTCTTTGATATTCCTGATGGACCCCTGAGGCCATGCCTAAATTTATGTTAATGAAGTGATTCAAAGTGGTCCTTAGATAGTTTAAGGATGGGGGCTGGCTAAGCCAGAAAGATTAACCATGTGATCGGAGGTTTGGGGCTTCGTGCCACTTAATATCAGTCTGAACTCCAGGCAGGAGAGGAGCTTAGAGACTAAGTTTAAGCAGCTGGACAATGATTGAATCAAGTATGTTTATCTAATAAACCCCACCAAAAGCTCTAAGTCTCAGACATCTAAATTTGGTTAAGAGTCCTGGTTGGTGATACATATTGATGTGTTGGGAGGATGAGAGGTCCTGAGAACACGGATGCTTTGCATTTGGACCCTGATAAACCTCATTCTATGCATCTCTTCATTTGACTGTGCCTGATTCACACCCTTTCAAGTAAAACTGTATGTACAGCACTCTCTTAAGTTCTGTGGGTAGTTCTAGTGAATTATTGAAACTGAGATGGTAGTGTGAACCCCCAAATGTAGACAGTGATCAGAGCATGAGTGGCCTTGCTGTGAATCCCTGGTATAAATATGTGGCTGGTGTCTGAAGTGAAGAAGGTTTTGTGGCAGACATTGCCCTGAGCCCGTGAAGTCTGCTAACTGGACAGTTAACGGCAATACTGCAGTACCGTGTCCTACTGTTGCCAAGGAGGAAAGCGTCTGCCATGTATTGGAGGTCCATATCCAGCCAGCGTGTGTGTGATGGGGCAGAGCAGGAAACACAAACCCTGTTTACACTGGGAGCATCAGAACCCCACTGCAACTGCCACAGGAGGTGGCCCGCTAGATTCCTATATATGCATGACAATATCATTTTGCAACCTGTAGCAAGCTCCAAGCTGCATTTGTCGCCTTGAAAATATATACAGCTGTACCAAGCTGCAATTCAGACAAGTTTATATCACTACCAGAGTTTTTGAAAATTACCTCAGTACCTAGAGTCTTTAACAGATTGCAGGTATTCTAGGCCAGTACTCAATCCAAGATGAAAGAAATCAGAAGTATTCCACACATAAAGGGTACATGTAAGAATGCTTAGATTATAAGAAGTGTTCCCATTTCTTTCTAGACCTGAACTTGGAAATTATGTAAGAGAAAGAGGCTTTATAATTATTCAGAGATCTTGAACATATTTTTCTCCTTTTGATATCTACAGATTCTACCAAGCCCTATAATTCCCCATTTTTTAATTTTGTTTTATTGCTTAAAGTATTACAAAGAGTATTATATATGTCTTTTTTTTCTCCCCTTGACCTTCCCCTGGACTCCCATACTCCCCAGTGTCTTGTGTCCATTGGTTATGCTTATATGCATACATACAAGTCCTTCAGTTGATCTCTTACCCCCCAACCCTCCCCGGCCTTCCCGCTGTAGTTTGGCAGTCGATGCTGCTCTGCCTCTGTATCTATTTTTGTCCATCAGTTTATAATGGTCTTAATTATCCATAAATGAGTGAGATCATGTATTTTTCTTTCATTGACTGGCTTATTTCACTTAGCATAATGCTCTCCAGTTCCATCCATGCTGTTGCAAATGGAATGCTCTCTAGGTTCATTCATGCTATTTCAAAGGGTAAAATTTCCATCTTTTTTACAGTTGAATAATATTCCATTCTGTAAATGTACCACAACTTTTTTATCCACTCATCTACTGATGGGCACTTGGGCTGCTTCCAAATCTTGGCTATTATAAATAAGGCTGTAATGAACATAGGGGTGAATATATTCTTTTGAATTAGTGTTTCGGGTTTCTTCTGATAAATTCCCAGAAGTGGAATCACTGGGTCATAAGGCAATTTCATTTTTAATTTTCGAGGTAACTCCATACTGTTTTCCACAGTGGTTGCACCAAGCTGCATTCCCACCAAGAGTGCACTAGGGTTCCCTTTTCTCCACATCCTCACCAACACTTGTTTGTTGATTTATTGATGACAGCCATTTTAACAAGTGTGAGGTGATATCTCATTGTGGTTTTAATTTACATTTCTCTGGTGATTAGAGATGGTGAGCATCTTTTCATATGTCTGTTGGCCATCTGTATGTCCTCTTTGGAGAGGTGTCTATTCAGATCCTTTGCCTATTTTTTTAATTGAATTGTTGTTGTTTTTTTTGGTGTCGAGTTTTATAAGTTATTTATAAATTTTGAATAATAACCCCTTATCATATGTATTATTGGTGAATATGTTCTCCCATTCAGTGGCTTGTCTTTTCTGTACAAAACTTTTTGGTTTGATGTAGTCACATTTGCTTAGTTTTTCTTTTGTTTCTCTTGCCAGAGGAGAAAAACTATATTGCTAGGAGAATGTCTAAGGCCTTATGGATTTTTAAAGGCAGGAATTTTAGGGAGATCTTAGGGGTGGATCTCAATAGAGTATTCATCAGCTTTCCAGGTGTGTGCTTTCAGTGTCATGGTCTCTACACATTGGTTGGCACCAGGGCAGGCGATCATTCAACTAATTGGGCCTGGTTGCAAAGAATAAAGCAGAAAGGATATTCAAGTAGAATCTGCAGACATTGTGTAATTATTTCTGGCATTACATTTCTCATCATTCATAACCTGATAGCCATTTATTACAGATACTTGGAGACACCGAAAATTGCCACAATCCAATGAGAATTATCGGGGTGTTTCATTAACAAGGATCAAATTGATGCCTCACAAAAAGGAGAAATTGACAGACACCGCCTCAGGATGATCTTACATTAAACCTGGACTCCTTTGGGCCTTTGAGCCTTTTTTAAATCTCTTGAGCATTTTTAAATAGAAATAAATTCCGGCTTCAAAAAAAAATTGCAGATAATCCTGATGTCAGCATGGTGTGGCCCAGCCTGACCTTGTGGCTTTTCTGGACCTGGAGCTGAAACACAACCGAAGCCTAGATGTTATCTCCAGGGCTTAATGGTTAAGGGAGTTTTCATGCAAAGGTTTACATGGGGGTCGTATGAGGCTATTCTCTGGTCCCCTTGTTCTTCCTTTAAGGGAGAGTACCACATGACTAGATATGAAAGGTTAGGGGTCTACACTGCATGACCAGCAATATGAGAGGGGAAGAAAGGCATCTGTCTAACTGCCTATTGCTCACCACCAAAGGGTCTGATAGAAGGAGACGACTAAATCGGGTTTGTGTTTTGAGACAATTATTCTAAATCCAGTGTGGAGCATGGCAGTGGGGGATGACTATTGGAGGCAAGATGAAGTTGCCATATGTTCTGGTTTGTCCAGGATAATCCCAGCACAGGCCTTTTGTCCTTGAGTAATTACTCCTAGTGAACCTGCAGTAGATGCTCAGACTTTAACATTTTCTTGTGTGCCAGGCGACCACCAATTTCCAGTTGTCAGTCTCTGTATATCTATGCCCGAGAGTTTCTTTCTTTTTCTTTCTTTCTGAAAACACTTTACCCCACAAACATGGGGAACTAGAAGTGCTAAGAATTAGTATCCCTGGATAGCTGCCCTCAAACAATGACGGATAAAAATTAACTAATACTTAAGCAATGATATAATTCCAAAAGACATATTTTACATTGTGCCCAGTATGATTAAGCTTCAGTCACCAGAGGAAACTAGCTTAGTGACATCTCTTTCTTGCATCAGTTTTCCATTCCTTTATTTATGCTTCCTGCAGCCCCCATTAAATAACTATCACAGGGTCTCCGTTATAAGGAGGGCAAACTCAAACAATTGAAATCAAAAGTAGTCTTAGAAAGTGATTCCTAAATTAAGTTTCTAGAACTGGATTGCTAGGCAGATAGATGGAAATAAGAGCTTTATAGTAAGTGGAGTGGTGCTATGGACTGAATGTTCATATCTCCTACGATTCCTATGCTGAAATTTCATCCCCAATGAGATGGAATTTGGAGGTGGAGCCTTTGGGAAGTAATTAGGTCATGAAGATGAAGCCCTCATGAATGAGATTAGTGACTATGTAAGAAGAGACATGATAAAGATACTCTCTCTAGACCATAAGTACATAGCAAGACGCTGGCCATCTACAAGCCAGTAAGTGGGACTCACCAGATACCAAATTTGCTGGCATCTTGATTTTGAACTTACTACCCTTCAGAATTGTGAGAAATTAATGTTAGTCATTTAAACCACCCAATCTATAGTATTTTTTATTACAGCCACTGAAACTCAGACACATAGTAATTATGCCCAACTTGCTGTAGCATCGAGTAGCTTAGAATATGACATGCAAAATAAGATCTACACTGTAGGAAAAGCCAAGGAGAAGTCCTAATAATTTTGACCCCAGAAGCCCTGGATATGATAAGTCAGAAGCCATAATAAAGACATTAGTGCCACTTTCAAAACTTAAATGGCGGTGGTCATACCTTTATTTATCTCACTCATCCATCTCTTTCAAAAACTCGGTAAGTCATTGCCTTCAGTAGGACTACCATAAACTTAAGTGGCAGCTGCAATGGTCACTGCTATTCTGGGTATATTTAAAGTACAATAACAGATTTATAATATATGTAATATAGACAATACCAATGCCAATTATGACAGAAATTAATGAGAACACCCCCACCCAGATCAATAACCTCAAAGCAAGCACCTAAGCTATTGATCTGGCAAATGTGGCCTTTTCAATTTCCATTATGAAGAAAAATCGGTATCCCGCTGTTATTTTCATTTCCCACATGAAAATGACAGTGGGAGGCATTCATAAGACAAACAGTAAGGTGTTCATAGCCTTGCCCCTGGGCTGTGTAATAATTGTTTCCTTTGTCACAGAGGACTTTGATTATTTGGACATTCTACAGAATGCTAAACTGTCTGACTATATGTATAATATTCTGTTAATAAATGGGGATTTTACTCGAGATGCCCTGGTAAGACACATATTCATCAAAGGATGGAAGATAAAACCTTAAAAGCTTCAGGTACCTGCCAAATCAGTGAAATTTTTAGGGATTTATTAGAATGAAGTAGTATTCTGAGATACCCCTCCAAGGTAAAGTAAAGATCTTCTACCCTACTTCTTCCCACTAAGGAAAAAAAAGCAATGTTTTGTAGTTCCTTTCATGTTATGGAGGCAGCACATAAATTGAGAATAATGTTCCAGCTAATTTGTCAGTCGATTCAGAAAACTGCCAATTTTGATGAGAAGCCAGAGTAACAAAGGACACTCCAGCAGAAGTTAAACAGTTCTACTGTTTGTTGATATGACCCAGTGATCCCATGTTGCTAGAGGCATCTGTGGTGGATAAGGTTACCACGTGAACTATTTGGGAAGTCCCAGCAGAAATGTTGGAGTAAATATTCTAGAATTTTAGATGGATAGCATGTGGTCTGCAGCAGAGAACTGTTCAGAATTTGAAAAACTGCCTTGAGCATGCCCCTAGGTCCTGTTATTTAACCACAGGAATGAAATGCCTTTGCATTGAGAGTTTCCCATAATTATCTGGGTATTGTCAGACCCATGAACAAAAATATATCAAACGATGAAGATAATATACTCATGAGAGGGTCCAAGAAAAACTATAGGGCACATATAATCACATAAGCATGCAGTTCAGCTCATAATGGGTAGACTCATTGTGTTGATGGTAGCTAAAAATGTTACCACATTTTACTCACACTTAGAAGTGGCCTTGGAAGAAAGTTGGGTGAAATCTTCACAATGAGTAGAGAGAGTGCTGAGTGCCCATGAACTTGATGTTGAAAGAGAAACAGTCTCATATAAGGACATGAGTGTTTTCCTGAGCAAAGAGAAATGATTAACTGGTTTGTTGAGGTCCTGGAAAGAACACAATTAAATAATTGCAAACAAAGGTATCTAAAGATTTATCCATGGGAGTGGCTATGAAGTGTGATGATATTTGTTTTTCATGTTAGGGCCCACTAAAGAACACTGCACAAGTAGGCAGAATAATTCTCCTAGCAAAGATCAGCCAGCCTTTACTCTTGGTCACACTAGTGTTTACACAGTGGATGGATCATGGTTGCAGGAATGAAGGCTATGCATCAGGTTAACATCATTGGCTCATTCTCATCAAGGTCAATCCAGTTAATGTTTGACCTCTCAGTATCAAAGATCAACACTAAATTCTAGATATGGTACTACACCTGAAGAAAACTATCCAGATAGAGCAGTTGATTTAATGGAATCATTCCATCCTGGAAGGGGTCAGTGACTCATCTTTATAGAGTTTCAGTCAAGCCCACACTCCGTGGGATTGTGGAGTGATTTATCATGATGGGGTCCCAGATAACAATGGGAAGACATCACTTTATGGGAAAGGAGATGTGACCATGGGCACAATACTATATACTCCATAATCCAGGAGTGGTTTTTCTGATAGGTTATTGGAATTTTTTTTAAAAGCACAGTTGAAGGATGTTCTTGGGAATGACAAACTACAGAATTGGAGTGCCATTGGGTGGTATACTTTGAACAAATGGGCATTATATTGTGCTGCATACTAATAGATATTTGTTTATTTCGAGGGGACAATAAATGAGAAGTGAAAGAAAGAATGACATTTTTCAACATTACTCTCAATGATCCATTTTAGAATATTGTACTTTCTGCCTCCACAAATTTAGGCTCTGTTAAAATGGAGGTCCTTGTTCCTAAAGCAGGCACATTTTTACTTTCAGACAAGTAGGAGCTCCACTAAATGTTAAGTTTCAACTTTTATTTGGCCATGTTGGGTTTATCATTCCATACATTAGCAGGCAAAGAAAGGAGTAACTATGTTGACAAGGATAATTTGCTATGATTATCATTAGGCTTTGAGATTGCAACTATATTATAACAAGGTAGGGTGTATCTGGGACTCGGGTGAATAACTGTGGCATTGCTTGGTGCTTCCTAAGTAATGTAATAACTGTAAATGGGCAGTTGCAGTAAACTTGATCTGACAAAGATGTTATTATGAGGTTCAGAACTTCAGAGGCAACAAAAAATACCAGTTTTGTTCCTGAGACCAGTTGGAACAACTTGTACCGCTCGTTCAACTTGTCCCACTGTTATAAGTCTTTTCATTTCATTTTGAAAAATACTATGTATAAGCAATGAAAAGATGGAGTCAGTTTTATGTGAGGAGCAAATTAATCTGAGCAGTACAAAAGGTGACTGCAACAGCCATCAAGAGGTTCCTGCATGTACCTCTTAGACCATATTATTTTGGTGCAAAGTTATTTCCAATCATCAATATCTGCATTTCTGTGCCTGAGAGGTTATGTTGTTGTTGTTTGGAACCGAACTATGGAAGTAATTTGTTCTCTATTTGCCACAAGTACCAAGAAATAAACATCCTTCCAGAAAAGTCCATGACCAATGACTTACAGGAATTGGTATATAAATGTCCCTTCAAGAGAAATAATTTCATGCTGTCTTACACCACTTTACATCACTTCCCTATGAGATTAAGATATGTTTATTTTCTATGATAGATAGGAAAAAATGTTGTACTTTACTTTCCAAATAAACTATTTGCCCTGATTATTTTGTTTGTTTCTGAACTTACTTCTTGGAGACCCAAATAAAGATCATGTGCTTTTCATATGGATATTTGGCAGAGACAGTCATTCCATTAGGAAACCCAAAAATAAGATAAGGATGATTGAGAAAAGTCCTCAATTTCATTTTACTCCAAGAGTTGTTAGTTACTTTCACATACTGAAGACATATATATATATATATATATATATATATATATATATATATATAGTATAGATTCTAGAACATGTGTTCTATATCTGTATTCTTAGAGATTTAGAATATAGATATAGTGTAAGAATAAAAGAATATATGTGTTCAATCCTGACCAGGTGGCCAAACAAAGTTTCTCTCACACATTGATGTTTCTCTTTCTCCCTTCTCCTCTCTCTAAATAATCAATTAAAAATATATATGTGTTCAGAGAAAGAGTCTGGACTACAGAAAGAGTTCTGGACTGGAGATATACATTTGTGAGTCATAGGTATAAATATGCTAACTGAAGATTTGAGTGACATGTTCTAGAGAGGAAGGGAAGTATGCAGTGGCAAAAGGAGAGGATCTAAAATTGTCTTATAGAAACTTTGATATTCAAATAGTTACGGAAAGGAGGATGGAGCTACATACTAAGCATAGAAAGAATATTTATAATGTTGGAAGAAAAAACAAGAGTGCTAAAGGGAAATGACTGTTTTAAGGTGTGTTAGACATTTTCAAATGCTAATGAGATATCTAGTAAAATAATAACTGGAAAAATAACAGTTTTAGAAAATTGAGATTCTGGGAGACTGAAAGAACAGTTTTAGGGGAGGGAAGGAATTGGAACTCAAATCTGAGGTTTGGCAAGTGATTGATAGTTTCACAAAAGGAGGCTATGGATATTGACAACCCCTCCTAGAGGTTTGTGTGTAAATGAGGAAGAGAGCTAGGGAAGTTGATTTTGAAGAGGAAGGAGAAAATGGGTGACTTTTTTTATTTGTTCCAAATTTATAACCAAGACATATTACTCTTCCAACCTATTTTTCTTTAACATTTATTACTAATATCTACTATTATTACTGCCATCTTTCAAGGCTCCTTGAGATGATAGTACCATTTTTAATTTACTTTTATATATTTTACTCCTATATGGAATGAGTTTTCAACTCCTGGTCCTTTTGCATATTATACTTTTAAAATATATATATTTACCTTTCTTCTATATACTGTCACTTAATTTCCTCTTTTTTATTTTTTTGACTTTTATTTTTATTTTTTTATTTTTTTAAATTAAATCTTTATTGTTCAGATTATTACAGTTGTTCCTCTTTTTGCCCCCCATAGCTCTCCTCCACCCAGTTCCCATTCACCCTCAGCCCTTTCCCCTCCCCCTGTCCTCATCCATAGGTGTACGATTTTTATCCAGTCTCTTCTTGTATCCCCACACCCTTTTCCCCCAAGAATTGTCAGTCCACTCTCTTTCCATGCCTCTGGTTCTATTATATTCACCAGTTTACTCTGTTCGTCAGATTTTTTATTCACTTGATTTTTAGATTCACTTATTGATAGATATGTATTTACTGTTCATAATTTTTATCTTTACCTTTTTCTTCTTCCTCTTCTTAAAGAATCCCTTTCAGCATTTCATATAATGCTGGTTTGGTGGTGATGAACTCCTTTAGCTTTTTCTTATCTGTGAAGCTCTTTATTTGACCTTCAATTCTGAATGATAGCTTTGCTGGATAAAGTAATCTTGGTTGTAGGTTCTTGGTATTCATCACTTTGAATATTTCTTGCCACTCACTTCTGGCCTGCAAAGTTTCTGTTGAGAAATCAGCTGACAGTAATATGGGTACTCCCTTGTAGGTAACTGATTGTTTTTCTTTTGCTGCTTTTAAGATTCTCTTTGTCTTTTGCCGTTGGCATTTTAATTATGATGTGTCTTGGTGTGGTCCTCTTTGGATTCCTTTTGTTTGGGGTTCTCTGTGCTTCTTGGACTTGTAAGTCTACTTCTTTCACCAGGTAGGGGAAGTTCTCTGTCATTATTTCTTCAAATAGATTTTCAATATCTTGCTCTCTCTCTTCTTGTGGCACCCCTATAATTCGGATGTTGGTATGCTTGAAGTTGTCCCAGAAGCTCCTTACACTATCTTCATATTTTTGGATTTCTTTTCCTTTTGCTTTTCTGGTTGGGTATTTTTTGCTTCTTTGTATTTCAAATCTTTGACTTGATTCTTGGGATCCTCTTGTCTGCTCTTGGATCTCTGTATATTATTCTTTATTTCAGTCAGTGTATGCTTAATTTCTAGTTGGTCTTTTTTCATATCCTCCAGGGTCTTACTAAATTTATCGGCAGTTTCTAGAAAATTCTTGAAAACTTTAAAAGTGTGATTTTGAACTTTATATCCAGTAGTCTGCTTTCCTCCATTTCTGTCATTTGTGACTTGTTTCTTTGTCTCTGAATTTTTTATGCTTCCCTGTGTTGATAGAGTGGCTTTGTGTGCTAGGTGTCCTATAGGGTTCAGTGGCTCAGCCTTCCGAATTACCTGAGGTACACACTCTTGGTGCACCCCTTTGTGGGCTCAGTGCACAGTCTTGTTGTAGTTAAGCCTTGATTGTTGTAGGTATCACTGGGAGGAATTGACCTCCAGGCCAATTGGCTGTGAGAATCAGCTGTGTCTACAGTGGGAGTACTTCTGTGCTGGAGACACCCTTCTGAGGCAAGACTTTCTTCAGTGGGGCTTTGGTGCTCCCTGAGTCTGCCCCCTGAGTGTGTCCCTTATGGATCTGAGGAGTTGTAATCTGGATGGTCCCACTCTGATCACTGGGTACACTGGCTCTTGGATCTCTAAAGAGGTGCTAATTTAGCCTCTGCCTGAGGCTACCCAGCAGGAGCCAAGGAGAGATCTGCAGATTCCTCTTTTTTGTTTGGGGTTTGGAGGTGCCCAGATGAGGCCCCGCTGTGAAGCAATGCAAGCTGCTGTGGGGCCTTGGGCCTTCTTTTGGATGTTCTGTGTCTCTCTGACCCAGCTGCAGTTTGTTAAGTAATTTTAGATTGTAAAGGGCCAGGCCACTCATATGCAAAAGCCTCTGCCACAGCTTGGGTGCGGCGGGGTCTCAGGGAATCAACAGGACAGAGCAAACAGCTATGGCTGACCCTCAGCCCTGCCCTAAGAGGCCCCGGGTCTCAGTGTCCAAGGTAATTGCTGCAAGCACCTCTGAGAGAAAGCCACCCTTGAGCTCCGAGTTCTGCCCGCTGCCAGATAGTCTAGTTTCTCCCTGTATGAGTCTGTTTCCCCAGAGATTTCCCAGAACTGGAGTTCAGAGCAGTCAGGGGCTTGTGACTCCCTCCTGATTGTAAAAGACAGCCGCGTCCTCAGTTTCCAGCTCTTTCTGCATGAGCTTCAGTACCTCTGCACTTTACTTCTGTACCTCCTCTGAGTCTCAGTGTGCTTTTCTCTTTCCTTCTAGTTGTAGGATTTCCACTCAGCCAGCCTTCCTGTAGTTCTGGATGATGTCTGTTTTGTCTTTTAGTTGTATTTTTGAAGTTATTTTGGGAGGCAGCAATTTCTGGTGTTTACCTATGCCGCCATCTTGGTTTCTCCACTTAATTTCCTCTTAATAGGACTCTTCCTTATCATTGATGTCAGAGTATAAACACTGAATTATAGACATGACAATCCTCTATAATAAGAGAGGGATATGCCAATTAACCCTGATATGCTTATTAGTCATGACCATATATGCAAATTAGTCATGGCCAGTATGCAAATTGACCATCACTCAAACACACAAGATGGCCACCCCCATGTGGCCACAAGATGGCCGGCAGGGAAGGGCAGTTGGAGGATTAGGCCAGCAGGGGAGGGCAGTTGGCGGAAACCTGGCCTGCAGGGGAGGGCAGTTAGGGGTGACTGCAGGGGGGGGGCAGTTGGGGGCAACCAGGCCAGCCATGAGCAGTTAGGCATCAATCAGGCCGCCAGGGGTGTGTTTAGGTGGCAATCAGGCTGGCAGGCAGAAGCAGTTAGGGCAGCCGTGGGCAAACTATGGCCTGTGGGCCGGATCCGGCCTGTTCAGCTGTTCTATCCGGCCCACGGAGCAGAAAGAGCGGAGGGTTCTCTTGCTCTCCCCTCCGCTCCTTCACCAGCAGCAGTGTTAACATGGCAACGTCAGGAAACACGGCCGCAGCTCCTTCTCCTGAGTCCAGTTTAAGAACCCATTGTGGCCCTCGAGTCAAAAAGTTTGCCCACCCCTCAGTTAAGGGCAATGAGGCAGGCAGGCTAGCAGTTAAGAGCCAGCAGTCTTGGATTGTGAGAGAAATGTCCAACTGCCAGTTTAGGCTCAATCCCACATGAGCCTAAACTGGCAGTTGGACATCCCCCAAGGGATCCCAGATTTGAGAGGGTGCAGGCCAGGCTGAGGGACACCCCATCCCCTGTGCATGAATTTCGGTACCGGGCCTCTAGTAAGTCCAATAAAAGCCTTCACAAATTACTCAAATTATTTAAATGGTATTTAATGACTCTAACCTAATTCATGCATTCTCATATTATCATCTCTCACAAATGATATTCAATTTGCCACTTCTATACCTTTATTTATATTGTAATTCTCATATAATGCCTTCTTTCAATTACCCATAAATAGAGATTCAAGCTTTGTAGGTCCTGAAGCTTTTATAAATTAGGCCTGTTTTTTTTTTTTTTTAAAAAAATAAATACTACAAATTGAAAAAAATAGTTATGAATGTAGGTATTTCTTTAGCATGAAAAAGAAACAGAAACATAATAGAAATTTTTAAAGCTGACACACTATAAACATCACAAGTTTAAGAATGATAACAATATTTTTTGTTAATTAATTGCTTGACATGCAATATTTTTTATATGCATCTTTCTTGGATATGTACTCATTGATCAACTTTTCATATGATAATAATGTTGTAATTCTAGTTTCTTTGGAGAGATTACAATGACACTTAAATATTTTCTTTAGCACAATAACTGAAATTTTTATTATTAAATGTTGACTTGCACAGTTTAATATGCAATACCAAAAATTGATTTATTTTTATTTACAGTACTCCTGAAAGTTTGATTATTCAAACAGAGGACTTCTAAAAATTTTTACTTTATATAAATCTTGTAAAAGCAAAGAAAGAAAACCCAGTTTGGCTTTTTTATCATTGCATATTCCATATTACTAATTAGTTTCCTATCTATATATATAAAATGCTAATATGCAAATAGACCAAATGGCGGGACAACTGAACAACTGAACAACTGAACAACTTGTTGCTATGATGTGCACTGACCACCAGGGAGCGTGTGTAGAACATGGTGGGCATTGGCTGTGGCGTGATGGTGGAGCAGGTGAGCAGGGGCGCTAGTCGCTATCATCAGTGTGAGCCTCTGGTGATTACTGAAAATTATTTGCTCCCGTGTGCCATGGTCCCACGCAGCGATTGCACCTGCTGCCGGTGCTGGCCCTGTTTGCACCTGCAGCTGGTGCTGGAGCCATCGCTCACACCCGCTGCCGGTGCCTAGCGCCGGTCCCAATTGCTTGGTGCTGTCAGTGGTGTGAGTGGTGGCTGTCAGCCCCGATTGACTCTGAGGGCTTTTCCACCTCCCCCTGCTCCTGAGGGGTGATCAGGGCAGCAGCCACCACTTACACCTGTTTCTGGCGCCAGCCCCGCTCACACCCACTGATGGTGCAGAGCTATTGGGGCTGGTGCCAGAAATGTGTGGGAGCGGCAGGGGCAGCAGCAGGGCTGCTGGAAGACAAGGGACCAGGGTCCACGATGGAAGGGGCCTGTCAGGGGCACGAAGGATGGGCTGAGACCCGCCCCTGTGCCCACCACAGCCTCACGACCCACAGTTCTTTTCAAGGTGCACGAATTTGTGCACTGGGCCCCTACTCAGAATATAATGCCCATTTTAACTGTGCATTGAGGTAGATTATTATCTTTCACTTACAATTTTTCACAATTATTTGATGCTTAAATAAAATTTCCACACACTGTCTTCTGGTTCCGCATCCTATAGCTCCTACACTAACCATGTACTTGTAGTGTTCACTATGATCAGTAAAACTAATGACCCTCCATTTTCATGTCCTAACACTAGTTATGTTATCTGCACATTAAAGGGAGGAAAAAATCTTCCTGGACTATTTTTACATCAGTGAAGTTGTTAATAAGTTTACACAGAAGTGTCTGTGCACCACACAGTTATTTCATTATACCCCAAATAAAAGTATTCCCAATTCAGCTTTCCCTTAACTAGATTCCAAAATGTTCATGTTCACTCCAGCACAACATGAAACAAGAGGAATTGCGACAAAGGGAAATCAGGGTGAGAAGAGAAAACAATTGTTTTCTCACAGCGGTTCAAAATTGCATTACAGAAAGATCTTACCCAGTGAGAATACGGTCTTGCAAAAACTCCTCCACGTAGGGCTTTGAAAGATTCAATGCAAGCAGGAGGGCTGATGCTTAATTTCATAGTAAACCTGGCTCTTAAATAATCCATATGTTCTACACATGCATGACCTGGATTTTCCTGGCCTGTAAATTACTGTTTCACTGCCACTCTTCCTTTGAAGAAGACATAATCTCTCCCTGCCCTGAACTACCATGACAGTTTGTTTCTACTTTTTCTGTAAGATATTTCTCTCCTTGCTCTGAGAGAGGGAGAGAGGGAGAGAGAAAGAGAGAGAGAGAGAGAGAGAGAGAGAGAGAGAGAGAGAGAGAGAAGGAGAAAGAGAGAAGGATTTTGTTATCTTTTAACAGGGTACTGACTAGGGTTAGGGATACACACACACACACACACACACACACACACACACACACACACACTACAATCTCTCTGAGAGTGTGGCCTCTGTTTAACAGATTTAATTAATTGTCCACAATAGACTCAGCATTTAGTGTCAACTTGAGTGGCTATGCAGTAAAATATTAAATAAATAAAAATATTAAACTTGAGCACGATGGAAAAAAGGTCCAAAGAAACAAATCAAATGAATAATTTTAAAAATAAGCAGTAAACAAATGCATCGGTACTAGAAATAAAAGCACCTCTTTAGCCTTAAGAAAAACACACAAATTCACGGAAGCCTGGGGCTAATACAGTGAGTAATTCCTTAGTTTTCTATGGTCTTAAACCAAAAATCTTGTTTTTAATATGTACTTAGGATAAGGTATTTCTTCTCTAAATCTAACAGGCAGTAAGGGTACACCCCTTTGGTAATATATACACTGAACTGTGTAAATATAATGGAAAACCAACTGTATCAGTTAAGATAAGCCAAGTAATGCTACAATAACAACTGGCACAAGAATCCCAGGCACTTACAGTAACAAAGGTTTATCTTTCTATTTAACACTATAAGGCCATCTTAGGATGGCTGTGGCTCTGTTTCATGTCATGGTCACTTGGGGACCTGGGTTGATAGAACGGCCTCTGCTCAGTACAACACTGCTCATTATGACATTGGAGGAAGAGACATGCCAGCTCTTGCACTTCTGCCCTAAAGTGATACGCATCTCGTCTGCTTATATTTTATCAGTCAAAGCAAATCTCAAAGCTGCTACAAAGTTCACCAGGGCACCATCCTCTCACATGAAGAGGCACAGCAGGGACAGAGACTGGAACACTTGATAAAGAGTATTATAACCTACCATACTAATGAACTCCATTTTATTCATGTCAAAATCTTGCCATGACCCTTAATTCCTCTTTCAAAAATAGCACTATAACTTGGATTTTTATAAAAATCCAAGTACTTTTCAATTTTAAAACATCCATTAAGATTCCAATAGATTGATCCCCACAAAAGGTCAATAGTATTTGAGTGGCAATTTAAAGCTTTCAAAGTACTTTCAAATAAATATATCACTTAGTCTTCCTAAGTACTCTATGAAAACTTGAGCTCATGAACTGTGATCTTAAGTTCACCCATTATTTTCATTGACCCATAGTGCTCTATGTCCAAGCTAAAAAGCAAACAAACAAAAAAACCTCCTACATACCTATGCATTTTATATCCTTTACATTTGTTATGATTTGAATTAGATCATATTAAACTTATTTGAAGAATTCTTCAATTCATCTGAATTTCCTTTACGTTTTCTGTTGTGTTCTTTCATTTTTACCCCATCTTGTGCCAACTTTTGCTCTTTGTAATCATCCATTGTTATTAGCCGACCCTACAGATGAACTTTTCCTGCTACTCTCTTAATTTTCTTTAAGTAGGTCATTGCTACATGATAATTATACTGCTTTCTTAAATAATTCTGGATCTCATTTCCCAACCTCATTCTATTTATATGCTCTGCATAGGAAATTTAGATACGTACCATTATGAATGTTAAAGCTCAAAGAAACCCTTGAGTTCATGAAACTCTTTTAACAGAAGATAAAATAAGCTGAGAGAGAGAGAGAGAGAGAGAGAGAGAGAGAGAGAGAGAGAGAGACACTTGCTTGAAATATGAAAGCTAGTAAGCTAGTTAGGGATGTTAATAGCACTATAACTCAGGTCTTTGAATTTCTGATACACTACTATCTCCAGTGTTGTGCATATACTTTACTTCATGAACTAGCAAGTCATTATTGACCTTGGGCTGTAGAATTTTTGGATATTCCCCATTTGCAGCAGGCTCACTCTTTGCCCTTCTCCTGCCCTATTCTGTGTATGAAGGTCATCCTGTACATGGTCCTTTGGCTTCTATTTAGAGTTCAGCCAAAGGGACACACTGGTATTAGCTGAGACACTGGAAAGAGTGTGAGTTCTGTGTTTGAGTTCCTCCGGCTCCCTACATATCAGCCATGGTTGGTCCATGGCTGCACTTTTCCAGTGTCTGTGATAGAGTTCCTCTGTCCCAGCTACAGCTACATGTGTAACTGGGATCTAGTGACTATTTCTTGTATTTATTGTTTCAGGATCAGGGGCAGTGATGACTTCCTGCATTGCTAGATTTTTATAGTCTCTATGTCAACTTTTGCCCTTGGCAACAAGTTCCTGTTATGAACAACCATCTTGGTTCCTTCACTCCACCCACATCACTGTAAATAGTGTCTTCATTAAACTCTTTTCCCTTTCACTTTTGAGTGTGCCTCTATATCCTGCTGAAATCCTGACTGATACAGGGGCTATTGCTTTGATTTCAGCAAAGGGGCTATAATATGATATTTTTCTGTTAATAGAAGCTCTTTGTAGGGATAAGGGGGTTCTTCTTGTCCTGTTATTTGATTATCTGTATCTTTTCACAGGTTGGCTTTTCTGGAAGCAAACACTAAGATGAAGTCTGGAGTGCAAGTTATTAATTAAGGATGAACACCTGTGAAAGGAAGGGGTACAGAGGCAGAGTTGGCCAAGGAAGTCGAACTATAATGCAGGTCCCCAAAAGCTGTGAACAAGCTGCAGGAGCTCTAGATTGAATATTACTCTCAGAGATGTCTGACATTTAATTAAAATGTCTGGGCCTTTATATGTACCCTCCACAGTCAGTGGATGTCAGCTGCCCTAGAAAGGGAGTGATTAGCCAGTGGTTCTCAACCTTCCTAATGCCGTGACCCTTTAATACAGTTCCTCATGTTGTGGTGACCCACAACCATAAAAATATTTTTGTTTCTACTTCATAACTGTAATTTTGCTACTCTTATGAATCGTAATGTAATACTGATATGCAGGATGTATTGTCATTGTCCGTGACCCACAGGTTGATAACACTGGGATAGACATGGGAGCTCTCTGGAACTCCAGCAGTCCACAAGGGACTGACAGGTACAGCCTGTCTTCTCACCCTACAGGTTAGGTTGGAAAGCAAGTTATTTCTTAAAGGTTATCTGAATGGTGTATCTTTATCACACAAGTTAGCACACTTCTATTTGAATGTATATCATTATGCATATTCATAGGAATCCTATATAATAAAAGCCTAATATGCTAAGTGGTCGTCCATACAACCAATCAAAACGTAATACCCTAATGATATGCTAAGGCCACTCAACTGCTCATGATGACATTCACTGACCACCAGGGGGCAGACGTTCTGACCAGTAGGTTAGCTTGCTGCTGGGGTTCAGCCGATTGGGAGTGAGCAAGATGGGCCAGACATACCCAGGAGACCTCCCGTGGTCCCTCCCCTGCTGGTCAACCTCCCACTTCCCTGCCCGGCCCCAATCGTGCACTGGTGGGGTCCCTTGGCCTGGCCTGCACCCTCTCGCAATCCAGGACTCCTCAGGGAATGTTGGAGAGCCAGTTTTGGCCTGATCCCGCAGGCCAGGCCGAGGAACCCCACTGGTGCATGAATTTGTGCACCGGGCCTCTAGTACCAGATAAAATACAAGACATCCAGTCAAATTGGAATTTCAGATAAATAACAAATACATTGTATTATATGGCCCATGCAATATTTGAGACACCTTTATAAATAATAATGATTTTTTGTTATCTAAAATTCAAATTCAACTGGGTATTCTGGTGTATTTTTTTGTTTTATTTTGTTGTTTGGGTGTTTTGTTTTCAAAATCAGGCAACCCTAATATTAAGCAGGGTTTATGAAAAGCAGTTTCACATAATGTTTAAAAAATTCAGCCTCTGGACATTCAGAAAGCCAAGAGACATATGAAAACATGCTCAAAGTCACTAATCATCTGAGAGATGCAAATCAAAACAACAATGAGGTACCATCTCACACCTGTCAGACTGGCTATCATTAACAAATCAACAAACGACAAGTGCTGGAGAGGATGTGGAGAAGAAGGAACACTCGTGCACTGCTGGTGGGAATGCAGACTGGTGCAGCCACTATGGAAGACAGTATGGAGTTTCCTCAAAAAACTGAAAATGGAACTCCCATTTGACCCTGTGATCCCACTTCTAGGAATATATCCCAAGAAACCAGAAACACCAATCAGAAAGGATATATGCACCCCTATGTTCATAGCAGCACAATTCACCATAGCTAAGATCTGGAAACAGCCTAAGTGCCCATCAGTAGATGAATGGATTAGAAAACTGTGGTACATTACACGATGGAATACTATGCTGCTCTAAAAAGGAAGGAACTCCTACCATTTGCAACGGCATGAATGGAACTGGAGAGCATTATGCTAAGTGAAATAAGCCAGTCAATGAAGGAAAAATACCACATGATCTCACTCATTCATGGATAATAGAGACCATTATAAACTTTTGAACAATAATAGATACAGAGGCAGAGCTGTCTCAAACAGATTGTCAAACTGCAGCGGGAAGGCCGGGGAGGGTTGGGGGGCAGGAGGTAGGGGTTAAGAGATCAACCAAAGGACTTGTATGCATGCATATAAGTATAACCAATGGACATAAGACACTGGGGGATAGGGGAGGCTAGGGGACTGTCTAGGGCGGGGGGAAAAATGGACACATATGTAATACCCTTTGTAATAATTTAAGCAATAAAAATAAATAAATAAATAAATAAATAAATAAATAAATAAATAAATAAATAATTCAGCCTCTGGAATTGGACTGCATTAATAGAGAGCTTACCAGATTGCATCAATTCAGAGATTACCTATTTTATTTAGCAGCAGTTTAATTTTAGACACATTATTTAATCACTATGTACTTCAGATAATTCATCTTTAAAATGGGGGAAATAAATTCATAAAATAAATTAGTTAATAAAATAATTTTAAAATTTAGTGACACATAGTAAGTACTCAATTGCAATTATTATTTTCATTACATCTTTTCTGTTACACTAACACAATGCCATTTGATATACTGTTGCACAGTGCTATAGCATGCCTAAATATGATGGATTCTCTATTATCTAAAATATTAGAGGCCCAGTGGACAAAATTCGTGCACTGGGGGGTGGGAGTCCCTCAGCCCAGCCTGCCCCCTCTCACAGTCCAGGAGCCCTCAGTGGATGTCCTACTGGTTGCTTACTGTCTGGCAACAGAGGCTCAGAGCAGGCGCCCCGTGTGTGTGTGTGTGTGTGTGTGTGTGTGTGTGTGTGTGTCCACTGGTGGCTGCGGGGCGCTTGCCTAGGGGAATGGGGGGCTTACCTAAGGGTCCCTGTTTGGACGCCAGATTCCGGGGTCCAACCCCAGCAGGTCCAGGGGTCCCCAAAGGTGTGGACGGAGTCGGCAAAGAAGGAATGACACGGAGACAGCGTTCAGTTGATCAGCAGCCTAGCCAGGATCTCTAGTCAAGTTCTGGTCAGGATCTCCAGCGAAGTTCTGGTTAGGATCTCCAGCCAGGTTCTGTGTCCATGTTCTCTTGCTAGGTTCTCCAGCCAGGTTCTGTCCAGGTTCTCAAGCCAGGTTCAGTCACCAGGTTCTAGTCAGGTTCTCTTGCCAATTTCTATAGTCAGGTTCAGTCCACGATCTTTTGCCATGTTCTCTCGCTAGGTTCTGTCTCTAGGTTCTGAGGCCAGTTTCTGTGTCTAGGTTCTGTGTCTAGGTTCTGTGTCCTGTTGTCTTGTTACATCTGTATTTATACCAGTTGATTCCAATCCTATCAATCTCTATGCCAAAGGTTAGGGCGTTTCTTATCTCCATTCCAGGGAGTAAAGATTATGTAGCTTAAGCATGATTGTTCGTAGTTAAAGTGATTAATTACCTGCCTGGCACTTAGTTAAGGGGTTTTATTCCCTCCCTAACTTCAGGGGAAAATCCCTACCTGGGGAAACAACCTTTCTCAGAGAGGTGACCTTGGTTAAAACACATAGCGCCAAGAAGGTGAGCAAACATATTAAGAACAGTATGCCATATATGCCAGATCCCTTGAAATAGCAAGGATGGATCGGCTCCCGGCAGGTGGCTGCCCCCATTTGCACCACAGAGGCTCGGAGCAGGCACCCCGTGTGTGTGTGTGTGTTTGTGTTTGTGTGTGTGTCCACTGGGGGCCTTCCCCCAGCCACACTGTAGAGGTTTGGAGCAGGGGCCCCTCTGTGTTGATCTCTCAGGCTCCTGGCTGTGCCTGCATGTTGTTCTCTTCCTTGAGTGGCGGTCAGGGTGGGCGGTAAGCTTGGCTTTCTCCATCACCAGAGGCAACCCAAGCCTCCAGCTCTGTGGCCGCTTGGCTTCTCTGCTGCGGCCGCAGCAAGGCTTGGCTTCTCCACTGCAGCCTCAGCGGAGAAGCCAAGCCTCTTCAGTCTTTGGTCTTCAGTCTTCAGTCAGGCAGAAGCCTTCAGTCTTCACTCCACACCTGCATATGCAAATTAACTGTCATCTTTGTTGGGTTAATTTGCATACTCATCTGATTGGCTGGTGGGCATAGCACAGTGACACCAATTTGGATGTTTCTCTTTTATTAGTGTAGATAGAGTACCAGGTAAGCACACACTGTTCCAAAATACTATAAAGCCCTTACAAATAAGGCCTTGAGAAAAAGAAAATTCTGGCACAATGTGGCCCAGAATTGATAATGAGATAATTGAACAGTAATATGGTTTATAGAGATTGTGAAATTTAAACCGGGTCAGGAAGAAAAACTATGATTTTGACACATGAAGAAGATGGAGAAGCAGAAACACACTTGAAAAGAAGGAGCAATCAAATTTCTACCTAAAAGGTAAACTAGCTAGCATTCTCTCTTATTTTCCTTAAATAGACTAGAAGACACAGAAAATAGAGACATGAAATATTACCAAAACCAACATGGCAAACCACCCATGAAAACATCTGGGAAGAAGTGAACATAGATTGACTGAAAACCGGTTAGAAATACTTCATGCTTTTTTTCCTATTCTCAATACCTCATCTCTCTTAGAATTTTCATTTAAAAATAAATTTTAATTTTTGGCCCATTTGTTCTCAAATTTTACTTGTGATGAAAGTGGTAATCCAATGTCTGTGGGTTTTTTAAGATTTTTTTGTTTGTTTGTTTGTTTTTGAGATAGCTGTACTTCACAAGGGTGATTGTTAATTTGGCCAGGGTTGTCAGTTACTTTGTGAATATTTCTAGTGTCCCAAGATTTCCAACTCATTTGATGATTCACTACGAGGACCCAAGGGACTTAACATATGGTTGTACTCACTTATGACACTTAGAGCCACAGCTGGGATCAACTAGGAACAAGAAACAGGCAGAGTCGCCAGGAATCTGTGTGCAGGTTCCCCATGATCTCCTCCTCCTATCATGGGTCACAGAGAGTACACCCACCCATCAGCAGCACAAATACAGTGATGCCTGTGTGATGGTTTTTCCCTAGAAAATCTGTTTGAGACTCACAAAGTAAAGTTTGCAGTAGGGGCTGGTCACACAGGCATTCTTTGTTTAGGAACTATGATGATTTTAGTTGTTTTTTTTTAAAAAAGCATTCAAGGTTTTCACTGTGAATTACATTGTTTGTACAAACAATATAGGCACCAGGCATACAATATTATTATTTAGGAAACTAGAGGCCCTGTGCACGAATTTGTGCACAGGTGGAGTCCAGCTGGCCTGGCCCAATTGGGGCCAATCGGGCCAGGCTGGCCAGGGGGAGGGTCCACAGGTGGTTGGCTGGCTGGCCAGCCCCCAGATCAGGGTGGTGGGGGCCAATCAGTGGCCGCGGGTGGTTGGCTAGCTGACCCCTCCCCCAATCGGGGTGGAGGGGACAATTTGGGGAGGGGCTGGCTGGGGGGAGGGGCCCCAGGCAGTTGGCTGGCTGGCCCTGCCCCCTGGTAAAATGCCTGGTTGAGGGGATCATTTGCATATTAGCCTTTTATTATATAGGACTAGAGGCTGGTGCACAAAAATTTGTGCACTCGGGGGGTTGGGGGGGTGCTTCAGCCCGGCCTGTGCCTTCTCGCAGTCTGGGACCCCTCAGGAGATAACGACCTGCTGGCTTAGGCCTGCTCCCAGGTGGCAGAGGGCGGGCCCAATCCCTAGGTGCAGCCCCTGGTCAGGCTCAGAGCAGGGCCGATTGGGGAGTTGGGGCGCCGCCTCCTTCACACTCAAGGCAGGGTTGATGGGGAGGTTGCGGCGCGACCCCGTCACACACAGAGCAGGGCCAATCAGGGGGTTGGGGCTCTGCCCACCGTCACTCACAGAGTAGGGCCCATCAGGGGGGTTGGGTTCCGTATCCTGTCACGCACAGAGCAGGGCCCATCAGGGGGGTTGCGGAGCTCCCCCCTGTCATGCACAGAGCAGGGACCATTAGGGGGTTGAGGAGCTCCCCCCTGTCACTCACAGAGGAGGGCCAATAGGGGAGTTGGGGCACCGCACCCTGTCACACTCAGGGCAGGGCCGATGGGGAGGTTATGCTCTACCTTGTCACACACAGAGCAGGGCCCTTGGGGGGGGGGACGCCGCCCTCTATCACCCACAGAGCAGGGCTTATCAGGGGGTTGGGGCACCGCCACTGTCACACACAGAGCAGGGCCCGTGGGGGGGATTGGGGCGCTGCACCCTGTCACACACAGAGCAGGGTCGATCAGGGGTTTGGGGCGCCACACCCTGTCACACACAGAGCCGCAGGGCGATCAGGGGGTTGGGGAGCTCCCCCCTATCAGGCACAGAGCAGGGCTGATCAGGGGGTTGGGGCGCCTTCCCCTGTCACGAACAGAGCTGGGCGGATAGGGAGGTTGTGGCCCCGTCCCCTGTCACACACAGAGCTGCAGGGTGATCAGGGGGTTTGGGCGCTGCCCCCTTTCACGCTGATCCCGGTGCCAGGAGGCCTCGTGGCTCCGCTGATCCTGGTGCTGGGAGGCATATTACCTTTTTACTATATAGGATAGAGACTGGTGCATGGGTGGGGGCCGGCTGGTTTGCCCTGAAGGGTGTCCTGGATCAGGGTGGGGGTCCCCACGGGGGTGCCTGGCCAGTCTGGGTGAGGGGCTGAGGGCTGTTTTCAGGCTGGCGGGTGACGGAAGCTCCCATCCACTCCTTTTTTACTTTTTTTCTTTTTTTATTCTGGGCCAGCTTTAGCTCTGAGGCTTGGCTCCAGCTTTTAGGCCTCGGCTGCTGAAAGCAGGTATCTGGTTTGTTTGGGTTCTATAATCGAAACACTGTTTCAACTCCAACTCTGAGATCCCAGCTGGCTTAAAGCAGGTTTCTGGGGTTTTGTTTAGCTTCTATATTTGTAACAATGTTTCAAACTGCAAGCTCAGAGGCCGGCAAGGCAGGCGGGGAACGTTGGAATCCTCTGTCACTGAAGCAAGCAAGCCTCATGTTCGCTTCCAGCTGCCTGGCTGCCGGCCGCCATCATGGCTGGCAGTTAATTTGCATATCGCCCTGATTAGCCAATGGGAAGGGTAGCGTAGGTATGGCTAAATACCATGTTTCTCTTTTATTAGATAAGATACTTCAGAAGCCAAGTTCCCAGACACAAGCCAAGGGCCAAACTTATAAAATGCAGTCTACAGCCTCCTAGGTTAACGTTTCTCTGCACTGCCAGTATGTGAGCAAAGGACAGACCTCACGCCAAGCCCACACCCTGTGAGTTCAAGGGCTGGGGGTGGATTGAGCCCTTGGGTAGAGAAAACCTTGCATTAGTAATCCTCACTCCATAAAACAATTCTTTGGATTATAACCTCATTCATTATGCCTCAAGGACAAGGTGAAGATATCTCAGAAATGGCTATTGGGAAGCAACTGCCAGAGTTAATTAGTTCCCACATTGTTGCTCTCTTCTGCTAATGTGGTTGTAACTTTTGAGGGCACTTGGGCCAGAGGCAGAATTGCCGCAGTGGGAAGGCAGATGGTTCATCCCCACATAATGGCGATAGATGATCAATGGAAGAACCCTACATGTCTTCCCCCTAAGTTTTTCCTTTTACAGTGGGTCTTGTTCCTCCCCTTACCCTCACGGTAATTTCAAAGCAGCCATGCATCACCCAGGAATTTCTTATCATTTGTTCCTTTTCTTAGTGTTTTCCCTCTGTGGTTTCTCTGGGATTTCTTTTAGGGCTGGCATCCAGCAGTCCTACCACTTCAGCATCCTGTAGGAACTAGCTAGAACATTTTAAAACAATTTTTCTCTGTTTTTCAGGGTTAAAGCTGCGTGCATTCTCATTGTAACTCCTTGAAAAATACAGATAAAGACAAAGGGGAAAAAAGAAAATGAAAACTCACGCCCAACTCTACAGTAAAGAAATAATCACCGTTAGCAGTGTGTGGAAGATCTTGTCAGTAAGTTTTTGTTTCTCTTCTTGTGTGCCTTTTATTTGTAGTGTAATACTAATGCCAGCTTACCCTTGGTCTGCTGCTAAGTGATGGATCGTCTAAAAATACTTGGTGAAATGTATAACAATTCCTAACTGAAATCTATTTGTCTATGGGGTGGAGGAACCTTCAGAGACAGAACATAGTGTGACTACTATGGGGATTCAGATTCTATGGTTATAAGCAGAAAACTGATGGGACTATTTTAGAGAAGCCCATTAGTAGTAGAAGGAGTTAACTGCTCAGAAAAAAAAAAAAACAACAACAAATTTTAGAGTGAGAGAGAAGTAGGTATAAAAATATTAACTTGGTCCTAGCCAGTTTGGGTCAGTGGATAGAGTGTCAGCCTGCGAACTAATGAGTCACAGGTTCGATTCTGGTCAAGGGCACATGCCTGGGTTGCGTGCTCACTCCCCTGTGAGTGTGTGTGCAGGAGGTAGCCGATCAATGATTCTCTCTCATTCTTGATGTTTCTATCTCTCTCCCTCTCCCTTCCTCTCTGGAATCAATAAAAATATATTTAAAAAATATTAACATGATACTACTGTCCAAATCATAAAGGGGTGGTTCTGGGCTTAATATGGAATTGATCTGTAAAATCTACATTTGTATTCAGTGTCTCTTATCCTCATTTCTGAGAACTGTGAAAGGTAGGGGCACACTATAATAAATATTTCCCTAAAATGCTGAATGATCTACTTCACTGAACTATAAAACATATTGCTGTCCAATCAACACGGCCTGGCAACACTCTAGCAGAAGAGAATGGTTCTTTGATTCTACCCCCCAGATGCCCTCAGTTACAGGCTACCTTAGAGCTTTGTCATCAAGAGGTTCAAGAAATCAGTGCCAATGGGACCCTGCTCTTTCTGTTGTGCAGCTGAGTAGCCAGCAGTGGGGAAATGCTGTGCCTGGTGTGGCAGGAGACAGAGGCCAGGTGGAGCAATCAGAATGGCAGCCACGCGCACTGGGGACTGAGACGCCCAGCAATCAGCAACAGTATCCACTGGCCTGCTGCCCAGCAAGAGCCATAAACACAAAACTGTTACGCTCAGCACCTATTCGAAAAAACTAAATCCCCTCTTGAAAGAGTAGGAGACACGTAGCAAAATCTAGCTGGCATTACCTTGCTTGTGAGTCCAGCCAATGATAGGTGGTGGGCTTCTATTCCTAACAAGGCAAACTATTTTAAAAGATGAAATGCATGGGGCTCTTGGACACATGCTGTCGATACAAGTGTAGTACCTCCCACTTTTAGATGAGCTGTATGAAAGCAAGGAGAGTTTGCCCCAGAACCCTAGTTGAATTGGGGCCATACGTTAGGTCTCCTGAATCTCAAATCAAGAAAAATTATTTTATTCTATAGTGTTTCATATGAGATGTCTTGCTCTGTTATGGCTGAGCAGCAATGTGCTCATCCATTCTCAAGTGATGTAAAGCATTGCACCTAATCTGTACTCAAGAAAAAAAAATCTACTTCAATTAAAGAGCTGTTGTTTATACACTGACCAGTTATTTTGTTTATAGAAGATTTGCAATGTATTACCTTTTCCCTTCTCTCTTTCCTTCCTTCCTTTTTTTGCTCTTTCATTTGTTCTGTTTCCCTCCCAATTCATAGTCATATTATGGTATAATTCATTTCAACTAAATATATATGCACTGCTTCAGAAATGAAAGAAATGTAACAGTCTGAGGTATGTATATATACATATGTGTTTAATTTTTAATAGAATAATTAAATATTCTCATGGAAAGACAAACAGAAAGATGTACAATGAAACTGGAAAAAAGAGGCTCCTGCTTTGTTGGGTTATCTGAGTCAGTGAAAAATAAACACGAGCAGCAGAAAGACAGTAAAAACATGTTCTACTTTTATGGACTCTCTAACTTAACAGAAATGTTTTTGTTTTGTATAATTGTATTTCATTTAAGACTACATCTAAGTATAAAAGTAAATTTCTAAAGATAAATATTTACAAATGTTATGGAGAGTGAGGTGGGAGAGATTAAAAAAAATGGAGAGAGAAGGGGAGAGAGAATAAAAGAGAGTTTAAATTATCTTTTGCATTCTGGAACAAAAGTATTAATGAAAGAAATTTTGAAAAATTACAGAGCAACAAGTCAACGTTGGTGACTTGACAGATAACCAATGTTTTCTTAACTGTTTTATATGTGTTATAAATTGGTCTACATTTTTAGATAAAGAAGTTTGATAAGTTATTTTTGTTTCCAGCCCATTTTTTCCCCTTTGACTTTCAACTTATATGCAAGCCATTTAGGAGTTTAGTCACATGTTTACTTATTTTATTTATTGTTTGAGGTCCCCGATAAAAATCTACTTTTTAAGAGTACAGTGAAGATTACTTAAGCTAGAAGCTTCACATTTTATCACTGAACAAATCTATGCCCTGGTTTTTAATTCTTTAAGTATTTTTTACTATTAAAGACACAGAGTTATAAATATTTCATATTAAATGAGAACACCATTTTATCTTCCTGGTATTAATTAGTTGGCTAAAAATACAGTCGACTCAGGAAAAAAAACAGAGGCACAAAAGGTTTTTGTGAGATTTCTGGATATGTCTGTATATGGATTTTGTAAAAATATTTTATAAAATTATTTCTAAATTTTTAACAAAAAATTTGACCAAAAATAATATTTAAAATAAAAATAAATAAATGAAGAAAGGATGAAAAAAAAATCATGGGAACCCATAATTAACATAATATTTGTAATATATATGTATATGTATATATACATATGTGTTTAATTTTTAATAGAATAATTAAATATTCTCATGGAAAGACAAACAGAAAGATATACAATGAAACTGGGAAAAAGAGGTTCCTGCTTTGTTGGGTTATTGCAAAAGGCGAATCTGGGGACCGTCAATCCGCATGATCACGTTTTCTGGAGCAAATAGCACTGAGAACAGAAGGCGCTGCTAGGGTAAATGAAGCGTTGTCGAGCAGGCGTGGGTTTGCAGACAGGTGATGGCAGAGGCTCAATTCCATTGTGACAGAACAGTGTTTTGTTCACCTATTATAACCATTTCCTGTTAAAGGAGATTTAGATTCTCACATGAGCATTCTTGGCAAAGTGCTACCTAGGGTATTATAATAATCCGATCTGGAAGCGTTTAAGGCAGGGACCGAATGCACACCGACTCAGGATAAGCACAGTCAGAACTTGGAGGCAACAAAGACCCAAAACAGGCGGAATGAAATGAATTGCCTCTTTCAAAAAGATTAACTCTCTTCCTAGTTGATGCACTGCACTTTTGACTAAATGGACTATTTATAAATTATCATTTACTTTAAACATGTTATTTTTTTTCTTTTCTTTTGCTACTTTAATGTTAACTTATAGAAGTTAATTCAAACATTATAATTCAACTTAAAGATAAATATCACATGACCTCACTCATTTGTGGAATAGAATGAACAACATAAACTGATGAACAAAAATAGAACTAGAGTCATAGAACCATTGAACAGACTGTCCAACCTATGAGGGAAGGTGGGGGGCGGTGAAAGGGTAAGAGATCAACCAAAGGACTTGTATGCACGCATATAAGCATAACCGATGGACACAGATGGAGGGGGAGGGCGGAGGGAGGTGAGGGCATGTGCTGGGGGCAGCCGGGAAGAGGTCAATGGGGGAAAAAGAAATATGTATACTTTAAACGATAAAGAATTTAAATTAAAAAAAAGGAAATGGAAAGGCAAAAGAAAAAGCTGCAAAGGTGTACTGAGCTATTGATTAGGAATGTGGGACAATTTAGGTTTAAAAAATAAATACTATTTTCTGGTATATGAGAGTATAATTTGACATCTGTGAACTCTATTGTGTGCTCATCACCCAAAGTCTAGCTATTAACCAATGGTATCTCAATAAATTTAATTTAAAAAATTGACAAACAACATACACAAATAATATAAATTTCATTAAAAATGAAAATTAGACATCATTGCTTGTAATAAAATAAATTGAATTGTAAAAAAATCGCTATATTTTAAAGGAAGACTGTATTCCTTCATTCCAAGGAAGTCAAAGAATGTGTACCTTTTAGTAAGTGAGCCAACATCATTTGATTACTAATAACATAATTTAAATGAACTGTCTTCTTCTCTTTTGTATATTACAGGACATTAGGAGTCAGCATTAGCACCCTCTTCAGAAACTTAATTCAGTAGATATACCTATGTGACTCCCGCCTCCTATTCACCAGCTGCAACTTGGAAAATATAAAACGCATTTTAAATGTAATGTTCCGGATAATAGGGAGCATGAATTTTTTTCCATGTTGTTCCCATTAAGACCTCAAAAATTACTTGGAACAGATAAAATGCATAGTGAACATTTTACTGTAGAGTATTTCTACTTCTTCCATTATCAGTTTAATAACCCCAAGAACATATTCCTTTGCCTGAATTGTCCCTGGCTTGGGCAAACATGTTACACTAGTATTTTTGCTGCTATCGTTTTAAAACCATAGTACTGGTAGTCTCTATTTCCCTCATGGGCCACTAAGCCACTGTTCCACCTCTTTTTAGTTCTCTTATACACAGAATATTTGATTTTTTAAACAGCCTCATTCCTTATTCCATAATCTATCTACCTGTCCATTCACCTCACTTGTCTTCTTCCACATTATCTGACTTAATCTATTCACATAGGTTTATGAATATGTTTGTAAATGAAGCTACATGTCTGATTGACCAATATACCTGATTCTGAAAATACATCCACATGCCATTTGTTTTTACAAGTTTCTCTTGCCAAGTTCATGTTTATCTGTGCATTGTTCTATATCATTATCAGAAGACAGGCCTCTTTCCTTTGTGTGTGTGTGTGTGTGTGTGTGTGTGTGTGTGTGTGTGTGTGTGGAAGGTTATGTGTGGGTAAGAGAATGAAAGAAATCAGACATGAAAATATAGGCAAAAGTGAAATTATTGGATGGTGATCATGTTTTTACTATGATTTTGTGAAACATGAATGCATGAAAGAGAAACAAAATAGGGCAGGAAAATAGATTTGGTCAGGTGTGTGCATCTGCTGACATCCATCGATGCTTAATGCAGAGTCTTTACTCATAGATCTAAATAAATGCTTAATTGTAATCTTACTTTTAAATAATTATCATTAAACTAGTATTTGTATTTTGATATCCATGTAGTGAATGTTTCAGTTTATCTCCCAAGTTTGCTTCCCAACCTTTTTTTTTTTTTTTGCAAAAATTAATAAAATAACAACGACAAAACTTCTATGATAAAGACTTTGGCCTGTCTTGCTACCAAGAGCATAGGCATATACACATGTTAATGTATGATCGATAATATCAAAATAAAATTGATTTTTTTGATTTTTTCTCTATCATTTTATCCCAGAAATTATATATCTTCATTTTCTTTAGAAATCTAATTCTTGTATTGTAGCTTCCCATTTATCACACATTCTTATTGAATGCTGAAGCCAGTAATCCCTTGGGCAATTGCTTTGGACATATCTTGTTTAAATGCCAAGAAAATACATCAAATAAATAAATCAATGCCACAAGAATGATACTTAGAACCTGGATTATAGCAACAGTATCCTAAAGTGCCATCTTTCAGCTGCCCATTGTATCACAGGGGGTCTCCAATCAGTGGGCAACTCTCCACACCATATGTGCACCACATCAGAGGCCCAGAGACACAACGCAGATAAATTTTTGTGAGACAGTAACCAAAGCATGAATCCTACAGCTCTGTTCTTTCCAAATTTATATGCATTTGAAACAATTTATCTTTAAGCCATTTAAACTAAAGCAGTGGGAATAAGGTCAGGTAAACATAACTTCTTGACTACACACTATTAAATCCTACTGTGTTAAGAGGAAATATAAATATTTATAAATATATTCACATTCATTCAAATTTGAAAAGAGAAGTACGTATCCTACCTTCGCAGACAAGACCTTTAAAAGAATAAAAATAAATTGTGTTAATTGGGACACCTTTTCACTATGTGTCTGCAAGAGCATGTCTATGCCCTAGAGTTCTCTAGCTGCTCATCCTCAAAAGGCATTTGTTAGAGTCCTTCTCTTTTGCCTCTATGCGTGGAGGAGAAAAGACATATTTAGGTAGGGGTATATTGCAACACCTTTCAAATCATATTTTATTGACTAATGCTATTTCTCCTTAAAGTAGGCTCTGTCCAGAGATAGAAGAATCACAGTTTATAGTTTGCTTCTTGTGTCCCCAAGGAAAATTTGATACTATTGTGATATTTGTATAGACAAGGTGACACCATGCTATATTAAAAGTAAACTGAATGTTTCAGTGCAGGCTCTCACCGGAGCTCATTATTTTCATCCTGGTGATGTGACTTCCTATGAGGACTAGATTTTCACATCTCTCCTATCAAGAAAGCTCATCTTATCAAAAATATGAATATTTTTATGCACTCATAGTTGTCATTAAATAAATTCCATTGGTTCTGATAGCCTTTTTATTTATTTCATTTCACTGTTCCTATTATTGGTTGGTCAGGTAAAGAAGAATTTTCTGACTTTGGCAGTATTCTCTGTGCCAACAATTGGGCTGTGGAGGCAGCCATCCTATCTAATAAAAGAGAAACATGGTAATTAGCGTACGACCGCTACACTTCCCATTGACTAATCAGGGAAATATGCAAATTAACTGCCAGCCAAGATGGCGGCCGGCAGCAAGGCAGCTTGAAACTAACATGAGGCTTGCTTGCTTCAGTGATGGAGGAAACCAACATTCCCCGACTGCCTTGCCGGCCTCTGAGCCTGCAGTTTGAAACATTGTTACAAATATAGAAGCTAAACAAAACCCCAGAAACCTGCTTTCAGCGAGCCGGGATCTCAGAGGTAGAGTTATACATTGTTTCGATTATAGAACCCAAACAAACCAGATACCTGCTTTCAGCAGCAGAGGCCTCAGAACTGGAGCCAGAGCTAAAGCTGGCCCAGAAAAAAAGAAAAAGAAAAAAAGGAGCGGTTGGGAGCTTCAGTCACCCGCCAGCCTGAAAACAGCCCTCAGCCCCTCACCCAGACTGGCCAGGCATCCCCGTGGGGACCCCCACCCTGAAGGGGGTGTGACCAGCTGCAAACAGCCATCATCCCCTCACCCAGGCTGGTCAGGCACCCCAGTGGGGACCCCCGCCCTGATCCAGGACATCCTTCAGGGCAAACCAGCCAGCCCCACCCATGCACCAGGCCTGTATCCTATATAGTAAAAGGGTAATATGCCTCCCAGCACCGGGATCAGCGGAGCTGAGAGGCCTCCCCGCACCAGGATCAGCGTGACAGTGGGCAGTACCCAAATCCCCTGATCACCCTGCGGCTCTGTGTGTTACAGGGGGCGGGGCCACGACCTCCCTATCCGCCCTGCTCTGTTCGTGACAGGGGAAGGCGCCCCAACCTCCTGATCAGCCCTGCTCTGTGCCTGATACGGGGAAGCTCCCCAACCCCCCTGATCGCCCTGCAGCTCTGTGTGTGACAGGGTGCGGCGCCCCAACCCCCCGATCGGCCCTGCTCTGAGTGTGACAGGGTGAAGCACCCCAAACCGCCCCCCTCCCCACGAGCCCTGCTCTGTGTTTGATGGGGTAGAGCCATAACCTCCCCATTGGCCCTGCCCTGAGTGTGACAGTGGCGGCGCCCCAAACACCTGTTTGGACCTACTCTGTGAGTGACGGGGGAGCTCCTCAACCCCTTGATCGGCCCTGCTCTGTGTGTGACAGGGGGCGGTGCCCCAACTCTGCTATTGGCCCTACTCTGTGAGTGACAGGGGGGAGCTCCCCAACCCCCTAATGGGCCCTCCTCTGTGCGTGACAGGGTAAGGAGCCCCAACCCCCCTGATTGGCCCTGCTCTGTGTGTGACAGGATGTGGCGCCGCAACCTCCCCATCGACCCTGCCTTGAGTGTGACAGGGGGCAGTGCCCCAAACCCCCAATCGGCCCTACCCTGAGCGTGACTGAGGGTGGTATCTCAACCTCCAAATATGCCCTGCTCTGTGCATGACAGGGGGCGGCACCCCAACTCCCCAATCGGCCCTGCTCTGAGCCTGACCAGGGGCTGCACCTAGGGATTGGGCCCGCCCTCTGCCACCCGGGAGCAGGCCTAAGCCAGCAGGGTGTTATCTCCCGAGGGGTCCCAGACTGCGAGAGGGCACAGGCCAGGCTGAGGGAACTCCTCTCCCTCCCCCCCCCCCCAGTGCACAAATTTTTGTGCACCGGGCCTCTAGTCTGACTATGAAATGTGCAGCTGATTCTAATACCAAGGTGGGAGTTTTCTGCCTATGGGGATGAATCCCATCATTATGGAAGCTGCATTTAGACTGATAGGGTTACACAGGCAAGCAACTGAACATAACTTTTAAACTAGAAACATGAATTAAAGATGGTTTACTGGGTTTTGATGTACAAACAGCCAATGAGCATGAAACATAAAGAAAGAGATATATAGTTTGATCTCTTGACTTCAGTAATCATTCATTCTACTCTTGAACTGAACAATGGTCATTAGTACCACTATAAGCCAAGAACACTATTATATGCTCATTAAAAGTATAAGTACATTCTCTGCTTTGAAGGCATGTGAGATAATTCAGAAGGCAGAAATGCACAGTGATGATTTCAGTGTGCGTTAGAAGGTGCACTAACAGACATGCGTGAGGTCTATGGGAGCAGGAAAGAGGTGTTCCTTCTATTCTCAGTAGGAAGAAAGTGAATGATTGACTCTTACAGCGAAGATGGTAATTGAATTATATTGAAAAATTCCCAGTCTGATCCAATAGACTTATGATCAACCACTTTACAATTATATTCCACTGCACATATACATATATGTCCTATATGCATATGTGTATGTGTATGTGTATGTATATGTATATGTGTATGTATATGTATATGTATATGATGTTAGCAAGACTCAGATGAGGCATAATATATTGAATCTCTACTTGGCGGCAAATTGTCAGAAGCTATAGCCACCAAATGTGAACAACCATGAGAAATGATAATCTAAAATATACCAAATTTGAAAAAGAAAAAAAAAAAAGATTTTGCAACCTATAGTCAAGCCTTTCTAGCAAATTTGAGAAAACAGTCCAACACAAAAATGTAGTTTTTTGCTACTCGGGGAAGATATGCCTTTTCTATTGTTATGTGGCTATGAAACTCCCAGGTGATTAAAGGCACTGTGGTAGGAATATATATGCTATTACAGGTAGCTGTTGCTGAGTTTCAGATATGTTTAAATCTATAGTTGAGAGATATTTCATACACTCATCCTTCATTTATCTGAGCATCATCCTGTAGCCTCCATGGACTTATGGAAAGAACAATAAAGAATCAGGAAACCTGAATGGGGGGAAAAGGAGGACCTATGTAATATTTTCAACAATAAAGATTTTTTTAAAAAAGTTCAGTAAACCTGAGATATATTATTGTGACCTTTAAGCACCCAGATAATATGCCTGGACCTTAATTTTCTTATCAATTAATTATAAGTAACTTTTGAAAATTAATGGATAGGATTGTGTTACAGTATAATGAGATAGTAATTAGTAATGTAAACTTTAAAGTTTGCAAGGACAAGGCACAGTGCAGTGTAGATTAAAGATTGGAGACTCCTCAATGAAAGGTGAAAACTGAGAGATCACATGATTTAAATATATAAAACTATAGAAATTCTGAGTAAGGTAAAAAGTAATCTATATATATAAAAGCCTAAGTGACCGGCCAACTAGCTGACTGGTCGACCAGCCAACTGTCCGGTAGCTATGACATGCAGTGACCACCAGGGGGCAGATGCTCAACACAGGAGCTGCTGAGCTGAGGTGATTTGGCAGCTGAGGTTCTCGGGTGACGCACCTGGAACCAGAGAGGAGGGAGCCTGATTCCAGGGTGCATCACCCAAGAACTGGCCTCTCACAATCTGGGACCCCTTGGGGGATGTCAGAGAGCCAGTTTTGGCCTAATCCCCACAGGCAAGGCCGAGGGACCCCACTGGTGCATGAATCCATGCACCAGGCCTCTATTTTATTATATCTACAATACTAGAATAGCTTCGAGGCATTATCTATAGGCCTGAGAGTTTAAGTAACTTAAACACTTAAAGTAGCATAAGATTTATAGAGTAATGTTATCTGTACTCTTTATCCCAGTAAAGGATAGAGAAGACAAGGTCAAATCACCTAGGAATATTTTCTAAATTTTGGGCTTCCAATTTGATGCATTTTTATAATCTCCAGGGTTTGTGAGTCAGGTGAATTTAATTTGAAAAATTTCCCCAGTTCTTTGTAATATAGTCACAGTTATCCTAATATAACTGCACTGCTCACTTTAAAAGGACAGCACTAAAACATATGGGTTAATTATTACCAAGAAGCAATGCTTTAGAAAGTGATCCATCATAGCCAACATTTCTTTAATGGAAGCTTCTTAGATATTTTTGCACATTCTATGTGTTAAATGCAACAGTCATGCAGGGTTTACTTGGCCTTGAATGTGAATTTGAAAAATGCAGAAGGATACACATACAATAAAATAAAAAGCACATGACCTCCCCACTTTCTTAAATATTTTATTAAGAAAGAGTGCAAATTGCCTTGTTCCATATCTCCAATGCCATCTTCCTAAGGGAAATCACAAGGAATCATTCAATATACACTTTTTTTTTGGGGGGGGGGGAGTCCTTTACCTCGAAGTTATATAAATTCAGTAAGGAAATTTATTAAAGATTGAACCTAAATTGCAGAACAAGAACAATGATCCCACCAGTATGTCTAAACTTTAGGCACATGTATTTGATTACCTAGGATCAGATAGGTTGGGGTGAGGTAATAAACACATAAAATCCTGTTAGTTTAACACAGAGAATTTAGTTTTTTCTTAGCAACCTTGTACTAGATGTCCAGGTCAGTTTCCAGGGCCACTGCCTTCCATGTGGTGGTCCAGATTTCTCATGGCATCTCCATATCAATACTCTGCCTTACAGTCACCACAGCAGGAAAAGAAGTAGGAAGTCCAACACTCCGTCTAAATCCTTCCACCTGGATGTGACACATGTCACTTCTGTTCACATTTTATCCAGCCACGCTTCACCTCAGGGGAGTCTAGAAGTTGCATCCTTCTGAACACTTCAATGAAGAGAAACAAATGATACTGGTGAATGTTTTAAGGCTCACCTTATATTTTACCTATGTTAAACAAATTTTGCATGAAAGAGAGGAGTAATTCTAATAACTATTCATCAAGTGAAATCAGAACAGCCTCTGGTGTATTACAGTCTGAACTCTTACCTTTTATGCATTGCCCAAGAGCAGCTGTTCCTTTTCTGCATCTGACTTTGTTTCTTCCTTTATTCTAACAGATCTCTCTTCATTCTCACTAGTATGTGTCACAAACTCTCAGTCTTCAATCATATACGTGACATGCCGGGAGCCGGTCCATCCTTGCTGTTTCAAGGGACCTGGCATATATGGCATACTGTTCTTAATATGTTTGCTCACCTTCTTGGCGCTGTGTTTTAACCAAGGTCACCTCTCCGAGAAAGGTTGAATCCCCAGGTAGGGATTTTCCCCTGAAGTTAGGGAGGGAATAAAACCCCTCAACTAAGTGCCAGGCGGGTAATTAATCACTTTAACTACGAACAATCATGCTTAAGCTACATAATCTTTACTCCTCGGAATGGAGATAAGAAACGCCCTAACCTTTGTAATAGAGATTGACAGGATTAAAATGAAATGGTATAAATACAGATGTAACAAGACAGCAAGTCACAGGGCTTGGAAGACAGGACCAAGAGAGACAGAGCCTAGGCACAGAACCTACACAGAACGTTCTCTAGAGACAGAAGAACTTCGCTGGCGAGAGCATGCCGAAGGATCCTGGACAGGGACTGGCCTCGGAGCCTGGAGGCGGAGCCTGGCGAGAGAGCATGGCAGGGGATCCTGGACTGAACCTGACTGCGGAGATTGGCAGGAGAGCCTGACTAGAACCTGGTGACTGAACCTGACTGGAGAACCTGAGCAGAACCTCTCTGGAGATCCAGACCAGAACTTGGCTGGAGATCCGGGCTAGAGATCCTGGCTAGGCTGCTGATCACCTGAACGCTGTCTCCGTGTCATTCCTTCTTCGCCGACTCCGTGCACACCTTTGGGGACCCCTGGACCTGCTGGGGTTGGACCCCAGCAGTGACACATATTTAAACACCATGTCCAAATAGTGCTACCAGGGGAATATGCACTTAGTGGGGTGCAGAAGTTGGTCGGCTGTTTTTGGCTCCTGAGAATCGAGAACTTCCTAGCACAGTGGTCAGTGACATCATCTTGGGGTCTTGATATCATCCACAGTGAAATTTGTTACACTGGGAATCAACAAATGCTATAACTCAGGTCAGTTTGTTTTCTTTTCCCAGAAGGCTGGATGTTTAACATATAACACCACTGAGAGTACTGTTCCTTTCCATGTACTCTATAATATCAATGGGAAAAAATACGATTTTTATCTGCAAATCTGGAGCAAAGAACTAGAAGCAACAATAAAAAAAATTGTAAGATTGAAGTTGGAAAATCATGTTCAAATTATTATAAAAGATAAATAGAACCAATGGTGAGGGATCCATAAGAAATGGGGGAAAGGGCCAATAAACTTTTACGAATACTTCCTAGAATGTGTTTGTGTTGGCTGGGTAAATCCTTTAAAAGAGTTCCATATTAAGTAAATAAAAATACTACTGTTATTCAAAATGGTAGGGTTTTGTTCACCCTCTGATGAGTGGGTATCTATAATAATAATATGCTAATTAGACCGGACAGCCAGACAACCTTCCAGATGTCCTTCTGGACGACCTTCTGGATGAAGCCGGGGTTGTGAGGGCCAAGCCCCTTGCACGAATTTTGTGCATCAGGCCTCTAGTGAAATAATAAATAAGGAGTGTTTTGATTCCATTTATTGGAAGTAACTTCTGCACTTAAGACAGATTCTGTGAAACATTTTTGTGTTATGTTTTTATCTCCCTGCAATATAACCTATTTATGTGTCTACCCTGCCAGACTGACTTTTGGAGACGGCAGGGAATGTGTCCTAGACAGCTATTTATACTCTGATCCTGAAGTGGAAACTGAAGCATAGACAGCACCTAACCAAAGTGTTAAATTGACCTAAATTTAAAACTCCATTACAGTTGCAGCATGTCAGAATACATTCCAGTTTATCTACTTTACTTTAAATAGCCTACAGGTTTTGTTGAATGAAAGGACACCTACATTTCAGAAACATAAATATTTGTATAAAAGGCTATAGGAGTCTTGGCTGAGCCTGACTGAGACTTCTATTAGGAAAATAACTTTGTCCTCTAGTGACTCTCTCATTGGGACCTTGCTGGATTTAAACTATAAGATCCAGTAAAACAAAGAAGTTACTCCTGTGGTGTGTTTTATGTGTTCTTATGAAACATCACAAAATTTAACACTAATAAAAACATTGGAATTTTCACAAGGTTGCTGAACAAAGAAATGCAGACTCTATCACCAAAGTGATAAGACTTAGTGTATGATATATTTATATTGCTAAAAAATACATTTAGTAATGCAAAATACAATATTAGCAGGAAGGAAAAAGAACAGTAGATGCCATTTATAGTAACTTTTTTCTCAGGTTAGCCTGTAGATCAAACTGTTTACCATGAACACCCCACTGTGGCCCGGGTGCCTTCCAGTTTGCTGATGGAATAGGAGCCAACGGCTCATGGTCCATCGGACTCCATGTGTGGCTTATCTGCTATCAATGTTCCTAGGGAAATTTTGGTCTTTCTGAAACCAAAGATGGTTCTATATTTTTTTGAGAGTTTGGATCTAAGGTTTTTAGGGAAGCCAGCCCAAATCAATTCTGCCTTTGGCCTCAGCATACAAGAACTCTAGTAATCCATTAAGGATGCAGAAACTTGAGTCTCCTTGGAGTTATGAGCCATTGCAGGTAGCGAAGTAAGAGTTTATAAAAGAGGGAAACAACACATCCACTCTTTACTTTCTTTCATTTTATGATACAAAACACACTTGCTTTGTTGTCAAAAATTAACTAGAATGAAATACATAAATGAAAATAAGACAGAGCAGGTGGCTGTGGGTGCTGAGACAAGTGTATTTTCCCAAACCTACACACACATTTTAAGCAGTGCATGGTAGGACATATTCTGTACTTAACACATTTTTCCTATAGGACTTCTTAGCATATAATAACAAATTTCCTCTAAAAAATTTTTTAGAGGAAAGCATAATAATGTTTGAGAAATAGAAAATAAAACATTTTTGTCAATTTTTAATCACATAAACTTGTGCTACATTGACTTTCCTAAAGGGTAGAAATAGTTCCACTACTAATGTACATATTATACTCAAATCCATAAGGATCCTTATTATATAAAACCTCAAATTAATGGTCAAACTCATTTTGAGAAACAGTAGAAATTTGGACAACATTTCAGATGGTAATCAGATTTTCTTCAATGTTCATAATCTTCTGTCTTTGGAGGAGTGTTGTTTGTATTTTAAAGCAAATAACATAACCTAAATAGGAAATAGATTTTAGCCCCAGCCAATTGGTTCCATAGATTGGAATGTCATCCTATCCACCAAAAAGGTCCAGTGTTCAGTTCCTGGTTAGGGCATATGACTAGGTGTGAGTTTGGTCCAGGTTAGGGCATAGACCAGAGGCAAATGATCAATGTTTCTCTCTCACATTGATATTTCTCTCTCTCCCATTCTCTTTCTAAAAATCAATAATTATAAAAAGGAAATACATATATTTTAATCTTTTCTTTTTTCAAAATAACACAAAAGAAGGATGATACATTACAAATCTCTTAAAGAGGAGTCCAACAGAGATACACTTACGTCTTAAAATCTTTTGTTAAAGAAACACAGACATTCAAAGAAAATGAATAATTTGTATTGATAAGAACTTTTTTAACCTAGGTAAAGGAATATAAGAGAAGGAATTTTGTTTAAAATGGACTCACTCATATGTGGAATCTAATGAACACAATAAACTGATGAACAAAATAGATCCAGAGACATAGAAGCATGGAACAGACTGCGTAATCTCAGAGGGAGGGCAGGGAAGGGTGGGTGGGTGGGGAATAATCTACCAAAGAACTCCTATGTATATATGCATAACCCATGGACACAGACAATCGGGTGGTGAAGGCCTGGGACAGGGGCAGGGATGGGTTAGAAGGGGTCAATGGAGAAAAAAAAGGGAACATATGTAATACTGTCAATAATAAAGATTCAATTAAAATAAATGGAAGTGGACTGAAAAATGTCACCTTAACACAGAGCCTAAAATTTTCTTTTTTATGAGTACCTCACCAAGTAATATGTTAAAATGGGTCAGAAATTAGTTTCACGGACAAGTTCAAATTAAGGTGAGGTTTTTATCTTGAATTCAATGTCACTAATTATTTTAATAATATAATTGAAGATATTATCTAAAGCAAGTTGTAAATCAACTAATTATTTATTCTGTTTATGTTTTCTATCAAATTACGCATTTCCATGCTATAATAAATATCACCTTTAGGGAAATGCAGGTGTAATGTCTCTAAAATTAACTAGAACAAAATCAATATGAGTATCAAGTAAAGTAGGTATACAGTTATAGTGGCTCATTGGAAAAACAGTTTAGACATCACATATATATATATTTTTTCTTGGTTTTAGCAAAATTAAAGTATGGACACCTTAATTCACTTAAACTATTGCTAAATTGGCTTTTTCAGACTCACAGCTATTTTTTAGAGCCCCTAGATTCCATCCTTCTATTTGTTTTAGCTCCTTGCTCACCTTTCTCAAACGTATATCCCCTTTTTCCTTTCTTTCTGCTATTATCACCAATTCTTCCATCAAAAATTTCAAATCCAGACAAACCAGCTTTCCTTATCTAGCTTTTTACCACTGCAGACATGGTCATACTCACTAGTGAATTAACAAGGAAAGCACTGTGCACATGTGTTTGGCAGAAATCGTGAGAAAGAGAGAACAAGATGCAGAGAGAGGGAGAGAGACTGAGAGTGAGCGGTACAATGGAGGGAGGGAGAGAGAGAGAGAGTGAGAGATTTGCTTCTTGATAGGGATAGGGGCTGGTTAGCCAAAAGTAAAAGGGAAGTGGAAGAAACTATACATATAGGTATGACATTTATTAAAAGCATCAGAAAAATATGACAGAGGATGAGAAAATTACCTCAAGGTACTGGTAAGAAGAAGCCCTTGAAAACTACTTCTCATTAAACACCATAAATTTATATAGAATATCCTGGAAATGCAGAGACCCATTAAAAAGTACATTTACCTTGATACTGGAAAGTTGTAAAAAATAAAGAAGAATCATTTTATTTCACAGGTTTGGTTAAGACTTTAAGGCCCTTTATTGCTGAGAAATATTTAGGTCTCTGATGTCTGAGCTGAGGAGTGGGCTCACATTGGATGAGGGCCTTGCATCACTAACATTTATCCCACCGTCCGACAAATACTTTGAGTGCTTAATGGTTCCTGTAATGTTAAGAAGCACAGAGTACCGCCCCACCACCACAGGACTAGCAGATAGCTAGGTCACAATCACATAGTCCACTGCACACAGGGAGAACACAGAGCAGGCACTGCTCACCGCATCTACGTGGAGGGAGCGTTTCCCTCGCTACTGGGAAATCATCATGCTGGCGTTTTAATTGTCAATTTAAGTTCTGTGAGAGAATTTTTTTCTGGATATTTTCTTTAAATAATTCCACATAGGATATCATCTTCATCTCCAATATTGAAGGCTAATCTTTGAAGTTTAAACACAGAGAAATTAAAAGCCATCTAGACACATATACAGATCTAATTAGAGTGGTTTGATTGTTTGCCAATATTACGATTGTACCCTTATTTTTTAAAGTCTGCATACAAGAAAATGTGAGTCACTTTTTTAAAAAATGGGATTAAGTGACAGACACTCAGGTTTGAAACTCAAACTGCCACTTACTATGCAGATAATCTCGAAAGTTAAGTCTCTTAATCTCACTGTATCTTAGTTTCCTTTCCTTGAAAACAGGAATAATAGTGCCTATGATAATGGATTGGTAAAAATAATTAGAAAGAAAATAAATGGAAAAAACAGCTTTATCCCACGGTGCACAGTGGGAACTCAGTATACTTAAGTATTCCTACATAAGCTTGTTACCAAAAATGGTGATGATCACACATTCAAAAAGCATAGTTCTCTGCTCAGGGGTGACTGATATCATGAGGCATTGGGCTGGGAGAGCCCCTTTGGTGTTGTCCCTTTAAATAAAGACCTCAATGACTTGGGGTGGTGAACAAACAATACAATATCCAGATGATGTACTATAGAATTGTACACCTGAAACCTACATAAACTTATTAACTAATGTTGCCCCAACGAATTCGAAAAAATAAAAATAAGGCTTCAATGTTATCATCAAATGAACCTCTGGGTTCAGAGGCATTTGAAAAGGGTACTTGAGTTTAAAAAACTGAATTTCTATTTTAGTTAGTATATTTTTAAATAGAGACTAGACAAAGGAGTCTTTAAGAAGGCTGTTGAACCTTCAGGCATAAGTAATAGTTCATTTGGAGAGAAACACCATCATCACCTTCTTCCCAAGGACCTGACCAGATAACCCACACTTCCGTCCCGGCACCTAGCTTTAGGACCTTCTGAAAACATAGCCCACCTAAAAGAATGCTGTTTGCAGTGCAGAATTTTAGGGCCTGAAAAGTTTAAAAAAATGGCACCGTGCCCTTGACAGATTCCCATTACCTTTTTCTGTTCACTATAGCAGAAATTTTCCCAATAGCAACAAAACCACTTAGAATAGACAGTATTAAGGTTAAATTGTTAATTGCTTTTTTATTATTAAAAAATGGTACTTGCTTTGAGATAATCACTATAAAATAAAATCAGGGTATAGCATGAGAAAGTGTGATTTAGTTGTTTTCTTGTTAAATGCTGACAGGTGTTCTCCTTCTGCCAGCAGAGCCTAGAAATAAATCTGCCTTGATACTCTGCTTTCCGTGGCTCTAAGGAAACTCACCTATTACTACAAAAGTCGTATTATTTTAGAGCATTGATCTGTAAATGGTAATTATCCAACTTGTTAATTTTCCACGGGGATCAGGTAGTAGAATGAGTAATACTGCATTGTGTAATAAGCCTGGGATGGAACACCTGGAGACACCTAGGTACAAGTCTGATAGAAACCAAGATAGGTCAAGGAACCCAGAAGTATTCAAAATCTGCATCAGACAAGGCAACCATAAGGTTCCATAACTAACCTCAATGCAAAGAACAATTTATGATTTAAAAATACATTTTTTTATTAGTCATGGATTTAGCCCCCAAACCAAAGGCAGAGGAATTTGATAGCTAAGCATATCATTGTTTCTAAGTATTATGTAGTCAAGTCTAAATAACTTTAGATCCCAGAAACAAGGGCACCAAATTTTGTTCGATCACCACTATCCATTCAAATGGGTGATCTGCGCTACACACACACCCACACCCCCCCCCCCCCCACACACACACCATTATCAAAAAGAGAAAAGACAGAGTTTACTTGTCCTTATAGGTATAGGTTCATTTTGCCTTGGATTGCAGCTATAGCTAAAATAACACCAGGTCCAAATAAGTGAGAGAAAGAGCAAGAAATAAACAGGAAGGACTTTGCTGGTGCTCCCCCCACCCACACTCTGGCATAGGAGATTTGAAGAAGAGCCAGCAGTGAAATCACACCAACCACTAGTAGATGTGGTCCAATTAGTGTCATCTAATCAGATTAAGACTCTTTTTCCTTTGTGGTTGCATTTGTTTGCAATTGCTGCTATAAGAAAATGACACACATGTAGAAGATTAAACAACAAAAATATATTACCATAAAGTTCTTTAGGTCAGAAGTCCAATATAAGTCTCACCATGCTAAAACCAAGGTACCAGCAGTTCCTTGCTAGAGGTTCTAGGGGAGAAGCCTTTTCCTGCTCATTTGAGTTGGTAGGATCCCGTTACTCACAGTTGTAGGACAGAGATCCTGGTTTTCTATCTGGCTGCCAACTGCTCCCTCCTTCCAGAAGTCACCCACATTCCAAGACTCTCCCTCCATTTTTAACACCAGCAAGTGTAGGTCTAGTTTCTTTTACACTCACTCACTCTTGCTTCTTCTATCTTGTTTCTCTGATCCAACAAGAAGGAAGGGTTCCTCACTTTTAAGGACTTGTGCAATTAAATTGGGCCCACCTGTAAAATACAGGTTATTCTTCCTAAGGTCAGCTAATTAGCAACTTAATGTCATCTGCAACCTGACTTTCCTTTTGTTATTCAAAAATAGCACGTTCACAGTTTCCAGAAAATAGGATATGGACATCTTTGGAGGGCCATTATAATTCCTACCACAGGAGTGAAGATGGACATGCACATTAACAAAAAAAGAAGTAAACATAGAGGACCTTAAATTCTCTGCCTAAATTCTTTTCCCGTTATAATTTGAGAAAGCTCCTCAAAGTATCTGAGACTCAGCTTCTCTTCCTCTTATACCAAAATACTAATGCTTATCACAGTGACTATTGTTGGGGCCAAGGGTGTGTGAAGGGACGGTGTTGATTATGATAAACTGAGGAGGGAATGTCTCACCCAAAGGAATACCTCCCTAACCAGTTTGGCTCAGTGGATAGAGCTTTGGCCTGCAGACCAGGTTTGATTCTGGCCAAGGGCATGTACCTGGGTTGCGGGCACATCCCAGTAGGAGGTGTGCAGGAAGCAGCTGATTGATGTTTCTCTCTCATTGATGTTTCTAACTCTCTATCCTTCTCTCTTCCTCTCTGTAAAAAATCAATAAAATATATTTTTTAAAAAAGAAATTTAAATACCAAAATGTTGTTAAAATATTCTACCTGACAAATGAGACACATCTGTAAGACTTATTTAGGCAAAACACTTTGAGGTATTTGACTCAACTCATAAGATTGCCATGAGGTCTAAGTGAAATGAATTTGTGTTCAATGCAGAGCATATAAAAGGTATTCCACCCACTTTGGTTTGCTTATGTTGAATAGGCTTTTGAGCATGAAAAGATCATTCATTACATTCATATTTTCTTAAATTACTGCCCATAGCATGCCATACTGTGGCCACCTGGGTTCCTTTTTGAATGCTTCCAAATATATTTATTCAAATATTTGGCCTGCAACATTTCTGCAATCTCTCATAAGCCCCATCAATCATATTCAATCATATCTATATTCATCCATGAAAAATGGCAAATATTCAAAATAGCTTTTTAAAGAATTCATTATTCTCTTTGTAAGTTCATTTTCTAATATCTTTCTAATCCTCTTTTCTTATTAGTATCACTGTAGATGCTAATGTCATATCATTTTGACAACATTGCTTATTCAATTCACCCTTATTTTCTAATGATTCATAAAAGGATTTTAAATTGTGTATAGGCACATGTAATAAGTGAAAGGCGCACCGCCCGCCTCTCCGGGCGGTGCGGGGGGAGGAGTCTGACCGCCTGGCTCTGAAATCCCTCCGCGCCCGCCGTAGGGCCTGGCCTCCCCGGAGCGGTCGAGTCTCCGGACCGGCTGCGCGGTGGCCGGCGGCGGGCCGAGGGGTGGGGGCCTGGCGGCGTCCGACCACGGGGGAGGTCATGGGGGCGGAAGGCCTCACCGCCTCACTCTTTCCTCCCTTCCCCCGTGGTCGGCTCCCCGCTTGCCCGCGCTGAGGCCGAGGGTCCATGCGGCCCTCGGGGCCCAGTCGGGGGGGACCGGGGCCTGCGTGGGCCGACCGCCGGGCCCCATGTGGGGGGCCATCCTGCCTTGTGGCGAGTTCGAGCGGCAGCAGCAGGAGCCAGACAAGGACTGCGCCCTCCATCTTGCCTTGGGGTCTCCATCTTGGGACAGGACCATGTGCACCCTCCATCTTGCCTTGGGTCCTCCATTTTGGGATGGGGCCACGTGCTTCCTCACGGGAAGAAGCCGCTGCTAGCCACACCCAGGATTTCTCTGAATTAACCAATGGTGATCAAGGGAAGTGCACGCCATCACTATGACCACATCCTGTACCGACTCGCGCCTGGCCAATCAGCCGGGCCCACAGTGCCCTCTCCTGCCCCCACTCCACCCCCCTTTAAAACCCCCTGTCCCATCAGGCCTCGCTCTCTCGGCCTCTGGACTTTCCGCTGTGTCGGTGGGTCTGGTGAACGGGGAGCGCAGGCCGGCTTGCATAATAAAGGACTCTTTGCTTTTGCATCGGACTGACTGGCTCCCTGGGGGTCTTGGGAACTTTGAAATCTGGGCACAACATTTTGGGGGCTCGTCCGGGATTCCCAGGACCATCGAGGGACCCGCAATCCGGAGAGTCTGACTGACCGCGGCAGGGGTAGGTGTGTTGTTTGTTTTGTTTGTTGTGTGTTTTGTTCAGTGTGAGCTCATTTCTGGAATCTGTAATTGCCTGAGAGGGTCTAGGTGGACGCACCCCAAAAGACCACAGGCGGGGGGGAGTTGGAAGACGTTCCGCCCCCCCAGGAGGGATGGATATGCCCCTCAGAGGGATGGATATGCCCCTCGCGGAAAGCAGGTCGCTCCTGCTAGCTAGTTTGGTATAAGGCCATTGTCTAGCGTTCGGGTTTGGCTTCCATGGAATTGGAAGCCTGTTTTGGTTCTGCTTCCATGGCGTTGGAAGACTGTATTTTCGGGCCCGTTTGTTGTTTGTGTTTGTGTCTTTTTGGTTTTATTTTGTGGACTCACTGGACGGACATTATGGGACAGACTCAAACTACCCCTTTAAGCATTATGGTCGATCATTTCAGAGAGGTAAGGGAAAGAGCCAGGGACCTCAGTGCAGAGGTTCGGAAAGACCGGTGGCAGACTTTTTGTTCCAGGGAGTGGCCAACTTTGGACGTTGGGTGGCCGCCGGAGGGGACTTTTGACCTCCCCACCATCCGCCGAGTCAGGGATGTCGTCTCCCGACTTAGGGGGGGACGTCCTGGTCAGCTTTCTTACATTGTTACTTGGCAGGACCTCGTGGAAGACCCGCCGTCTTGGCTCAGGCCCTTCCTACCTCCACGTCCTCCCGGGCCGAAGCCCATTCTTGCTTTGCAGAGAACGGAAAAGGAGGAGAAAAGGAAGACTCTCACCCAGCCTTCGGCCCCTCCCCTCCCTATCCTGCAGGGGGGGACTGAAGAAGAACTAATCTTTCCTCCCCCATATAGCCCATGGAGGGACGATCCTTCCACGCCGGGAGTGGCTGGGGGCGGAGTTCTGGGAGTGGCTGGGGGCGGAGTTCCGGGAGTGGCTGGGGGCGGAGTTCCGGGAGTGGCTGGGGGCGGAGTTCTGGGAGTGGCTGGGGGCGGGGTTCCGGGAGTGGCCTCGGTAGGAGGCCCGCCTCTCACCCGGCAAAGGGCTCAGCGGGAACTGTCTGCTGCAGCACCTGACTCCACTATCAAGACCCTGCCCTTACGGGCCGCTGGACCCCCGGATGCGGATGGCAACCAACCGTATCATTATTGGCCTTTTTCAACATCCGATCTCTATAACTGGAAGGCACAAAACCCCAAGTTTTCTGAGAAACCAGGGGGACTTATTGACTTGCTAGATTCTGTTCTTTTCACCCATCAGCCCACATGGGACGACTGTCAGCAGCTTTTACAGGTTCTGTTCACGACGGAAGAGAGAGAAAGGATCCTCAATGAGGCCCGGAAAGTGGTTCCAGGCGTGGATGGAAACCCAACTGCCAACCAGGTCCAGATAGATGTCTCTTTTCCCTTAACTAGGCCTGAATGGGATTTCAACACGGCAGAAGGTAAGGAGAGGCTTTCGGTCTATCGTCAGACCCTAATGAGAGGTCTCAGAATGGCTGCTAGAAAGCCAACTAATTTGGCCAAGGTGGGGAATGTTCAGCAGGAAAGGGATGAGTCTCCAGCTGCCTTTTTAGAACGGATCATGGAGGCTTACCGTACCTACACCCCCATGAATCCAGAAGCTCCTGAAAACAAGGCAGCTGTGATCATAAGCTTTGTAAACCAGTCGGCCGCGGATATTAAAAGGAAACTACAAAAAGTAGATAGGTTGGGAGAGAAGAGTTTACAGGATTTACTGGCAGTGGCAGAGAAGGTGTACAATAACCGAGAGTCTCCAGAAGACAGGCAAGCTCGCGTCGTGGCTGCCTCTAGCAGTAGGCAAGCTCGGGACCTGGCTAGGGTCCTGCTGGCTACGACCATGGACTTCCCCAAGGAGCGAGACCGTCGCTTCCGACAGCTTGCAAGCAATAAAGGAAGAGGTAAGCAGACCACCCAAGAGGGGAGGCGGGGGCTACGGAAGAATCAATGTAAGTTTTGCATGGACATAGGGCACTGGGCTCGAGAGTGTCCGAAGAAGGCCGGTGAGAAGGGAGACAGGACTGACCGAGTCAAGGTCTTAGAGCTGGGTGAACTGAGTGATTAGGGGAGTCAGGGTTCGGACCCCCTCCCCGAGCCCAGGATAACTCTCAGAGTGGAGGGGACTCCTGTTAACTTCCTTGTTGACACCGGGGCACAACATTCGGTCCTCCGTACCCCGCAAGGAAAACTGGCGAATAAAAAGTCCTGGGTGCAAGGAGCAACTGGTATGAGCCAGTATTCATGGACTACCCGAAGGACAGTAGATTTAGGATCAGGCCAGGTATCCCACTCTTTCATGGTAATACCGGAATGCCCCTACCCACTATTAGGACGGGACCTACTGACCAAAATTGGAGCTCAAATAACTTTCAGACAAGGGGGGCCTCAGGTCACCGATGAGGAGGGCCGCCCCATTCAGGTCCTGACCATGAGGCTAGAGGATGAATATCGCCTCTACCAGAAGACTTCCCTGGTGGAGGGCAGTATGGACAAATGGCTACAAGAATTCCCAACAGCATGGGCAGAGACAGGAGGGGTGGGGCTGGCCGCCCACAGGGCCCCAGTCCTAGTAGAACTAAAACCAGGAGAAGGTCCGGTAAGAATCAAGCAGTACCCTATGCCTCAGGAGGCACGGAAGGGGATTCAGCCTCATATCAGGAGACTGAAGAGCTTGGGGGTGTTAGTTCCCTGCCAGTCTGCATGGAACACTCCCCTACTGCCGGTTAAAAAGCCCCAGACAAACGACTACAGGCCAGTACAGGACCTCCGAGAAGTAAATAAAAGAGTTATGGACATACACCCAACAGTCCCAAACCCGTACACTCTCTTGAGCTCCTTGGCACCCTCTAAAGTCTGGTACACGGTATTAGATCTGAAAGATGCCTTCTTCAGTCTACCCCTAGCACCTCAAAGTCAGTCCCTGTTCGCCTTTGAGTGGCATGACCCAGAGGAGGGCTTCAGTGGACAGCTGACTTGGACACGCCTACCCCAGGGGTTCAAAAACTCACCCACCATCTTCGACGAGGCGCTGCACGAGGACCTGGGTGAGTACAGAAGGGAACACCCCAACCTCACCCTCCTCCAGTACGTAGATGACATCTTGATTGCTGCAGACACAGCCAAGGACTGTGAGCGGGGGACCCAAGATCTATTGGCCACCCTGGGGGCCTTAGGGTACCGGGCATCCGCGAGGAAGGCTCAGTTATGTCGAGAAAGGGTGAGTTACCTGGGATACATCCTGGAGGGCGGGCAGCGGCGGTTATCGGATGCCAGGAAAGAGACTGTTTTGAAAATCCCTACTCCCACCTCCCGAAGAGAAGTAAGGGAATTCCTAGGATCGGCCGGCTACTGCCGCCTCTGGATACCGGGTTTTGCCGAAATCGCCAGGCCCCTATATGAAGCTACCAAAGAGGGAAAGGCGTTTGACTGGACTGAGAAAGATGAAGCTGCCTTTAGGCAGTTAAAGAAGGCCCTTCTAGGTGCCCCAGCCCTGGGCCTGCCAGATATTACAAAGCCCTTTCACCTCTTTGTGGATGAACACAAAGGGATAGCGAAAGGGGTCTTGACTCAAGCTTTAGGCCCCTGGAGCCGCCCAGTGGCTTATTTGTCCAAGAAGTTAGATCCTGTAGCTGCCGGCTGGCCACCATGCCTGAGAATTATCGCGGCAACAGCGCTCTTAGTCAAAGACGCCGACAAACTGACCCTGGGGCAGGAAATCTGGATTACAACCCCACATGCCATTGAGGGAGTCCTGAAGCAGCCTCCTGACAGATGGATGAGTAACGCTCGTATAACCCATTACCAGAGCCTCCTACTCAACCCTCCAAGAGTACGGTTCCACCCCAGTGCGGCCCTCAATCCCGCTACTTTGCTGCCCGACCCTGACTTAGATGCCCCACTACACGACTGTGCGGGAATCCTAGAGCAGGTGCATGGACTCCGGAAGGACTTGACCGACCAGCCCCTCCCTGATGCAGAGGCCACCTGGTTCACGGATGGGAGCAGCTTCGTGCGGGACGGGTGCAGGTACGCGGGTGCAGCGGTGGTCACTGAAACGGACACTGTGTGGGCGGAGGCCCTGCCCTCCGGGACGTCAGCCCAGCGAGCAGAACTCATCGCCCTTACTAAGGCACTGACGCTGGGGGCTGGAAAGCGGCTTAACGTTTACACAGACAGCCGTTATGCATTTGCTACAGCTCATGTCCACGGAGCAATCTATCAGGAGAGAGGGCTGCTGACGGCAGAGGGACGGACAATAAAAAATAAGCAAGAGATTCTCGATCTGCTTGCAGCCTTATGGCTTCCTGCCAAGTTAGCCATAATCCACTGCCAAGGGCACCAGAAAGCTGATGACCCGGTAGCAAGAGGTAACCAAAAGGCTGACCAGGCTGCGAAGGCAGTAGCCCTTACCTCGGTCCCTACCATGGCCTTACAACTCCCAGACCCAGGGGACCCAGTCTTACCAGACCAGCCCAAGTACTCCCAGGAAGAATTGCAACGCATCAGAAAGCTCCCCAGAGCCCATGAAATAAAGGGATGGTGGCATACACCAGAAGGGGAACTCATACTACCAGACCGGCTCGGGGACACGGTATTAGAACATATGCACCGGTCTACTCACCTGGGGACCCGGAAAATGAAGGACTTAATTCGACATGCTGGGATCAAGATTCACCAGCAGGATACCAAGATAGATCAGGTTGTATCTGCCTGCAAGACCTGTCAACTCACAAACACAAGAGCTGGATCAAATGAAAGAGGGACCAGGCTCAGAGGCACCAAACCGGGAGCACAATGGGAAGTCGACTTCACTGAAATTAAACCAGGGAAGTATGGTTATAAATATCTTTTAGTATTTGTAGATACCTTCTCTGGCTGGGTAGAGGCATACCCAACCAAGCATGAAACAGCTCAGACGGTGGCCAAGAAGCTGCTCGAAGACATCTTACCCAGAAGGCACATGAGGACATTTGGCCACGCCTCCGCGCCATCTACGAAGCCAGCCCAACCCCAACTCCTCATCAGCACAGACCAGGAGATTGGGTCTACGTCAGAAGGCACCGCCGGGAGACCCTAGAACCACGTTGGAAAGGTCCCTACACTGTGGTGCTGACCACCCCCACCGCTCTCAAGGTAGATGGCATCGCGACCTGGGTCCACCACACTCACGTGCGGTCAGCGGATCCATCCATGACCCGGAAAGACTTCATCACCAAATGGAGCATCGATCGAGATCAATGCAACCCGCTCAAGCTCAAGCTACGGCGTGCTCGACCTGCCTGATGCCGGTAACATGGCTCGCGATCACTCCTGTCACCAGGAGCCCCCACAATACTGTGTAATACACGTAGATAATGCCTGCATCTTCATGGACAAGGCTCCAAAGAGACAAGGACAATTTATGGGGTCACATGTTTAGTAGCAGAAGATTCGGCTGCCTAAAGCAGCCATGATGTTTCATTGTATTGATATGTTATATTAACCTTTGATTCTTTTGCAGGTTTCGAATGTATGTTGGCTGTCCTGGAAGGGAGCTGTGTGGGGTGGCCCCCAAAAGTAAAGGGTGTCTAGCTGGCAAGGGGGCAGGTGCCCAACTGGGCAGGAAAGGGTGCCCATCAGGTTTTGGACTCTGTTGAGAGACAGCTAACAGCTGGCAGCCTATATACTGCCTTGCAGGCCTGAGTCACCATGCCCATGTCAGGGGTAGTAAAGCTAAAAAAAAAAAAAAAAAAAAAAAAGAAGCCTGTTTAGAATAGAAGGTTAGGGGGATAGTTATGCATAGGAAGAAGGTTTTATGCCAACAGTTACTGTTTTGTTTTAAATCTATGAAAAGGAAGTAGCAAGGAAAGTCAGAAAATCTTAGAGTAGATCAGTATGTTCTTCTCCTTATGTAATTCCTCCAGAATCTGGCGATATGTGAAGGGATTTATTCCCTCCTGAGAAGGCACTTAAGCATTCTGTATTGCCAAAAGGATCCCAATTGTCTACAGCTGTTGTCTGAGCTCTCCGTTCAAGCTGGGTTTATGAAAAGCTGGTACCGTGGATCTGTCTCTTGCCCAGTGGCGTAAGCTGGGGCCTCTCTGTAGACGAAACCTGGACTCCCCAAGAGATGTGATCAATGCCGGGACCCCGCCAGCAGGCGAGGGGAACCCAAGGCAGTTGCTGGGCATGGAGGCCAGAGGGACATAGGCTATCAAGGAGACAGAACTGAACCTCACATCACCCTACTTGGCCCAGAGATAGCTGGTAGTCAACGACGGGTAAGATCCCACAGGGTGGGACGACCTAAGACAGGCACAGCTGGGGGCCAGTAGGAGAAAACTTGGGGTGCAACAAAGGTGGGGCACAGATCCTCACCCCCCCCCAATGGTGCACGGGCTTGAACACTCGCCCCTTCTGAGGAAGGTCTCCTGTCCCCGTGGCTGCTTCTTGCTTCCCATGCCCAGCCCAGACCAGGAACCAAATAACAGAAGAGACTTGGTCCAGCTGAAAATGGTGCCCAGAAAAACGGAGGCTTAGTTCAACAGACTCTAAATTTAAACCTAGCCTAACAAACAGGAATGCTTGAGCCTCTTCAAGGCAAATAATACTAAATCTTGATTTGTTTTTTTATGATAACCATGGAGGAATTCTAAGAAGAAAGATCCTATTTCAATAGAAGTTATTAAATCTAAAATGGTTTCTTTCACTTCCACCGGACCATTTGTTAGCCTTATAGGGATAGTTCAGTTGATAGTTTTGGTGGAATAGAATTGCAGCCCGTCTCATGATTGAGCCGGAAGTTCCAAGACAAGGGGGGAATGAAAGGCGCACCGCCCGCCTCTCCGGGCGGTGCGGGGGGAGGAGTCTGACCGCCTGGCTCTGAAATCCCTCCGCGCCCGCCGTAGGGCCTGGCCTCCCCGGAGTGGTCGAGTCTCCGGACCGGCTGCGCGGTGGCCGGCGGCGGGCCGAGGGGTGGGGGCCTGGCGGCGTCCGACCACGGGGGAGGTCATGGGGGCGGAAGGCCTCACCGCCTCACTCTTTCCTCCCTTCCCCCGTGGTCGGCTCCCCGCTTGCCCGCGCTGAGGCCGAGGGTCCATGCGGCCCTCGGGGCCCAGTCGGGGGGGACTGGGGCCTGCGTGGGCCGACCGCCGGGCCCCATGTGGGGGGCCATCCTGCCTTGTGGCGAGTTCGAGCGGCAGCAGCAGGAGCCAGACAAGGACTGCGCCCTCCATCTTGCCTTGGGGTCTCCATCTTGGGACAGGACCATGTGCACCCTCCATCTTGCCTTGGGTCCTCCATTTTGGGATGGGGCCACGTGCTTCCTCACGGGAAGAAGCCGCTGCTAGCCACACCCAGGATTTCTCTGAATTAACCAATGGTGATCAAGGGAAGTGCACGCCATCACTATGACCACATCCTGTACCGACTCGCGCCTGGCCAATCAGCCGGGCCCACAGTGCCCTCTCCTGCCCCCACTCCACCCCCCTTTAAAACCCCCTGTCCCATCAGGCCTCGCTCTCTCGGCCGCTGGACTTTCCGCTGTGTCGGTGGGTCTGGTGAACGGGGAGCGCAGGCCGGCTTGCATAATAAAGGACTCTTTGCTTTTGCATCGGACTGACTGGCTCCCTGGGGGTCTTGGGAACTTTGAAATCTGGGCACAACAATAAGCACTATTTTTTTTCTCATCCAGTTTCATAGACTATAGAGTTCATATAATCTCTGAGACATTAAGAAGTATTGCTACATGTGTGTTATCAGTTAATTTACATTCTCTTACAAATGTTACATGCTTTAAATATGTTAATGAATAAACTTCATGTAACATCTTTCTAGTAAAAATGAGTGTAAGCCAAAATATTGGATATAAACATGACTATAATTTTATATGAAAAATAGCATATTCCCCATTTTCAAATGTTCATCTTTGATCACAATAAGACAGAACAAACTAAGAAATTAGAGGAAGTAAACTGATTTCTCAAGATCCTTTGTGGTTTCATTAGCGATGTAGAAATAAAAGACAAGCTCTTAAATTAACTCCTCAGCCATCAGGGATACTGTGACATATTGTAATAGACTTTGAGATTCTCTTGCTCTTTCTTTATTTTCTTTTTGCAATGTTAGAAATACTGTAACAAATTCTTTTTATGAGATTTATCTGTATCCTGTCAGACTTGTTAAATTTCAAGGAAGAAGTTCATTCAATAAAAGAGATATGAAACACAGAAAAATACTAAAAAACAAAAATAAAAACAAAAACATATTATGATTAAAAGAAGAAATTATGTCAAGGTTTAAGTTCATACTAAACTACTTTATATTTTCATCTGGCTAGGGGAACTATATACTTTTATTGTCATATCCAAGACATATTTGGGCACCATTAATAATCACATTGGTATAGTAGGTAGAAATTTAGATTGCCCTGGTGAAATCTGGACATATGGACAATTTATGCCCTTTGTTGCTTCAAGGTATTTACAAATCCTATCAGTCTTTCAGAGTAGCTTATCCCACTATTATTAGTTTTCTCACCTAGTTATAGTCTTTGCATCTTTCCATAACATACTATTTTTTCTTTATTTTTGTTGTTAATCCTCACTGGAGAATATTTTTTTTCCCATTGATTCCAGAGAGAGTGGGAGGAGATACAGAGAGAGAGAGAGACACATCAATTGGTTTCCCCCCACACCTCCCTAGACTGACTGGGGCTGGGCATTGAGCCTGCAGCCAAGGTACATGCCCTTGACAGGAATCAAACCTAAGACCCATTAGTCCACTGGCTATATCCACTGAGCCAAAACAGCCAGGTCATAGCCTACCCACTATTTACAGACCAGGTGAGATGCCCTTAATGTGGTTCCATAGAGCACACAACAACATTTCTGTGACAGCATATGCCATCTACTATTTTAATAATTTGTTATTCTAGCTACTCTACCAGACCACATGGAATATGAAAGTGTAGAGCTTTTAGTCTTGCTCACCATTAGTATCTCCATAGCAGATCATAATAGATCCAGCCTCGCATAATTATTAGTCAGCTGTAACGTAGTGGTTTCCTTTTTCTGGAGTGTGAATACATAGGTACTCCTAGAGTCCTATTAAATGGGTGATATTCAATCAGACACATATCTAACACCTCCCTCTGGAGTATGTAAAACAAGATATTTCTATCCATCTTGAACTCATTCATCTTGAACACCCTGAAAATAAGCCATTTTCAGACAGGAGAAAACTAGGATTGTTTGGCATTTCAGAATGATTCAAAAGCCTCATTTTCTCCACTTGTTAAGCAGTTCTCTCTACATTTCCTCAAGTCTGAGGGAACATCACTATGGAGAACCAGCTATTGTGTTGACTGGACAGAGCACATGTTTTATTTGGGTTCCTACTGCTGAAGAATGTTGAGTAAATGCCTAAACTCCATCCTCCCATCCTCATCCCAGGAATTTATGTAGATGTTGGGATGAATGATATAAATACTAATGGGTATGACTTTTTTTTTATTATTTAAACAGTAAACATCTATAGGATTTCCAAGGAGAAGGTTTCAAATTTGGTCTGGAGTGAAACAAGATCAAGGGAGAAGGACAAGTCTGGTTTTAATTGTAGTTAGGAGGTGGGCCAGAGCGAAGGTTCCCTGAGCAGGTTGGGATATGTATGTGTATGGACTGAACTTCCCGTCAGCACCAAGGGAGGAAACATGCCATTTTCATTTCCTTACATGTTTGTTCAGCTGTGAAGTAACCGGGGAAGGGGAAGGGAGGATCTTGAAAGATGTTAGTAGTCAAACATGAAAAGTGGAATCTTGGTCTTTAATTACAGTAAACAAGGCTAGTTCTCTTCTCTAAAGTTTTTGGAGAATAGAATAATAATCTCACTGATAGACATACTCCAGCAATGCATCTACACAGCTTTCACAATGTATGCGATAAAATAGCTTCATATTCATTGACTTATTCAATCCTTACCATAATTCGGTGTCCTGACCACATCACAGCTAAGAAAATCCAAGTTCAGGAATGTGAAATTACATATACGAGGTTACACATATACAATTCAAGGAATGAACTGAGATGTAACTCAAGGCACTTAACTACCAAGTCATCTAGACATTTGCTTGTTCTGCTTACCCATAGGACCCATGTGAGCTAAAGACCTAAGTTTTCTCAGATTAGAACATCTGAGGACTCAATGTCTCCTACATCTCAGGGGAAGAAAGGTGTGAGTGAATTCAGTACCCTGGGCCAGTTCTGACCAGCACGCTAATGAAGCTGGAGGTCATTATATGAGGTGATTTGCCCATCTCTCTGTTCCAAGAAGCAAAATCGTTTCAAAACCTACTTTACTCAAGATACCATATGCAGCAGCATGAATCAACCAGGAGAGCATTATGCTAAGCAAAATAAGCCAGTCAGAGAAAGATAAATATCGTATGATCTCACTCCTATGTGGAATCTAATGACCAACATAAACTGATGAACAAAAATAGACCCAGAGACATAGACACATCGAACAGATCGTCAAACCTCGAAGGGAAGGCAGGGGAGGATGGAGGGGGGTGTGGGGAGAGATCAACCGATGAACTCATATGCGTATATGCATAACCCAAGGACACAGACAGTGGGTGGTGAAGGCTTGGCGGGGGTGGGGGGAGGAGTGGGAGAGGGCAATGGGGGGGAGGGACATATGTAATACTTTCAGCAGTAAAGATTTATTTTAAAAAACGATACTATTGATTTGAAAATGTTATGCAAGCAGCTTATTTGGGCCACCATAAAGGTCAGGGAGGGCACACTGCACTCTGAAAAGACTGCCAAAACAAGGCAAACAACACCTATGTTGCAAACCAGATTTCCTGTCATGCTCTGCAATATTCATATTTGATTCCACAATTCAAATTTGGGAACACATTTATTTACCATTGCGCCCATACCTGAGAGGTTTCTTCATGTGTAATGTCACTGAGAGAGTGCACACTGATTCTATTTTGTTCTTAAAGTGTCATTAGCATACAATATATACAACCTGTTCAACTCCTCTCTGAACTGTACTAAAAATAAACGCAGAGCAGTTACTATAATTATAGAGTAAATATAACAAATTGACATAATTATAATTAAATCCAGGAAAAGTGGTGAACACTTTGATATGTTCAAAATTAATGCAAGACCCTTATTTGTGGTTAAATGTTTTTCTCCTTGGAGAAGTAAAAGATTAACTGAGGGCTTAGAGGCAGGGAATCAAAGGCTACGAAGCCCTGTCCTTCCCTGGGCAAGAAGGATGAACCCTAGGCCAAATTTGAGCTCTGTGAGTGTTCATCCAGTTTATATGAAAATGCACTTAAAATGACTCTTTCATGGTAAAGTTTTGCTTCCTTTTATGATGTAAAAACAACAACAAAAACAACCATTTAAAATAAATGTTCAGATTTTTAAAAAAGCAAATCTAAAAGTGCATATTCGCATACAAGTGTGCCTCATGATCTTGTTTCTAGTAAAACTGTTGTTGTGCCTGGGTTACCTGGACAATTGTCTCAATTCTGTGAGTCACTTTGCATGTAAAGAAAGGTATATTTACCCTCATCTTCCCAAGGAACTTTTTTTCTAAGTAGCCTTACTTGAACATTTTCTTGTAATCAGCATATTGAAAAAATTACCTCTCCTTGGCATTTTCCATCTCTTCTCAGAAACTGCTTTTTTAGGTGCCCAATTTTTCTATGTTTACTTTGTTTTTACTGAAGTGAGAGAGAGAGACTGGTAAAAATCCCCCCATGGGTACTCAGTATCTTGTTTTGCAGTGGCACACAAAACTTCATTAAAGCTATTTGTCAGAATAAAAGAAATGATTGCAGACTACTCAAAAGACTTTCAAAAGACTGCACTTTAAGATTAATATAAAGAATGGGTCATGAACGGTACCTGCAAATTGTCTACAATGACAAAGTAAATGACTGTCGGTGATTAAAGGATATTTTGTGGAATAGCTCCAAGTGGAGATTTCAAAGACAAAGATTTAAGAAATGAATAAATGAGCCAGCAAAAAAAAAAAAAAGATGAGGTCAAAATGACTGTAACTAATGAGGAGGAATGTATATGGATATGAAGAGACTTAAAGCAGGTATATCTTCTAATAGATAACAACAAGAGTTGAACATAGATAAATAATGGCTATGATGAGGTTGGGTATGCACATTTTTTGCATCATTAAATGTGACAAGAGATGAGTGCAATGTGTAAAGACAAATCTGGTTTTACTAACAATGATCAATGACATATAGGGGCACAGAGAGAAATCTCACTGAATGGGCAGCATTTGACTTTATGCAGTATTTTACTTCATATGACATAGGAAATTAATGGAATTAAAATAAATTTAGAAAAAAAATTAAAGGGACATTCTTAGTCATTTTGTGGTGATGAAAAATTTTTAATATTTTTATTATTTCATCAAAGAAAACTGGTCAGTCAGTAATGTCATCAGCTAATAAAAATGATATAAAAACAACAATAAGAACAATGTCTATATATTCCTGGTATTCTTTTTTATTTTTAAATCAATGTATTTTCTGTAATATGAGAAACACTATAGATAAAAGCAACAGTAGCAATGAAAAAATTTCAATGAGGAAACTTCTTGAGTCTTGATCATAGAGAATGTTTACCTATTCAAATTGCTAAACTACATATTTCCTATTTTTTTGTCTCTCCAGAGTGATTTTTTAGATGTTTTAGAACATTGTCAAAACTCATAATATGCTCTTAACATTCACGCTTGAAATCAATCCATGAAATTTGGTTGTTCAGAGAATGCAAAGTTATTTCTGACAATGCACTACTAGATCAAATTGTTTCTTTCTTGTCCTCAGGCTCCCTTTGTGGTCTTAGGTAGAAGCTTAAATAAAGGGCAATCCATATTTTTGTTTCTTTGTTCCTCAAATTTATCAAAATTTCTACAGATTTTGTACTTGGAGTACACACCAATGGAACACAACTTTGTTGTTGTTAATCCTCACCTTAGGATTTTTTTTTACCATTTATATTTTAGTGAGAGTGTAAGGGAGGAGGAAGAGAAAGAGAGAGAGAGAGAGAGAGAGAGAGAGAGAGAGAGAGAGAGAGAAAGAAACATCAATGCATCAATGTAAGAGAGACACATCGATTGGTTGTATTCCACAACACACCGAGCAGGGCCAGGAATGGAGCTTACAGTTGATGTACCAAGCCCTTGACTAGAATTGAACCTGGACCTTTCTTCAGTCCACAGGCTGATGCTCCCTGTGGTCGGCAAACTGTGGCTCGTGAGCCACATGGGGCTCTTTGGCCCCTTGAGTGTGGCTCTTCCTAAGCCTTAGGAGTACCCTAATTAAGTTAATAACAATGTACCTACCTATATATTTTAAGGTTAAAAAATTTGGCTCTCAAAAGAAATTTCAATCGTTGTACTGTTGATATTTGGCTCTGTTGACTAATGAGTTTGCCAACAAAAACAGCCAGGTTGAGCACAACTTTTTAAAATTTATTTATCTGTATTGTTGAAAGTATTACAGATGTCCCCTCTTTTTCCCCCATTAATCCCCTCTTCCCCACTACTGTCCCCTCCTCAGGCCTTCACCCCACTATTCTCTGTGTCCATGTGTTATGCATATTGGTTGATCTCTTCCCGCCTCTCCTCCTTCCCTCTGAGAATCCTCAATCTGTTACATCCTTCCATGTCTTAGCTTTTGTAAATAATGCTGCTATGAACATAGGGGTGCATATATTCTTTCTGATTGGTGTTTCAGGATTCTTAGAATCTATTCCTAGAAGTGGGACCAATAGATCAAATGGCAGTTCTATTTTTAATTTTTTGAGGAAACTCCACACTGTTTTCCATAGTGGCTGTGCCAGTCTGCATTCCCATCAGCAGTGCACTAGGGTTCCCTTTTCTCCACAAGTTTGTCAGCAATTGTTGTTTGTTGATTTATTGATGGTATTCATTCTGGCAGGTGTGAGGTGGTATCTCATCATCATTTTAATTTGCATCTCTCTAAAGATTAGTGACATTGAACATGTTTTCATATGTCTCTTATCCATTTGTATGTCCTCTTTGGAGAAGTATCATTTGAGGTCCTCTGCCCATTTTTTTAAATTTGATTGTCTTCCTTTTGTTGAGTTGTATGAGAACTTTATATATTTTAGAAATTAACTCCTTATCAGATGTATCATTGGCAAATATGTTCTCCCATACAATGGGTCCCCTTTTCATTTTGATGCTGGTTTCTTTTGCTGTGCAGAAGGTTTTTATTTTAATATATTATTGGTTTGTAAAATGCTTTCATGGCCAGTCCCATGGCAGGCATTTCTGACCATATGATGAGTTGAGCTGAACAGTGTTGGCTGAGGCCTTCCTTTCAAGAAACATTACGTTTGCTTTTATTAATGTCTCCTACTGCTTTCACTGTTTTATATATTTTTCCAGGGCCAAAGTGTTGTATTGCATAAACTGTTTCTACCAGAGGGTATGTGAGAATGTGTTAAATATATAGAAATGTCATATATTTTTCTATGAAGAAACATTACATGTAAGAAGTATGAAAGCAGATGAAAGCCATCTGATATAAACCTTTATTTTATTCCTTGAAGGCATGAAGAATTCACCATAATATTTAGGATGTTACAATGATCTTCTCTTTTAGCATAGAGGTTAGTGACTTTTGTGGCCAGGAATTTGGCTGATTTACATAAGCAACCTACTCACTCCTGAAAGAACTGAAAGAAGAAATGAGGAACAATGAGAAAAGAAGATAAGGGGAATGACAAATAAAGGAGAGAAAAAACAGAGTAAAAAAGAAGAAAAAAAAGGAAAAGTATCCAGTCTGAGGAGTGCTTCAGCAATTCAATAAACATTTTTACCCTTTTTTGCAATAATGATAGGAGTTAAGAATTATTATCTTTATGCTGCAGATGAGAAATTGAGGTTAGTGAAGCTAAATGTTTTATTTTTCTTCTAGTGACATAACTACTTATAAGCAATAGAAGAGGACTTTTAGGCCATTCACAAAGAATGCATGGACTTTTCTACTCTACAGAATGGTAGATCATAGCATTCCATGGTGAGTGAGTTAAGAACCAGAGTCTGCCTGGGGTATTCCTCTGTGATCCTCATGCAAAAGAATCTCCCCCCCCCCCCCATCTATTGAGAATAAATGATTTATGTATCTAACGAAGGAGGTAATGAAAGAGACTAAGCTATATTACTGAAGTTTCTGTGTAGCATTCAGCATAATTATCATTGTCTAAAATCGATTCTCTTACAATTGACTTTTACTCTGCTTTGAGTTTAAAACTACAGAGATTAACCAAAGAATTTATATGCATACTGGAGGCTCGATGCACGAAATTCATGCAACAGTAGGCCTTCCTTCCCCTGGCTGCTGGCACCGGCTTCCCTCAAAGCCCTGGCTTCCTCTGGAAGATTGGGGTGGGGGGCTGGTAAGAGATCAACCGAAGGACTTGTATGCATGCATATAAGCATAACCAATGGACACAAGACACTGGGGGGTAGGGGAGGCCAAGGGAATGTAAAGGGGGGGAGGAGACATATATAATACTCTTTGTAATACTTTAAGCATTAAAACAAAATTTAAAAAAATGATTGTTTGGTCTAATTAGCATATTACACTTTTTATTATTATAGATATGCACAACTCATGGCCTGGGGCAGGGGGAGGGATGGGTGGGAAAAGGGTGAAGGGGGTCAATGGCTAAGGGAGCCAATGTTTTGCTGTCAGCATGGCTCAGTGGTTGAGTGTAGACCTATGAACCAGGAGGTCACAGTTTGATTCTGGTCAGGGCACATTCCTGGGTTGAGGGCTCAATCCCCAGTATGAGGTGTGCAGGAGGCAGCCAATCGATTCTCTGTCATCATTGATGTTTCTGTCTCTCTCTACCTCTCCTTTCCTCTCTGAAATCAATAAAAATATTTAAACAAATGAAAAAATAAAAGAATACGTATTAACTCTGGGTGAAGTTAGTGGGTCAAACTAAATCTACATTTGTCTGTTTATAATTTGCCATTTTTTTGTAAATCCCAATTACAATTGATCATATGTAATGCTAATTTAAATACAAACCTAAAAGCAAAACAAAAATATATTTCAACTTCAGAAACCAAAGAAAAGTACTTATATTAAAAAAAAAATACTGAAATCTGTGAGGGCCTACTTACTTCTGGTCACTGGAGATCGAGAACCACCAAATGAGCCTCCTGAGCACCCGTCTACCCTAGACAGGACGGTGCATGAACTCACAGTGATAGTGTTTCAAGAGGCAACAATGGCAAGAAAATCAGAGCTCATGTCTGTTTTCCACAAGCTACCTGTGAAACCCAGCACAATTGCCTTAACTTCTCTTAACTTCTCTGATTCTCTGTTTCTTGAAGTACATACTGCAGTGTTATTATTTTTATAAAAAGTAATGATATTTTTTAAAAATATTTTTTTATTGATTTCAGAGAGGAAGGGAAAGGGAGTGAAAGATAGAAACATCAATGATGAGAGAGAATCATTGTTCAGCTGCCTCCTGCACATCCCACACTGGGGATCGAACCCACAACCCAGGCATGTGCCCTGACTAGAATCAAACCATGACCTCCTGGTTCATAGGTCTACGCTCAACCACTGAGCCATACTGGCTGGGCAAGGTAATGATATTTTTATAAGTACAAATGTATCAAAATAAAATAAATTTTAATTATTTAAGCATAAACATAATAAGGCCACATTTTAGTAGGAAGTCTTACAATGTTACTGGAGAACCAAATATTAATAGTATGGTGAAGATTTTAAAAGGTCAGCAGTAACTATGTTAAAACACACTAACATAGTTACCTTTGCCTTTGGTGCTCATATTCCAAATGATTTTCTCCATATTTTACATGTTCAAATGTAAAATGAATAAAAAATATTAGAAATTATATTTTAATAAGTGAATATTTATATATCTTACTTCAAAGTAATGTTTTTGAAGGCACTTGTCTGAAATTAATCTTTAGTTAACTTGATCATGACATTCTCCCACTCTCATCATTCTCTGTCTTCCAATGACACTTAAAATTCCAAATCCTCACTGGGCCTCAGCGACATTGCCTAGAACTCTGTCTCTGACTTTACTTTCTGCCCTTTCCCCTTCCATCCTGGGCTGTCCCATTAGTCTTCTTTTCTCTCCCAAACACTCACATACGTTCCTGTTGGAGGGTTTTGCACTATGATCCTGCCTCGATGCTTCTCCATCAGATCTCTTAACGCATACAGTCTACATGAGTGTTATTAAGATCATGGTGTGCTTAATGTTTCTGCTATCAGTGAAAAATTAGCACGTAATTTTCCTTAGTAGAATTTTAAATTTACCTTTAAAGTGAAACTGCAGGACCAATAATTAAGTATCTCATGTTATGAAATTATCTGTTACGAAAAATGGAAAACTACAATGATATTAGGTAAAAAGAAGCTCTTGGGAATTATGAATATTATTGGACTATAGCATTCAAAGTTGTAAAGGATTGATTTCTAGATGAACGTGTTCATACTCTTTGGTTTACTTTTTAAAAAGGAAATGGAAAAGCAGAATTCCATCTGGAGAAAATGACAATGGAGCCTTTCTTATTACCTATGATCACATCTTGCTGACCTGCTGAGTTATGCGGAGGTGTCCTCCAGGCCCCCATCTGGGAGTGTGTTAGATGACCTGACATGTAGTAACAAGAACAAAGAGGCCAAGCCTAATGTTTTTGTTATTGTTTTTGTTTTCATTTCTGCCCCTGCAAACTCACATTGCTTGTTGCAGGACAAAGTTATAGGTTGTATTTGGAATCTGCCTTCATATCCACTCTGCCTTCTCCAATCTGAAGCAGAGCAGTTGGAAGAAATGATAAGAAGAAAAAGGCACATAGAAGAACAGGTCAGCTAGAGTTGCCATATTAAATCCCTATCGAAGTTAGAGAATCATAGAAGCACTGTGGAGTCCAGTATCTGGGTTCTCTTGATATCTAGGAAATCCCATCACCAATCAATGCTTTACCAACTGCAGAAAAAATAAATGGGATATATATATATATATATATATATATATATATATATATATATATATTATATTAGCATGCATATAATATACTACTGATGATATATTTATATTGTAAGTATGTAAAAACACTTTTGGAAATGACATTGTCAGTTTTAAAAACACTATCAGTTCTGTATGTCTTTCATATGATTGTGAAGAACAAATATTAGCATAAATATGTAAATGTATATTAATGTCATCAAAAAGTACATTTATTATACTTTCTTTACCAATCAGAGATCTCACACCATGGAACCAAAATGACTTACAGACTCATTCTCTGCTTTGCCAGTTGTAAAGGTCACCTGAAGTACAAGAAGAAAAATTTGCTAGAAAATTTTAATTTATTTAAAACTGATCCCCTATTATCATAAATACCATAGTCATATCCTGATTGTTTCTAAAAACACCTACCCCTGTAAATACTTTCCTGCAAGCTTCTCAAAGAGAATTTTCTTAATAAGATGTATTTTTCAAAACTGAGTTCACATATATTTATTCTCTAATTGTTTGTTTCTCTGTGAGTCTTGAGGAAAAAACATCTTATTTTGTCCTGTGAAATACCTTTCTTAAAGTCTTCGAGCTAAGGTGCCTCACCTATGATTCACACGTATCCAATTCAGTGCTTTAAAAACTGAAGTCTCACTCTTTTCAGTTGAGATGTTCTGAAGTGCACACCTGGGACAGGTGACTAAGATGGTTGGACCATCCATTAGAATTTCTGCTTTTTTAAAGACACCTAGACTATAGCATAAATAAAAGACAGTCTATCCACATGCACCGTAAACACATGGTGCTTAATATATAACAAAACATAGAAGGATATAATCAATAGGGGTAATTGAGTGTGATGTGTTCTGAAAGACCCTGGAGGGAAGAGTGCCCAATTATGCCGGTAGAGGAAGCACTTTCCACTTCTTAAGTTAGGAAATATTCTTTCATCTTGAATTCAATTTGTTTTCTGATAAAATACCACACCTTACCTGCAGTGAGCTCTGCTAGTTTGTGCAGATTTGAAACTTTCCTGTTCTATACACAGATACACATGTGCGGCGTGCATGTGTGCGCACATGTGTGCGCGCACACACACACACACAGCCTAAATTCCTCTCATCCTCCTTTTTATATCCCCTTTCTTTTCACTCTGAGCTGGTTAGTCCAATTCTCAAAGCTAGTTTTCTGTCATAGTTAACTATTTTATAATCTGGATCCTGCTATTCTAAGTTGAGCTCACAAAAAATGTTTTAAAAAATTATGATTCCTACTCTCAAAGAGCTCTTGCCTAAAGAAAGAAACATACACATACATATGGATAGATAAACAGTAAATGTGTGAATATACTATTTCAGAAATATGTATGCAGCCTTGTTTTAAGACAAAAAACAGTTTGAGTAGTTCAGTGAGATCTGTGTAGGCTTGAGGCATATGAAGTAAATGTCAAATAGTTGTGGGGAAATGACCATTTGTCCTCCATTGATACAATATGCACTAATTAACAGAGTGAAATAACATTGAGCATTGAGCATTGTTTGATTCACAGAGTAAGTCATTAACTTGCACCTGCCTCACTCCCCACCCCTGATAGGGGTTGGCCTCTATATGGTAGAATTAAACTACCAAATTCTCTTCTCAGCCCTTATCCTCTATAGTATGTTTTGCTAATATTTCAAACTAATGTCCAGACTGCTCAAGTTAGGCTTGCTATCAGCCTCATTTTACTTTTCATCCCTTCTCTCTCTGGTTAGGTATAAACACAACTATAAAAAAAGAGCAACTGCTGAGAACGCAAATAAAAATATGGGCTCATAGTCTCAGTGTAAAATAAAACCTTTAAAAAAACAGATACTTTTAATGTAGCCAAAGGGGTTATCTGAGCTCAAGATGGAATTTATCACCACTGTTACCACCAGATCTCCATTGTTGTCTCCATTAGCTTGGCTTCGGGAAGAGCTCTGTGTTTGCCAGATGCTTCACTTCCAGGTAGTCAACTGTGATTGCCATGTTTCCAAAGAGAGCTCTCTGCACAAGATTTGAAAGACAAAAGGGAATAAGAAACCATTGATCTTTCTCCAACAGTGACAAGCAGCAACACGGGCTTCTGTAGATTTTTTTATACTAGGAGTTCCATTGCAAAATGTTTGCTTTGGTGCTGCAGACAATTGCATCAGTGGGATTTCTCAGAGTTCCTATTCTGGGCAGTGATAGTAAATATGTCGGCCAAACTGTTTTGTATTTATAGCTTAAGTATCATTTGAACATTGATTCAACTATGAGATCATAAAAGCACCTCAAACTCATTGCCAGAACTGAACACAATATTTGGCCACTTTCTCCTTAAAATTAGGCCCAGAGCTCATGCTCAATTCCAGGTCGGGGCACATGCCTGGGTTACAAGCTCTATCCCCAGTTTGGGACGTGCAGGAGGCAGCTGATCAATGATTCTCTCTCATCATTGCTGTTTCTAACTCTCCCTCTCCCGTCCTCTCTAAAACTAATAACAATATATTAATTTTTTTAAAATTTATATGCAATAAAGTGAGAGGTCCTAACTGCTATTTTGCAGAGTAACAAATCACTCCTTGGTATTCCTCAATCAACTGACAGAACGATGAGATAATAAACTGGTTTATATTTTAAGCCACTAAAATTATGCAGTTGTGGCAACTGGGAAATCTGAAATATATAGGACAAGCCATCAGGCTGGAGATTGAGATAAGAGTTGATGTTGCATGCAATCTTGAGCCTGATATCTATGGGGCAGTTCAACAGGCTGGAGTCTCAGGCAGATGCCTATGTTGCCATCTTGAGGCAGATTTGTTTCTTCTGTGGAAAGCTCCACCCTTTGCTTTAAAACCATCGGATTTGATAAGGCCCACCAGCTTTATCTACTTTATTCAAAGACTACTGGTTTAAATGTTAATCACATCTAAAAAACTATCTTCACAGAAGCATCTAGAATGTTCAACCAAATACCTGGGTACTATACCCAACACAGTCCACCCTTAGTAAACTTGAGAATGAAGCACATCTATTTTAACCATATTTAGTCTCCAAATAAAGACAACCAGGTCTGCATAGCATGATATAACTTTCCTGTGCACAACAAAAACACACTAACTGCCCAGAAGAAGATGCAAAGTATTTGGCTTATGTTCACTCTTCTGTTTGATACCTTATAACTTAAATACTATGATAAAGTTAATGATACTTAAATCATGCTTCAAAGTTAGTATATCATTCTATATAATAAAAGCCTAATATGCAAATTGTCCCCTCGACTGGGAGTTGGACCAGGGGCGGGTAGGCAGCCAGGGGGAGGGAGGCCCTGGCCAGCAGCCAGCAGCTGGTAGGGACCCAACCATACACGAATTCTATGCACTGGGCCTCTAGTATGTTATATAGGAAGTAAGAAGAGGAGAAAAATATATTTTATCTTATCTATCTATGTCTGTTTATCTATCTCAGTGTGTGTGTATGTATATATATATATACACGGACACATCTGTAATAAAATGAGGTTGAAATATTCATAACAATTATAGACCCCTTTTCTGTAAGTGGTTCTATATTCGATAAGGCCCACCAGCTTTATCTACTTTATTCAAAGTCTACTGGTTTAAATGTTAATCACATCTAAAAAACTATCTTCACTGGTTGTAGCTGATATTTATGATTGCTTTTTTTTTTTCTGTTACCCATTCCATATTCCCTTTGCCCTCATAAAGCACCTCAGCTGGTCATGGATATTTGCCTAGTCAGGTAACTCAAACCTTCATTTCTGCCTTGATCCTTGGAGCCATGAATTCTGACTATGAAACAAATGGCACCACATATTGATGCAGCCACTTCTTAAAAATGGGTTGCTTATGGAATCAGGGCTCAGATCTAGTTATGTATATACAATTTCCATTTGAGGATGGAGTGCTGCTATGCACACCCAAATTATAGCTTTGTGGGTCAGAAAACATGCAGGTGATGATGGGAAGCTCAAGTTGCATGGTAACTTAGTGGCCCACAGCTAACCATTCAGTAAGGCCTAATATTGATCCAAAAAGCCATTTCTCAAAAGGAGAGTAGTTATGCATAGAGGATGGCAGGGCTTTTCCCCCAAGTTATAAGGATCTACACTGTAAATCAACTACAGAGGCCTGCAAATGTGTCCAAACAGAATCTATCTGCCTCAGTCATTTAAGCACTATTAGACATGCTAGGTCATATACGAGGTAGAGCAGCTTGCACAACTACAATCCCTATTTGTAGAACCTTCTTTTGTACTAGGCCCCACTCAAAGCTACTAGGCTTGGGATCATTTGTTAAATGGTTCAGATTAACACACCCAAGAGAGGACTACGTTTCTTAAACAATACAAAGAGGCTCACTAGACATTTTGATTCTCTTGATTGTAGGAGGGGTCAGATGCAGAAACTTATCCTCCACCTTAGAATAGATGAGGGAGAGACTGATTTTAAGGAATTGGCTCACATCCTTATGATTTAGGGGACTGGACGGGCCTGCAATTTTAGGGTGAACTTGCAAGCTGGAATTCAGGCAAAAGTTGATGTTATATTATACAGTTCGTCTCCAAAATCTGCAGCGCAGGGTAGAGTCTGGACTCAGGCAGGGTTTCTATGTTGCAATCTTGAGGCACAATTGCTTCTTCAGGATTCCTTGGTCTTTGCTCTTAAGGCCTAAAGTTGATTAAATGAGGTCCATCTATATTATGGGGGGGGGGGTAATCTGTTTTACACAAAGCCAACATATTTAAATGTTAATCACATCCGAAGAATTCCTTCACAGCAACATCTAGACTGTTGTTTGACCAAACAACTGGCTACCATAATCTAGCCAAGTTGACACATTAAATTAATCATCACAGTAGATAAAAACATACATAATTAATTTGATACTTTTGCAAACAGATTTCTAGATCAAATGGTGAAACTGTCAACTAGTTTTACTTAGCTCTGTATAATAAGGTAGAGATAAGAGAGTAGAACTAAAGAAGGGACTATTCTGTTTACAGGACTGAAAATATATTTATTTTCCTTTATTTTTGAAGAATATTTTCACTGTACAGAATTTGACATTGGTAGTTACCTTCATTCCTCAGGTTAATATGATTTTTAAAGTGTGACTGCTTTTGAGATAATCTTTTGTCTTTGGGTCCTTGAAGTTTGACTTTGAAATGTACAGTTTGGGGTTATTATGAATAGTACAGCTATAAATATTATTTCATATGCCTTTGCAGAAATGTATGTATGCATTCCTCTTGGATCTATACCTGGGGTGAAATTGCTCAGTTATCAGATAGTCATAGACTATTAGTATTACTTATTACTTTTATTAGCATTATCTATTATCATGCTTATTATTATTAGCTATGATTATTAACTTTCAATGTACTAACTCTTAATTTTAGCTATTATTAGTGCAGTTGCTATTACCATTAATGGCCTGGAGGTAAGAAGGGGTGGTTGTCTTTAAGTAGCCTGTGCCTCTCAGAGAGAAAGTTCCTGAAGAGCAGGGAGGGGTGGGCCCATATCCAGGGCAGTTCAGCCATTGGAGGCCCATGGCCCATTATGTGGCCTGACATTCGAGGCTCTGTCCAAATAGAAACACAGGTCATTTGTAATCCAGGCAGGTTCCCTACTTGGGAATGTGAACTAGATTTCCCTGAAAGATCCCCAGGTGGTGGTCAGAGGGTGATGATGGGGATTGAGGTGAGCTACTCAGGGAAAACCCAGAGTAGGGGCCACCCTCATGCAGCCAGGGCCACCACTCTCTTCTTCCAGTGCTGAGCCTGATCACCTGGGTTTCCTCAGGCCACTGCCAACAGGTCTCCCTTGAGTACGAATGGCTGAACTGCAGTGTCCCCACCAGCCACCGACATTGGGAGCCTGTGCCATCAGACAGAGAAGGACACTCATGCCTGTTTCCAGCCTAAAATATGTATTTTCAAAAAATGTTAGTGCCTGCATGAAGAGGGGAACTTTGTGGGGTGTCCACAGCTACCAAGGTTTAACTGGGTCACCAGAGCCACAGAATGATGATGGGGAAGGCTTAGGGCCATGTGGAGGATGATTTTGAGAATTATTTCTTAGGTGATAACTTGGCTGTCCAATGAATAGGTGTCTCAGGTAGCTTCTGGTCTGGAGCCAGATACTGTCTCTGATGCAGCCACAGGTGGAGTGGAGCTGTAAGAGCTGCCCAGATGCTCATCCAGGAACTCATTCTCTGGTACCTGGAGGCAGCAGTTGGTGGTCAGAAGCTCCCACAGCTTCCCTGGCACATCTGCTCAGACTCCTGAGCTACTCTTTTGCCCAGCCCAGCATACCTGTTCCACCTGTATGAAGACCCGCAGCAGGTCTCCTCGAAGGACACCCTGGAGCTCTTCCTCACTCCAGCCACAACTCAGCAACTCCTCTCTCAGTATGAGGTATGTGGACCTGTCTTCCCCCCTGAGGGAAACTGTATGGCTGCCAGGCAACCAGCTGTTGGGCACCAGACCTGTTCCCTGATCCTGAGTCAGAACCACAGTCCTGTGTGTATAGGGTCCACTAAACCCCAGTCCCAGTTAGATATGGAAAATGAAGACTGGGAGAGAGTAAGTAATTCACCCTACTCTTTATCTTTCAGAACCAAAACCTCCTTGAATATCCTTCAAAACTCATTTCAATTGTACTAAAGATATACGCCTTTCACTGAATGCAAACTTTCCTTGATATATAAAAAGAAGAAACACTTTTTAAGAATCTGTCGAACCCCTGCATTCACAGACTCAGCTCAAACAGAGAAGATGGTAAACCTGTACCAGACCTTGCTAAAAGTCTGCTCAGAGGCAGTGGGTCTTCTGGCAATGGAGATTGAGCACCTGCTGGGCAGATGAGCTCTGTGTGGTGGCTTAGGCAAATCTGATGAGCTGGAGTGGGGCCAGTGGGCCACAGACAGACAGGAGAGCCCAGGAAACAGACTCTGGGAGGGGAGATGCCAGTTGGGCCAGCAGACCTGAGGCTGTGGTCCAGGACTAAGGCCATGAGAACCATGCTGTGGTGAACATGGAGACTGTGAAGGCCCCACTGCTTCACAGCTATCCCCAGAGAAGCCCTAGCACTTTCCAGCTGGCCCATCATAATCTCCACCAATACCCATGAGCTTGGATCCTCATAGAAGCCTTCCCTGACCACCTTGTGTAACCTAGCACCTCCTCATCTCTCTATTCTCTTATCCTATTTTAATTTTCTTTATAGCAATTACTATTACTTGAAATTATATTATTGTTTGTCTCTTGCTTTCACTTGTGGAATCCTTGAGAAGAGGAGCCTCAATCCTCTCATTCACTCAAATATCCCAAGCAACGACTGCAGGTGCTCAAATATTTGTTGAATAAATGGATAGATGGAGGTGAGTTCATAGATGGAACAGCACCTTTTCAGTCCTGCCTTTTTTATGCAGACACACACACACACACACACACACACACACACACACACACACACCCCACAGGGAAGTACTCATCAGTTTGAGCCTGTGTCCTGCCCCCATTTTGCGTTGGTGTCATTGCAGGAACCCAATGGAAGCTGCACCCAAGGGTGTTTTTTTAATGGCAGAAGGTCTTACAGGAGCAGGAACTCCACATGAGAACGCACTTCAAGGCAACAGGAGGGTTTGGGGCCCAACCTTGGAAAACTGGATTTCAGCCAAACACTTTTATAGAAAATCATTTTATTGAGCAAAAGGGGACCCCACTGAGGACAGAAAGGCTGGGAATAAAAATGTTGGTGAGCCCTGGGGGGTTAGGGAGTAAGTCTCTCTATTCTGCTCCTGAGAACCCAGACAGGAGGCTGCCCTGGTTGCTGCAGACTGCTTCTTTCAGTTTTAAGAAGCTCAGCTTCTCCTAGTTTGTGTTGTTGGCCATTGGTAATGACTCGGAGCAGGAACGCATCTTATAGAGTGGGGCCCTGCTAAGGCCACTCTGTACCCTCTCTTTGCTCCTGGATTCTACTTGGCTCACAGAGTACATACCTTTCTTTCTTCTGCCCAAGAAGGGACTCTAGAGCAAGAATATCAAACTTGCAGCTGGCAGGCCACATGTGGCCCACAACAAATATTTTTGTGGCCCAGCCAATGTAATGGTATGTAAGAAATGTTTCAATAAAAATTTCATAACTTAATTTTTACAATATTCTGTTATACATAATTATTAATAAAGAACTACACCATTTGCTAGTGACTGATTATTATAATCATGTTGTATTCATTTCCCTTATGTGGCTTATGTGCAGGATTACCGTTTCTCTCCACTAATACTAGCAGTGAATATTTTAGCAGCCGATTGTCACGTCATTAGTCTTGGACTGACTTGTTTGGTGTGCAAAACAGGAAATAGTTTGCTTTTGGAGAACAAGAAAAATAGGTTTATTTGAATTACACTTATTAATTTGTTCAGTTATTCAGTGTCTGATAAGTTAATGTTCAAGATAAAACACTAATTTTTATTAAATTTTCTATCATTTTATGTTAATGATTATTCATTTATTTCAGCCCTATGTATCCAGCATGTCTCTATAGAAATAAACCTACGTTTCTATGAAAATTGAAACTTTTGTTTTTTTGCGGCCCACATAAACTTCAACCTTGTTTATTTGGCCCATGTTCGTATTTGAGTGTGACATGCTTGCTCTAGAAATTGAGCAGAGGAACATCAGGTGTCTGCCAGGCCAGCTTCAGATCTGGGATGTTCAGAGCAGCCTCTCATTTCAAACCTCAAGTTCTGTGGCTCCTTGCCCATGGCTGTTTAGTGTGGAAGGAGGATCCTGGCTGAGAAAGGCTCAGATTGTAATCGCCAGTGGTGGGCAGCAGAGGACACTGCTGGAAGAGGCCTGAGCTGTCCAAAGCAGTAAACCTTTGTCCTCTCTGCAGAGTGCCTTACCCAGCGAGCTTTTGTGGATTCAGCCTTTTGTCACCATGTTCCAATTGCCCACTTTTGGGGCTGGAGCAACTGAGGTCTTTATCTGACTCTTCTCCAGGGCGGGGTCTCTTAAGAGCTCATCTGGGGAATAGTTTCTCTGATTTCACCTTTGCTGGGGTGACCAAAAGAGCATCCCCTTAGGCCCAGGAGTCACTGGCCAGGCAGTATGCCTCCTCATGCCAGCCCACCTGGGTTCTCCACACCATTGGTAGTTGTCTATGTAGATTCATTATAACTTTATTCGCAAGAAGCCTCAAGAATTTTAAAAGAATTATATCATCTAACTAAAATGAACATAGTTCAACATGTAAGGAGGTCACTTCACCCCAATCCTACATGCAAGCAGAGAAAGCTACTTGTTCGCAAACAAACCATTTCTAGTGGAAAATAAAGCATGACTCAGAGGGCAAAGTCAAAATCCCAGAGGGGAGAGTCAACAGCCATTGAGAACTACTCCTGGGGAGAATAATTGGAGTCACACAGGCTTCTAACTCCAGAAGCAATGGCAATATATGCCCAATTCTATTTCAAAATTTCTATGTACCATTGGCTGTATTGTGTCTTTCATTTTCCCTTTTATAAACTGGCATGTCTGTTGTGATTATGCTGCTCCATTTTCATCTGTATGATGACTATATTGGGGAGGGGGGATAACTTGTCTCTGAAAATGAGGAAGTACACCTGAGAAGTTGATTCCAAGATGCCACATCTAAGAAACTTCATCTACACCTGATGAGAAAATCCTGTATTGCAAGCCAGTGTTTTGATGAATAAGACATTTGGGGGAGTATTAACTATCAACACTAATAAAAGAGAAAAACGGTAATTGGCGTACGAGCTACCCTTTTCATTGGCTAATCAGAGCTATATGCAAATTAACTGCCAACTATGATTGACAGTTAACTGCCAACAAGATGGCGGTTAATTTGCATATGTAGGCACAACGCAGGGAGGCGAAAGGGAAAGCAGGAAGAAGCCCCCTGCCACTGACAGTGATCGGAAACCCAGGGGGCAGCTAAGAGCTGGGGGGCAGGGCAAAGGCGGCCCTGGGGCCGCCTTTGCCCTGCCCCCCAGCCATGATCGGAGAATCAGGTGCCTTTTCCACCCTGGCCAGTGATAGCAGGAAGTAGGGGTGGAGCCAGCGATGGGAGCTGGGCACGGTCGAAGCTGGCAGTCCCAGGAGCTAGGGGTCCCTTGCCTGGGCCTAAAGCAAAGCCCACGATCGTGGGGCCACTGCAGCTGCGGGTCCCCGCTGCCCGAGCCGGATGCCTCAGCCAGAGGCGTTAGGCCTGGGCAGGGGCGGAGCCTGCGATTGTGGTGATGGGGCTCAACGCCTGAGGGCTCCCAGTATGTGAGAGGGGGCAGGCTGGGCTGAGGGACACTCCCCCCCACACACACCCAGTGCACGAATTTCGTGCACCGGGCCCCTAGTATTCTATAAACAAGAGGGATGTGGTTATTGTGTCCAGAGGGTGGATTGTGATAGTTGGTCTCTTAAAATAGATTTCTTCCCTCCCTATATGAATATCCACATCTAGGAATAGAGATTATTCCCCCCTCTTGAATTTGGCCTGCAGAAAACCCCATGTTTCTCTGCTCAATCTCTAGAGTGCCCCTGTTGGGCAGAAGAAAGGAAGGTCTGTACTCTGTGAGCCAAGTAGAATCCAGGAGCAAAGAGAGGGTGCAGTGACTGCTTTGGCTAATAGAATGTAGTAGAAAGCAAATCCTGTAATTTCTGAATCCATGTTCTTCTTCCTCTTAGAATCCAAATGTCTATAATGTGAGTTTAAGCCTTGTGAAATAATCACATAGAGAATGCAGTAAGCTTTTTATATGTTTAATTTTTAGGGATTCCATGATCAAGTAAAAGGTCTGTGCAAGACTACTCTGATTACTGCTTTGCCTTTATTGTTCATTATGATAACCATAACCATGATCACCTTGTCTTTGATGAATAGTTAGCCCCTGCCACCCTAGGAGTTTATCATTCTCATTGTATTTAGGGATCCCACTTCAATGGTAGCAGTGAGCACTAATTGCTGACCTACACAGAAGGGTCAGCACAGAGACCATTTTTATGTTGATAATGAGGCTTTTCTCACCAACATATCCCATTGTCTTAGTGAAAACTATGCTTACTTGATCTTCCTAGGGGGTGTGAGCAGGTCTTCTATGATAAAATACTCTAAGACTCATTCCACACTTCTTAAGGCGTGGGATGGTTTATCTACAGTATATTAATTAGTTTCTGGCATTTCAACATCATGTAGCAAGGCCACCTTTTGATCCAAATTCCAGTCAGTCAATTAAGCAATCTTTTCGAGCCTTTTCTCACTTCTTCAGCTAAAACACTGAACCTAGTAGGGTCATATCAATGAATTAAGCCTTGTCCAACTTTATATTTGTTTTGCCTTGGTTTCACACTCATTTTATCCATCTCTAACATATTACAAAGGCTTATTTTTATATTAATCTGAAAAAAATGTTCTTTTGGTGTGTAGCGAATCTCCTTGTGAGTCATGCTTTGTAACTTACCTTTTGGGGCCTACTGGGACTGAATGTAGGCTCAAAGCTAGACCTAATCTACCTTTAGGTCTGAAAGTAAAGAGGTGGGTGAAAGTTGGTCCTGGAAAAACAGCATTTTTAAATCTCTTAAAACCATCAATAGCTATGTTTCTTTTTATTAAATGTATTGAGATGACATTAGTTAATAAGATTATATAAGTTTTTTGGGGAACCGAACCTGGAGAAACCAAGATGGTGGCATAGTTTAACGCTGGAGATTGCTGCCTCGAACAACCAATTCAAGGGTACACCTAAAAGACGGAACGGACATCATCCAGAACCACAGGAAGGCTGGCTGAGTGGAAATTCTACAACTAGGAGGAAAGAGAATATCATACCCAGACTCAGAGGAGGCACAGTGCTGAAGTGAAATACTCAGGTGCGGAGTGCATGTGGAGCGGGCTGGCGGCGGAGGGCGTGGTTGTTGTTTTCAATCGGGAGGGAGTTTCAGACTCTGTGCTCCAGATCCGGGCGAGTCTCTAGGGACCCAGACTCAAACGGGAGAAGCGGGACTGTCTGGCTTCAGTCGGAACTCAAAGGCAGCTTTCTCTCCGAGGTTTGCAGCGGTTGCTGGGACTCTGTGAGGCAGAGCCCCTGGGGACGGAACTGAGAGCAGCCATAACTGCTCTCTCCGCCCACCCTGTAGATCCCGGGGGACCCGTCCCGCCCAAGCCCTGCCCAGAGCCATTTGCCGGATAGCCTCAGGCAAACACTAGCTTAGCACCGCCCTAGAGATCCAGCACAGAAGCTCTCCCACTGCAGACACAGCTGACTCTCATAGCCAGTTAGCCTGGAGGTCAAATCGCCCCCGGTATTGCCAACAACAATCAAGGCTTAACTACAAGACTGTGCACAAAGACCACTAGGGGGTGCACCAAGAAAAGATAAAAAAATGCGGAGACAAAGAAACAGGACGCAAATGTCAGAAATGGAAGATATAGAGCTCAAAACCACACTTTTAAGGTCTCTCAAGAACTGTCTAGAAGCTGCCGATAAACTTAGTAAGGCCCTCAAAAAGACTGGTGAGACCGCCGATAAATGTAGTGAGATCCTCTAGAAATCTAATGAGACCCTCGATATTGTGATAAAGAACCAACTAGAAATTAAGCATACACTGACTGAAATAAAGAATATTGTACAGACACCCAACAGCAGACCAGAGGAGCGCAAGAATCAAGTCAAAGATTCAAAATGCGAAGGAGCAAAAAACACCCACCTGGAAAAGCAAAATGAAAAAAGAATCCAAAAATATGAAGATAGTGTAAGGAGCCTCTGGGACAGCTTCAAGCGTACCAACATCAGAATTATAGGGGTGCCAGGAGATGAGAGAGACCAAGATATTGAAAACCTATTTGAAGAAATAATGACAGAAAACTTCCCCCACCTGGTCAAAGAAATAGACTTACAGGTCCAGGAAGCGCAGAGAACCCCAAACAAAAGGAATCCAAAGAGGACCACACCAAGACACGTCATAATTAAAATGCCAAGAGCAAAAGACAAAGAGAAAATCCTAAAAGCAGCAAGAGAAAGAAACTCAGTTACCTACAAGGGAATACCCATACGACTGTCAGCTGATTTCTCAACAGAAACTTTGCAGGCCAGAAGGGAGTGGCAAGAAATATTCAAAGTGATGAATACCAAGAACCTACAACCAAGATTACTTTATCCAGCAAAGCTATCATTCAGAACGGAAGGTCAGATAAAGAGCTTCACAGATAAGGAAAAGCTAAAGGAGTTCATCACCACCAAACCAGTATTATATGAAATGCTGAAAGGTATCCTTTAAGAAGAGGAAGAAGAAGAAAAAGGTAAAGATACAAATTATGAACAACAAACTTGCATCTATCAACAAGTGAATCTAAGAATCAAGTGAACAAATAATCTGGTGATCATAATAGAATCAGGGACATAGAAAGGGAATGGACTGACTATTCTTGGGGGGGAAAGGGGTGTGGGAGATGCGGGAAGAGAATGGACAAAAATCGTGCACCTATGGATGAGGACAGTGGGTGCGGAGTGAGGGCAGAGGGTGGGGCGGGAACTGGGAGGAGAGGAGTTATGGGGGGGAAAAAAAGAGGAACAAATGTAATAATCTGAACAATAAAGATTTAATTTAAAAAAATAAATAAAAAAATAAGATTATATAAGTTTTGCAAGACAACTACATGAGGAGAGGCCATTATAGATTCCGCAGGCCAAGTAGGGTTATTCCCCTCACATAGAGATACAAGAGCTGCTTGTATTGGCAAAGAAAACACTACAGAATTTGAGTTCAATGTCATTTCATTTTTTAAGATTCTTCTAATTACTTATAGCACTTAGTACTTACTCTTTGGAGTTCCCTGGGGCTTCAAACTACTTAAAGGTCTAGAAGTAAAACGAAGTGATAAAGTCCTGAGGAGATTCAGAAATGACCTGCAAATCAGAAAGGTCATTACAGATCCTTTAGGTAAAGAGAAACTAAGTTTTTCAGGTAGGGGTGGAAGGGCTGCTTCTGCTGGCAAAGGAGACTCACAACAACATATTGTCAGAAAAGCCCAACACCCCATCATGGTGCTTACATAATTCATCTCATCATGAAGGCATTTTATCATCTCACATTACCACAAGAAGAAGAAAGGTAAGTAGTACAGTAAGCTATTTTGAGAGAGAGAAACCACTTTCACATAATTTTTATTACAGTTTATCGTTATAATTGTTTTATTTTATTATTTGTTATTATTAATCTTGTGCTGTGCCAAATTTATATATTAAATTTTTTCATAGGTATATGTGTGTATAAGAAAAAACATAGTGTATATAGGATTTGGTACTACCCTTAGTTTCAGGCAGCCACTAGGGTTCTTGACACTTACACCTATGAATAAGGAGAGACTACTGTACAATTCTAAATTATTACATACACTTTCTCTTTTCCTCCCTATGGAGAAGAGTATTTTTGAGGTAGGTATTATTAGTTCCATTTTAATGTTGAAGAAACTGAAATACAGAAAGAATAAATAACTTGCTCCAGAACATAGCAAAAGTGCATCAGGAATTCAGACTCAGCTAACTAGAAGTCAAAAACCACACATGATGTTAAAATGATTTTTTTTTTTTTACTTTGTATAGAAAACAGCTGACTTGTGTAATTATATTTAGAAAGAACCAAGTTGAGAGAGGGCCTACTTTGTTTTATTTCTCTGTTTTCACATGTCAGATGAAGGATTTATTTTCTTGTGTGGCTTACTTGCTTTTTGCCTGAATATTCCCCCATCAAATGATTATGAATTTTGGTTTTGATTTTTGTTGTTTTTAATATAGCTAAGCTTTGTGGAATTCTGTTGCTCGAATCAGAAGACTCACCTAAAAAAAAAGTGTGTTATTTTCAACCCAACTAGTTATAGACTTTATAAATGGAAGACCTAACATACTCACTAAATACCAATAAACACTCCACAAATTCAAACTGCAGTTTTTTAAGTTGGAGATTATGTGTTATTCATCTCTGTATTAGCCTGGAAAATTTTGTGCTTTAGCCACAGTAGGTGTTCAGTAAATCTATTGAATGGTTAAATCTCTTATGTTGAACTACTTCATAAACCTGTCTTGGTATTTAATCACTGTGCATTACTGTATTTTCTTTTTATTAATTTTCTTATTGATTCTATTTATAACAACCACATTTATCTACCTCCAATGGACATACCGATATTTTTCTTTATAATTATCTATAGAATACATTTTCTCCAAGTTTGCCACCTTCTATAGGCATTCTCCTATTGTCAGCCTCAGTGTAATTATAATTTTCCATGATTAATGCCTTAGCTTTTTTACAGGCTTTTCTCATCTGCATACTTATTTTTAAATCTTCCTTTTCATCCTGCCTGAAACATAGTTGCTTCTTCTTATTTTCCCCATATTTATTATTATTATTATTATTATTATTATTATTATTATTACTAATTGCTATAATCCAAATGATCTCTTTGATCTTTGGAACCTATGTTATAGCTGTCTTTTCATGTTATTTTACATTGGCTCCTCCAGTCTGGCAAGTCTAGCCTTCCTATAAAAAACATCTTCTTGGTTGTTATTGAGGTTCTTACCTACCTCATTCTAGCTATGCTACTTCAGTTACATTAACCTCTACTTCCAGCCTAGAAAACATTGCACTTTCTCTCTCTCTTTTTCTCTCTCTCTCTCTCTCACCCTTCTTTCCTTCTTCCTTTCTTCCTTCCTCCCTCCCTCCCTCCCTTCCTTCCTTCCTTCCTCCCTTTCTCCCTTCCTCCCTTCCTTCCTTCTTTCCCTCTTTCCTCCCTTCTTTCTTTCCTTCCTCCCTTCTTTCCTTCCTTTCTCCCTTCCTTTCTCCCTTCCTCCCTTCCTTCCTTCTTTCCCTCCTTCCTCCCTTCTTTCTTTCCTCCCTCCCTCCCTCCCTCCCTCCCTCCCTTCCTTTCTCCCTTCCTCCCTTCCTTCTTTCTTTCCCTCCTTCCTCCCTTCTTTCTTTCCTTCCTCCCTTCTTTCCTCCCTTCCTCCCTTCCTTCCTTCTGTCCTTTCTTCTTGTTGCAAAGAAAACAAACAATAGATTGACTCTCTCTAATTGCTTAGGTTTTGCTTTATTGTTGTATTTGTTACGAAGTTTTAGTCTTAGTCTATTAACTTTCCCTTCTTTGTTATTTTAATTGTTAAATAATTGTTAACTTTCCCTTCCTTGTTATTTTTATGTTAAAACCAGAGGCCCTATGAACAAAATTTGTGCAAGCGGCTTGGCCCGTGCAGCCCTGGCTTCGTACGGAAGGTCATGTGGAAGGACTTGCAGAAGGTCGTTTGGTTGTTCGGTCTAATTAGCATATTATGCTTTTATTATTATAGATAACAGTTTTATATATATCCAAATTACCAAAACACACCATACACATGAACACATATTGTTTACTGTATCTATTTTATTAATCTGTTTTCACAAGGTGGCCACCTATTGGCTTTATCAAGAAGCAAAAGAGCATTGTTTTTATTTTGATAGTCTATAACTGAATGTCTACACTTACATACATAAGTCAGGCACCATATGGAGTCTCAAAAAAAGCAAAACAAGAAGTGTCTGCCCTAGACGGTTTGGCTCAGTGGATAGAGTGTCAGCCTGTGGGTGGAGGGGTCCTGGGTTCCATTTCAGCCAAGGGCACATGCCCAGGTTGTGGGCTCAATCCCCAGTAAGGGGCGTGCAGGGGGCAGCTGATCAATGATTTTCTCTCATCATTGATATTTCTTTCTCTCCTCCTTTTCTCTCTGAAATCAATAAAAATGTATTATTAAAAAAGTGTCCCAGTTCTTCTATAATTTTACTTACTGTTCTTTTATTTTTTAAAATATTTATTGTTGAAAGTATTACATATGTGCCCTTTTTTTCTATTGACCCCTTCACCACACTATTGTCTGTGTCCGTGTGTTATGCATATATGCATACAAATTCTTTGGTTGATCTCTTCCCACCCACTCACCCACCCCTGCCTTCTCTCTGAGATTTGACAATCTATTTTGTACTTCTATGCCTCTGGGTCTATTTTGTTCATCAATTTATTTTGCTCATTAGATTCTACATATAAGTGAGACCATGTGACATTTGTCCTTCTCTGACTGGCTTATTTTGCTTAGCATCGTACTCTCCAATTCCCTCCATGCAGTCTCAAAGGGTAAGAGATCCTTCTTTTTAACAGCTGCATAGTATTCTATTGTGTAAATGTGCCATTGCTTTTTAATCCACTCATCTACTGATGGGTGCTTGGGCTGTTTCCAGATCTTAGCTATTGCAAATAGTGCTGTTATGAACATAGGGGTGCATATACTTTTTCTGATTAGTGTTTCAGGATTCAGAATATATTCCTAGAAGTGGGATCACTGGGTCAAATGGCAGTTCCATATTTTATTTTTTGAGGAAACTCCATACTGTTTTCCACAGTGGCTGCACCAGTCTGCATTCCCACCAACAGTGCACTAGAATTACCTTTTCTTCCCATCCTCGTTAGTACTTGTCATTTGTTGATTTTTTTGATAGTAGTCATTCTGACAGGTGTGAGGTGATACCTCATTGTCATTTTAATTTGAATCTCTCTGGTGATAAGTGACTTTGAGCATTTTTTCATATGTCTCTTGGCCATCTGTATATCCACTTTGGAGAAGTGTCTATTTAGTTCCTTTGCCCATTTTTAATTAGATCCTTTGTCTTCCTTTTGTTAAGTTGTATAGTTTCTTATACAGTTTGGATATTAACCCTTCACTGCTCTTTTTTTAAAATTAACTATATTGGGGTGACATTGATTAATAAAATTATATAGGTTTCAAATGTACAATTTTATCGTACATCATCTGTATATTGCATTGTGTGCCCACCACACAAAGCCAAATCTCTTTCTCTAACTGTGTACTTGACCCCTTTATTCTTTGCTACCTCTTCCCACCCACCTTTTTCTCTGTAACCACGATACTATTGTCTGTGTCTATTAGGTTTTGTTTGTCTAGTTGCCTTGCTTGTTAATTTATTGCTTTCAGTTTTATATCACACACATGAGTGAAATTATATTGTTCCTGACGTTTTTTGTCTGACCTATTTCACTTAGCGTGATATTCTCAAGATACATCCATGTTGTAACTTCCAATGGAAGTATTACATCTTTTTTATGGTTGAGTAATATTCCGTTGTATATGTGTACCACATCTTTTTTATCCAATCATCAATTGAAGGGCACTTTGGTTGGCAGAAAAACAGACACACAGGCCAAAAGAGCAATTGAGAGCGCTGAAATAAACCAACATTATATAGGCAAATAATTTTTGACAAAGGAGCCGAAATCATACAATGGATAAAAGAAAACCTCTTCAATAAATGGTGCTGGGAAAATTGAAAAGCCACATGCAAAAGAAAGAAACTAGACTGCTATTTATCACCATGTACAAAAATTAGCTCAAAATGAATCAAAGACCTAAATAAAAGACCTGAAATAATAAACTACATAGAATAAAACAAAGGTACTAAACTTATGAATTTGACCTCAAAGGCAAGGGATGTAAAAGCAAAAATAAATGAATGGGACTGTATAAACCTAAAAATCTTCTGCACAGCAGAAGAAAACATCAATACAACCAATTGAATGGGAGAAGATATATGCAATAACACTTCGGATAAGGCGGTATTGTCTAAAACATATAAAGAACTCATAAAACTCAACAACAAAAGACAAGTCAATGAAAAGATGGACAGGGGCCCTGAATAGACACTTCTCCCAAGAAGACATATAAATAGTCAGTAGATATATAATAAGATGCTCAACTTTACTAGCTATTAGGGAACTGCAAATCAAAACTACAAGACACCATCTCACACCTATTAGAATGGCTATTATCTATTTTTGTTGTTGTTACTTTTGTCTCTTAATAAATTTCCATACACAGAAAGAAGAAACAAAAAGAACTGACATAGTGATGGTTTAATATTTTGAGATTAAAAATGTACGAGATAGCAGATCCAATTCTGCCTCCTGCCAACTCAAAAATATAGCATTTCAAGTTGAAAGAAGGGGAAGAAGTGAGAGTATTTAGGTTTATTGCTGATTATTGGTGTTAAAAAAAGTTTCATCTAAAATAGGCATCTGGTTACTAGTGTTCAGATAAAATTAAAGTGTATAAAAGATTTTTTCATAGCATTATGTCAGATTTTCTATTTCCATCAGGCTATATTTGGTTTCCTGATCCCCTGGCTATAACTTCTAACAGAAGTGCAGGGTGTAAAATTGACTGTGAGTGTGTGATTCTGGGTTTCCTTATCACACTCTATTTTCAGTATGATATCTATCTACCTTTGGTTTCACTTTCTCTCACTTTCATTTTAAAAAACACAGCTTAGTTTTTGCTCTTGGCTGCCTTCTCTTTGATCATTTTTCTTTCTGACTTCCTATCTTACCCCTATCTAAAGTATGAATTCAATGATAGTCATTTTTCTTCTATACATTCCCTCCTAGCAAAATGTATATATATATTTTTTTCATAAACTGCAATCATGGCAAAAATTTTATATGGATACATAATTCTCCACAGTTCAGAAATAGGCTATGTTATTATTTTTTTACACATCACCTGAGTCTGCTAAAATCTAGCCATTTGTTGACTGTTACTAGTGTAGATATTGTGTGGAAAGGAAATTACAAACTATTTCATGTATACGCAATGTGATTCCAAAGTTATCTAGGGAATCAACTTAATATGCCTGAATTCTTTTTTGTTAATGATGCTTTTATTTGTTGAAACATTCATATTTATTCATTCTTCTAATTGTTTTTTGTATACTTACTTTAAAAATACATGATAAGAAGAGATTTATTGCACATAGTCATTTACTTTCAATCAGAAAATGTTTTAAAGCAGGGGTCGTATAATGTAAATGAGATAAATGTAGATATTCTGAATGAGTACTTATAGATCCATTTGGTAGCCTTTACTAATAAATCTATTCTTAATGTAGAAATCAGCATAATTTGTATATCAATCTTAAGTTATAATGATATAAAGTAGATTTTGCATATTTTATCAATGCATTATCACGTTGTATAACCATGTGATTACTTCTTTATTTTCATGTAGAGAAAAATAAATAAATGAGATTACTTTTAAAAGCAGTTACATACTAAAGCATTCTGTAAACCCATGTATCTCAAATTTATGCCCCCAAACTTATAGGTATAAAGTGGCATTTGCAAATTTTACAAAATTGGCTAATTTGATCATTAAAAGCCAATGTCTCATTACTTGAAAGGTAAACAAGTAAAAGAGGGAGAAAATCCCATTTTGGAACATGACTTTTTATGCTATGTCTTCACTTGGAAGACTGTTTTGAAACTTTGCAAAGGATGTCAAAAAATCTCCCATGCCTCCACCCTCAAATGTGTCAGTTGTTAAAACACTGCATCATTATCTCTGCCTAGAGAAAGAAAGAAAAAAAAAAAGCAGATTGTCTTCTATGCCTCCCATCCCTAGTCACTTATCTCCATGTACACTTGTGCACTGGAATGTTAAAATTCAAAAGAAACCATCAACAAACAACAAGAAAGCCCACTGCATAGGAGAACATATTTGCCAATGTTATCACCGATAAGGGTTTAATTTCCAACATTTACAGGAAACTCATACAACCTAACAAAAGGAGGGCAAACAACCCAATCAAAAAATGAGCAATGGACCTAAATAGATACTTTTTGAAAGAGCATATAAGGAAGGCCAAGAGACATATGAAAACATGCTCAAAGTCACTGATCATCTGAGAGAAGCAAATCAAAACGACAATGTGGTATCATCTCACACCTGTCAGAATGGCTATCATCAACAAATCAATAAAGAACAAGTGCTGGTGAGGATGAGACGAAAAAGGAACCCTGGTGCACTGCTGGTGGGAATGCAGATTAGTGCAGCCACTATGGAGAACAGTATGGAGTTTCCTCAAAAACTAAAAATGGAACTCTCATTTGACCCAGTGATCCCACTTCTAGGAATATATCCCAAGAAACTAGAAACACTAATCAGAAAGGATATATGCACCCTCTGTTCATAACAGCACAATTCACCATAGCTAAGATTTGGAAACAGCTTAAGTACCCATCAGCAGATGAGTGGATCAAAAAACTGTGGTACCTCTACACAATGGAATATTACGCTGTGGTAAAAAAAAGAAGGAATTCTTACCATTTGCAAAAGCATGGATGGAACTGGAGAACATTATGCTAAGTGAAATAAGCCAGTCAGAGAAAGATAAATATCACATGATCTCACTCATTTATGGAATATAATGAACAACATAAACTGATGAACAAAAACAGATCCAGAGACAAAGAAACATCGATCAGACCATCAAACCTCAGCGGGAAGGTAGGGGAGGGTGGGGGTAAGAGGGAGAGATCAACCAAAGGAATTGTATGCATGCATATAAGCCTAACCAATGGACAGAGACAACAGGGGGTTGGGTGACGGCATGAGTGCGGGAGTTGGGGGGATAATGGGGAAATAAGGACACATATGTAATACCTTAATCAAAAAAGAAATTTAAAAAAAATTCCCCTCAAAAATGATTATCTCTTTAGTTACCAAGTTATCACTTGAGTGAGGGAGAGTAGGATGTAGCTATGAAGGAGAGAATGTGTCATGTGTTAGCACATCATAGAGTTTATGTTGTGGCTACAGAAAGAAGGGAATTGTGTTGATATGAGGAGAAATTGGCAGTACTTCCTTATATACAATCCCAAATTTCCTGCTACAATTTGTTCCTTAGAATTTCTCAGAGATCAATCTTCCCAAATATCAAGGTCTAAATTTTGAGACATGTTGATTTCAATCAAGTGGTTTAGTTAACATAATCAATTTACCTTAATAATTATGTGTGCTTTCTTGGTACATCAATCCAGTGTCTCCAAAATATGTACATACAAAGATAAGACAAAAGTTGACAGTTTGATTTATACCAAGGATATTTAGAGTAGTATTGTGAAAATTCATTATTTTTGGATCTATAATGCTGTAGAGATTTTTCATACAAAATATATCCTTTCATATTCAAGTATCAAAATTTGGTAAAAAAAAATATTTGATTGTTAATATACTTTTTTATTTATTTCAGAGAGAAAGGGAGAGGGAGAGAGAGATAGAAACATCGATGATGAGAGAGAATCATTGATTGGCTGCCTCCTGCACACCCTACACTGGGGATCGAGCCTGCACCTTGGACATGTGCCCTTGACCATAATTGAACCCAGACCCTTCAGTCTGCAGGCTGAGGCTCTATCCACTGAGTCAAGTCAGGTAGGGCAAAAAAAAAAAAAATCTAAAGGTCTACAGGATTTAGAAATGTCAAATATCTCCAAAAACCATTTCTATATTTTATGTGTAAGTATAAATTAATTAAAGATGTACAAGTGATTTTTCTTAGATTAGCCATAGGTTCAAACATAAATGTGATAAAGAAATTTAAAAATGTGGCTTTGCTTTAGATTGATAGTAGAAATGAAAATAAACATGTGAATGTTTTCTAAGCTCAAGAATTATTACAATGTAACATAGAGAAAAAATATAATGGTGCTTAAAAATCACAGATATCCTTACTGGTTGTGTGCTCATTAGAAGTAAAGTACAATTCAGATTGCATACTAGAATTGTACATACTATCATTTAGTTTTAAATCATTAATGGACTAAATGCCTATCACAAGCATATTACAAATACATTTAGTTTTCATTTGATCATATTACTGTATGATAATATACTTTTGCCTGCATAAAAGTATATAATCATTAACATTTATAGCTCTCCATGGTAAAATGGCAGATAACATAAACTATCATTGCATCATATGTAATTCAAAAGCTGGCTTGTAATGTAAATTTCAATTCTGTACTCTGTCAGTAACTAACACATGTTGAATCATTTCCTTCTTTAGACATACAGCATTGGAATCCATTTAAAGTGCTTAATGATCTATTAATAAAACCATGATTTTCCAGCAGAGTTTCTGACCTCCCCTTACTGGCACCAGCTCTAGTACTGCCAATCAAATTAGAATACCATGGTTTCTCAGTAAATAAAGGCTAATTGGACATTTAAAGAAAAATTGAGCATTAGAAATACCTATGTTCACATTATTCTTGTATAAGACTTAGCTATTCAATTTCTATTTATCATATATGCATAAAATATCCATCATGGCATATGTTAGACTTTTTTAATGCAAAGGATTATCCACTTGCAATTTCAGGTATAATCAGATATATCAGGCTTAATGTTGACTTCAATGTATTAATTAATTATTTTTTAGGAGAAACAAATTTATGTTGAATCATTTGTGCTTAGTAAGCTACACTGTATGTGCTTTTTAAAACCATTCTCCCCAATTCCAAAAGTCTTATTCTCTATAAAAAGTTATTTATGCATATGTACCACCATATCTTCTAAGTAGCCAGTATTTGCTATCTTACTTCCTGATTCATTGAATAGCTTAAAATATAGCCTGCTTTTGATGGGTTCTATTGAATCATGTGCTTGAACTGTGCTAAAAAACTGTGTGAAAAACTGCATAAGCAAGTATCAATATTTTCCAACTACATAATTTTAGAAATATAAATATGTCCAGTGAAAGTAAAGAGATTAAGCTTTATAGAGAATTAAATATTTAGAGAAACTACTCCAGATGTAGTACACTTACTAATGTTGAGAGAAAATATAAAGATATAAAGTTAAGACATGATTGACATTGGTGAAAATTTAAAGAATTCCTTGGAAGGGAGAGATAACAAAAAAACTGAAATCCTTAATAATAACAAAGTAAGAAACTAGGAACAATAATTGTAGTTGAAATACTGGCCAGGAGACAGAGCAGGTGGAAGGTCACCAGTTTCCCCCGACCCAACTTTATCATCGCCACACTCACATCTGGTATCCCCAAAGGGGAAACCTCATGAAGAAAATAAGAAACCTCAGAAGAAAACTAGCACAACAAGGATTAGGGAATTCAATGTAGTGTCACCACTGCCTCTAAACTCTAAGCACAAATTTGCCTCCACCCTATCTTTGTACATCCTCTGCTCAAAATCCCCAAACCTCAAACTTAAAATTGTGGACCCAAGTGATTATGATCCTTGGAAATAATTAAGCAACTGGGAGAAACCCAAGCAAGTTATCTCTGGAGGAAATGACTTAATTTCAAAAGTAGGTCTTAAACACTTTTCATAAAGTTCCAAAGAAAGTGAACTCACCATAGATATATCATCACTAATAATTTGAGGAAACTAACCACCATGGGAAAACATTCCCAAAATGTACAATTAGGCTCAAAATGAATTTAAAAGATGCAAAATTAAAAAAAATGTATTTTAAAATAAATATAAGAAAATGTTGATATAATAAGAAATGAGAGATTATCAAAGCAGATCATCCAGATTTGTAAAAGAACAAATTAGAAATTCTAGAAGTAAAAAAAATCTGTATGCTCCAAATAACATACTTAGAACCACATTAACAATAAAAAAGGCAAAATTATATGAAGAAATAATAATAGTTAATAGTTCCAAAGAATACTATGTTTAATTACTTTTCTAAGAGGATTATAACATATTAACATATTTAATCCTCACAATAGTTGTAAATTAGTTATTATTGTTTTCCTTGTTTCACAGGTGACACATTTGGGATATTTAAACAATGTGTCTTAGTCCCACAGATAATAACAGAAAAAATTTGAATGCAGGAATTTAGTTCCAGAATCCAAAGTTTGTAATTATATCTTTTATCTCTAGAAAACTTGGCAAGATACTTAAGAGGCATTTCACACAGAGAAACTATTAATAGCCCTAAAATAAGAAAATTATATTTAACTTCAATAATAATCAGAGAAATGCAAATAGAGGCATTATATATTAGATCATAACTTGCCATCTAGAAAAAAGTCTGCTAATATTTAATGTTTAATTTAATGGTTGCAAGGATATAAAGCAGTGAGGATTCTCATGTAATGCCCAGAGGTATGTAAATTTATATACCTACTGTAGAAAAGAATCTGAGATTATATATACATATTAGAGGCCCAGTGCATGAAATTCGTGCACAGAGGGGGGGGTCCCTCAGCCCAGCCTGCACCCACTCTAATCGGGGACCCTTCAGGGGATGTCCAACTGTCGGTTTAGGCCCAATCCTTGTGGGATCGGACCTAAACCAGCAGTCAGACACCCCTCTCACAATCTGGGACCACTGCTCCTAACCCCTCTGCCTGCCTGCCTGATCACCCCTAACTGCCTCTGCCTGCCTGCCCATTCTCCCCTAATTGCCCTTCCCTGCCAGCCTGATCAAGCCCCTAACTGCCTCTGCCTGCCTGATCACCCATAACTGCTCTCCCCTGCCAGCCTGACCTCGCTCACAACTGCCCGCCTCTGCAGGCCAATTTGGTTCTGATTGGTCAGTTTCTATGCCAGTCAGCATCTCTGGGCCTATCAACAGGGCCTGATCAGAAAGGCGGGGCTGATCAGCATCCCTGGTGGAGGCCTGGGCTGTTGGCCAGTCCAAGAGAGAAAGTGAGGCAAGTTCTGATCAAAAGCTGCCACAGAGACTATGGATCAGACCCTGCCTCTCTCTCTGCAGGCCTCTTTCTGGGCCTGATCTGCAGCCCCCTAGGCGGTCAGTGCTGGACCAGGGCACCGCAGTGCCCCAGTCAGTGCTGGGTCACCATGGCACGCAGCACTGACTTCTGGTCTGGTTTCCGTGGTAACGGTCATTAGGACCCTGGCTCTTTATTATATAGACTAGGGGCCCGGTGCACGAAATTCGTGCACTGGGTGTGTGGGGGGGGGGGGAGTGTCCCTCAGCCCAGCCTGCCCCCTCTCACATACTGGGAGCCCTCAGGCGTTGACCCCCATCACCCTCCAATCGCAGGATCGGCCCCTTGCCCAGGCCTGACGCCTCTGGCTGAGGCGTCTGGCCCGGGCAGCGGGGACCCACAGCTGCAGCGGCCCCACGATCGTGGGCTTCGCTTTAGGCCCAGGCAAGGGACCCCTAGCTCTGGGACTGCCAGCTTAGACCGTGCCCAGCTCCCATCGCTGGCTCCACCCCTACTTCCTGCTATCACTGGCCAGGGCAGAAAAGGCACCTGATTCTCCGATCATGGCTGGGGGGCAGGGCAAAGGCGGCCCTGGGGCCGCCTTTGCCCTGCCCCCCAGCTCTTAGCTCCCCCCTGGGTTTCCGATCACTGTGAGTGGCAGGGAGCTTCTTCCTGCTTTCCCTTTCGCCTCCCTGCATTGTGCCTACATATGCAAATTAACCGCCATCTTGTTGGCAGTTAACTGCCAATCTTAGTTGGCAGTTAATTTGCATATAGCCCTGATTAGCCAATGAAAAGGGTAGCTCTAAGCCAATTACCATTTTTCTCTTTTATTAGTGTTGATGTTCAAACTATGTGCATTATGACCTAGCAATTTTAACAAAATATCTTGAGAAATTTTTGCATAGTATTCCCAGAAATCTGTACATAAATGTTTTCAGCATTATTTCTTATAATAGATCAAAACAAAATAACCAAAATATCTATCAATAGAATAGATAAATAAAGTGGGATATATTTGAACAATGGAATAGTATAGAACAATGAAAATTAATAAACTCTAGAGGTCAATATAAATTCATCTCAAAAATGCAATATTAAGGATCATTTTATTTGTAGATATTTCAGAATCAGGCTAAATTTTAAAATACTACTTAAGAATATGTATATTTTGTAAAAATGTGTGGGGAAAACAAGCTAATAATGAAAACAAACCTGGGAGAGGATCCACAATTTGTGAAATATTATTGTATTCATCCATTGGTATATCTGCTATATTTCATTTTGTAAAAGTACATTTCTAAAGGAAGAAAAAATATGCTAAAGGATTTGGCTTTTATTTTGACTATTTTGTCACTAAATAGCTACAAGTAGGGGGAAGTTATTTAATACCTTGAATTTATTTCTCTTATTTACAAAATGAATAGAGTGCACTAAGTTTATTCAGTCCTTCGTGTATTAACTTATTGTTCTTACATGTATTAAACATTTTCTGTGTTCTAAGCAGTATGTCTCAGAGAGACATACGTTTTGGTGTTTGCCTTTGAGCAGCTGGCATTCTAGCACAGGAGCTGGTGATGCCTCCCAGTTCTAGTTTTATTTTCAGATAGAAGTCAGTTCAATTCACACCCTAGTTAAGACAAAGAGAAGGATTTGGCAGGCACTGCAAACTTGGTTCTTCGCCCTGCAGTCATCCATAGAAAGTTAAGGTTAATAAATAAAAAGGGATGGCATATAGGCAGAGGGAGTTAGAAGAGGAATTCCTGGTTTTGACACTACTGATACTAAATAAGACAGTAATCATGCATGTGGAATATGATATCACTGTATTCTACCCTTAGGTAACAATAACTTAAAAGATGCTCTGGGCTCATGAGTGTCATGTTCAATTTCAATATATACAAATCTCCAATGCATTAATAGGAAAAGCAAGCACAATGAAAATGTATAAAATGTTAATGCCAGTGTAGAATTGGTAGTTTATGATGTAGAGAAACAGAATCCATGTCTAATATTCATACTGCACCTGAATTTGCAAGCTCTATATTGTTTCAATTAGGATGGTAAACTGCTTTGAATGTTTTAAGAACTATAGGAATTATTCTCAAGTGATAAATCTTGCTTTTCTTTATCAAATATTGAAAAAAAAATTTTCCAAAATTGAATAAACAAATTGAACACAATGCTATCGGGTATGTAAAATAAATCTCCCTGCAGAATATAAAAATCAATCTAAATTAAAAAAATATAGGTGCAGATGTCATCAAACATTTATTTGCATACCATTTTTTATAAACTAATTTTAGTGATTCATTTTCAAAATTTGAAAGGGGTTTTGTTTCAAATTTATATTACCAATGAAATTTCCTTAAACAATATTTAGAAATCTGAATAAGCAACTTTACAATCAAAACTAACTGTGCTTTCCAACAGGTTTGGTTTAACTTTGAAAGAAAGAAAATCTATATAAATATCTATCTATATTTCTATCAATCTATCTATTGATATATACAATTACTTATAGTTATACACATATACATATATATTATCAATATTCTGAACTATTTAAGACACTGAACATATAAAGTTTATGTTTGACCTTTCTACATTTTCTTTCTCCCCAATACTTTATGTGCACCTTTTGTTATGGAAGCTAAAATGAACTGGCATATTTTCCTTTAGGCTAGCTTCATATGCATCCATTGAGTTAGCTTATGTTTGCCCTAATTGACAAGAGTGCCAAGGTAAATGCTATGCAAATGAACCCCCTGTGGGACTCCTTTTTCTAAGTTAAATTGCTGCCCAGGCAAACCTAGCACTTTGTAATATTATTCCAAGGTATTTAATCCTGTAGTTTGTGTAGACATTCAGAATTACTGACAGTGATACATTGGCTCCCTAATACTATCTATCTTTGACAAACATTCTCTGATTTAAACACAGCATTATGGCTGATAATTTTGAAGTACATGCAATGAGAGCTGATAATGTTAGATTATTATTGATGATAAAATTAAGTCAAGGAAAATTTAAAGCTATACAGTACTAACAACACACACACACACACACACACACACACACACACACGTAAACCAATTCTTTTTTCACTAAAGATGTAATATAACCAGCAATAGTAAAACCCAGTGTTAATGACTGCTCAGTTTCAAATATTTATTTTTAAATTGTGACTATATCTAAAGTGGCTTATTTAGTTATTATATATTTCCCTCTCTATGATTTATAGCTTTTGTGATAGGAGGTTGGCCTGTGCCTTGCAGGATATTCAGTAGAATCTCAGTCCTCTACCCACTAGATACCAGCAGTGTCCCCCTAAGTTGTGACAATAAAATTGTCTCTGGATTATCCCTAAGGGGCAAAATTAAAAAGCTCTGTACTCTGAGGTCCCTACCAAATGCCCCACTGATTCAGTGAGAACTCCACTCCTAATTGTCAGAACTCAAATGTGTGAACTCTCAGGATTTTTTACTTCTCAGCTCCCAGTATTTTTTTTCTTTTTCTTTTTCCTTTGTAGTTGTTCCTTGACAAGACTTGTAGTATCCTTTCCTACAAATGTGCAGTTTACTTTTAGGCCAAATATATGCCAATTTATGGAGCAACTTTTCCACATGGCTTTCATCTTTCACAGCGCACTGTAAAAATCCCAGGCACACTGGCCTTCCCAAACTCTGTCTTCTGTCTCCTCACCCCTGCAGGTTGAGCATGCCCTTCCTATGATCTCCTTGCAGACAGGAAACCAACAAGCTTTTCCCTCTCTTGTTTTCTGTCTCTGAGGATCAGAGTCCTGCATTGCCTATTGTCCAATTTATTTTAATTTTGTTAAATTTGTTGAGTGACATTAGTTAATAACATCATATAAGTTTCAAGTACACCATTTTATAATACATCATCTTGCATATGTGCTCACCACCCTAAGTTAGCCTCCTTCTATTACCATGTATTTGACCCCTTTTACCTTCTTTCATCTCCTCCACCCCCTTCCACTCTGGTAACCATCATATAATTACCTGGGTCAATGAGTTTTCTTGTTTTGTTTGCTCATTTGTTACTCTCTGTTTTGTATTCTATATGTGAGTAAAATCATATGGTTCTTATCCTTTTCCATCTGACTTATTTTGTTTAGCATGATAATCTCAAGGTCCATGTTTGTTATTGCAATCGGCAGCAGCTGTTTTACATAGTTTGTCCAGCTTTCTACCTATATTAGCAGGAGAGCAAGTTCAGTACATGAACTTGTGTGTGTCTTCACAGACAAAAATAGAAACAATATAGGAGCTCAAGACTATTGGATAATGTTCTCTACTCACAAGTTGAGTTGTGTCTTTAACAGTAGTAAATGTGTTTGTCCCCAAACATGTTTATGCTGGACATATTTGTTCTTGTAATTTCATATTTAATTATATAATGAGACATTTAAAGAAAAAAATGCCTGTATGAAAAACCAAGTAACATGTTTTAAAAGTTTAGATAAAGATAAATGACTAAAAAATATTTTTTGTTTCATTATATGCAAAATACTTGGCAAAGAATCAGAAAATGAAAAGAATCTAGGTGGTCTCCAGTGATGTTTTCTCTCAAATATCTTTACATTATTACTTGAACTCAAAGTATTCCTAACATGAAATCATAATTAAGGCCATTTTAGTGTTGGATATTCTATAAACACAATGTGGAACTATAGTTAGGACTCTCAGAGAAAAGCCCTATTCCAATATTAAACACAAAAAATGAATATTTGTAAATGTTAATTAAACCAAAAACCGTTATCAGAACAGAATATGGAGAGGTAGAATGGTTTTCTATAGGAAAAGGTGTCAAAGATATATTTAATTACTTATTTTTTTAATCTCTACACAGAAACATGTCATACAAAAAGCTAGGCTAGACTCCAAGGAAGGAATGAAAATTGCTGGAAGAAATACAAATAACTTAAGGTATACATATGGTACCATCTTACTGGCAGATAATAGCAATGATTTAAAATGGCTTCTGAGAAAAGTAAAAAGAAAATGATAAAGCAGGATTGCATTTGAACATCAAGGAGACAAAAGTCGTGACTACAGAAGGAACATACAACTTTGACATAGACAATGAAGTTATCAAAATTGTTAAAGATTTTGCTTATCTTGATACAGTCATTAATTCAAAAGGAGACTACCACCAAAAAATAAACAGAAGGCTGAGTCTTAGAAGGGCAGCAATGGAAGAATGTGGAAAGATCAGTATGAGCAAAGATGTGTCCTTGGAAACCTAACATCATCCATATCCTCGTATTACCAATTACTATTTATGGATGTAAAAGCTGGACAGTGAAGATGTTGATAGGAAGACAATTGATTCATTTGACATATGGCTTTGGAGGAAAGTTCTTTGGATGTCCAGGGCAGCCAGAAAAACGAACAAGTAGGTCCTAGAGCAAGTTAAGCCTGAAACATCCCTGGAGGCAAAAAATGATAAAACTGAAAGTGGCCTACTTTGGGAACATCCTGAGAAGGCAGGGTTCTTGGAAAACTACAATGATCCTGGAAAAAATAGAAGGCAACAGGAAAAAAGGAAGACCCAACATGAGATGGATTGACTCCATGAAAGAAGCCATAGGAGTGAGTCCACAGGAGCTGGATAAGGCTGTTGAGGGCAGGACATGTTGTACATCACTCATTCATAGGGTCACTAGGATTTGGAGCCAACTCAGCACGGAACACACACACATTTTTAAAGAATCCCTACTTTAATTGCCTCTTTTGATTATATAGCTAACTACCTGCCTTTATGATGTCAAGGAATGAGTTACGTTTCTCAATAATAGAATTAACAAATTAATTAATACAAGGAATATTTATTAAACACCTACTGTGTACTTAGCTAAAATATTAGGAACTGGAGATTGAGTAGTGAACATGTAAATAAAAATCCTCACCTGTATTGGCTTATATTCGAGCAAGGATGATGGACACTAAAGATAAATAAATTAAATATGTGTATATTTATTAAATAAATAAGCCAAAGATGGCCTTTGTGTATTGATCCTCAGGTTGTTAATTTCTTTATTGCTGGTCAAGACCCATTTTCTTAAAAGCATGCTGTCACTAAACGCAATTTTTTACACATCTACTTATTCTTTTAAAAGTTCAAACAAGCAAATTTCACTCACTTAGAGACCACCTGCATTAGACACCTGTAAAAACCTTGTCCGATAGCTGTTTCCTATAATTATATGGCCAGAAATTGCTGTAGAACTCTCTGTCTCAGAGACCTCCCTCCCATCACCTAAGCCCCCTTCCCAATGCTCCTCTCTCTCCAGGTACCTTGCCCGGGCCCCCTTCTGATAGTTACCCCCGCTCTATAGCTTCTAGAAGGACTCCTGTTGGGTGGGGCTTCCCAACGCGCTGACCAGATAAAGCGTGTTGTGTGTAAAAGCCTCTTGTGATCAATCATATCTTTTTCCATGATTAGCCCCAAACCCCTCAAACCCCCAGCAGTATTAGCTAGTAAAAATTATTGACAAGAAAAATAATACAAGGAGGTGAGATATAAAACAGGACCTGGGGGTTGACATTTTAGAGTGGCAGGCACATCCTCACTGAAAAACTGACTGCCAAGTGTAAGCCTGAAAATGTGTGGGAATTGGTCACACATTTTACTTATCCACATATTTGTCTTCTTCATTAAATAAATGCTTAAAAAAAAACACACACAACACTGCATATATTGTTCACTGTCAATATCCCCATTGCTTAAAAACTGTCTAGAACACGGTAAGCGATTAATAAATGTACGTATGGCTAATCAATAATGGAATAAGACTTCCACTGATCTAAAACCACCACTTTTTATAAGCAGCAAATCTGTATAGTCTCTCAAAATACCTCTGAAACAAAAGCATTCTAAGGAAATAATTATCCAAAGGGAAAAGTGATCTTTCTCCCATTTCCCTGCCACAAAAAAAAAAAAAAAAATGATGAAAAGTTCACACCAATTCCCATACTGTCTTCTAAATCCCAGCCTCTTGTTTTGGTTTGTGAAAATGTGAATCAGTTCATTCATATGGTGTAGGGCTGAGGAGGATGGGATATAAATTCAAATCTTTTCCTTTTCACTTGCTCACCGTGTAATATTAAGGATCATCTAAACCCTTCTAATGCTTCTGCTCATCATCCTTATAATAGAGTGATGATGTAGCATGTTCTAAATGATTTTTCAGAAAAAAATGAGAGTACTTCATACATGTTCAGAAACACAATAAATGTTCAATTAGCGCTATCTAGAATTAATCAATCAATAATTGTACTAGTATTTATCAAATGCCTTCTATGTAACAGACAATGTGCTCTGTGTGGGTAACATATCCTATCTAATAATAGACAAACATGGTAATTGACCATACCTTCGCCATGCCTGCCATGGGCTAATCAGCAAGATATGCAAATTAACTGACAACAAAGATGGCGGTTAATATGCATACGTAGGTGCAAAGTGGTGGAGCAAAGGCTTGAAGGCGGCTCCGGCCGGAGCGAAGGCCTGGGTCCTGGGTGCCAGAGGAAAACCAGTGCCGGCAGCCAGGGGAAGGGAAGGTCTATTGCATGAATCCTTTTATGCAACAGGCCTCTAGTGTTTAATAATAACCTGAGCCCTTATTTGAAGGAACACATAGGTTATAATGGATGAGAAACATGCAAAAAGACATAAATGAAATCAAGGTGTGGTAGGTGCAACAGTGATGATATTAGTAACTACTCCAGGAGCATAAAAACAGAGAAATATGAAATGCACAGAGCTTTGATCTTTCCTGGGAGAACCTTTTCCTAAAACAACTTACTTTGGGCCTAAATTATTAAACAATGTTCTCCTTTGTGTTTATAATTATTTATATATTGTCTATTTTTAAGCTGTTAACCATGTCAAAAAGTTAATATTTGAATATCAACTGTATCAAACAGTGTCTCAGGCTAAAATTCTTTGGAGTCATTTTTAATGCCCCTCCTCCTTTACAAAAGTTAGATATCTGGCACAGGAGGGAAATCTTTGACCCACCTTGCATTTGTGTTAGAGTGTGAACACTTACACCATCTCCAACACTGTCACCCCACCTGGTACAAAGGCTTAACCCAGAAACAAAGTTTATATCTACTAATATTGAATGAAAAGATTTTCAACAATGGTTCCTTTTAAAAATGTAATCCCTATGGGAATGAAGAACTCTGTGGAGTTAAAAGCCTTATGTTACTAAGAGAGAACTCCCTAAGCAATTTATTTATCACAATGGTCTACATGTATGAAAAGTTTCTAATATTATATACATTTTTTAGTAAAACAAAGAGAACATTGCCAAACTGTAAATTGTTTTAAACAGGATAACATTTAACTTAGGTCACGCTCAATTAGTGAGTCTGACAGGGGTTATCAAACTACAGCCCAAGGTTCAGACCACCATCTATTTTTGCAAGGTTTTATTGGAGCACAACCACAGCCATGTATTTATTGTCTATGGATACTTTTGTGCTACAAGAGCAGAGATGAATAGTTGCCCCAAGGATCATATGAAACACAAGCCTAAAAAATTTACCATCTGGCCATCTAAGAAAAAGTTTGCTGATCCTTGCAGGCTATGTAAACAAGAGCAACAAAACAAGCTCTGGACCATCTTGGGTAAAATAACAAATTACATTGTAAAAACACATTTCCCAGTTAATTCATTTACTAGTAGTACTCTGATAGGAATGTCATATCTATGATTAATGGGATTTTTACTCAAAAGAATATTTTGTCAGCTTTAGTGAACTACCATTTACATGTACTAAGTTTAATCAATTTAAATGTATAATTTGATGAGTTTTGGCAAAAATATATGGTTTTATAACCACTACCACTATGATAATATGGCATATTTCTAACAAATTGACTGGTTTTTTCCTTTTTTGAGAGAGAGAGAGAGAGTAAAAAGGAGAGGGAAGACAGAAACATCAACTTGAGAGACATATTGATTGGTTGCCTTCTGCACAGGATCTCTGAGGTAGGTGCCCTTGACTAGGGATCAAACCCAGGACCTTTCAGTCGCAAGCCAATCCTCTATCCACTGAGCCAAATCAACTAGGGCAAATTGACTGTTTTTTTTGTTGTTGTTGTTTGTTTTTTTACAGTCAATTCCTCCATTTCACTCTCCAGTCCCTGGCAATCACTGATGTACTTTCTGGTGTTTGTTTTTTTTTGTTGTTGTTTTTTTTTTAATATGTCCTTTTATCTTATTTTGTTTCTACATATTGTCTTTTTTTTTTATTCTATGAAACTCCAATTACATATATACTAGAGGCCCGGTGCACAAAATTTGTGCACTGGGGGGGGGGGGAGGGTCTGTCCCTCAGCCCGGCCTGCGCCCATTTGCAGTCCAGGACCCCTTGGGGGATGTCCATCTGTTGACTTAGGCCCACTCCCCGGGGGATCAGGCCTAAGCTTGCAGTCAGACATCCTCTGGCAGCCAGGGAGCCCTCTGGGGATGTCCGACTAAAGGCTTAGGCCCCCAAGGGTGGGGCCTAAACTGTTAGTTGGACATTCTTAGTGCTGCCACGGAGGTGGGAGAATCTCCTGCCACCACCTCTGCACTGGCCAGCCATGAGCCAGCTTCTGGCTCAGTGGCACTACTCCTCGGTCTGACCTAAACCCTAGAGATTAGTACTTCATTTTACAACTTTTTCTCGGTTTATAGGCAGCAGCAAACTCAGACCACACAGTCAGGTGTGAAAAAAATGTTGCTTTCTTTATTGTTTAGTAACCAAACCTAACTTCAACTTCAGCCCCCATTTTGCCAAGTGAAAAAACAAAAACAAAATATTATTTAACTTAGGTTCCCCACCCCCTTCTCTGGAGTTGTACTTCCATGTCAGACAGTTTATATCTCAGGCAGAGGTGCCAAAGAGCCGAGCAGGGTCAAGAACATCTGGACCTCAGTCTTCTGTCTGGGCTGGCCCCCACCCAGCTGCCCTTGACCCTCACCTCAGAGCTCAAGTCCATGCTGATCCCTGGTATATTCTCCTCATCTGGGCCTTGAGGCCTCTTGAGTCCAATTTGCTCTCTCCCTCCCTCCCTGCCACCTTCTCTCTCTCACACGAAGAACTATTGGGCTTTCTGGGGTGAGGTCCTCTGACACCTCCTCAGCCCCGTTGCATGGACACCATCTTGGTGCCTTGGTCACGGCCACAAAGCTGTGTGGCTGCTCTCAGACCCTCCGTCTCCTGCTGCCTTAGGGAGTGACTCAGTGGGAGGGGAGGGTCACAGTCCTTTTTACACGGCCGCCAATGAACTCTCAGTGTTCCTTCCCTCTAGTTCTCCTTCTCCTCCTCACCCCAGTCCAGGCACGTCTATGTGCAGGGCAGGGGAGGGTGGGAGGCAGGGGTGCCTCTGACCCAGCACACAGGCTTCCAGATCCACTGCTCCCCCAGGAGGCCTTCCATGCTCTGGACCTCGACACCCAGAACCTGCCCCCTCTCAGCTGCAGGTCTTTGCCCGCAGTGGTCAAGTCTGTTTAGAGCAGTGGTTCTCAACCTTGGCTGCACATTAGAATCACCTGGGAATCTTTTCAAAATCCTGATTTCCGGGCCTCATCCTCTGGAAATTCTGTTTCTTTGTTACTAATGTGGCTCTACCCCATAACAAAGAAACAGAATTTCCAGAGGATGAGGCCCGGAAATCAGGATTTTAAAAAGATTCCCAGGTGATTCTAATGTGCAGCCAAGGTTGAGAACCACTGGTTTAGAGGCTTGAAGTCAAGAAGTGCCTCTTTGTTCTCTGCTTTCTGGAGGTGGTCAGCGTGGAACATTCCTGCCTGGACTGGGGAGGGGTCTCTGGGTGTTAAGAATACCAGGAGGGGGAGCACAGACTCCTCCGAGATCTCCGATAGGGTAAAGGCAGCACCCCCTCACCTCTAACCCCAGGACGTTTCTTTAGAAGCAGAAGCCTCGTCCGGTGCAGGGGCCGGTGCTGGCTGCCTCAGTTTCTCAGAGACAATGAATTTGATGAACGTCTTTTCCCCACTGCAGTAGCTGCTTCATTTGTTCGTTCTCGCATTTTTCATTAGCTGCTAAATCGCCCCTGTGGCTGCAAACCTGTTGTGTCTGACTCAGCCAGTGGGGAGCTATGGGAGCTGTGCAGGGACAGGGTAAGGGGGAGGGGGGCCCGGCCTGCAGAGAGGGTCAGTGGTGCCTGCCGGGCTGTCTCAGAGGATGTGGCTTAGGTTAGGTCCTGTCCTTTGGCGACTTTAGGAGGGGAGGCCGTGTCCTCCGCTCCCCACTTTGACTCAGGGGTGAAAGTTCTTCTTGCTCTCTGGCCTCATAACTCAGTGGATCATAGTGGGATGCGGCAGGCAGGCGGTTTCTGCGGCTGCACATGGGCGAAGGCAGGCGGCTTCTGGGGGGTCAGGGTTGCCGCCTGGCCTGCGCCCAGCCCTCCCGCCCTCCGATCACCATGGCATTCGCTCCAGCAGGCCAGCCGGCAACCCCAACCAGCTTTCTGATGGCGATCACCGGCTGAAGGCGGCCTTTGCCCACCCCCCAGCTCTTGCCTGCCGCCTGGGTTGCCAATCACCATTCTTCAGTCCTTCCCCTTTCGCCTCCCAGCATTGCGGCTACATATGCAAATTAACCGCCATCTTTGTTGGTGGTTAACCGCCATCTTGGCTGGCAGTTAATTTGCATATCGCCCTGATTAGCCAATGGGAAGGGTAGCGGTCGTACAGCTAATTACCATGTTTCTCTTTTATTAGATAGGATGAGGCTGATCAATAACGTATCTTTTCATTTTTCCATCATTTTTCTCTTTATTTTAAATTTTGGGTGTCTTCTTAGGTTTTTGCATTCACACAGATTTTCTTGTGTAGCTTGTAATCTGCTGTTAATTTTCTACTTCAAATATTGTGTTTTGTACCTTTAAAAGTTTGATATGGGCCTGGCTGGCATGACTCAGTGGTTGAACCAGGAGGTCAGGGCACATGCCCTGGTTGTGGGCTCAGTCCCCAGTAGGGGGTGTGTAGGAGGCAATCAATTAATGATACTCTCGCATCATTGATGTTTCTATCTCTCTTTACCTCTCCCTTAATCTCTAAAATCAATAAAAAAAAATGGTATGGATTTCTAAAAATCTTATCCTCATATTCATGCATTTTCCTTCTTGAACATATAAATAATATTTATAATAATTTTAATGTTTTATTTGTTAATTTTATTATCAGTTACTTCAGGTTATCTTTCCATTTAAAGATTTTCTCCTGGCTATGCATTTTATTGTTTTGTGCAAATCTGGTTATTTTTAATTTGATGTCAATGTATTGCCTTGTTAGTTGCCAAATTGTATTTTATTCTTCTAACTAGTGTAGGATTTTTTTATTTCTATCATGTAGTGCTAAGTTTCTTGTAATCAGTTTGATCTTCCTGAGGCCCCCTTTTACATTTTTAGCAGAGATTTTGAGCAGCTGTTACTTTTGGGCAAACTTACCCTCACCTCTGCAGGAAAATTATAGCAGTAGCTTTCTGAGAATTTAATCATATGCTCCACATATCAAAAGTTCTTCTCATCTGTCTGATGATCCTACATAAGCTCTATTTTTTTTTCTTTCTGTTACTTTCTGGTGGTACCTCCATGACCTTGATATCTTCCTCATATACATACACAAATCAGTACTTAGCCCAAAACTCAAAGGAACCACTCTGGAATACCAATGCTCTCTCTTGGTGAAGCTGCCTCTCTCTAGGACTCTACTTTGAAAATTTTTAGCCACATCAGCCTCACACTCTGAATCTGCCTCATCAACAAGAAAAGCCACAGAATTCAGCTATCTTTAAACCACTATTTCACACCACTTTGTTTCTCCAGCTGTTATTTCATTATGTATGAAAGTGAAAACCTCTCAATAGATCATTACATGAGATCATGCCATTATGAGTGTTACATGTGATAATAGATTTAAAGTCCTGACCACTTGGCCTAGTATATACTTGTAAAATGGGGTCAATAAACATGACTCACCTCCAACTTCTATTTATTTACCTAATTCCAGGTCAAACATTTTAAAAATCAAATCCTGTATGATATAACTCCCTGCCTTAATAGGTAAATACTACTTTAGTAAAAGTTAAAGGAAAATTCTATTAACTAATGACTTATTCTGCCCCTTGGATTTTTCTACTAACTCTGGTCCTATGAGGCAGATGCATATCACCCATATAGGATGAAACTTCTCAGATATTAAACCTCAGATATTTTAACTGTCTCAGATGCTGCTTCCTCCAAATAAGAAATGCATATTGTTATTATGCTAATGGGAATCAACCCCATTTCCATTTTCTGACAAAGCATTTTGTTATAGGCTTCATGTTTGTGTCTCCCCAAAAGTTATATGTTAAATCTTCCTCAGCCCCAATGGGATGTTATTAGGAGGCGGGGGCTTTGGAAGTAATGATGTCATGAGGGTGGAGCTCACATGACAGTATCAGTACCTTTATAAGAAGAGACATCATAGAGTTTTCTCTCTTTCTCTGCCTCTCAACTCTGTGAGGATGCAACAAGAAGATGGTTGACTGTAAACCAAAAAGAGGGGCCTTTGTCTTAACCTGGCCGTGCTGGCACCCTGATCTTGAACTTCTATCCTCTAGAACTGTAAGAAATGTATGCTTGCCCTAACCGGTTTGGCTCAGTGGATAGAGCATCACCCTGCAGACTGAAGGGTCTCGGGTTCAATTCCGGTCAAGGGCATCTACCTTGGTTGCGGGAACATCCCCAGTACGGGGTGTGCAGGAGGCAGCTGGTCGATGTTTCTCTCTCATCTATGTTTCTAACTCTCTATCACTCTCCCTTCCTCTCTGTAAAAAATCAATAAAATATATTTTTTTAAAAAAAGAAAGAAATGCATGCTTGGTATTTAAGCCTCATAGTCTATGGTATTCTGTGATAGTAGGTTAAGCTGATGAAGACACATTTTACTCCACGCTTCCATAAATATTAACCATCTAAGTCATGAATCCCGAACATGTCTCCACAGACATTAATTTTCTATTTGGAGCAATAAAAGGAATGCCAGCAAGGTGATGCTCCCACATAATAGCAGTCATATTTCACAAACAGACAAATTCAAGCTCGTGACTTAATTGTTATGCCTACAGTAACCACTTACTATGAGAACAGCTGGTGATCTTACATTGACAGCTGGCTCCACAATTGTAAGTATATATTTGAGCAACTAGAAATAAGGGACAAAGTGAGGAATTCTCCCACTTTTTGGGTGGTATCCATGGTTACTACTTAACCCAAATAAAATGGACAGAGACAAGTTAAACATAAACGTGATCTGTCCCTTCTTGCAAAGGGAATCTCACTTTTTACCTAGTCCTTCTAGCTACAGTTAAAACTATGATTTAAGTAACTAAAGCTGGACCAAAAGTAAAGTGAAAAAAGAAGCCCAAAAAACAGTAGGTAGAAGATAAGGTTCATAGTCGCAAATGTTATCAGCCATGTAACCTGAAGTGTTTAAGTTTCAGAGCTTCTGTAATTCACATATCAAAGGATACACAGTGGGCATAAAGATTACTAGGAAGTGGGAAAAATTACAACACACAGATTTGTGAATGTTGTTGATTTTCTAGACCTTTCAAGTTATACTGTTAGCTTTTGGAAAAATTCTTTAACCATTGACTTCTGTGAGTTTGAATTTAGAAAGAGTCTGAAACATTAGATGTATTTTTCTTTTAGGGAGATCAATATAAATACACAGAGAATTAGATGACAAATGAGTGTTATGGGGATTCCTAACTCTAAATTCAGCTTTTATTTTATGAGGCCTCTACTATACTAGTATGTATTTACTTGGTGGCGATTTTAACAGGTGCTATGAGCACTACTGAGCACCTCCACAGAATGTAGCTTCTGTTTGTATCCATCAGAGAAAACATGTCACCTTCATCTGGACCTGAGAGGTTTACAAGGTCATCAACCATGTTAGCAGCAATAGCCCTTTTTAAAAGATCCAATCAGACCTGCAATAGGATCAGGCTGACTGTTTGTTTATCCATTTAATCTTCAATTTATTTTTAAAAACCTGTTGTTTTGAGTTTATCACCTATTTCATAGTTATATAATAGGGTTCAAAAGATCTGGGTTTTTTTCATGTTGAATTTCTGAAACATAACAGTATTGTGAACTCTGTACAATCAGTCACTGCTTTGAAGTAAGGGGAGAGACTATTTCTACAAGGTTAACATGAACATATATCCATTTGGGTTATCTATCTCTCTACCTATCAATACATAGAGAAATATATAGTTATCTAGTTATATAGGCATATCAATATAGATATATGTTTCTCTATATTCATCTATATATGTCTATCTATATTTATCTATTTCTTTCTCCATCTATATAAAGATGGAGAGAGAAAAAGAATATAGTGTAAGTTTGTTGGTTTTTATTTTTAATGTTTTTTTTTTTATGCTGAGAAAACTGGTGTAATTTTTCCCAATGAGGTAATGAGATAAAAATTATTGTGTTACATTTTGTTTTTCTCTATGGAAATTTTGGGTGTTCAGATAGAAGTACATCAACTGTGTGTATTAAGGGTGAACTTTAATGCATGATAATCAGAGCCCAAACTGGATATTTCTAGTCTATTCAATGTTTATGGTGTTTATCTGCCAGAAATGTTACAGGTGTAGCTATGTTATAATTTTTGGAAAGATGCAATTTGTCCCAAGCTTAAATATTCAATCAGGATTGTATCCTACAACCCACCATAGGTTTAGCATAAGTTATCCACAGAGTTATTATTAGGATACCTAAAGATGTTCTCTGTTTTTCAACAGTATATGATATGCTGTCATTTTGGGGTTTTTAGTTCCCTTATAGATTTGCTACCCAACTTAATTGTATCTGTGAAAGATTAAAATTAGCTAAATACAAGCTGTGAACATTTCAAAGATAATCACTTTCAATAATTATCCTCAAATCATTGAATCACAGAAGCTCAAAACTGGGAAGAAATATCAGCAACCATCTGACAAAACTTTCTACTTGTAAATATGACTGGCCATACACAGAGGAGCCATGACTTGTCCCGAATCTCACAAGTTAGTCTTGTTCATATCACAAAGCACATTGCTATAATGTTGCTGCTATAGTGAAAACAGTTTCCTTCTTGCAATTATGAACTGCACTGAAACAAAATGCATATAGAACACAGAACTACTTTTCCTCAGGAATATTTTTGGTGTTGCAGTTATTGGTGGTGGTTTATTTTTATTATGATTTATTATTATCATCATCATCTAAACACTTAGATAATACTAGACCTTATGGTAGGATTCAGGTTAAAATATTAAATTTGCCACTAACAAACTATGTGACCCAAGCAAATACTTGCACCTACTGGCCCTTCCTGTCATTAAATTAGGCATAATACAAGATTATAAACTCTTGCACTCTTCTTTTTTATGATTCTCTGTTAATACACCTATTTATCTATCTACCTATAGATAGATATAGATATGTATGTGTAGATATACATATCAGATACTCCAGTATTACAGGTATTTATAACCTAATAAAATGTCAACTCATTTTATACACATATTTTTAATTGATTTCAGAGAGGAAGGGAGAGGGAGAGAGATATATAAACATCAATGATGAGAGAGAATCATTGATCAGATGCTTCCTGCACATTCCTCATTGGAGATGGAGCTCAAAACCCAGCATGTATCCTGAACCGAAACTGAATCATGACCTCCTGGTTCATAGGTCAATGCTCAACCGCTGAGCCACACCAGCCAGGCAGCTCTTCTAAACCCTTAGTAATTTAGCAATACTTTTATGCAGAAAAGAAAGGAAAAGAAATATCTGTTATTCACCAACCAAGTAATACATAGAAAAATTTAGCTTAAGAAGAAATACCTGAACAAATAATATTAATAAAAAGGTGCAACATTAGGATCCGGAAGATGGCTGCTGACAGGAAGACAGACTGCAAGATAGTGTGTGAGTGAGAGAAAAAAAGGAGGGTGTGTGGTCGCATGGGCAGTGTTTGTTTGTGAATTGAGGGACAGCTATACTCCAAGGGACTGTAGGGGACTGCCGGACGGGGTTCCCCAGACTGGACAGCTTCCACTGCCGCTGGGATCCCTCCTGGAGCAAATGGCTCTGACGCGGAGACCACACCATCTTGAAGGGGGAGTGGATGTTGTCGGAAGCCTGAAAATCCCGGGAATCTACAACAACGGCAACCAGCAAACAGCTGCGAACCTGGGAACACTGATCCCCAAGCAGCGGGAGCACACAGATATGGAGGAGCTCTGCACCCCCTCACAGAAAGAACAGAGAGAACTACATAACCAGACACCCAGAGAAGAGAGATCATGGGGAGACAAAGAAACAGCCTGCATATGAAAGAAAAACAGGCATCACCAAAAAAGAAAGTAAACGAAATGGAGGCAAGCAACCTGTCAGAGAAAGAATTCAGAGAAATGGTCATAAGGTGGATGAAAAGAATGGGAAGACAAATTCAACAATATGTATAAGAACCAAGAGTAAATGAAGAAGAACCAAGAATAAATGAAAAATGACATCACTGCTATAAAGAACTCAATAGAAAACATCAACAGTAGACTAGAAGAAGCAGAGGACCTCATCAGTGAGCTAGAAGACAAGATAGGAAAAAATACCCAAGCAGAGCAGCTTCTAGAAAAAATAAAAATAAAAAGTAGGAGGAGAGCCTAAGAGAACTTTGTTACAACATGAAATGAAACAACATCCGCATAATAGGGGTGCCAGAAGGAAAGGAAACTGAACAAGGATAAGAAAACCTGTTTGAAGAAATAATGATAGAAAACTTCCCTGATATAGGGAAGAAAAACTCACACAAATCCAAGAAGCTCACAGAGTCACAAACAAAATGAACCTCAAAAGCCCAACGCTAAGGCACATTATAATTAAATTGGCAAACACCAATGACAAAGTAAGAATCTTAAAAGCGGCCAGAGAGAGACAGGAGTTACCTACAAAGGATCCCCCATCAGACTAGCGACTGATTTCTCAACAGAAACACATCAGTCAAGAAGGCAATGGAATGAAATATACAAAGTCATGCAAAGCAAGGGTCTGAATCCAAGAATACTATACCCAGCAAGGCTATCAATCAAAATCGAGAGTGAAATCAGGAGCTTCACAGAAAAAAAAAGGACTAAGGGAGTTTATTATTACCAAGCCAGCAATGCAAGAAATGCTAAAGGGTCTGCTGTAAAAAGAAAAAATAGGAAACGAAGAAGGAACACAGGGGTAAAGATTAAAAATGGCGACAAACAAGTACCTATCAATAATAACTTTAAATGTAAATGGATTAAATGCCCCAATCAAAAGACATAGGGTAACTGAGTGGATAAGAAAACATGACCCATGTATCTGCTGTCTACAGGAAACCCACCTCAGAAAAAAAAGACATCCACAGACTGATGGTGAAGGGATGGAAAAAGATTTTTCAGGTGAATGGAAATGAAAAAAAATCTGGGGTAGCAATACTTATATCTGACAAATCATCTCAAGTGAAGGACATAAAAAGAGATAAGGAAGGCCACTTCATAATACTAAAGGGAGAAATCCAACAAGAAGAAATAACTCTGGTAAACATATACACACCCAATACAGGAGCATCCAAATACATAAAAAACTTCTGGAGGATATGAGGGGAGACATTGACAGCAATACAATCATAGTAGGGGACTTTAATACCCCACTATCACCATTGGAAAAATCCTCTAAACAAAAAGTCAGCAAAGAAACATCAATCCTAAATGACTCACTAGATCAAATGGAATTAATTGACATCTACAGAACATTTCACCCCAAAGCCACAGAATATACATTCTTCTAAAGTGCACATGGGTCATTTTCAAAGATAGACCATATATTGGGTCACAGGCAAAGTCTTTTCAAATTCAAGAAGATAGAAATCATATCAAGCATCTTCTCAGATCACAATGGCATAAAACTGGAAATCAACTACAATAAAAACAATCCAAAACAATCAAACACATGGAGACTAAATAGCATGCTATTAAACAATGACTGGGTTACCAGAGAGATCAAAGAAGAAATAAAAAAACATCATGACAACAAACAACAATGAAAACACAACAATCCAAAACCTATGGGACACAGAAAAAGTAGCCTTGATAGAGAAGTTCATAGCTCTACAAGCCTACTGCAAACAAACAAACAAACAAACAAAAACAAGAACCAGACAACCAGGTCCCCGCCGTTCCCTGTACCTTCTGCCTCACGGAGCCCTCTCCCTGCCTGGGTTTCAGCCTTCCTTCAGCCCTTTCCTTTCTTCGTCGACAGTCTCAGCCCCTCCACTCATCCTAACCTTTCCTTTATTATAATTATTATTATTACTATTATTTTTAATCCTCACCCAATGATATGTTTTCATTGATCTTTTAAAGAGAGGAAGGGAGAGAGGGAGAGAAAAAAAAAAATCAATGTGGAGAACCAAGATGGCGGCGATATAGGCAGACGCGTCCCAGGTCGTGTCCCGGAGCAAATGGAATGAACAGCTGAAACTAGTAACACCCACACCGAATTGGCGAAATTGCTCAGCTGGTGAGAGGGTTTGCAGCCGGGAAGAGCAGAACTCCCCTGGAAAGGTAAAAAAAAACAGGGATTTGGGCAGGAAAGTTTGCCAGACCTCTGAGCCCAGAGAGTCGGAGGGAGACCGCGTGGCAGACAGCCGCGTCCCTTGGGACAGGCACAGCCCCTGACTGGGGGAAAGGAGAACCGCGGGATTCCTGGCGCCGCCAGGGAAATTGAGAGCTGGGTTCTGTGACCGCGGAGGACTGAGCCTAAAGGGGGCAGCCTGAAGAGCTGACCTGACCATACAGTCCCGGTAAGAGAAGAAGCTTACAGAAACCAAGCCTTCCCCGTTTCCGCGGCCTGCGTTTGTTTGTCTGTTTTCACTGAATCCTGTTCATGGGACATTTCGGATACAGACACTCACCTGTGCTGAAGAGAGGGAGAGTGTGCGGAGGAGTGGAATCTGGGGAGAGACTGGGGAGAAAGGGGGAGCCGGGAGAGGTGGCAGCGAATTGAGTGCTGAGACACCCCTGAGCCCAAGACTGGGGCAGCCACTCTCTCCAGAGAGTGAGGCTCCTCCCCCCGGCCCCCAGGCAAGGAGCACAGCCACACCCAGATTCCACCCTGTATGAGATCAAGGATTAAAATAACCTTATCAGTCCCTGGGAGTTAACAGGGTCTGGCCTATAGAGGGATTTTCAATCCCAGCAACAACATAGCGCCGGTAACTAACTATTACGCAGTCAGCTCTGGGCAGTGAACTTCCACTGGAAAGAGAGGCCCTATAGCCCCAGAGGCCAACCCCAGAACACTGCCACCCAGAGGCTGACCCACAAACTGACTCCTTGCTAAACACAAAATAAGGCAGTCTGGGAAATAAATGCGACCTGCTTTAAAATAAGGACTGTGGTTCACAACACAGAGGAACAGTATATCGCAGGGAAACTCAACACTCTCCTGAATACCTGGAAGGTCTAAGGCGAGCCACACTGAAGAATAGAAGAACCGAAGGACCTTCACTACTGCATTTTTTTTTTCTTTTTTCACTTTTTAACTAAGAAATCAATTTTTTTTTTATTTTTTTTTCTGTTCTTTTTTTTTTTCTTTTTCCATCACCTGATTTTACCCTTTTAATTACTACCTTCTTATTTTTTAACCAGTATTATTACTGCTACCATTTTACCATTTTTTAAAGTGCCATTTTATTTTCTCTTTATTTTATTTTGGGATTAGTGTTCTCCATTCTATTTTCATTGTTATATTATTGGTTGTTTCTAGTTTGCATTCATATCCAGGGAGCTGTTGCTGGAATTTGTTGGGATTAATGGCTGTTCTATAGGAGTATTCTCCTCATATAAAAAGTCTCTTCCCCTCTTCCACTTCATTCTCTCTTTTCGCTCTTTTTTTTTTTTCTTTTCTTTTCTCGCTTTTATTTTCCCCCCTCCTTTTTCCCGATTTCATTTTTGCACTCCTTTTTTTGGTCCCTACTTTTCTTTTCTTTTTTTTCCTTTTATCTTTTTCTCTTCCTTCTTCCTTACCCCCTAATTCTCTTAATTCAGGTGGTCACCTTTATTTGGAGTTATTAATATCGTGAATATATTTGTGTAGAGTGCCTGGTACGTGGTGCCTTGTTGTGTTGTATTTTGTGCCTTTAAATCAATGCAGCAGATCCAAGCAACAGCAACCTCCTGAGCACCACATCCTCTGCTGAGGAACAGCAGCTGTACGTGAAACCTCGCCCCACCAGCCAGAAGAGCCACCACAGCTGTGAACAGCACCCACCAGAGGAGTTGCTGCCAACTGAAGAGCAGCAGCTACCGCAACCGCCCGAAGAGCAACCACAGACCAAGGAGTCACTGCCACCCAGGGAGCAACCACTGAACAACTCAACATCTAGATATGTCAGTGAGATCAAACATGGGTAGACAAAGAAACCCCCAAAGGAAAGAGAAGGAGGACTCTCCAGAAAAGCAGCTAAGTAATACAGAGGCATGCAACATGACAGATAAAGAATTCAGAATAAGGGTCCTAGAGTGCATAAACCGGATGGAGGAAAAAATCGACAACCTCTTCAAGAAGCAAGAAGAAACAGATGAAAAAATCAATAACATATGGAAGAAGCTAGAAGAAACAGATGAAAAAATCGATAACATATGGAAGAAGCTAGAAGAAACAGATGAAAAAATCAACAACTTAAGTAAGACCCAAGAAGAAATGAAGAGTGATATAGCTGCAATGAAAAACTCCATTGAAAGTATCAACAGTAGACTAGGAGAAGCGGAGGACCGAATTAGTGAATTAGAAGACAAGGAAGCAAAACACACCCAAAATGTACTGCAATTGGAGAAAAAAATTAAAAGACAGGAGGAGAGCCTAAGGGAGCTTTGGGACAACATGAAACGAAACAACATACGAATAATAGGAGTACCAGAACAACAGAAGGATGAACAAGGATTAGAAAACCTACTTGAAGAAATAATATCAGAAAACTTTCCTGAGGTGGGGAAGAAAAAAGTCACACAAGCCCAGAGAGTCCCAAACAAGGTGAACCCGAAAAGACCCACACCAAGACACATCATAATCACCATGGCAAATGTTCAGGACAAAGAGAGAATCTTACAGGCTGCAAGAGAGAGACGGAAAGTTACATACAAGGGATCTCCCATTAGACTGTCAAATGATTTCTCAACAGAAACACATCAGGCCAGAAAAGAATGGACTGAAATTTACAAAGTGATGCAAAGCAAAGGACTGAATCCAAGAATACTCTATCCAGCAAGGCTATCATTCAAACTTGAAGGGGAAATAAGAAGCTTCACAGACAAAAAAAGGCTAAGGGAGTTTGTCACCACCAAGCCAGCAATGCAAGGAATGCTAAAGGGACTGGTATAAAAAGAAGAAATAAAAAGCTCAGAAAGAAAACAGCCACACACACACACAAAAAGAAATGGCTACAAACAAGTACCTTTCAATAATAACTTTAAACGTAAACGGACTAAATGCTCCAACCAAAAGACATCGAGTGGCTGAATGGATAAAAAAACATGACCCATACATCTGCTGTCTACAAGAAACCACCTCATTAGAAGGGACTCACACAGACTGAAAGTGAAAGGATGGAAAAATATCTTTCAGGCAAATGGAAAGGAAAAGAAAGCTGGGGTAGCAATACTTATATCGGACAAAATAGACCTCAAAGTGAAGGCCTTAACAAGAGATAACGAAGGCCACTTCATAATACTAAAGGGATCAATACAACAAGAAGATATAACCCTGGTAAACATATATGCACCCAATGTAGGAGCACCCAAATTCATAAAAAAACTCCTGGAAGATATCAAAGGAGAGATCGACAACAATACAATCATAGTAGGGGACTTTAATACACCATTGACAGCACTGGATAAGTCCTATAGACAAACAATCAGCAAAGATACAGCAATCCTAAATGACTCACTAGATCAGATGGACTTAATAGACATCTTCAGAACACTTCACCCCAAAGCCAGGGAATATACGTTCTTCTCAGGTGCTCATGGTACATCTTCAAAAATAGACCACATATTGGGTCACAAGCAAAGTATCCCCAAATTCAAGAAGATTGAAATCATAAAAAGCATCTTCGCAGACCACGATGGCATAATACTAGAAATAAACCACAATAAAAACAACCCAAAATACTCAAACACCTGGAAGCTGAATAGCATGTTATTAAATATTGATTGGGTTACCAATGAGATCAAAGAAGAAATTAAAAACATCCTGGAAACTAATGACAATGAAAACACAACAATCCAAAACCTATGGGACACAATGAAAGCAGTCCTGAGAGGGAAGTTTATAGCGCTACAGGCCTATCTCAAAAAACAAGAAAAAATGGTAGTAAATCATCTAACTCTACAACTCAAAGATTTAGAAAGAGAGCAACAAGAAAACCCCAGAGTGAGCAGAAGGAAGGAGATAATAAAGATTAGAGCAGAAATAAATGACATAGAGACCCAAAAAAAATACAGAAAATCAATGAAACCAAGAGCTGGTTCTTTGAAAGGATAAACAAGATTGACAAACCTCTAGCCAGACTCACCAAGAAGCAGAGAGAGAGGACCCAAATAAATAAAATCAGAAACGATAGAGGCGAAATAACAACAGACCCCACAGAAATACAAATGATTGTTAAAAAATACTATGGACAGCTCTACTCCAACAAACTAGACAACCTGGAGGAAATGGACAAATTCCTAGAAAAATACAACATTCCAAAACTCAATCAGGAAGAATCTAAAAATCTCAATAGGCCAATAACTATGGAAGAAATTGAAGCAGTCATCAAAAAGCTTCCAGCAAACAAAAGCCCAGGACCAGATGGCTTCACAGGGGAGTTTTACCAAACATTCAAGGAAGAACTAAAACCTATCCTCCTCAGACTACTACAAAAAATTCAAGAGGAAGGAACACTTCCAAGCTCATTCTATGAAGCCAGCATCACCCTAATACCAAAACCAGGTAAAGACAACACAATGAAAGAGAATTACAGGCCAATATCCCTCATGAACATAGATGCCAAAATCCTCAACAAAATCTTAGCAAATCGGATCCAGCAGTACATCAGAAAGATCATACACCATGACCAAGTAGGATTTATCCCAGGGATGCAAGGATGGTACAATATTCGCAAATCAATAAACGTGATACATCACATAAACAAATTGAAAGAAAAAAACCACATGGTCATATCAATTGATGCAGAAAAAGCATTTGACAAAATTCAACACCCATTTTTGATAAAAACTCTCAGCAAGGTGGGAGTAGAAGGATCATACCTCAACATAATAAAAGCCATATATGACAGGCCCACAGCCAACATCATACTCAATGGACAAAAACTAACACCATTTCCCCTAAGAACAGGAACAAGACAGGGATGCTCCCTCTCACCACTCCTGTTCAACATAGTACTGGAAGTGTTAGCCATTGCAATTCGGCAAGAAGAAGAAATAAATGCAACCAAATTGGAAAAGAGGAAGTAAAACTGTCCTTATTTGCAGACGACATGATATTATACATACAAAACCCTAGAGATTCCATCAAAAAGCTACTAGACTTAATACATGAATTTGGCAATGTAGCAGGATACAAAATTAACCCCAAGAAATCTGAGGCATTTCTATACACCAATAGTGAACTTTCAGAAAGAGAGATTATAAAAACAATCCCGTTTACCATTGCACCGAAAAAACTAAGCTACCTAGGAATAAACTTAACTAAAGAGGTAAAAGACCTCTACTCAGAAAACTACAGGACGTTGAAAAAAGATATAGAGGAAGACATAAACAGATGGAAGAACATACCGTGTTCATGGATTGGTAGACTCAACATCATTAAAATGTCCATACTACCCAAAGCAATCTATAAATTCAATGCACTTCCCATTAAAATACCAACGGCATACTTCAGAGATCTAGAACGAACTCTCCAAAAATTCATCTGGAATAAAAAAAGACCCCGAATAGCTGCAGCAATCCTGAAAAAGAACAAAGTAGGTGGGATCTCAATACCAGATATCAAGTTGTATTACAAAGCCACTGTTCTCAAAACTGCCTGGTACTGGCACAAGAATAGGCATATAGATCAATGGAATAGAATAGAGAGCCCAGAAATCGGCCCGAACCAATATGCTCAATTAATATTTGACAAAGGAGGCAAGAACATACAATGGAGCCAAGATAGTCTCTTCAATAAATGGTGCTGGGAAAATTGGACAGATATATGCAAGAAAATGAAACTAGACCACCAACTTACACCATACACAAAAATAAACTCAAAATGGATAAAGGACTTAAATGTACGACGGGAAACCATAAAAATTCTAGAAGAATCCAAAGGCAACAAAATCTCAGACATATGCCGAAGCAATTTCTTCACTGATACAGCTCCTAGGGCACTTGAAACTAAAGAAAAAATGAACAAATGGGACTACATCAAAATAAAAAGCTTCTGCACAGCAAAAGAAACCATCAACAAAACAACGAGAAAACCCACTGTGTGGGAAAACATATTTGCCAATGACATATCTGATAAGGGCCTAATCTCCAAAATTTATAGGGAACTCATACAACTTAACAAAAGAAAGATAAACAATCCAATCAAAAAATGGGCAAAGGACCTAAATAGACACCTTTCAAAAGAGGACATCCAGAAAGCCAAGAGACATATGAAAACATGCTCAAAGTCACTAATCATCCGAGAGATGCAAATCAAAACAGCAATGAGGTACCATCTCACACCTGTCAGACTGGCTATCATCAACAAATCAACAAGCGACAAGTGCTGGAGAGGATGTGGAGAAAAAGGAACACTTGTGCACTGCTGGTGGGAATGCAGACTGGTGCAGCCACTATGGAAGACAGTGTGGAGTTTCCTTAAAAAACTGAAAATGGAACTCCCATTTGACCCTGTGATCCCACTTCTAGGAATATATCCCAAGAAACCAGAAACACCAATCAGAAAGGATATATGCACCCCTATGTTCATAGCAGCACAATTCACCATAGCTAAGATCTGGAAACAGTGCCCATCAACAGATGAATGGATTAGAAAACTGTGGTACATCTACACGATGGAATACTATGCTGCTGTAAAAAGGAAGGAACTCTTACCATTTGCAACGTCATGGATGGAACTGGAGAGCATTATGCTAAGTGAAATAAGCCAGTTAATAAAGGAAAAATACCACATGACCTCACTCATTCATGGACAATAGAGACCATTATAAACTTTTGAACAATAATAGGTACAGAGGCAGAGCTGCCTCAAACAGATTGTCAAACTGCAGCGGGAAGGCCGGGGAGGGTTGGGGGGCAGGAGGTAGGGGGGTAAGAGATCAACTAAAGGACTTGTATGCATGCATATAAGCATAACCAATGGACATAAGACACTGGGGGATAGGGGAGGCTAGGGGACTGTCTAGGGCGGGGGGATAAAATGGATACATATGTAATACCCTTTGTAATACTTTAAGCAATAAAAAAAAAAAATCAAGAACCAATGGTAATAAATTACCTAACCCTACAACTCAAAGAGTTAGAAAAAGAGCAACAAGAAAATCCCAGTGTAAACAGAAGGAAGGAAATAATAAAGATCAGAGTGGAGATAAATGATATAGAGACTAAACAAAGAATATAAAAGATCAACAAAACCAAGAGCTGGTTCTTTGAAAGCGTAAACAAAATTGATGAAACTCTAGCCAGACTCACCAAGAAGCAAAGAGAGAAGACCCAAATAAAGAAAATCAGAAATGAAAGAGGAGAAATAACAACAGACCCCACAGAAATACAAATGATTGTTAAAAAATATTATGAACAACTCTATTCCAACAAACTGGACAACCTGGAGGAAATGGACAAATTCCTAGAAAAATATAACATTCCAAAACTCAATCAGGAAGAATCTAAAAATCTCAATAGGCCAATAACTATGGAAGAAATTGAAGCAGTCATCAAAAAGCTTCCAGCAAACTAAAGCCCAGGACCAGACGGCTTCACAGGGGAGTTTTACCAAACATTCAAGGAAGAACTAAAACCTATCCTCCTCAGACTACTACAGAAAATTCAAGAGGAAGGAACACTTCCAAGCTCATTCTATGAAGCCAGCATCACCCTAATACCAAAACCAGGTAAAGACAACACAATGAAAGAGAATTACAGGCCAATATCCCTCATGAATATAGATGCCAAAATCCTCAACAAAATCTTAGCAAATCGGATCCAGCAGTGCATCAGAAAGATCATACACCATGACCAAGTAGGATTTATCCCAGGGATGCAAGGATGGTCCAATATCCGCAAATCAATAAACGTGATACATCACATAAACAAATTGAGAGCAAAAAAACACATAGTCATATCAATTGGTGCAGAAAAAGCATTTGACAAAATCCAACATTCATTTTTGATAAAAACTCTCAGCAAGGTGGGAATAGAAGGATCATACCTCAACATAATAAAAGCCGTATATGACAAACCCACAGCCAACATCATACTCAATGGACAAAAACTAAAACCATTTCCCCTAAGAACAGGAACAAGACAGGGATGCCCACTCTCAACACTCCTGTTCGACATAGTACTGGAAGTATTAGCCATTGTGATTAGACAAGAAGAAGAAATAAAAGGCATCCAAATTGGAAAAGAAGAAGTAAAACTGTCCTTATTTGCAGATGACATGATATTGTACATAAAAAACCCTCAAGACTATTAGACTTAATAAATGAATTCGGCAATATAGCAGGCTACTAAATTACCGCCAAGAAATCTATGGCATTTCTATACACCAATAGTGAACTTACAGAAAGAGAGACTAAAAAAGCAATCCCATTTACCATCACACCAAAAAAATTAAGATACCTAGGAATAAACTTAACTAAAGAGGTAAAAGACCTCTACTCAGAAAACTACAGGATGTTGAAAAAAAAGATAGAGGAAGACATAAACAGATGGAAGAAAATACCATGTTCATGGATTGGTAGAATCAACATCATTAAAATGTCCATACTACCCAAAGTAATATATAAATAGAACTCACTCCCCATTAAAATGCCAATGGCATATTTCACAGACCTAGACTCTCCAAAAATGCATCTGGAATAAAAAAAAAAGACCCTGAATAGCTGCAGCGATCCTGAGAAAGAAGAACAAAGTAGGTGGGATCTCAATACCAGATATCAAGCTGTATTACAAAGCCACTGTTCTCAAAACTGCCTGGTACTGGCACAAGAACAGAAATATAGATCAATGGAATAGAATAGAGAACCCAGAAATCGACCAGAACCAATATGCTCAATTAATATTTAACAAAGGAGGCAAAAACATACAATGGAGTCAAGACAGTCTCTTCAATAAATGGTGTTGGGAAAATTGAACAGATACATGCAAAAAATTGAAACTAGACTACCAACTTACACCATACACAAAAATAAACTCAAAATGGATAAAAGACTTAAACATAAGATCGGAAACCATAAAAAATACTAGAGGAATCCAAAGGCAACAAGATCTCAGACATATGCCAAAGCAATTTCTTTACCTATACAGCTCCTAGGCATTGGAAACTAAAGAGAAAATAAACAAATGGGACTACATCAAAATAAAAAGCTTCTGCACGGCAAAATAAACCATCAACAAAACATCAAGAAAGCCCACTGCATGGGAGAACATATTTGCCAATGTTATTACCGATAAGTGTTTAGTCTCTAGCATTTATAAGGAACTCATTCAACTTAACAAAAGGAAGATAAACAATCCAATAAAAAAAAATGGGCAAAGGACCTAAATAGACACTTTTCTTTTCTTTTTTTTAATATATTTTTTTTATTGATTTTTTACAGAGAGGAAGGAAGAGAGATAGAGAGTTAGAAACATCGATGAGAGAGAAACATCGAGGAGAGATCTGCCTCCTGCACATCTCCCACTGGGGATATGCCCGCAACCCAGGTACATGCCCTTGACCGGAGTCGAACCTGGGACCTTTCAGTCCACAGGCCAACGCTCTATCCACTGAGCCAAACCGGTTTCGGCAAATAGACACTTTTCAAAAGAGGACATTCAGAAAGCCATGAGACATATGAAAATATGCTCAAAGTCAGTAATCATCTGAGAGATGCAAATCAAAACAACAATGAGATACCATCTCACACCTGTCAGAATGGCTATCATCAACAAATCAACGAACAACAAGTGCTGGAGAGGATGCGGAGAAAAAGGAACCCTTGTGCACTGCTGGTGGGAATGCAGACTGGTGCAGCCACTATGGAAGACAGTATGGAATTTCCTCAAAAAGTTAAAAATGGAACTCCCATTTGACCCAGTGATCCCACTTCTAGGAATATATCCCAAGAAAACAGAAACACAATTCAGAAAGGATATATGCACCCCTATGTTCATAGCATCACAATTCACCATAGCTAAGATTTGGAAACAGTGCCCATCAACAGATGAATGGATTAGAAAACTGTGGTACATCTACACAATGGAATACTATGCTGCTGTAAAAAAGAAGGAATTCTTACCATTTGCAACAGTATGGATGGAACTGGAGAGCATTATGCTAAGTGAAATAAGCCAGTCAATGAAAGAAAAATACCACATGAACTCACTCATTTATGGATAATAATGGCCATTATAAACTGATGAACAAAAAAAGATACAGAGGCAGAGCAGCATCGAATAGACTATCAAACTACAGCAGGAAGGCCAGGGAGGGTTGGGGGGGTGTAAGATTCAATCAAAGGACTTGTATGCATGCATATAAGCATAACCAATGGACACAAGACACTGGGGGGTAGGGGAGGACAGGGGAAGGTCAAGGGGAAAATAAAAAAAGGAGACTATGTAATACTCTTTGTAATACTTTAAGAAATAAAAAAAATAAAATTACAATGAAATATCAAAAAAAAAAGGTGCAACATTAGACCAGATAGAGTCTGTCAATGGGTAAAGCATGTTTTGTGTTTTGGAGAATCAATAGGTTTTAGCTGTTTCAGGTGCAACACGTGGCATTTGGTCAGGAATGAGTTGTGATTCAGAAACAGAATCACTCAGTATTTAGACTTCCTAACTCTCCAAAGAGTTATATCAGTGAGAGGCTATCAAGATTTTTTTTATGTGTTTTCTATTTCCTGATGATCATAATTCCTCAAGGGCAAATAAAGTATATCTGACCTATAATGCATTTCATTGGCCCCAAGAGCACCCACTTCTCAAAGGGCATAGTAGAAATCATAAGACCAGCCAATAAAATTACCCATAAAGAGATCACTAAGGATTATGGTAGATAACCAACAAAAGACAAGAATGAAACCTAGGAAAAGCCTAGTGGAGGAAAGTAATCATTTAATCAAAGCCAGGTGGGGTGCAGATTGCTTCTTTTTGTCTGTTTTTGACTGATAAAAAGGGCTTATTTTTAGGTGAAGCTTGTAGCCTGCCTGTAGTTTGAGTTTCAGAAAACAGCACAGAACACTGGTGAGCTTTTCTACCTTCTTTAGCTGTTTTGGGAAGGAAGGAAAGCCAAACACCTATGGTATGACTATTGTTCCACAGGGTCAGCCCTAATCAGAAAACAAGATAGTGCCACTGTGCGTGATATTCAGGAAATTATGCATTCCACTTACCCTCCGATTCTAACATCTGATTAAAAACTTAATGAATGCATTTTTCTAAAAAATTTAGAAAAAAAGATCATCTCTAGGATTAGACCTTCCAAGGGGAAATTTATAAGCCATTGAAAATAGAATCCAGAAAGAATAGGCCAGCTCAACCATAATAATGAAAACAAAAATGTCTAGTAAATGAAAGCAGCCTTTTGAGAATAAATAAAATTTGAAACCTTCATGAGCCAAGTGTATAAAGATTAGCATTATGACAAAACATCACATGGAAAATGATTGTATTTGTAAATAATTAGTTCCATCAAGTAAGTAGATAAAAACTAGAGATCAAAGTCAGCTAAATAAAATACAGACTTTATTGATGGAGAACTTGTATTTGAGTTCTTAATATCTATTACTCTCATAATAGAGCTTTCCTTTTATAGAAGGAAGTGTCTGAACCAATACTCTAGGGACATCTCCAGATTCTATTGGAGAAAGAAGATAAAAGGCAGTGCATTCAGCTTCTCTGCTCTTTTTAAATCAGTAAGTAGCCAGCTGTTCCATTACGACTGATTCTGTACTTTGAGTAGAAGTAGACTCACAACATCTATCAAAACAGTGTTTACATATTCCTAATAATGTTAACTTTAGTATTTATTGCCGTGCTCTGCAGACGGTCTGAGTGCATTGAAGAAATCTGCTTGTGGGAAAGGCAACAGGCAGACCACATAATAAGCCCAGCATCTCTAGAGGTTAGCTGCATGACACCTGGAATGACACAAAGCCTCCTTTGCCTTTGTCCGGAGCTAAATGGGAATCCCCTGTGGTTAGGAAAATGTTGGTGAAAGCAAATGTCCTTCCCTGCAAACATCTGGAGCTCTGCAGTCTGTGCAACTTTAGACAAAGAAGGACTGTATATTTGCTTAGAATCCCAATAAAAAGATGAGATGCAGAATGCTGTTCTTTCTACATTGTTTTTGAAATGTACATTGTAAAGCAGATACCCTTTCTTCCTATTCAGGATTTTGAAGAGCAAATGCCCCAAATCAAAACTTTTGTAACTAATTCACTCTTGAGTTGCTCAACCACAATATTATATTAGAGCAATTACCTCCACAGTTAAAATACAGGTGTTATTTTTTCTCCATTTTCAAATAACTCAGAGACAGAAAATAAGATCTTTAAAAAAGAGTCAAGAATCTGCCCTTCCTTCCTTCTTCCTTCCTTCCTTCCTTCCTTCCTTCCTTCCTTCCTTCCTTCCTTCCTTCCTTCCTTCCTTCCTTCCTTCCTTCCTTCCTCCCTTTCTCTCTCTCTCTCTCTCTCTCTCTCTCTCTCTCTCTCTCTCTCTCTCTCTCGCTTTCTTTCTTTCTTTCTTTCTTTCTTTCTTTCTTTCTTTCTTTCTTTCTTTCTTTCTTTCTTTCTTTCTTTCTTTCTTTCTTTCTTTCTTTCTTTCTTTCTTTCTTCTTTCTTTTGCTAATCCTCACCTGAGGATATTTTTCCATTGATTTTTAGAGAGAGTGGAAGGGAGAGGGGGAGTGAGAAACATTGATGTGAGAGAGATACATCAATTGGTATCTCTCCTGCATGCACCTCAATCAGGGCCCTTACAACCTGCAACCCAGGTACATGCCCTTGACTGGAATTGAACCCAGGACCCTTCAGTCTGTGGGCCGTCATTCTTATCCACTGAGCCAAACCAGCTAGGGCTGTCATTCCCTCTTTCTCATGACTAATAATAATAGTAATAATAATTTAAGCTCAAAGTAAGACATTAATATTATACACATTTTAAAATTTCTTAAAAGTACAGGAAATGAGATAAAATATCAAACTTATATGCATAAAATTTGGAAATTTGGCTGTTTGGGATTGAAATTTCTTGGCTTTACCCTATAATCATTTTCTTCCCATAAGCTGATAAAATTCCAAACTGCAGTCTCACTATAGTGATTTGAAAATCATCACTATACATCCTAGGAAAAAGAAAATGGCCTAATATATATTTAGACTAAAAAATGGCACTTTATCATCTCCAGTTGTCATAAAATAAATCAATTTGCAGAATAATTATCCTATATAATAAAGAGGTAATGTGCTAATTGACTGTTACACCCTCACAGATGGTGGTGCCCACAGCCACAAGACGGCGGAGTCTAGTCCCCTCAGCCCTCAGGCGGGTCTGGCTGCTCTGTCTGCCACTGGAGTACCCCAGTCCCCTCAGCCCCGCTAGAGTGCTGCATGCCTGCCACCAGAGTCCCCCAGTCCCCTCAGTCCTGCCAGCAGTGAATTTTCATGTGACCATTACCTTTTTAAAAAATCCTTATCCAAGGATATGATTATTTCTTTTAGGTCATCTGTTCTTGGGTAGCAGGCCTAAGCCAGCAGGTGGGCATCCCCCAAGGGTCCCAGACTGTAAGAGGGTGCAGGCTGGGTGGAGGAACATACCATGTGCATGAATTTTCATGCCCCAAGCCTCTAGTATAGATCATAAAAAAGAAATGGCAAAACATATGAAGTAAAGCTATAGTATATAATACTGTAGTGCATGTCAAAATTAACTAAAAAGCTGAATTCATTTATTTATGATATTTATGCAGAACTATTTTACTGAGGGGTTTTATACAAAATATTGTGTGGTTTTCTGACAGCTAACCCATGCAGAAATTTTAATACATTAATTTCAACCCAGTCTTGATTACTGAAACACTCATTTTAAGAGATGCAATCACATAGGGTCAAATACTAATAAGAGTTAAAGTAGAAAGAAATATAGGAAGTCATTGAAAATTTGGCTAAGTGCGAAATTGCAGATACCATTAACTTAAATTCATAATTAAACAAAGTTAAATGCTATGCCGGAACACAGCGATGTAATGTCAACTCAGGACATTACAAGTCTCCTACTTCTCCTTTGTCATATTTATCTGAAAACAAAATAATAGCAACATGATGGTAATTTCTGTAATATGTAATAAAAACCATCTCACTTGCAAATGAAATAATTTTATTTCCACTTCAATATCAATGAACAATGTAAATCAGGACTGGTTAACCATCCTTAATCTTTTTATTTTGCACACTACAAATTCTTATATTATTTGATACTATTGCATGTGTGTGTGTGTGTGTGTGTGTGTGTTTGTAATTTTGGTAATCATTCAAAAGTAGATTGGGGCAATTTAGAAAGATAATATTGATTAAAATCCTCAAATATCATTTTTCCTTTAATATAAATAAGATGTATTAAAAGTCCCCATTAAATTACCATTTCTTAGTCCCCCAAATATGCTTTATTTCATCATGGAAACAATTACTCACATATGAAATAATAAAATATATTTTAGGGGGTCTATTTCTACCCCAGACTCTCTATCTTTTCTAAATACCACATTGCCACATTGTCACCATCATCACCACCACCACCTCCATTACCACTACTACAAATGCACCTTGGCAGTGGATCTGATTATTGAGCCCATTTTTCCCATTAATCAGTCCTATTTCCCCTGAGTCGAAGACTAAGGGATCCTCATGTCAGTATCTTGGTGTAGAGTTTCAACAAGCTCTCCACTATCTCTTTAGTAGAGTAGTTTTCTTAAAAGAAACAAAGAGAAAACCTGGCCTGGCTCCACCTGGAACTAAGTGAAATGAGCTAGTCAGAGAAAGACAGATATCATATGATTTCACTTATATGTGAAATCTAATGAACAAAATAAATTGATAAACAAAATTGGATCATGGAAATGGAAGCATGCAACAGACTGACAGATCTCAGAGGAAAAGGCAAAAGGGGGAAGGATGAGATAACTAAAGAATTTATATGCCTGGGGTGGTGTGGGAGTTGAGTGGAGAGGGGCAAAGGTGGAAGAATGGGGGACAGCTGTAATATTCTCAACAATAAAAATAAATTAAGAAAAGAAAATACCAAGTGAGTCTGTCATCTAATCGAATGATCTTTGAAGTCCTCTACCAAATATATTATGAAATTATAGCTCAGTTTTTTGAGCTGTGTCCATTTGGGGTTGGTGAGGGATAATACAGAGTTATTTATTTTTCTTTCAGTAATTTATTAGCCAACTGAGGTACTCTAGAAAACAGATGGGTTCTAGAATATTCTGGCCATCTTTCATTTCTTGCACTTTTTCATGGAAAAGGTGTCATGGTTCTCTGAATGATATCCTGACTCTCATGTGTTGCAACATTCCATGACCCTGCCATGAATATGCCTCTATGACTAACTATAAAGAAGTGTACCTGAGAGCCTCAAAGTGGAATTCCTAAATTATATTCTGTCTTCTTCTCAACTCAGGTCAATTAAATACATCATAAATTGAGGATTTTCCAGATCCTCCTAAAAGTTTAATTTCTAGTTTTCTGCTCTGACTATCCAGATTACTGACTTTTGCATAAAGGGTAATTTATTTAAGTTAACATCACAAAATTCTACAATATTATAAAAGGCAAAGGTTTTTTGTGTTTGTTTGTTTGTTTGTTTTTCCCTGCTAAGATCATGGCCTACATTGAGCAAGCATGGCAGTAGATACTTTATTCTTTAACACAATATTTAATATTAGGCAGTGCCAGAAGGATGATAACTCTGGAAAATTCACCCCTGTGTGGTTAATGATTCATAAATCTGGCCTAACTAGCATAGGAATGCCTTACATTAATTACTTCTTTAGAAACAGGAAAGCACTAATTCAAGGCATTGGATTCATCAGACCTCTTAATTCCTTACACTTTCTATATAACATATGCCAAGTTCTCTAAAGGATCAATACGCTTGACTATGGGAATGTATTGTCAGGGTTTTCAAGAAAATAGAACTGAGAGAGATGGAGATAGAGAGAAAGATAGAGAGACACAGGGAGAAATTTATTTTAAGAAATTGGCTCATGTGATTGTGGGAACAAGCAAGTACAAATTCAGAAGGTTAGATGCTGAGACAGAAGCTGATGTCACAACAGTCCAAAGGCAGCCTGGCAGCAGAATTCCTTCTTCCTGGGGAGACCTAAATCTTTATTTATTTAAAGGCCTTAAACTGATTGGATGAGACTCGCCCAGTTTATGGAGGGGTAATCTGTTTTACTTAAAGTCTACTTATGTAAATGTTAAACACATCCAAAGAAAGACCTTCCTAGCAATATATAGACTGGTGTTTGACTAAAATCCTAGGTGCCATGGGCACCATGGCCTAGTCTAATTGACACATAAATTTAATCACTAGTTTGGAACTACTTCCTTTTCTTCAATTTTTTGGAAGACTTTGAGAAGGATTGCATTTGTCTTTAAATATTTGGCATTACTCACTAGTGAAGGCATCTGGTCCTGAGTTGTTGGTTTTTTGTCAGGGGGATGGGGGGTGGCTACTGATTTAATCACTATACTTATTATTGGCGTGTTTAGACTTTCTGTTTCTTCATGATTCTCTCTTGATAGTTTGTATGTTGTTTCTAAGATTGTAGGTTATCCGATTTGGTGGCATATACTTGTTCATAGCAATTTCTTATGATTCTTTTCATATCTGTGGCATAAATTGTAACATCTTCTCTTTCATTTCTGATTTTTCTAATTCTAGTTCTCTTTCATTTTTTCTTAGTCTAGCTAAAAGATTGTCATTTTTATCTCTCAAAAAACCAACTCTTGGTTTTGTTGGCTTTTTCTATTGTTTACCTAGTTTCTATTCCATTTATTTCTGCTCTGTATTATTTTCTTATTTCTGCTAACTTTGGTCTTAGTTGTGCTTCTTATTTTGGTTCCGTGAGGTGTAAAATTAGATTGCTTATTTAAGATTTTTTTTAATGTAGGTGTCCATTGCTATAAATCTCCTTCATAGCACTGCTTTTGCTGCATTCATATAAAAACTTTTGGAGATGCAACTTCAAGAAGATTCCTATGACTCCTATATCAAAGTCAATCATAGATTGCCAAAACTGAAAGCAGTTACACTTTTCTTACTCTAAACACAACCAGAACTGCATCCATCTTTATTTCTTCTCTAAACATATATCCTAAATGGACACAAAAATATTGCATTAATGATCATCACTTATCTCCTATCCTATTTAGACTTCTGTTAAACAGAGTAGGTGCTTCCATCCACATTGTAAATATGATCTTTTGCCTCCACATTATCTGATTATTAATCATGGTACTTAGTTTGGGTTCACAGTTTGAAGGGTATTGCTTTAGAATTTTAAATTGTACATCTACATACTCTTTCTAATGATGAGTAAATGGTGGTATATAATGATCAATTAATAAAAACTTATTTTATTATACACAATAATGACAATTTTACTAGCAAAAATAATTTACCATAGCAGAATTAACTCATTACCAATGAATATTGTATTCCCACTATTGTTTTACTCCATCATGTACCTGCTACTGATAGCAGCAAACATGGCAATTGTATAGTAAATAGTACAATGGTGGACTCCCTGGAAGAAATCACAAAATATGTTCTGGGGGCTAAGGAACAGTACAAGAAATATGGCAGTTGGGAAGATGAGGTAAGGAGAATATAGTGTCATGCCTATTTCAGAAGTTGAAGCTTTATCAATAAACAGGATACTACAACTCTGAGTTTTCCAACTACAATTTCAATTTTCCATACACATTTGTATATCACATGTATCTCTGAACCTCATTTTGTAGCAACAGGAAAGCTAGACTAATGGAACAATCATTATCTAGTCTACTTCAGGAGGTATGGCATTTATTGCATGCATTTTCTACAAAAAAAAAAAATCAGACCAAATAGCTTAGAATATTTTTCCCCACTTTGAGATAAATAGCACTAGAGAATTACATGAAAGGCTATGATAACTTTTAATATATTAATTTTGAGAGAAGGAGCTCTAGTATATATTAGAAAGATTTCCACAAAAATTGACAAAATACAACAAAAACAGCTTTTAGAAACATTGGCTTAAATACTTGGAAAAACTGTTCATAATGAGATACTTACAAGGATCAATTCATTCCCTGCCAATCCTTTATAAATATAAAATTATAATAGCCTTCTATGGAATAAGTATCAGGACATTATAGAAAAGCTTTCCAAAAAATTTTTTTTACATTTTTACTCTGTAGTTTAAAGATTTTCTTTTAATATTATTTAACTGAACATAGAAGATACCTATGACATCTGCATTCTACTTATACTCTCTTCATTCAACTAGATATTCTATGTAAATGAACTAAACTAGCTAGTGATTTGAATTTGATAGCTGGATATTAATATGTAATAATAATTATATATTTTTAAAGAGACTAAATTATTTACAAGAGGACATATTTAACAAGATACATATTTTATCTTGTTTGCTTGCAGTATAATATCCATGTTCATTAAGATTAATTTTAACTTCTTGTAATTTGAATTTTAAGAAGAATGCAGGCTACAGTCTATTAAATAATAGAGAACATAATTATCTGCCTACAATATTCTGATAAAGACACATTTGTATTCAACTTAAGTATACATGAATTAATTTATATATGACTATATAATGTGTATATATATATCAAACATGTTTCAAAGTTCTTATTTATATGATCTATAAACATTCAATTTAAAGTAGACAATCGAATAGTACAGAGCAGCTAGAGTCCCCACTGAGTTGGGTTAGTGTGAAGCTAGATTATATTATTTACAATAATTCATTAAGACTATAAAGGAACATACATAATATGGTAACACATAAAAGATAACAAAAGAGTAAAATTATTGTCATAAGAAATATGAGCAGTTTAGCCCTGCCAGGTGCGTGGTTGGTTAGAGCATCATCCTGATGTACCATGGTTCAATCCCTGGTCAAATAAATGCATAGATAAGTGGAACAACAAGTCAATGTTTCTCTCTCAAAAATTATTAAAAATTTAAAAAAGAAATCTGAACAGTAAACTATAGTGACAGGACATGGATAAAGAATAGAAATGGGAAATTGCCCTTATTATATACCAGGTTTTGCACTGAGCACAATAGGATATTATCTTCTTCTAAATATTGTGAAGTAAAACAAGTAACTCATTTTACAAATGAGAAAACAGATGCACAATCCATTTAAATGTCTACTACCAAATCGACTTCATTTTTATTCCAAACTCCATGCTTCATATCGCCATGCTGTGGGAATCAAGAAGATCTGGCTACAGACAGCAGAACACTGCATAGAGGGGTGGACTTCAGTCCCTTAAAAATTAAGGCAAGAAAAAAGGGCTACCTTGATGTCAGGCAGGTTTCCACATTACATTCTTGGCATGAAAGCAGTCAGAAATTGAACCAGTGAATTGGAAGTTGGTGACAAGTACCAAACAGATGTCCTATTATAGAGCTGGAGATGGAGCAGTAGTCACAGGGTTGACTTGAGACACTGCAGAATTTGTTGTGAACTAGGATCCTTAAACTCCAAAGGACAGAATTGTTTCCAGAGTGTAGATATGAGTAATGTAAATTCATATTTGGGGAAAAGAGGGTCTTAAGGCATGAAATTTATTTTACGCATAGAGCAGAGTTACTGTTGAGAGTCAAATGAGATTATATATATGGGAATAATGAGTAATCAAAAGGTGTTTTATTACTGTTATTGAAGTGATTGCTATTATAACTATCAATAGTTCATAACTTGCTTTTCTCAATTTGTGTATAATAATACTTTACATGGTGGTTCTGGCATGAAGCTGTGCTTTGCAAGTCTTATTTTTTAATGACTGAGATATGCTGACTTATTGTTTTCTAAATCATCAGACACAGCCAGTACACTATGTTTTAATTCTCAAACTCTGCAGGTAGCAGTGGTTGCTGTTCTGTTACACTTCAGTTTAGACTAGTCATAATGTAATCCACAGTTTCCTCAATGCTGTTCATTTTAAGAGGACACAAAATGCAAGGGTGTCACTTAGGATAATAGGTAGATATTTAAAATACAAATATATTTTTTAATTTTATAAGTTGTTCTATCATAGAAAAACCAATATCTTATGTAGTAAAGAGAATTAATAAGCCATAGCTTCTCACATGGAGATTTTCTGGTATTTTCCATGAATACACAGATTCAAATGGTAGATCCCATTATCTTTCTACCACAAATAGTGCAAGGATTCATAGATAACGAATGTAGAAATGAGGCAGGCATAATCAACAGTGTCTAAGAGTTTATCCTATGGTACTAAGTACCAGGTTCTGATTGATAGCTCTAACATGGTTTGACTAAGGCAGAAAAAGCTGGATGAAGTCAGTGCTCTATGTAGGCCTCCTTGGTTATGGCAAGTGATAGAAACCCAACTCTAACAAGCATATGCAAAAAAAGGTATTGTTTTTTAAAAATATATATTAGATTCACCTGTTTATGGTACAGTCATAAACAGCTTCGATATTACAGAGGTTTAAGGTCCATCTGGATCTATCTGCTTAAACAATGTTGTCAAGAATCTTCCTCTTTATGTATCTAAAGATCAAGCTGGGTTGACTTCATTCTGAGGAGAGTGAGAAAGATGAATTCTAGATTTTACAAGTTTCACAGCTTATAAACCTAAAAGGAGAGATTCTGAAAAGACCCTGGTATTTATACTAATTCTCGAGAAAGAACTCTCCCTGACACTTCTTCAGTCACATGTACTACTGATGCCAAGATATTTGATCTAACATTATTCTTGATGTTTCTGTGAGGATGTTTTCCAAATGAGGTTAACACTTAAATTGGTGGATATTGACTAAAGCTGATTATTCTCCACAATGTGATTGGGCCTTATTTAATAAGTGAAATGCCTTAACTTATGTAATATAATAAAGACTGACCTCCTTTGAACAAGACAGTATTCTGCCAGTAGAAAACCTTCAGACTTAAACTGCAATATTGACTCTTCCCTGGATCTCTAGATTGCTGATCTATAGTTCATCTATCTATCATCTATCGATCATCTATCTATCTATCATCATCACCTATCAATCATCTATCTAAACTATCATCATCAATCTATATCTTATTGGCTATCTTTCTCTGGAGACTCTGGCTAATGATCTACCTATGGTGGTAGAAGTAAAGGCTACTTGATTAGAGGGCCCCAAAATGGTTTAAAGTAGATAAGAAACAGTTCCTAAAAGAATATGGAAAAGAGCACACAATGTATAATAGATGCCCACTATATAATTCTTATTTACTTTATATCAAACTGCTACAGTTCCAAGCAAATTTAGAGAGCATATATACTTAAAATAAACTATAAAAATAAACTATATTTTCTATTAAAAATAATTTATAACCATCAAATAATTTCTCAACCCAACAATTGCCAATGATACCACTGGTGAATTTTTCTAGTTTTATTTACACTTAATGTATACACTTGGACAAGGTATTTGTCATACAAAGGTTAGTAAAGCTTGAATTCAGGATCCAGATTAATAAGGTAACCAATCACTGAAATACTGCCAATCAATGTGGCTATGGATAAAATACTAATATTTAAATGCTCTGGCAAAACATTGCTAGGGTCATTTCCATTCACAGTTATTGGCCAAAACTGGTCATATAGCTCCACTAATGTAGAAGGGTGTATGTTTGGATAATAGAAGGCCAGAGATGCTTATCAAATAGCACTAATGGCTACCACATTTCTCAACTGCTTAGAGATTTATGATTATTATTTCCAGGTCTGACTGAAATATTCAAGAGGCAAGAACCTAAGAGGATTATTTTTTGGTATTCTTTACCTTTCAGTTAAGTCAGAACCTGTGACTGATTCATGATTCTGCTTCTATCTTAGCTTCCCTGAGCAGGTTGGGATTATGTAATCAGATGTTTATATGGATTCATCTAAAAAGTGTAATTTTTCAAATTTTTATCACATGTATTAGGACTAGACTTTGCATGCAATTTATATGGTTTATAGCACTATCTCTAAGAAAATCAATCTGTTTTATAGTTATATATATATAATCTCTGAGTATCAAAGTGGAACTTAGAAGGGTCTTCTCACCTTGTTCATATTTTAAAATTACCATCACCATCGTCAGAATGTCTGTCTTTTAATGAGATCACTATGTTCTTGGCTCTGTTCTAAGCCCTTTACATAGGATAACGTACATGAATTTTCCAAATTCTACTTTTGAGCAGAATTAAATAGATTTCTGAAGCCCTAACATTTTAAATTACTTTACAAAGACCAATTCATTCATTCAATGAATAAATATTTATTGAATCTTAAATTTTACATGAGATTATTCTTTTGCAACTCCCAAGTCCTTATTTTCATTACACTGCTACAGAGACTGGAGTAATTAGGAACCACCTAATAAAATATTTCTGCATCTACAGAGAGCTTCCTATACATTTTTTATTTTACTGCTATGGAGTTGACACATCCAGGATATGTTGCATTTATAGCCTTAACATTTGCCAGGCATTTGTGTTTGAAAGCCAGAGACTGCATACATTATGAACATTATAGATTTAACCAAATTAGGAAGTTAGTTATGATTATTATCTGGAATCAGAAATGATTAAAGATGGAGATAGTTCAGCTTCCTCACATTTATTAACAGTTAGTAAATATGGAAACCAGAATAATTTCATTGTTAGGACTCCAACATTCATAATATTACAATAGACATAGCTTGTGACTAATCTGCTCAAATCCCTAGCACCAGTATATTTCACCTCATATTCATCTCTGGATCTCTCCAGTTACAAAATACAGATATATATATGATACTTCACTGATTAAAGACTTTAAATAACTTCCTATTACTTCCATTATAAACTCTAAGATTCTACAGTTGTGGCTATTTGACCTTACTAATAGCTTCTGTTCCAGTACTTTATTTCACACAGCAAGCTCTCAGATAAAAATACTAATACACATGAAATAGATCCATAATATTTCCACCTGATATATTTGACAGTTCCAAGAATATACAACCTGTATTCTCTAGTAACCCCAGTGTCTGGCTCAAACACCAACTCCTTTAGGAAGCATTCATTTAATTTCCATCATGACCCTTGTAGAAGTTAATTATTCCTTTCTCTGTGCTCAGTAACATTTGATGCTATCTTTCCTCTAACATGTAATGTTCTATTAAAGCTGTTTAACTGTATATCTACACTTAACTATACATCTAATATTTCTCTACTGATACCGAATGCCTTGTTTGTTCTGCTTGTCATCTATAGTTTGTTGATGAAAAACCAATAGGTAAGCTGATTAGGGTTATATTTAGATACCTCATCTGAATGGGTGATAGAGAAAGACTTCCTGAATGAGAAGTACAAAATAAATCAAGCCAGAGTAAAATGACTGATCGTTATTTTTTAAAGTGACTTATTTATAATCATACAGAATATCAGAACCAAAGGCAGTATTTGAATTTATGTTTCTTGCTCTCAGTTCAAGGACTCTTTTTTTGAGTCTAATAAATTTGCCTTACTTTGATAAATACTAGGAGAGATACTGCTGGTATACCATCATACTGCTTTAAATATTTGACTTAATGTGACAGCATAAAATAATAATTTGTTTATTCTAGGAAAGCATAAACTTTGTTCTAGATAATATGTTTTTATTGTTCACATATTAATATAAACCTCTAAATTACTGGAACTTCCTTTGCATAAATGTTAGTAATATTTTGCAAAACTCATTGTTTTTCCTAAATAATCTAACCCAAAGACCTATTCAAAGATCCTCATTATTTTTTATCTTTTTACCTCTTGTGTGTTTGGAAATTTTTCTCAGAATTATTTTGATTTTTTTCAAATATCTTTTTCTGGTTATATTTTCTTTAGTTCTACCTCTTAATACAGAGTTTCTCTAAACTTATTGGGTTTTCTAAAAATATAGAAGCCCAAGCTCCATTTCAGACCCACTGAATTATAACATTCAAGTGGAACTTTGAAAGTGTATTTGTTACAAGTTCAATAGGCGATTTAAAAATATTGTTGGGAGGAAAATGTCTTCAACCTGGGTATTTTCCAAGGCGCTATTGAAATCTTTCTGGCATCATATTTCTCTCCCTTTTTAAAACTCTAAACCTGGCAATATTATAGCATTTGATGACCTTCTGGAAAGAATCCTGAGGTCTCTATGTGAATATCTGTTTTTTTGTGCCTGTTCCTTTGAAGAACAAACTAAATATGTCTCAACTTTAAATGCCTGATACTAACCTGGAAAACCTCCAATTTTCCTTTGTCTACCCTCTACAAAGCTGAATATCGAAAAATAAGATAGTGGAGGAGAATAGAACAGGAGTGAGAGAGTAAGAGCACAGCCAGCAACAGGAAAACTGAAAGGCAGCAGGTTATGTACGTGAACTCCTGCTATGCTGGGTCCTATCTAAAGTCAATACCACAGCACATGGTTGTGTTTGTGACCCAGGCAGAGGTGGGAAGGTGGTCAAAAGCAGAGTTTCTTTTAAAAATACTATCTCAATCCAAGATACAGGGAGAAATCTAATGAGTCAAAAGTATTCCGTTATCTGTTTATTTCAATATGTGCTGACATAATAATATATTTAGGATATCAAATAACTGGGTAACTACTTGGAGAAGTTTATTATACAAATATATAAATTAGTTTTTATTTGTCCCCAATTATATATTTGAAATTTTAATAAGTAGTTTTTGTTAGTTTAGTTTTGTCAATATTAGAATTCAGAAAAAAAATGCTTTCTTGCTCTCTGAGGAGCTCAGACAAAATTAATCACTAACTCTTCAGTGAGATTTCTGTACCTGGTCAATTTTTAATGACCAGCTGAAATCTTCTTCAAAAATTTAATGTTCATTTATACCACTAAACTAAGAGTAAAAACCATGGCTTTTTTAAAGTCTTCCTAGTATCTAAGTGAAATCAATGATATCATTTAACTAATTGAATTATCACAACAATCTCAGGTTTTAATTACTAATAATAATATTTCCATGTTTTCATTTTACTTATGGGAAAACTGAGCCATAGGATTTCCTCTCTGGTAAATATCCAACACAACCTATATTGAACCAGTTCATAACCATTACATTTTATGGTATTTGCTTATCTGTTCGTTGTCAAATGAAGAAATTGGTACTCAGATAAGTAAAGTAATAAAATTGATAGTGAATATTATATCTCATCTGAATCTTCTGTCCTGGTCTCAAATTGGTAATAATCACCCCCCACCCAAAAAAAAGAGGATAGTGATTAGCATATCTCAAATTCCAATGAAAACTTTAAACCAAATGTCAATTGTTTTATTTCACTAAAATATTCAAGATCTTCAAAGTGATTCTTTAAGAAAATTAGTAATTATAAAATATCTGCACATTTATTTAATAACATATATAAAGCAAGACATATTTAAAACATTTAAGTCCATATGTCTGAATAATTTAGTAATGTGATTATAAAATATTTATTATGTATCTGTGACATGAGGACCACATGCCATATAAAGACAATTAAAGAGATCTTAAAAAATTACTTTCTTTTGATGTTTGAATTATTTTGGTATTTTGAGTTCACAATATAGTAACAATTAAATAATAAAACATTTTATACTATCTCCAAGTTTCAAAGGAATATTGTTCATAGTATGAAATACTATTTATAATGGTCCTTGAAATATCTAACATTGGTTGAGGATGATGAAGATGACAATGATGATATGAATAGACAGGAAGAGGATTTGGGCATACAATATGCATCCCAAGAGAAGTAAGTAATATATACAAAGCATGGAATTATCCAAATAGCGCCTACTCATTAATTTATTTATCCATTGATTTAACCCATAATTGTTAAATGTCTACTATGTGCTAGGAATTCTTCTAGACATTGAGAATTTAGTAATGAGAAAAGAAATTCTTGCTCTAATGAAAATTACATTTCAGTAGGAGGATACAGAGAATAAACACATAAAGATCGTGGCATGTACTATGTAGTTATTAAAGTTGAGTGATGTGATAATGCATAACTAAGTGAATTCTATAGACTCAATGGTATGTGAGTGTTTCATTAAGGTAATATGTGAGGTCATAGAACTGAATAACACAAGACAATGAACAGTAATAACAATATAAGAAACATTCCAGGGTGAGGATTTAAGATATGCTTAGATTTTAAGTAATTAACAATAAAAAAGGAGGTAATAGCAGTGAAGTGTAATAGACTGAGGAATAGTACAAGATAAAGACAGAGATGAAAGAGGAATCTTAAAAGAAAGGATAAGGAGTAAATTAGCTGATTTATTTTCATTAAAATAATTCTGACTTTTGATAAAAAATGGATTCAGGGTTGTCAAAACTAGACAAAATTCAATTAGATAAAATAATATTGCAGAAGTCTGTCTGAAAGAGGCTATGACTTGGAATCATGTGGTAGACCTGACAATGAAAAGTCAATCAATTAGGATAGATTTCATAGTTATATATAACAGAATTTACCAATGGATTGAATACGGTAGGTTAATTAAAGAGGATTACTTTAAGTAATTTAAAATTAATTAAAGATTTTATTTTGCTTGAACAAATGGGTAGTTTACTAACATATGGAAGCAAGGGGAAGGAGAAACTTTGGGTGGAGTGAGAAAATGGGAAATTCTACATTAATTTTAAAATATCAATTAAATGGATGAGAGAGGTAGATAATATAGATAGATAGTAGGTAGATAAATAGATGATAGATAGATGATAGATAGATAGATAGATAGATAGAGAGATAGAGAGATAGATAAAAATTAAGAAGGCAGTTAGATTTACCTGTCTAGATTTTAAGGAAGGGGTTAAATTGCAAGTATACATTTGGGAATTATTAGGGTATCAAAGTCATTCAAATATATTACAGATACAGAAAAATAGCACAAGCCTGAATAGATGAACAAAGGCAAAACAAAAGCCCCCCACAAAAAACAAACAAACAAAAAACCTAAGAAAGAAGATTGAGGGCAATGTCTTTAGGGTGATAATTTGGATTAAATAGTGGATGAACAAAATACTATGGGGCTTCTAAAATACATTTTGTTGTGATTGATTGATTTGAGTGGTTGATTGAGTAATAATTGGGAAATATCAGGCTTTATTAACCATGAGTTATTTTATGGTACCATCCTATATAATAAAAGTCTAAAATGCAAATTGTCCCCTCAACAGGGAGCTCTGCTGGGAGTTCTACCATTTGACCAGTCGCTATGACACGCACTGACCACCAGTAGGTTAGCTTGCTGCGGGTGCTGGTGGGCTAGACTGGAAAGTGAGGTGTGAGGTGAGAGCCCTCATGAAGCTCCCAGGGTTTGGCCTGAGCCCTGGGCAGAGGTGGGTGGAGGTGGGAGCCAGGAGGGACCTAGTGGTATGGGAGGCTACTACGGGTGATCTGATAGCCGTGGACTGCACAGCCTTCCGCAACCTGTGGTGTTCTCAGTGCACAATTTATAATCTTCAAAGCTGCTTCTTTTTATTTGTTAAGTTTCACTAACTACTCCAGGAGAGTGGGCAGCACCATTATGAGGGGGATGGGCCAGGAGCACCTGCACAAGGTCAAGGGGCAGCCTCGGGTTCCCAGGGACGCAGCAGAAAGGGGGGCCGGCTGACTCAGAGGAAAGGTATCCAAAACTTGAAAGGAAGCAGGAAGCAGCTAGAGGCTGAGGGGGACAGCTGCACAGAGACCTAGAAAAGCTGCTGGGTAGGGGCAGCCAAGGAGCCGGGTGCCTCTTCCACAGACAGGCTCCAAGTCCCTCCCTCTTCCTCCTTGTGACCTGTCACCCCAGCTCTCCTTTGAGGCCCTGCCTGGGCTCACTCCTGCACCCTCAGCCCCACACAGCCCCACCCGCACTGCCTCACCTGCACAGCCCCCTCACCCCCCACGCACCCTGCACAGCCCTCCCCGCCCGCCCTGCTCCTCACAGCATTTGGGGAGCTCCACCCCCAGGGGAGAAAGGGAGAGGCTGCAGACAGGAGGTCACAAGAGGAGGGGGCAGAGCAGGGCCCACCAAGATAGATGGAGGGGAGGGAGAGAGAGACCCCACAGGACTGGGGACAGAGATGGGTGGGGAAGGAGGGCCTTGCAAAGCATCACCCTTGGTTGAAGTACAAATTCTGACCCCATTTTACAGACCCCAGCAGAATATGTGTGTGGGGGACGAAGACAAAAGAGGGTGTGAGGGGGCTTTATGGATGGAGAGCAGCGACATTTGATTCATGGCCTATTTATTTTTGTTAATATATTTTTATTGATTTTAGAGAGGGAGAGAGAGAGATAGAAACACCAATGATGAGAGAGAATCAATCTGCTTCTGCCTCCCGCACACCCCCTACTGGGGATTGAGCCCACAACCCAGAAATGTGGCCTTGACCAGAATTGAACCCAGGACACTTCAGTCCACACGCCGTGGCTATATCCATTGAGCCAAACCATCTAGGGCGACCCATGGCCTATTTAAAACCACTGCAGTAGTCTGAGCAGGGGTCTTACCACAGTGATGTTACCTGATATGTTGGGATAATCTAAACTGCAGCAAAGTAAAGGCACACCCATGGAGCCTGCAAAGGGTTTCCACGCACACAATGCAATTTACTTTGTGTGGCAGCTGAAGAGGGTGAGCAGAGCCTTGGAAGAACATGAGGTCTCTAAGACCAGGGGCTGGAGGGAAAGTGCGTGCCAACCATTCCACGCTGTGTGTTACAATCTATATATATAAAAGCCTGATATGCTCAGTGTCTGACCAAGTGGTCGAATGACCACGCTATGACGGGCACTGACCATCACGGTGCAGATGCTCTGACCAGTAGGTTAGCTTGCTGCTGGGGTCCAGCTGATCGGAACTGGGCAAGACGGGGCCGGACATGCCCTGGAGCCCTCTTGTGGTCCGTCTCACGGTCCCTCCCTGGCCACCAGCCCCAATCAGCCCTGATCAGGACTGGGCAAGATGGCCCTGATTGGCCCCGATCACCAGCCAGGCAGAGGGACCCACCCATGCACAAATTCATGCACCGGGCCTCTAGTCTTTAATAATCTCTTTCAATTGATGAGAAATATGGCTTATTTTATAAGAAGGCATTACTCAGGATCATTATTGAACTGTTCCAAAATAGGAGTTACACTTGCAGTATTAAAAAGAAAAATAATGTAGATGTCATTATAAAATAGAAAGTCTTGTGAAGTAACTAAACAGTAATGTTTACACAATATCAATAGAGAAGTTAGGACTTACTATAGCTTAATACTGTAAAACCTTAAACCAGTTAATAGCATATAATTGTTTATACATATATTCTGCCTATTTAGAAGAAAAAATAAGACAGTTTTTGTATTTTGATATAAAAAAAACAAATACAAAATAACTAATATTAAGAGGCAAATGATTTTATTAAAAAACCTAAGCTGATAGTTGGCCTTATATTTGAAAGCAAGACTTGGTTTAATGCTTCCCAAAAGCCACGGCTAAAAGACAAATAGAATGTACTACAGAGACAAAGTTATGAAATCAAAGATAGCATTTTAATTTACAAATGGAGACATATTTTTCAAAGTCTTTGTAGAAATAATAAAGGATTTTAAAATAGGTAATAAATATAGCTTTTTCTTCAAAACTGCAAAGTAACTTCATATATTCAATGCTTTTGTTCACTTGCGGTGTGAAATAATGATTCTGTTACAGCACTTTTTAGGGGACTTACATTTTATATAATACTTCTTTATCAATGCAATAGGTTATCCATTTAATTTAACAATATTATACACTTCAGGAAATTAAAGGGGGTACTGCTAATACTTATTCTTAAATAACAATATTAAATTTAGACCACCATTCAAGTCAGGATCCACTGTCACCCTAATTATCCCTTATTATTAAATATTATACATTGACATAGGAGATTTGCTACCATTAGTGAATTCATATTTATGTACTATTAACTAAACTCAATACTTTATTCAAATTTTCAAAGTGTTTTCCAAGGTGCCTTTTTTATTTCATAATTCCATTTAGGACACCATGTTACATTTAGTCATCATGTCTCTTCAGCCTCTGATTGTCTGCAATAACTTCTTAGACTTCCCTTATTTTTCATGGCCTTGAAAGTTTGGAGGGGTATGGCTCTGGTGTTTTGTAGAATGTCCTAAACTTGAGACTTGTCTGATATTTTTCTAATATTACAGGTAATAGATTCTTGAGGAAAGACCACTAAGATAAAGTACTTTTTTCATCATATCAAGAGTACATACATCTATAATAATGAAAGTGTAATATGCTAATTAGACTGGATAGCCAAACGACCTTCCAGACGTCATTCTGGACATCCTTCGGGATGAAGCTGCTGTGGGGAAGGCCAAGACAGAGGTGGTTAGGGGTGATCAGGCAGGCAGGTGAGTGGTTAGGAGTGATCAGGCAGGCAGGCGGGCCAGCAGTTAGGAGCCAATGGTCCCGAATTGTGAGAGGGATGTCCAACTGCCAGTTTAGGCCCAATCGCATGTGGAATCGGGCCTAAACCGGCAGTCGGACATCCCTTGAGGGGTCTCAGATTGTGAGAGTGTGCAGGCTGGGCTGAGAGACCCTCCCTCCTCACCTCTCCCCCCCCCCCTCCATGCATGAATTTCATGCACCGGGCCTCTAGTATTTCATGAAAAAGGTACTGTTGATGTTACATCACTATTGATCACCTTGATCACCTGGCTGATATAGTGTTTGAATGATTTCTCCTCTGTTAAGTTCCTTCTTTCTCCCTTTCCATACTGTCCTTTGGAAGACATTCACTATGCGCAGCCAACACTTAGGTAGTGGGGAGTTATATTCTACCTCCTTGAAGGTGGATTATCTACATTTTCTGAAATTATTCTGCACAGGAGATGTGTAAATTCTTCTTAATTAATTTAATGTTTTCAATAATTTATTTATACTAACGTCACAACTCTGATGCTATACCGATCAAAACACTGAACTTTCATTAAAATGTCATGAAAGTAGACAAGTAGAGAATTGAAATGAGAAAAAGACAAAGACGAAGAAGGTCAATTAATGTCCAACATACTAAGAAACCAAAGTATGTACACATGGGTATTTATTTTATGCTTTGGGTTATAATCCAATGCTAGTTTCTTTTGTTGCTCAATTTGTTTCTGCTTTGGTCAGTGGAGGTCTTTCAGTTGGCTCCTGTGGGCCTTTATTATATGCCATCATTGTGTGTTTTAGAGAGAGAAACAAACATCAATATGAGAGAGAAACATAGATTGGTTGGCTCCCACATGTGCCCTGACCTGGAATTGAACCTGCAACCTAGGTATGTGTCCTGACTGGAATCAAACCCATGACCTTTCACTGTACAGGATGAAGCTCCAACTAACTTAGCTACAATGGCCAAAGGCTGTACTTGTGTGTATATATAATTAATTTCAGAGAGGAAGGAAGAGGAAGAGAGAGATAGAAACATCAATTATGAAAGAGAAGCATTGATTGGCTGCCTCTTGCATGCCCCTCCAACTGGGAAGTGAGACTGCAACTCTGGCATATGCCCTGACTGGGAATCCAACCGTGACCTCCTGGTTCATAGATTGATGCTCAACCACTGAGCCACACCATGCTGGGCATGTAATATGTTCTTATTGTTATCTTGCTTTGGAGGATAGAATGTAAGTCTATGTAACACATGCCACATCCAAAGGTATATTTTAAATCAAATTTTGTGGATCCATTTCTTGATGCTGATCTCTCTCAGAAGAAAAGCAGTTGCTAGAGAGTGGCTGCAAGAACAAAACAAAAAGTGGAGCAAACTCCGCAATATTGAACACTTAAAAGATTGTTCTAAGTCACTGAAGTTGTGGAGTTGTTACCAGGACAAAACTGACAAATGGGGGGTGGAGGGGTGGGGAAGGAGTCTGGGACATTCCAAAGTGGCACATGGAGCACATGCTGAGAAGCATCAACCTAGCGGCTGTTAGAAGTATTGAAACAGGAATGTTAGGGGTAAGATAGGACAGGTTTAGGAAATACTAGAAATTTTGGAAATTAAGGGTACCATGAAGGAAAGCACAGGGCTTCAGAGCAGCAGAAGGTATATTTCCATAGAACGGGGGAGCTAGAAAGCTGCAACAGATACTTTTCCATAGAATGAGGGAACTGGAAACAGCTAAAGGTCTATATTTATAAAATGAAGAGAAGGAAGCCCTTCATCCAGAAGGAGAGGAAGAAAGCCTGAAGGGAATAGAAAAAGCAATAAGGAAGGAGGTGGGGAGAACCTCACATGTCCCATGTGAGGTTCAACCTTTGAGCCCAGGAGTTACTATAGTAACCAGTCTAAGGGAATAGTGACCAATCAGAGGATATCAAGACACCAGGATCTGTAGCCTTTATAAACCATAGGGAAAAGGAACTCAGTGGGACCCTTTTCCCCATCCCTACGTGGGAGTCCGTTCTGTGGGACTCTTTCCCTCTCCCCATGTAGGAGTCTGTACTGGCTCTTGAGTAAATTTCCACTTTTGCTGTACCATCTCTTGTCTGTGGATTCATTCTTCAGTTCTGATGGACAAAGAATCCAGGTTCCAGTCCAAAAATTCTGTATCAGCATCATTTATGTCATTATATTTTGTTTGTTTGTTTGCTTGTCTGTTGCTTAGACCAAAGCCACATTTGCAGTATCTAGCAGTCCTTTATTTAGTGCGCCTCCGCTGCATGGAGGAGAAATTGCTTGCTCACTATTCCTGATCTTCAGTTTGTGAGGAGAGCATTGCTTTTCAGACTATTGAAAGAAGTCTGTAATTCTTTTTTTTACTGAAAACAAGCCAATAAAACCACCCCCAGAGGGCTCAGTTCCACCCATTTTCTATCACTGTTCCACAGTCTCACTCCTCCTTCCAGTAACACCACTGATAAATGTATTTAATAAATAATGTTGACAAAAAAGAAATACCAATGGGGAGAATAGGAAAATGAAGTCATTCTTATTGCTTTGTTGCTTCATAAAGCAGATCCAGTGTGGATAATATGTCGCTGTCTTCCCCCACATCAGTAAATAATCCATACCCATCGTGCAGAGAAACACAACACAGGCAGGTAGGTTCTATGTGTTCCAAATCAGCCTCTTTAGATTGATAGAAATCATATATATGTATATATCCTATCTAATAAAAGAGAAAAATGGTAATTGGCGTACGACGATACCCTTTTCATTGGCTAATCAGGGCTATATGCAAATTAACTGCCAACTATGATTGGCAGTTAACTGCCAACTAAGATTGGCAGTTAACTGCCAACAAGATGGCGGTTAATTTGCATATGTAGGCACAATGCAGGGAGGCCAAAGGGAAAGCAGGAAGAAGCCCCCTGCCACTGACAGTGATCGGAAACCCAGGGGGCAGCTAAGAGCTGGGGGGCAGGGCAAAGGCCGCCCTGGGGCCACCTTTGCCCTGCCCCCCAGCCATGATCGGAGAATCAGGTGCCTTTTCCGCCCTGGCCAGTGATAGCAGGAAGTAGGGGTGGAGCCAGCGATGGGAGCTGGGCACAGTCGAAGCTGGCAGTCCCGGGAGCTAGGGGTCCCTTGCCTGGGCCTAAAGCGAAGCCCACGATCGCGGGGCCGCTGCAGCTGCGGGTCCCCGCTTCCCGAGCCGGACGCCTCAGCCAGAGTCGTTAGGCCTGGGCAGGGGCGGAGCCTGCAACCGCGGGGAGCTGGGGGTCCCCTGCCCAGGCCTGACACCTCTGCCGGAGGCCTCAGGCCTGGTCAAGGGGCCGATCCGGTGATTGGTGATCAGAGGGTGATGAGGGTCAACTCCTCTGGCCGAGGCATCAGGCCTGGGTGGGGGGTGGAGCCGGGGATTGGGGGGATATGATGGTCCCCTTGCCCAGGCCTGAAGCCTGGGTTAGAGGCATCAGGCTTGGGCGGGGGGTGGAGCAAGCGATCAGAGGGAGATGGGGGTCCCCTGCCCAGGCATGATTCCTGGGCCAGAGGCCTCAGGCCTGGGCGGGGGCCAGAGCCAGTGATCAGTGGGAGATGGGGGTCCCCTGTCCAAGCCTGACACCTCTGGCGGAGGCGTCAGGCCTGGCCAAGGGGCCGATCAGGCGATCAGAGGGTGATGGGGGTCTACGCCTCTGGCCGAGGCATCAGGCCTGGGCAAGGGGCCGATCCTGCGATTGGAGGGTGATGGGGGTCAACGCCTGAGGGTTCCCAGTATGTGAGAGGGAGCAGGCTGGGCTGAGGGACACTCCCCTCCCCACACACACCCAGTGCACGAATTTCGTGCACCGGGCCCCTAGTATATATATATTGATTTCAGAGAGGAAGGGAAAGATAGAAACATCAATGATGAGAGAGAATCATTGATTGGCTGCCTCCTGCACGCCCCCTACTAGGAATTGAGCCCACAACCCGGGCATATGCCCTTGACCAGAATCAAACCTGGGACCCTTCAGTCCACAGGCTGACGCTCTGTCCACTGAACCAAACCAGCTAGGGCAATAGAAATCCTCTTAAGGTATGACAGATTCCTAACCTATTCTCTGAGCTGCCATTGTTTCTATAGCTATCCTTCTCTTTCTGTGTTTTCAATAGAGGCATGAGGCAAGCACTGGCTGGCTACCATCTTGACTGGAAAATCCAAAATGACATTGTTTAGAAGATTTTTCAATTACAGGAGCTAAATAACAACTAACATCTTGGGGGAAAGAAATGAATAATCTTAAGTTGAGAAGATGCAGTAAACAAGCAGTGGGTTGCAAACAGTACTGTTATAATGTTGGTCATGTGAAGCTCTGCAGGGTATCGTAGACCCTGCGGGAAGCTGCAGTCAAGATGATGATGTGTACTGCAAGTAGAAGCAAGTCTATTGTGACTAAGAAACTTGAGTCAGATTCAAAGTCAGGTTTGTTTGTTTTTTAAGCACAAGTAATTTGTCGTGTTTATGATGCTTAGCAAAAGCAACTGGGGCAAAGTTTTGACATAAATAATTAATTTAAAATTATTAAGGAGTACAAGTTTCCAAAATGCAGACTGTTTGGAATATAAAGACTGTCTTACAACATAATTCTTATTACTGTCATTCTAGCAACTTTCATCTAAGGAGGAAAAAAAATAGTTCTGAAATTAATTCCTCACGGTGCCCATGGCCAAGTAATGAGATAAATTTGCTGACTCATTTCTTGCATATAGGGAAATTGAGGCATTTGAATTAGGTGGAATAGACATATTATTAGCATTTTTATTGTCATAATTTTAGAGGTGAAGGCATATGGCATTTTATAGGTTTTCTGTACATTTTGACACATACATTTTGAGCCTTTTAAATTGACGACTATAATATTCTAATAGAGGCCCGGTGCACAAAATTCATGCACAGGTAGGGTCCCTATGCCTGGCTGGTGATCAGGGCCGATCAAGGACTTCTGGCTGTTGGCCAGGGCCTCCCTTCCCTGACTGCTGGCTGCTGGCCGGGGTCTTCCTTCATTCCACACCGGCCCCTAGTGGTCAGCACACATCATAGTGAGCGATCGAACTCCTGATCTCCTGGCTGAACTTCTGAGTGGAGACTTTGCATATTAGCCTGTTCTATATATAGATTGAAACAAATGCATTCCCCATCTTCTAGAGAATAGCAAACAAATATGTGTCTCTTTACTATAAATACCTCTAGGCTCAAGTTGAGAAAACATCTTTCCCTGACTGATCTCGGAGGAGAAAACAAAGATTTCACATAATCTAGTGTTGCACTTCTAGAGCAACACATTAACTCAGGCTACAGTGATGTATCTGAGATACTTTTTTATAAGAGAAATTATACACATTTGCTTCTCACTTAAATTTATATTTCTTATAATCTTATCCAAGCACAATTTTTAGAGAAAATAACTCAGCAGGAAAGGTTTCCTCTGCATTTTTCAGATAGTGGATTCAACTTCAGCCTATACTATAAAGTGAGGACAGCTTTTGTCCCCCATAAGAAGCTTTACATAAAAACTTGTTGCACCCTTTAGAGTTCAATAGGAAGAAGAATGCAGGTCTTAACTTTCTAATGAATAAAGCATACAGTTGAGTAGCAGGTTATAACACATTTTATGCCTTATGAACTATGTTGAATCATCTTCAGCTGTGCATACTTCACATTTATGTTTTGCAGAACATTTAAATGATTCTAATGAACACTTGAATATATTTTGTGGCTCATTAAATGATATTAAATGAGATAGTTTTTTAAAGGATAAGAGATGTTAAGCATAACATAATAATGATCTCTTTACACAAATTGCTAAACTTATAAAAGCACATGGGTATAATTTTATTATTTTTAATTTAAAAGGTAAAATTAAAATGCCTATATTAATGTCATGTGCACAGTTCCTAAGAAGTGGTGCCCTGCCATGGCATTGATATAAAAAATAGATAAAAATTAAATAGCCTATAATTATAGATGAAAAACCATAATAAACCAATACAGAATCATAGCTTTAGGGATCACGGACTGGTTAATAAAACTTTGTTTGAATGCTGGGGAACATAAAATTGTAGTTGATTTTTCAGAAACACTAAATACCTTGAATTAATAAAAACAAATTTATGAAATTAGCAAAATATAAACAATACTGTGATAAGAACTAATTCTCACCAAACCAGAAACTCTAGTATGCCAATGATTATCAACATATGTTTTGTTTAAATAAACATGCTTATGTCATGAGAGAAATGGTAGAGGGCCTATGGAACTGACTTCTGGGATTTCATCTCACTAGAATTATGGTTTATGACAAATGAAATGATATCATGCATGATTCACATTATGGAGAAAAAGTTGGAAGATAGGAGAAGATTTACCTCATCTTGGAACAAATGTAAAGGGTTAGTTAGAAGTGGTATGATTATTACATTGTAAGATAATTATGGCAAACAAATAACTGCAAGTCCAATTTTGAAAAACTGAAGTAACTAAATAGAATTATACAGTAGAAAGTTATGGCAACTAAAAAGGGAAGGGAATTTGGGGGAAGAAATAATTTTTTATTACAAAAATTTCTAATAGTTTTATCAGAAATATATAATAATAAAAGTATAACATGCTAATTAGACCGAACATCCTTCCAGATGTCCTTCAGGTCAACCTTGCAGATGAAGCCTGGGTTGTGAGAGAAGCCTGTGTCCCGGGTGCCGGCTGGCGACCAGAGAGAAGCCCAGGTTCCAGATGCCAGAGGAAAGCCAGTGCCGGCAGCCAGGGGAAAGAAGGCCTACTCTTGCACAAATTTCATGCATCAGTACTCTAGTTAAATTATAAGAGATAAAGACATTACATACTTAATAAAATTGGGCTGGGAAAATTAGATGACAAATAATATAACTATAATGAAAATTATATTATTTTTATTTCAGTGGTATTTGGACCAAACATTGCTTCAGTGGTTGATAATCAGACCTTAAAGAGATAATTAGAATATGACAAGAAAAGAAATAAAAGCTACACAGATTGCAAAGGAAGAAATAAAACTGTCTGTATACAAATGACATATTTGCCTATAGAAAATAAAAATCATGACAATAAAAAATCTGGACTAATAGGTTATTATACTAAAATTGAAGGATATAAGGTCAATATCTCAAAATCAATTGCTTTCCTATATATCAGCAACTGACAAGCAACATTTAATATTAAAAATACAATATCATTCCCTAACTAGTTTGGCTTAATGAATAGAGTGTTGTCCCATGAACTGAAGGTTCCTGGGTTCAATTCTGGCCAAGGGCACATACCTTGGTTGCAGGTTACCCAGCCCTGGTTGGGGTGCATGTAGGAGGCAACCAATCGATGTGTCTCTCTCACATTGATGTTTCTCTCTGTCTCTCCCTCTCTTTTCGACTCTCTCTAAAAATCAATGGGAAAATATCCTTGGGTGAGGATTAAAAACAACAACAACAAAACCAATATCATTTACATTGGCACCCTAAAAATAAAATATTTGGCATAAATGTAACTAAATATTGAAGAGATCTATATGATAAAAACTATAAAAATTTGATGAAATAATATATTAAAGAAGAAATAAATAAATTTAGAGATATTCCATGTTCTTGAACAGGAAGACTCAATATTGTCAAGATAGATATAGATAGATAGATAGATAGATAGATAGATAGATAGATAGATAGATAGAAAATTTAATATTAGTTAGCCATAAAAAGAAGGGACCCTTGCTATTTGTTATAACATGGCAGACTTTGAGAGCATTTATTTAAGTGAAATAAGTAAGACAAAGAAAAAATCGACTATATTACCTCACTTATAAGTGGAGTCTAATAAAACCAAACTTATTTAAACAGAATGGTTGTTTCCAGGGGCTGCAGGAGAGGGGGAATTTGGAGATATTAGTCAAAAGTTACAAAATTCCAGTTGTAAAACAAATAGGTTCTGGGAATCTAATGTACAGAAGGTGACTATTCTAACATATAAAAAGCCAGGGGCTATCACGACCAAACAACCACACAGACGACCGAACACAGGCTGCTTGGAGTGACAAGGCTGGCAGGGGTATTAATGAAGGACAACCAAATGACTGAACAGAAGGCTGTGTGGGGCAAACAGGCCAGCAGGGGGAGTTATTGAGAGAAGACCAAAGGACTGAACAGCAGGCTGAGTGAGGTGACCAGGCTGGCGCGGGGGAGGGAGGCAGTTGGAGGTGACCAGGCCATCAGGCGGAGGGCAGTTAGGGGTGACCAGGCCAGCCAAGGGGGGCAGTTGGGGGTGACCAGGCCAGTTGAAGGGCAGTAAGGGGTGACCCAGCCAGCAGGGGTCAGTTAGGGATGATGAGGCTGGCAGGGGGGCAATTGGGGGCGACCAGGGCCTAATCCAGCAGTCGGACATTCCCTGAGGGGTCCCAGATTGGAGAGGGTGCAGGCTGGGCTGAGGGGGGCCCCCCCATGCATGAATTTCGTGCACCGCGCCTCTAGTCCTATATAATCCTATAACCCTTTTATAAGGGTAATATGCAAATTGACCCTAACAGTGGAAAGGCCAAGAATGACCAGTCACTATGATGTACACTAACCACCAGGGGGCAGACACTCAATGCAGGAGCTTCCCCCTGGTGGTCAATGTGCTTCCACAGGCGTAGCACCACTCAGCCAGAAGCTGGCTCATGGCGGGCCTCCCCGGCAATGCTAAGGATGTCTGACTAACTGCTTAGGACTGCTCCCCTGAGGGTTCTCTGGCTGCCAGAGGGATGTCTGATTGCCAGCTTAGACCCAATCCCCTGAGGAGTGGGCCTAAGCCAGCAGGTGGACGTCCCCCATTGGGTCCCAGACTATGAGAGGGCTTAGGCCAGGCTGAGGGACCCTCACCTCCCACCCAGAGTGCACTAATTTTCATGCTCTGGGCCTCTAGTAGTGAATAATACTGTATTATATTCTGAAGAGTTGTTTAATTAGTAGATCTTAAATGTTCTTACCCCACGCACTAAATGTAATTATGTGAGGTGATGAATGTGCTAACAAACTTTATTTGGTAACCATTTCACAGTATATACATGCATGTAGTTATCACATTATGTACCTTAATATGCTACACAATGTTATATATAAATCATATCTAAATAAAGCTAGAAAAATGATTTGCTATAAAGCTACAGTAGTCAAGACAATGTGATATTGGTGAAAAAATAGACAAAATATTTTGATAGCTCAGCATAGAGAGCTCAGAAATAGACTTTCATAAATATTGTCAACGGTTCTTTGATAAAGGAGCAAAACCACAACAATGGAATAAAAACAGTATTTTCAACAAATTATGTTGGAGTAACTAGACATGCACATGTAAAAATAATCTATAGACAAACCTTACACCCTTCAGAAAAGTTCATTCAAAATGTATTATAGACCTAAAATAAAAAAAAAAAAAGTTATAAAATTCCTGGACTATAACATAGAAAGAAACCTAGAGGACCTCTGGTATGGCAATTAACTTTGTAGTTATGATACCATAGGCCCATAAAAACAAATAATTGAGAAGCTGGACTCAATTAAAGTTAAAAACTTCTGCAATGTTAAAGACACTTTAAGAGAATGAAAGGACAAACCACAGACTAGGAGAAAATATTTATATACAACACATCTGATAAAGGATTGCTACCCAAAATATACAAAAATACTCATAAAATTCAACAATAACAAAAGAAAACTCAATTAAAATTGGACCAAAAACCTTAATAGACCCCCTCACCAAAGAGGCTATACAGATAACAAATAATCATATGAAATGATGATCTTCATCATACCAGGGAAATGAAAATTAAAACAACAATAATATGCCATGTTGTACCTATTATAATGGTCACAATCTGGAATACTGACATCAAATGCTGGTGAGGATGTGGAGCAATGAGAAACCTTTTTCATTGTTGGTGGGTATGCATGACGGTACAGCCACTTAGAAAGAGAATTTAGTGGTTTCTTACAACACTAAATATAATATCATTACATAATCCAGTAATCATATTCCTTGGTATTTATCTGAAGGAGTAGAAAAAGTATGTCCACAGAAGAGCCTGTGCATACATGTTAATAGCAGCTTTATTCATAATTTTCAAACTCAGAAGCAACTATGCTATCCTTCAGGGGGCAAATGAATAAACTGTGATTTATCCAGATGACAAAATATTATTCAGCACTGAGAAGAAATGAGCAATCAAGTCAGGAAATAACAGAGGAATCTTAAATGCATATTAGTGAGTGAAATAAGCCAATTTGTAAAGGCTGCAGATTGTGTGGTTCCAACTACATGAATAGGTAGAGCACAGCAGATTTTTAGGGCAATCTATCTACTAGTATGTCTGATAGATATGATAATAGTGGAGAACCTCATTATACCTTTGTCCAAACCCATAAGGTGTGCAACACAAAGTGTAAAACCTATAACCAAAGTACCACTCTGGTGGGGATGTTGATAAAGGGGTAGGCTATATATATGTGGGGACAGGCAGTTATAGGAAATCTGTGTACCTTCCTCTTAATTCTGGGTAACATAAAACTGCTCTAAAAATCAGTCTTTTCAAAAAGGTATTTAGTACACAAAGCTATTTATTTTCTGGCAACAGAAAAGAGATCTAGGACTTACACACTTACAGCAAAACACTATGTAATTATTCCAAGGGTGACAAACACAACTTTGTAATGTCTTCTTTTAAATTTGTATTATGTATGGTTTCCTTTCATCACCATTCCCTACATGACCCAAACCTACGTTTATTTGGTAATTTTAGAACAAAGTATTTAAACCAATTGCATATCTAGGCCAAGTGTTAATACAGTGCTAAGGACACATTTTCTAAAACCTCCTGAATTCATATGGCTATGTTATTTCCTTTAACCAGGTTCACTGTTTCTATAATGTACCAGGAATCATGTGCCATTATTCCTCCATCTCCAGGATCTTAATTTGAATATGGAAGCTAATCTAACTATTATCCAGAGTCAAATCTGTGCTGTCTCCTTAGACCAGTGGTCGGCAAACTGCAGCTCAGCAAACCGTGGCTCGCGAGCCACATGCGGCTCTTTGGCCCCTTCAGTGTGACTCTTCCACAAAATACCGGCTTCTGCGCATGGGCCACGAAGTTTCAATTGCACTGTACGTGCATGCCCCGCATGTGATATTTTGTGGAAGAGCCACACTGAAGGGGCCAAAGAGCCGCATGTGGCTCGTGAGCCGCGGTTTGCCGACTATGGCCTTAGACCATCCTTACTATATAGATCACACTAGACTAGCCCAATATCCAGTGAAATAGTGTTTTGCCTGTACCTTTCTGTTTTTCAGCCACTGGGCAGCTAGCGTTATTGTTGTATATTGGTTGGGAGTAAATCACTTGGATCACTAAAATGTTATATTCTTTTTCTGGAAGCAATTTTAAGCAAATATTTTAAAACTTAAACTTCCAGTTCTCATCTGTAGAATTAAAGAACATAGATTTGCTGTGTTGAGTGAGATATATTCGAACCATGGGGAATTTCAATAAATTCAGCTGTTCTTACTTCAGATATCATATTCATTTTGATCTAAATTTTTAAATTAGGAAAACACATGCAAGTTCACTTTGCAAATTCTTGTTTCCTTGGTGATGGCAAACATTTCTAATTTGCCCAAAAGCTTTTTCATACTCCTGGCTTAAAAACAATAGCTGTTAAGGTAGAAAGCTGTAATTAATTAGTCTATTTGCTAACTTATCTGAGATAATAAACTTTGCTTAACCTTGTATAATAATTACAAATCTCTCCTTGAGCTATTGATGCAACTTTTAATTATTGCTATAAATATGTATTTCTATAAATATATATGCATATATTTATATATACCTACAAATAGAAAAATGAGACCTATATTTATTATTGCAATTACAAGAGAAGATAAGGTTTAGAAGATACATGTAAGAAGCAAGCAGCTTTAAATATTAGAGAATCAAAAAACATTTACATAAATTACAAAAGGAACTGAACATTTACAAATAAATATATGAGTTAAATAGAAGATTAGACTCAAGTGAAAAAATCAGCAAAATGAGAGGTAGGGTCACATGGGACCCATACAGACAGACAGGAAGTATTACACTTTTCTAATATTCCTAGATATTTAATATTAAGTAATTAGGTCTATAGTCAATGAAGAAAAATCAAGAACACCCAATATATATCTAGTAGAATTTCTAGGGAAAGAAACTAGGAATTTGGACATTTCTACATTGAAAAGGTAATAGCTAAGATTTTTCCAAAACAAAATATAATGGTTCTCAATTCAGATTCAAAAAGTTCAAAAACTTCCAAGAAGATAGATTTAAAAAAATCCAAAAGAATGGCAAAAAAAAAAGTGAAATAAGAGCATGTTCACACAGATGCTATCCTATATAATAAAAGCCTAATATGCAAATTGTCCCCTCAACTGGGAGTTCAACCAGGAGTTTGACCAGGGGGCGGGGCCGGCCGGCCAACCTCCAGAGGCTCTCCCCTCCTCCCTGCCAGCCCAGCCCCACCAGCCACCCCCCCCCATGCATCAATTTGTGCACTGGGCCTCTAGTGTTAAAATAAACCACAAAAATTAATCAGTTTACCTTTGAATGGCAGGGGACTTCTAAATACTAAATACCAACATTGGAAGTGAAAGAACAGTAGGAAAATAATTTATGTGAATGGCATAGTAATTATATTCCAATAGTCAACAGTCAAAAGGGTCATAATATAAATATTTACCAGTAAAATATATTTTGAGGAACAAATAAAGGTACTTTTGTCTCTAATAATGCCTGCACTAATTAGAAGGAAAGGGATGTCAGATTAAAAAGAACAGAAGTACAAATCATAAAGTAAAAAGCTAATGAACATCTGAAAAAAATTTAGTAGACACTTTGTTATGCCCAGATTTCAAGATCCCCAACAGACCACGCGAGGGAGCCAGCCATTTCCGATGCAAAAGCAAAGAGTCCTTTATTTCAAACCCAGGTCTGGCTCCCCTACCCTCCTTACTGACACAGCAGCAGGTGGCAGAGAGAGACCTAGCCCAATGGGAAGAGGAGTTTTATACGGGGGTGGAGTAAGGGCAGGAGAGGGGACTGTGGGTCCCGCCGATTGGCCAGGTGCAAGTCGACGTCTCATTACACAGGATGTGGTCATATTGATGGCGTGCACTTCCCTTGATTATCATTGGTTAGTCCAGAGAAATCCTGGGTGTGGCTAGCAGAGGCCTGGGCTTCCGGGAAGAAGCCTTGCTGAGCACATGGCTCTGCTTAAAAATGGAGGACCCAGGGTAAGATGGAGTGCGTAGTCCTCGCCCTTTCACACTGAACAGTATAAAGCAATATTAGTTATGTATTTTAGGGGAAAATATAAAACAGGATAAAAATAAAAAGTGTGACAACAAAAACACATAAGTAGAAAATGTGGTGCTCCTACACTTTTAAAAAGGCATTAATTAAAATAGAAGACAGTATAAGCAAGAAAATAACAAGCATAAGAGGAACCAATGAGTTCAAAAGTGAATAATTAACAATGTCAAAATAAACATCCCTCAGATCTGAGACAAAGTAAATGAATAATGTATAGAACATTTTGCTACATCTTTTGAAAACCTGTCCTATTCAAAATACCACAACAGTCTCCAGAAACAGACCCTGAAAGAAACAGCAACAACAAAAAACCACACACAAGCCTTAGATTTACCTGACAATGATTTTAAGAAAACAATCATAAATAGTTTTGTTTTTAGTGTGCATGTATTTATTTCAATCACTCCTATTTGAAGTCTCTTATTTTTGCACAACAGCAAGGCATCTTATTACCTAGTCTTCCCACTCCGTAAAAACTCCCACAGGTGTTGGTGAGTTTACATTATCCTCATGGAGTAACTGGAGGTGTGTCAGCAGGTTTCTCATCAATCCACCCACCAGTGCTTTGTATCTTTCTATAATGTTTTTTTTAATATTTTATTGATTTTTTACAGAGAGGAAGGGAGAGAGATAGAGAGTTAGAAACATCGATGGGAGAGAAACATCGATCAGCCGCCTCCTGCACATCTCCCACCGGGGATGTGCCCGCAACCCAGGTACATGCCCCTGACCGGAATCGAACCTGGGACCCTTCAGTCCGCAGACCGATGCTCTATCCACTGAGTCAAACCGGTCTCGGCTGTATCTTTCTATAATGTTGAAGCCAATAGCACTCTGAAACTTGTGTAAACAGATAGGTCACAGATTTAGTGGGGGCTGGTCAGCTTCTCCCAAGTAGTTGTAGCTTGCATTAAGCGAGCAAGTCACTGGCAGTGTCAAAATCCAAACACATGTTCGTTCTCATGGGTTTAAAGCCTTACAGGACTGAAGGAGCAAAACCCTAGTCACTGCATGAGTATAATATTTATCATCACTCCGTGAGTATAATACTTATCAAAAACAGAATAGTCACTTGAAGATTTTTTCTGCAACACCTTCGCTTTGCCTTCATAACTTGAAGTGTAAAAATCACTGCCATGCCTGGAAAGCTGAAAATCCAACATCATCTGTCAGAGGTTTATCCAAAGACAAAATTCCAGGAGTCTCTTAGGCAAAGTTCAATCACTGTTATTCCCACAGAACAGAAGGCATCTTTGGGCTTCTTCTTTTCTGAGAACTTCAGTACGTGCCCTGCCTGTATTTGCAGGTGTGTGTCATCATTCTAAAGGAACACCTCCTTGGAGAGACAGGAACCTATTTGATGAGATTTACTGTCACGCCATAGAAAAATGCTTCACAGTAGCCCTTGAGACATTTAATATATTCTTCACTGGTAATTCTGGTGTTTCCTAGAGATCCAGTGCACTGTATAAAAATACTGCATTTCTCTGGAGAGGGTGGCTTGCTGAAGATCATTAAAAAATTCTTCAAAGTCTTGGGGAGGCTCAGGATGGGTGACTCCATCTCATTGAGAATGCAAGGTAATGGGTTCAATGAGATCAGTGGCTGGTTGGAAGGCTACATATATCAAACGCCGTTCCTCAGCAACTTCTCATACTGTGTTTTTTGAGATGAGAGCAGTTCTTAGTGTCTGTTCTGAGTGCCGTGCTGTCTACATCTTTAGGAAGAAAGACTCCCATGAAGTTTGTATCTAACAAGGGTAGGTATGTCAGGACTGGTGGAGAAGGATGTGAGCAGAATGCCTTCACCCGGGCAGCACAGCCCAGGCAGCCCCTACCAGGCTCTGACACTTCCACTGTAGTACCTGCATGCCCTCAATCATAAATATGTTTAATTAGCTAATGGATAACACAGTCAACTGAAGGAAATTGGAATAACGATATATAAACAAAATGAGAATATTAACAAAGAGATTGATATAACTTTTTAATAACTAAATTGAAATGATGGAGTTGAAAAGTTAAATTACTGCACTTAAAATACCTCCAGAATATTATACTAAATGAGATTAAACAGACAGAAAAAGTTAAGAATCAGATGATTTTGCTCATATATGGTATCTAAAACGGAAATCAACAAATGAATAAACACAAAAAACAAATAACAACTCAAAACACAACAACAGGATGGTGGTTACCAGAGGGAAGAGGAATAGGTGGTAATAAAGAGTAAAGGACTCAAATATATTATGAGGGAAGAAGATTTGAGTTTGCGTGGTGGACACACAATGCAATATATAGATCATGTATTATAGAAATGTACACTTGAACCCATGTCATTTTATTAACCAATGTCATCCCAAAAAAGAGGGATAAAAGATCAACTAGCTTATTTGAAGAAATAACTATAAAATTTTAAATATGAGAAGAGGTATTGATATCTATACATATATAAAAGCCCAGTGACCAAACAGCAGAACGACCAGAATAACTGGTCAACCAGTCGCTATGATGCACACTGACCACCAGGGGGCAGTCGTTTAACTCAGGAGCTGCACTCCAGTGGTCAGTGCGTTCCCACAGTGGGAGTGCCGCTTGGCTGACCAGGATGAGCAGCACTCCCTCAGTGGGCCTATCCCTGCAGGCCATGCTCTCTACCAGTGCACAAATCCCATGCACCAGTGCCTCTAGTAAAAATATAAAATCAATGAACACCAAATAAAATCAACATAAAAAAGTCACAGTAAGACAACTTTTAATCAAAAGTTTAAAAGTCAAAGAAATGCAAGATAATCTTCTCTAATAAAAGAGAAACATGCAAATTGACCGCACCTTTGCTGCACTCATAAGCCATGCCCACCAGCCAATTAGAGCGATTGTATGCAAATCAACCCAACCAGGATGGCGGCTGGTAGCCACGGAGCTGGAGAAAGCAGGAGGCTTGGTTGCTCCGGCGATGGAGGAAGCCAAGTTTCTTGCCTGCCCGGCCAGCTGTGGGCTCCTCTAAAGGCAACAAAGAATCAATTATAGAAGCTAAATAAACCCCAGATACCTGCTTCCAGCCAGCCTCCACTGGGAGCTTGGGTGGCTGGGGGCCATGGGCAGCCTGCAAACAGCCATCAGCCCCTCACCCAGGCTGGCCAGGCACCCCAGAAGGGACCTACACACCCTGATCTGAGACACACTTCAAGGCAAACCTGCCGGCCCCCACCCATGCACCAGGCCTCTATCCTATATAATAAAAGGGTAATATGCAAACTGACCCTAACAGCAGAACGACTGGGAATCACTGGTCACTATGACACACACTGACCACCAGCAGGCAGACGCTCAATGCAGGAGCTTCCCTCAGTGTGCTCCCACAGGGGGAGCTCTGCTCAGCCACAAGCCAGGCTGCCAGCTGCCAGTACAGAGGTGGTAGCAAGAGCCTCTCCTGCCTCCTCAGCAACGCTAAGGATGTCTGACTGCAGCTTAGGCCTGTTCCCCGCTGGCAAGTGGACATCTCTCGAGGGCTCCTGGGCTGCCAGAGGGATGTCTGACTGCCAGCTTGGGCCCAATCCCCTGGGGAGCGGGCCTAAACCAGCAGGTGGACATCCCCCGAGGGGTCCCAGACTACGACAGGGCGCAGGCCAGGCTAAGGGACCCCTCCGAGTGCACAAATTTTTGTGTACCGGGCCTCTAGTTCATATATAAAGAATTATACATAAATTAAATATGGAACTGCCATTTGACCCAGTGATTCCACTTCAAGGAACATATCTTAAGAAATCTGAAATATCAATTGGAAAGAATATATGCCCTTATGTTAATAGCAGCACAGTTTATAATAGCTAAGATCTGGAAACAGCCCAAGTGCCCATCAGTATACGAGGTGGGAAAAAAAAAGGTATAATATACCTTGGACTACTATACAGCAGTGAAAAGTAAGCATCTCCTATCCTTTGAGACAGCATGCAGAGACCTGGAGATTATTATGCAAAGTGAAATAAGCCAGTCAGATAAGTATCACATGAACAAAATAAACTGATGAACAAAATAGATCCAGAAACATAGAAACATGGAACAGACTGTCAAATCTCAGAGGGAAGGCAGGGGAGGGCGAGTAGGTGGGAAGAGACCAACAAAAAACTTGTACAGGACACAGACAATAGGGTGGTGAAGGCCTGGGGTGGTAAGTGGGGGTGGGCTAGAAGGGGTCAATGGGGGAAAAGTGGGACGTATGCAATACTTTCAACATTAAAGATTTTTTAAAAAAGAAGAAAAAAAGAATTATACATTAACTCCAAGTAGAATATACCTCTGGAATGCAAGGGTGATATAACATATGAAAATAAATCAGTGTAATGTTCCACATTCACAAAATGAAGGAACGATAACACACTATTATTTAAAGTTATGTAGTAAATGCGTTTGACAAAATTCAGCACCCTTTGAAGATAAAATCACTCAGCAAATTAGGAATAGAAGTTACCTTAATATATAAATGGCCATACATGAAAAATATACAGGCAACATCATACCCCATGGTGGACTTTCCTCCATAATTAAAAAAAATAAAACACAAAAAGATTCATTTTTTAAAAAATATGTTTTTATTGATTTTTTAGAAAGAGGAAAAGAAAGGGAAAGAGAGAGAAAGAGAAACATCAATGAGAGACAAACATCAACCAGCTGCCTCCTGCACATGTCCTACTGGGGATCAAGCCAGAAACCCTGGAATGTGCCCTGACTTAGAATTGAACCAGTGACCTCTTGGAGCATGGGTCAATGTTCAATTACTGAGCCACACCAGCCTGGCAAGACAAAGATTCTTCCTTTAACATTTAACATTTTTTTACTTAAGACAATACTAGAACTCTAGCCAGATCAATTAAGCAAGAAAAAGAAATAAAAGCATTAATGTTGAAAAGAAAGACGTAAAATTAGTTCTATTCACAGAAGACATGAAGTTCTATATAGAAAACCCTACAGTTTCTATGTAAAAAAAAACAACAAAAAAGAAAAAACTTAAAACTAATGGATGAATATAAAAATCAACATTCAAAAGTCAGTTGCAGTCATGTACACTAACAATGAACCATTTGAAAAGAAAATTAAGAAAACAATTTTATTTATAACTGCAGGCCCAATGCACAAAATTTGTGCTATGGGCTCAGCCCTCGCAGGCCCTCACTGCCTCGGCTGGCCCTCACACCCCCAGCTTCGTCCGGAAGGTCGTCCGGTTGGCCGTTCTTCTGTTTGGTCTAATTAGCATATTAGCTCTTTAATATAGGATAGCATCAAACATAAAATAAAGTTAAACTTTAAAAAGAAGGGAAGAAATTTATACTAAAAACTATAAAAGCCACTGAAGGAAATGTCTGTATCTATATAGATAGATACAAATATAGAAATATAAAGATGTGCATATATAATGTTGGATCCTTACCTTGCACCATATACAAAGTTAACTCAAAATGGATCAAAGATCTAAATGAAAATAGTTATTAAACTGTTAGAAGGAAACACAGGGGGTAAATTTCACTAAAATTGGATTTGGCAATGATTTCTTGAATATAACTCTAAAAGCATAGGAAATAAAATAAAAATAGATAAGTTGGACGTCCTCAAAATTAAAAATTTTTGTACATCTAAGGACACTATCAATATACTGACAAGGCAACCTACAGAATGAGAGAAAATATTTGTAAATCATATATTTGTTAAGGGGGTAATATCAAGAATATGTAAACTATTTCTATGACTTAACAACCAGAACAACCTGATTTTTTAAAATGGGCAAAGAACTTGAATGTACATTTCTCCAAAAATAGATTTGTAAACAAAAAACTACAAGTGTTACTGAAGGAAATGAAAGAATACTCCAATAAATGGACAAAGAGCTTGTGGAAATATTTGTATATCTCCAAAGAGTAAATACAAATATCCAATAAGCACATGCCATGATGTCAACAGCACAAGTCATTAGGAAAATACAAATCAAAACCAAAATGAGACACTACCTCATGCCTACTAGATATTTATAATAATTTTTAAATGAAAAATAATGTGTTAACTAGGCTATGGATAAATGGGAATTTTCATATATTGATATTGATTTTTGGGATATAAAAGAGGGCCAGTTCTGTGAAGAGCAGTTTGTGTTTCTTCAACTAGAAATAGAATTAGAATGTTACCTTGACATTCCATTTCTAGGTATATATTTAAGAGAAATGAAAACACATGTCTACATAGAAACTTATATGTGAATGTTTATAGCAGTATCTATATATATATAAAAGCCAAATGATCAGAACAACCGGTCGCTATGATCTGCACTGCGATGGCCAACTGGCCTGATCAGGGCTCTGATCAGCCCCACCAACCTCCCGCGAACCCTCCCCCCAGCCAGCACAGCCCCTGATCACCCCCCCCCCCCCCCGCACCCTGATTAGAGGCAGGGCTGGCCAGCCAACCACCCACGGCCCCTCCCTCCCCGACCTGCCTGACCCCGATTGACCCCCATCGTCTACAAGGTTCATTGTCTACTAGGTTCTAGTAGATGATGAATAGTTCTTTGTATATGAATATCCAGAATAGGTAAATCTATATAGAGAAATAATATTAGCATTTTGATAGGGTATAAGGAGTGAGAGGAATAAATAATGATTATTTAAATGGTATGGAGGTTGATCACATTTATTAAAAGATTATTACAGAATAGGCATAGACATTTTGTTGATTTTTGAGATTATTGGTATATATTTCAAATTTAATAGTAAATCAAGTAATCACTCAACTCCTTTATTTTGTCACTGTGAATAAATGTAAATGGAGAAAAATGGCAACATCTTTAGATATTGAAATTATTTTTAGTACTGTTATTGTGCAATTACATTTTTCACTTGTAAAATTTTAATACAATAAATATACATAGTACCTGCTCAGATTTTCTAAATGCCTAGGGATTTGTAAATGCCTAGGAATCATAGTTACATGTTTGTGCACAAAAAAATTAGTAATATCAGCTCTAAAGTAACAATGAACTTATTCCAAAGTTTCAAATTCTTCAACTTTATATGTAGTTCCATGATATTAATATATTGCGATATAATTAAGATAAATTAAATGTATTATAATTTGTTAACCAATTTCTCCCCCCAAATTATATTTATTTTACTTTTTAAAAAATTAGAATGGTAAAACATTGCTTTAGTTCTAAAAATATCTCTTGTATTATAAATACAGTTGATTTTCATTATTTATAGTAGTTCTAGAAAGTAATCATGAACAGTAAATTAGCAAATATGAAATTGTTGTCCCCAGGGAGAAATACAGGATTAGGATCCTGTGGGTGACTGGTTGCAACATTTTTATCAACCAACCAATATATAAACTTATATTTTGTGTGTTTCTATTTTAAGATGCCTTATTTAATATATTGTTGATTCTTTTACATTCAAGTTATGGTCAATGGCACTATAACTCATGACAGAATAAACTGTCATAATATAGTGTCATAAACCATCCTATGCTTAAAAATACTAGACAGCACTTCATCTTGGGGGTCATTTCAAGCAGGAAAATCACCAACAAAGAGCACAGAATTGTAAAAACAAACAAACAAAAAACCTTTACATTAAATCTACCCTGAACCCTGTAAAAGACAATTGTTTGCAACATGAGAGCTCAACCAAGAGCAAAGCATTGCTTTTGTTCAGACTCAGCTGGGAACATGAATGTTGATCAACACATTTTTCGTTGTTTTGCATCTCCAAATGCCTAGCAAAGCAGCTTCAAGTACTGATTTGGGGGTTACAAATGAATATTAATGTGTAGGCAAATTTGCAAATATGGAATCTGCAAATGAGGATCAACAGTATAACAATGTATGTGTATGATAAGTGCAGTTATCCTCTCTCATTTTTTAAATTTTTATTTTTCAATTACAGTTTTCATTTAGTATTACTTTGTGTTAGTTTCAGAGTACAGACTGGGGTTGCCAAAGGGGAGGGGGTGTTTGGGAGGCTGGGTGAAATAGGTAAAGGGATTAAGAAGTACAAATTGGTAATTACAATAGTCATGGGGATGTAAAGAACAGCATAGGGAATCTAGTCAATAACATTTTAATAACTATGTATGGTGCCAGGTGGATATTGGAAATTATATATATATATATATATATATATATATATATATATATATATATATATATATATATATAGAGAGAGAGAGAGAGAGAGAGAGAGAGAGAGAGAGAGAGAGAGAGAGAACCTTCTTTTTTTCCCCTCAGGATAACAGATTCCTAAGCGTGTTATCCATTATAAAGCTCTTAATTTTGGCATAGCTGGTGGAAATGCCCTGACTGCTCTGACAGTTAGCCTCTCAGATGGTCCATACTTAGGTGTTTTCTCTGTTTAAAAAGTACCTGTTTTTTGTGCATCTTTGTAATAAAGTGGAATTAAAAGGTCAGTAACTATTTCCCCTTTAATCTTCAAAACTTTAATTATCAAGCTTACTCAAATTTCAAACTCCTTTTAAATTTAACATTTTACATATGATTTTAGCTAACAAGCTTACTAAGGACTTTATTGTGCTATTTTCTAAGAAGGCCAAAAGGTTACCACCTCACAGATAAAAGTTTTCTAGAAAATTATTCATCTCACAGGGCTTAATCTCATGTTTGTTTCCAGTTGAAAATAGGACTCTATGATATGACAGCTCAGCTACTAATCTTATTCTAAATCTCATATCAGGAGATTTGGAACCTATGGAAACTACATCTCTATCTCAAATCCACCTTATTTATTTTTCAAATAACAGAAAAAAATATTAATTAACCACCTTTCCTATATTTTGTACATTCACTAGGAATTTAAAAGTCTTATGATTTATGGACCATCTTTTAAGAGGTCACCAATTTTTATTTATTTTTATGACTGAAATATTATAAATATAAATGAATTAAAAAGACATGTTCTAAAATGTGAAGGAAAGGGGGCTCTCTAATAAATCTGACAAGTCCAGGTACTAAAAGTAACCTCATAGGACTATCATACATTTCTAACTGGGCAGGTCATGGTGGGTCATGCCCCAGGTTGATAACTTCTTTAGTATAAAGTTTATCTTTGCCTTAAGCAAGACCTGTCCATTGTTTTTGTATGTCTATGTTATCACAACTTTGAAATACCAGAATAATCCTCCTTTTCAGAACCCTCTCTGAGAAAACCACTCTCAAGGTAATGTATGATCTTGTTAATTATCATGTAATCCAATCACAGATATTTCCCTGCCTTGCTTCCTCCAACCTTCATGTAATCTTCCTTACTTCCCTCCTTAATTCCAAATGTATAAAGAGAACTGTAAAATTATCATTCGCAGCATATTCTGTCTGTTAAACATTGAGGACGGATCACGAGAATTCTCGTGTTTTCATATTACACAATGTTTTACAAAGTATCATATTTTAAAAAGATATTACATGTAAAAACATGTAATAAAAAATTTCAAAATGCAATGGGTATTTAATTTTAAGGCGTGCCTTTAACATTTATGTAAAACGGTTTTTGTACTCATTCAATAGAAATTTATCTGGCCACTGGGTAAAGCTAGCAATAAAACTACTGGTCCCCAATGTGTTAAGATCTTGCTTATAGCTGTATCCTCTGTTTCGCTCAAATAAACTTATAAACTTTTTTGTAGAGGTTTGGACATTGTTATGTTGACAAAAATATGTGAGACAATGTTATATGGTTTGTTATGAAGGAAGCCCAATTTCACACAAAATTGTGAAAACAGTGCACTTCCTTAGATGCTCATTTATTTCCCATGTAATAAGTATGTGTACCTTTTTTTTATCTATTAACTTTTAAAATATATCTCAGTAAAGTTTCTTTCATAGTGTTTTAAATAACTTTCCATTGCTTCCAAAAGTCATGTTCCAAAATCTTAGCTGCATAAGATTTACTGAGTAGTTGTTTTAAAATGGAGTTAATTCCAACCCCCATGTTCATTGAAGCATCCTATATAATAAAAGCATAGTATGCAAATTGTCCCCATCCACTGGGAGTTCTTCCGGGAGTTCGATGAGGGGGTGGCGCTGGCTGGGAGAAGGGAGGGAGGCCCTGGCTAGCCACCACCAGCCTCTATGGCAGCAGTTCTCAACCTGTGGGTTGCGACCCCTTTGGGGGTCGAGTGACCCTTTCACAGGGGTCGCCTAAGACCATCGGAAAACACATATATAATTACATATTATTTTTGTGATTAATCACTATGCTTTATTTATTTTCAATTTGTAACAATGAAATTGAGGGTCACCACAACATGAGGAACTGTATTAAAGGGTCGTGGCATTAGGAAGGTTGAGAATCACTGCTCTAGGGACCCTACCAGTGCACAAATTTTGTGCACTGGGCCTCTAGTTATTTAGAATGGCCGAGATATGAAAATAACCTAAATTCATCCATGGAAGAATGGATAAAGATGTGATTATATATATATATATATATCTTAGTACAATGTATACTATACAAAAATAAAGTCTTGCCATTGGACAACATGGATGAACCATGAGGGCATTATGCTTAGTGAAATAAATCAGACAGAGAAAGACAAACACCTAATGATCTGATTTACATGAGGAAACTAGCAAACAAAATAAACAAACAGACAGATAAATTCACACATAAAGAGAACAGATTGATGGTTGGCAGAGGAGAGATAGGATGGGCAAAATGGATGAAGGGCATTAAAGGTACAAATTTTCAGTAATGAGTAAGATATTATAAACATAAATGAATCATGTTCAGTTACAAAAAATGTCATTGGAATGGTGAATATAGTTAATAATACTTTACTACATATTTGAAAGTTGCCAAGAGATTAAATCTTAAAAGTCCTCATCACAAGAAAGAAAAAAGAAAAAAAATTATAGCTATTTATGGTGATGGATGAATACTACTTACTGTGGTGATCATTTTGCAATGTACACAAATATTGAATCATTATGTTGTACAATCAAACTAATATGTTGTATGTCAATTATACCTGAATAGAAAATGTAAATGGAGATCATCCTTATACATCATCTGTGGACAAACTAATTCAGCAAAACTAAAGAGCAGATATTACTTCTCCCACTCTTTCCCTTACTCCCAAGGCAAAATTTTGGGACACTTCCTACAGGTGCTTATGTTTAACTTTGTACCTATTCTACCATAGTTTTTATTATTTTGTGTTTTAATTCTTTTATACATACATATCATTTTTAATCATAACTTTATATAAGTTTGAGAATAGAAAATGATCTTGAGAAAGTCACCTAACAAAGTTTATCAAGTTTAATCATGCATTCACTAGTTCATTAAAAAGAAAAAAAATGTATATATATATATTTGTTCATCATCTACTAGGTTCTAGAGATTGGACTGGGTACTAGGTTAAAAAACATAACTGAATAGGACTATGTTCCTACCCTCCCAGATTTAAAATACTACGATCAGTACTTCTACTACCGCAACTACTCATAGTGGTAACAATAACTAAAATAACATTATCACAACAGCAATAACAAAGACATCTGTGAGGTCTTTATTATTAGAACATTATGGTGAGTATTTGGATGAGTATAGCAACTTGTTCAGTTAGGAACTACTAATAACTTCAATTTTCTTTTTTTTTAAAATAAATTTTATTGATATTTTAGAGAGGAAGGGAGAGGGATAGAGAGTTAGGAACATAGATGAGAGAGAAACATCGATCAGCTGCCTCCTGCACACCTCCTACCAGGGATGTGCCCACAACCAAGGTACATGCCCTTGACTGGAATCGAACCTGGAACCTTTCAGTCCACAGGCCAGCGCTCTATCCACTGAGCTAAACTAGTTAGACCTTCAATTTTCTTTTTATAGAAGAGGGAATTAAAGCTCAGAGAAACTGACTAAACTTTTCAACTTCTCCAAGTTAATAATCTATCAAGACCTCATGAATACAGTAAAATTAAATGAGGTGACTCTATTAATAGAAATTAGTTATGTGAAAGATGGCTAAGGAGCTATTGCGTAACAGTGAGAAAGGTAGTTGTGGATCAAGAACAGTATGGCGTTTCCTTAAAAAACTAAAAATGGAACTCCCATTTGACCCAGTGATCCCACTTCTAGGAATATATTCCAAGAAACTAGAAACACAAATCAGAAAGGATATATACACCTGTAGGTTCATAGCAGCACAATTTACCACAGCTGAGATTTGGAAACAGCCTAAGTGCCCATCAGCAGATGAATGGATTAGAAAACTGTGGTACATCTACACGATGGAATACTATGCTGTGGTAAAAAAAATAGGAGTTCTTATCATTTGCAACAGCATGGATGGAACTGGAGAGCATTATGCTAAGCGAAATATGCCAGTCAAAGAAAGATAAATATCACATGACCTCACTCATTTGTGGGATATAATGTACAACATAAACTGATGAACAAAAACAGATCCAGAGACAGAGAAGCATTGATCAGCCTGTCAAACCTCAGAGGGAAGGTAGGGGAGGGTGGGGGTAAGGGGGAGAGATCAACCAAAGGACTTATATGCATGCATATAAGTCTAACCAATGGACACAGACACCAGTAGGGTGAGGGCATGAGTGAAGGGATAAAGACACATGTTTAATACCTTAATCAATATAGAAAAAAAATGATGTTAAAAAAATAAAAGCTTCAAAAAAACCAAAACAGGTGACTTCAAGGAAAAACACACACACACACACACACACACACAAACACACACACACAAACACACACATGCACACACACACACGCACACATTTTCCAGATTGAGAAGGGCATATGAGGGGAGAAAAGGGAGTAGTGTTGTATATTATAGGAAGGAAGAAAAATTTAAGCCAAGTAACTGAGGTAAAAACATGCAAAATTGTAGTAGTTTGATGAGAATGGAGCACCTACTGAGTGGTCATATGTAGCTCAAAGGAAATGTTCAAATGGTGGCTTCAATTAAATGATAAAACAGATAATAGTTACTCTGGTTTCATTTCTGAACACAAGATTTTTTTTTTTTGCTTTACTTGTAGTTTATGAATAGTTTTACACTAAAGTAAATTAAAGGAGATTAAAACGGACATTTTTTATCACACATTAAGACTTGGTACCACAAGGTTCTTCATATTTATCAGAAAAAAAAGTTTAAAAATTAGAGATGTAATAAAGATTTGTTCTTTGATCAGTCTTGACTAATCTGAGACCAGTAGGTCTCCCATGTAGAAATGTTTGGTGAATATATGATTGAATGTGTGATATTAATTTATGCAGTGAAGGGACAATTGTTCTGTCTGGGTTATATTACGGTCTAACAACTGGCAATGTGAGAGCAAAAGAAAGAAAATTTATTTCCTCTTATTATTATTTTATCTCAGAAATTCATAAAGAGAAAACTGTTTTTTAATCCAGAAAAAAATAGCTACAAAAAATATGGTCTCCTTACTTATAAAAATATTTTATTCAGTTGTTAAATGTCCTTAAAATATATCTTCAAAGATGTACTAACGTCTGTCATTTACTGTACAGCTTGTCTTCTACTAGTTGAAGGTCTATGAATGTAACAATTCAAATTAAAATTGCTAATCCTAGACTTAGAGGAAAAAAAGACAGTTGGAAATATGCACTTATATTTTAACTGGCACATTAGACTTAGAACAACTAATTCTGTCAAGTAACAAAGTGCCCGGTACATTTTATCCTAGAAATGAATAAAAACGCTTCACAGACTGTTTAAAATATTATCATATACAACTGAAAATGACTTAGTATTATTTCAGCATACAGCAATCTTATTAGAATAATGTTTTATGGAAAAGTTTAACAATGGAAGTAGAGGAATGGGTTGGATTAGACCTTAATGAGAAAGAATATCAAGCACATGGGTGATTAGATCAGAATGTGTTAATTAATATCCATCTTAGTCAAACATAATTAGACACTTAAGTATACAGAAAGTTAAATAAAATATCTTGTTAGGTAAGTAACCTGTAGGACAGCTGACTACACATGGGCATGGATATAGGTGCTAAATTCAATGCACCTGGAAAGAGGTACAACTCTATTACACTGCAGTAATGCTGAGTAATGATATTCTGTTGAAATCAAGGTCTACTTATTCAAGAAAATAAAATGATTTTTTATGCTAAGAAGACTGCCTCATGGTCATTTGTACTTCCTAAGTTTACTGAAGGCCTTTTCTAAATGAATTCTCCATATGCCCTTCTTATGTCTTTATGTCTTTCTCTAAATCCCATGGTGAAATCCTACTCAGAAATAAGTATTCAATTAAAATTCAACTTCACATTCTCCATGTACTTCTTATGACTGACTGAGTCCTTTTGATATTGACATAATCTCCTCTTTCTGTTTCCACAGAACACTTTGTAGAGACCATTGTTGAAGCTCTTATCCTGATGTGTCATTCTCTTTCTACACCTCTTTCTCCTCACCTAAGCTTGAAAAACTCGATAATAGAGTATTTCTTTAACTTTCAGAGTTTTCTCACAACCTGGTGTATAGCAAGTGATAACTAAATGTTTTTTAATGACCAAATAAATGTAAAAAGGAATGAATTAAGATAAATAATAAATCAATAAAAGGATGGATAAATTAAAGTGATGGTAGGCAGGCTAATTATTATTTTTTGCTTCTGTTAAGAATTGCGTTCCATTGATCTTTACCTTTCTGTAAAATCTGTCTACCTGTCATCTGCCTCTAGCATTCTCCATTTATTTTCATTGCTAATATCTATTGTCCTTTCTGTTGCCTTTTGACTCTTTTTTGTTGTTGTTGTTATACATAATCTGAGGATATTTTTTCCAGTGATTTTTAGAGAGAGTGGAAGGGAGGGTGAGAGGCAGAAAGACAAAAACATTGATGTGAGAGAGACACATCCATTGGTTGCCTCCCACATGTGTTCCTACCAGGGCCAAGGATTGAGTCTGCAACCGAAGTACATGCCCTTGACCAGAATCAAACCTGGGTCCCTTCAGTCCACAGGCTGACGCTCTATCCACTGAACCAAACTGGCTAGGGCCCCTTTTGACTCTTCCTCTCAACTGGGTTTCTCTACCCCCAATCTCACCATCTCTATGTGACTGTTTATTCTCAGTGCACTCCTGTTTTGGAGATAGTGATGTTCTTTTATTCTTGGTAGAGAGAGATGAATTATCTCATGAAGGTCTTATATCCTGCTTCAGGGGAAAAGTAGGAGAAGCTGAGAGAGACTTTCCTGCTCCTTCTGTATTCTCACACTCCTTCAGCTTAAAGTATTCAATATACCAAGGTAAATTTCCTGAACTGAATTACTTGCCTATGAAGGTTAGAGTACCTCAGCAACAATGCGATATTGAAGATACAACCAGAAGTATTTGCTGAGGAAACTATGGAGTTGTGATGTCGAGATAAGAAAACAATGCAGCAGTATTTAGGCTGGGCTTCTAAAAAACTCTCACCTCTGTGCTAAGAATGCTGACATCGGGCTACTTTCATTATTCTAGTCCAGTGGTTCTCAACCTTCTGGCCCTTTAAATACAGATCCTCATGTTGTGACCCAACCATAACATTATTTTTGTTGCTACTTCATAACTGTAATGTTGCTCCTGTTATGAATCATAATGTAAATATCTGATATGCAGGATGGTCTTAGGCGACCCCTGTGAAAGGGTCGTTCGACCGCCAAAGGGGTCGCGACCCACAGGTTGAGAACCACTGTCCTAGTCATTATAAAGGAGAACACTCTAAAAATGTGGCTTACATACCTCATTAGCAAAACGTTGCCAAATGGTCACAGCTGACGATAAGAACTGATAAGTGTAATCCTGATTCTGCGCAATGATGTGCCTCCTAAAAATGAAAGGAATGATGTGACATTAGGTGATATCTAGCAGTCCTTCCATAAATGGTTAAGCATATGCTCAATCTACTATCTTGGACCAGCAGTCACAGTGTCTATCTTGATCACTGAAGCTCCAGCACATATCATAGTCTCTAGTAATTGGTAAGAGCTCAAAATATATGTGCTCACTAAATGAATAAATGAATGGCTAGAACCAAAATAACTGGCACATAATAGGCACTAAAGAAATATTTGTACTTTTATTAAGGCCTAGCCATCTTTTATCTGAATACTACAGATATTAATTTTCATATGTATTTAGTAAAATGTGAATTCTTTTGAATTAAATTTAGATGTTCTGAGTCCTAAATTATAAATATTATCATCAGTTCATTATTTTTATATTTATTCATTAATATCTTATATACATAAAAATAAATATCATAAACTAACATTATCTTATAGTTATCTACTACTAATCAAGCACAATAGGTGCAGTTTTCAGGTCAATTAGCCAAAACTAATGACAATTACCAATCAAAGCAATAAACCACAGTCCAGTAATTATAATATATTCTATGTAGTCAGATTCATAATTAGACAGATATGTCACATGGATAAAACCAAGATTGGAAAGATTTTATCATTGTATCCCAAGACTCATTTCACTTCAGAGATTACCTGAGGGTGACTAATTTTTTAAAAGTTCTAAACCACATTATTAGCTGCATTATTTAAAATATATACCAGATAGACCAGATTCCGGAAACTTGTGTTTGCACAATACACATAGTCATTTATTTTCTAATTAAAAGTAGTTGGTGTGTCAATAGACACACACCCAGATACTAAAGTTAAACAGGAAATATTTTTGCATACTTTAGGACATGAGTAAGGATGACTATGTTAGGATTATTAGCATGCAAATAGCATAGATTTCAGAATTAAGCTAAATTGATTTTTATAAAATCAGCTGTATTCTGGTATAATTGACATGTATTATAATTCACTGATTTTAGTTCACAAGTCAATGAATTTTGACAAATGTATACCTATATATATATAAAAGCCTAAGCAACCATTATGACCAGTCGACCGGTAGCTATGATGATGCACTGACCACCAGGGGGAAGATGCTCAACATAGGAGCTGCTCCCTGGTGGTCAGTGAGCTCCCTCAGCCAACCTCCCCCTGGCCCGGCAGGCCCTGATAGAACCCAATCACTGGCCAGGCTAAGGGACCTCACCTGTGCACGAATTCGTGCACCAGGCCTCTAGGGTTTATATAATTAACTTAACGATCCTATATAATAAAAGCCTAATATGCAAAGTGACCAAACACTGGCCGCTATGATGCGCACTGACCACCAGGGGGCAGACGGTCAATGCAGGAGCTGCCCCCTGGTGGTCAGTGCTCTCCCACAGAGGGAGCACCACTTAGCCAGAAGCCGGGTTCATGGCTGGTGATCCCAGCAGCGGTAGAAGGAGCTTCTCCCGCCTCCACAGCAGCGCTAAGGAGCAGCGAGCCAAGCAGTAAGGAGCAGTGAGCAGGTGGGCGGTAAGGAGCAAGGTGTCCCAGACTGTGAGAGGGCACAGGGTGGGCTAAGGGACACCCCCTCACCCCGTGCATGAATCTCATGCACCAGGCCTCTAGTTGAGATATAAAACATTATATAGCAGTTCCTTCATGCCACTTTGTATTTAACTCTTCCCTCCCTATTTCTGATCTCTGAAAACCATAGATCTGATTTCTGTCACAACTATCTTGCCTTTCTAAAATTTTATATAAATGAAAAACATAGGTATATGGTTTTTTCAGTTTTTTGGTTTTATTAATCTCTGGGTTATTTATCATAGTAAATGCTTTTGAGATTTATGCATTTTTTTTGCCTGCAAAGTGGGCAAATGCCTTGACTTGGAATTGAACTGTGACTTCTTGGTTCATAGGTGGATGCTCAACCACTGAGCCATACCAGTCAGGCAACACTTTATAATTTTTATCAAATAACTATAAAGAAAAGCTTTATTTGTTTTAATGTAAATTACCTTGATTACAAATGAGTGCCTAATCACAATGTCTTTAACATGCAATTCTGCAGTCACCATTATGCTAGCACTTAAATTTTATTGTGTGGTTTTTCTTTTACTGTTATCTCTTTTTACTTCCATATTCTTTTTTATTGATTTAGACTGAGATTTATTCTGAATATTTAAAAGTTATTTTTGGTTTTCTTATCTTGGTATTCTTTAGCCTAAGATCCATACTAATATATATTTACTCAAATGCCACCTCTTCCTAAGTCTTCTTAAAAAATATATTCTTTCCTCACTGCAGGATGTAGACATTGTCTACCATTTTAGTACTAGTTTGTGGTGGAAATACTTTCTTTTTCTTTTCCTCCTCTTAGACTTTAACAAGCTGTTTCACCATTCTTACTTTTTCATCTTTAGCATCATCTTTTGGACTTATTTCTCTAATTTTCTAAGTATTTTCTCTTGAAGCATTTTTATTATGTGCCTTGATGATGTCTCTCATACTTTCATGTATGGTGTTTTATAGCAATATTGCATTAAAATTAATTACATTAAATTATTTTCTGGATATAAATTATAACTTCAACATCCTTTTAAATCAAAACGTTAAAATCACTATTCAATTTTTGTCACGCTTGCAGTGATTCTGTTGAGAAGCCTCATGATAATACTTCACTAATACTTTGAATTTCATTGTCTTTTATAATCTTAACTAGAGGCCCGATGCATGAAATTTGTGCAAGGGGCTCAGTCCTCCCAGCCCCAGCTTTGTCTGGAAGGTCATCCAGAAGGTCGTTCGGCTGTCTGGTCTAATTAGCATATCATGCTTTTTTATTATAGATGATCACTATAATGTGTCTAGATTTTTAAATCTCTAATTTTTAGCACTCTATGTGTTTTAAATCTAAGGTACTTGACCTGGTTCTATATCTGGTCAATTTATATCCATTTTCCTTCCAATGTTTCTCCATTTTTTATTGGCATTTTCTTCTTCTGAAATTCCTATTATCTAGATTTTGGACCTCGACTTTTATCTAACACATCTGTTATTTTTAAAAGAAGTATTTTCTGTCTTATTTCTTCCCTGTTATCTTCTGCAAGATAATCCTCAGTCTGATCTTCCTAGTCACTTTTATAGGATGACTTTCTCTGCTCTATAATTATCTATTGGATTATCTTCTTTCAACTATCATTTTTATACTTAGCAAACTGAAAATATTGATATTACTTTATTCTGTTTTCAAATGGATAATATCCTTTACCTGCCAAAATATGCATATTTGTTTTAAATTTTTATTTTTCTGTTCCAATGCTTCTGCTGTAGCTTGCTAAATAGTATAGTTCATTATTTTCTTATTGAGTGGTACTCATCACATCTTATGTTCTCCTCATTTATTCAGCTTCTGTCTCTGGAAATATGCATTAGCGAATGGTCAAGGCTAGGCTGCAGTCAGTGCTTTTGTAACGCACTCCAGTTTTGATAGGTATAAACCCATATTGATGATTCCCATTTATTTGAGGCAGTTTTTCTAGCCAGATGCTGCTGCTAAGTCCTTATATCTCTTTAAATCAAGAACTGCCTCAGAGAATCTGGATTTTAAGGACCTTACCATGATTATAGCCCCTGTTCTTTGAATTATATCCAGTTTTCTTATGAATAAATATGACTCTTTATAATAAACTCCCTTTTCTAAACAAATATGATGCAAATTCATACTAGAAGCATAATTAACAAATTTAGACAGTAATAATTTAGTTTTCTCATAGGACTGTTTTTGCTACTACTAAGGAAAAAAGCTATTAACAATGAGAAATTAAGTGAGCCATTAAATATTAAACAATTGCTTTAAGTAATAAAATTCAATATCAGTGACCTATTTTTTTTAAGAAGTTTCTTTTTTCTCCCATCTAGTTTGGAATACTTGGGTAGCTAATATTATTTTTAGATGTGTGTATAAAAAAATATGTTTTAATTTTATTGATTGACAGAGAGAGAGAGAGAGAGAGAGAGAGAGAGAGAGAGAGAAAGAGAGAGAGAGAGAGAGACTCTGCTTTGTTGTTCTACTTACTTATGCATTCATTGGTTGATTCTTATGTGTGCTCTGACCAGGGAGTGAACTCACAACCTTGGTGTTTGGGGACAATGCTCTAACCAACTGAGCTGTCTGGCCAGGACCTAAAGTTCATTTTTACATAGAGATTTTCTTTAAAAAGGATGGGTATTATTTTGTGACATATTGTCAGGTGTCTAATATACACATTTTAATGATTCAATGTTGAATTTATAAATATTTTCTCTCTTTTATCATGTGAGCACTATTCAATTTTCCTTATTGCTGAGACAAGAAAAACAGGAGCTTAATGATGCACAGAGAAAGGTCTAGCAGGCCCCAGTGACTTTTCATGAACTAAGGAGTGATGTCAGTGATTTTCTCCATAAATCTCCTTTTCCTTGCCAAAGCGACTCATTGTTTACGTACATTGCACAGACTTGTTCAGGTTTTCTGTTGTATACTATCTAATGAGAGCAGCCACAGAAAATACCAAAAACTGAGTGTGTGTCAGAGAGAAATCTTCAAATTTGTCTCATAGACTTGTGCTTTTATTTTTTAGCTCTCAGCTTGTTTTCAAGATGGGGAAAAAAATTAAAGATCCAATTTCGATACTATTTACTACATTGTGTATGTTGTGTATTGTAAATATGTGTGTGTGTGTGTGTGTGATATGTATACAATTACAGACTTCGCTTAATAATACCATGAGGCTTAGATTTTGACTTAACTTTAAAAGACCTGATGGTGAAGTATACTCCCTGCCATCGCCAGGCTCACCTATTTCCCTTTTCCCTCTGCAACAGCCGTCATTTGGTTGGCTGCCCTGTTTTCTGTTGCCAGGGTCAGGCCCCTTGAGGCAGACAGCTGGGCCTCCTTGATTGAAGATCCCCACCTCTATAATTCACCTAGACCTCTCTAATTCCTTGCCACCCATCATCTGCTAGTGGTACAGCTTTACAACTCTTGGAACATAGAACAAGATATATCTGCTTGCTTTGCCCTTTGGGTACACTAATCTTTTTTTCTGAGACTGTGTACTTATTGGGGGAGAGGTTATTGTTTCTAGTCAGGGGGCGTGAAGATGTAATGAGAATGTACTTAATTTATGGTCACTGTTTCTATTTGCCTTATGTGTGTTGTGTCCTTTCCAGATATTTCCCAAAGGAACACTTAATTCATCTAAAATATTTCATATATAAATCCGCGCTTATGTGGTAACTTCACTGACACATGGTATAAACTCATTTCTTTCTATTTGCCAATTTGGCTTAATATGCCCTGGAAGGGAACGTTTCCCTGATCAAATGGAAGAAACAGGAACTCTAATAGAAGGAATATAGGTCCCTTTTCTACTACAATTTCCTCATTCCCTCCAAATGAAAGCCATAAAACACTTGTAGTTTTATTTTTTGCAAAATAATGGAGGGTAAGCTTGCTGGATAGAAGAAGGAACTAGTGTAAAGCTTGCTGATGCTAGAGATTTTAGTTCTTTATTCTAGGAGTTAAAAGCCTTTGGAAGAACACAAGGTCTCTGTGTCGGCATTTTACTGTGGTGGGGATCAAATGCCACTGATTCCTGCTCATTAGGGCTGCTTCTCCCTCACCTGGGAGGCTTAAAGAAGCCTTTATGAGAGCTCAGTGAGGATTAACTTCATAGGCAAGAATAGTAAGAAAGAATCTGGATGGTGGGTCTTAATTTGTGAGAAAATGAGATCACTTAGTTACTATACCCTGGGAACATTTTAAAAATTTAAATGCATTACAGCCTTAAATACATATTAAATCCTTTAAAATCTGTGAGAGATGGGGTTAATACAATGGTGCGTGTACTATTTTTTTTTTTCCGAGTGAGAGAAAGCTAACTTTGGTTGTATTAAGAGTGAAAAAAAAAAAAAAAGATCACTACCAATTTTCCTTCTTGACTTCAGCATATCAGAATGAAGGCATGATATACTTGGTGTGCATGGGTGTGTTTGTTATAACTCATTATTTTAATCCAGAAAGTATTAGGTATAATATTTCCATTATGAACACATAATACATTATAAATACACATAGAGGTATATTTTTGTCATTATCATTTGCCTTGACCTGTCTTTTACTTTGAAAATTATTTTTAATGATGTTAAAAACAAACGACTTCACTGTATAGCTGGAGGAATCGGGGCCCAAAAAATAGGGCTTGGCTAAGTGTTAGTGTCCATCGGTAGCTGCTCATACACTGCCCGGACTTTACACTCTCCAGCACACCTTATACCGACTTTTAGAGTTAGTCACTATTTGGAGACCAAACATGTTTGGTCCAATATGCCATATTGGACATAATATCCAATATGCCAATATTTAGTGTTAATCTATGTTTATAAATGACAAATTTCTTGGCCAAAATTGTAAACAAAGTTTCTTTTCACTACATAGTTACTTGTTGTTTGGTTTTCATGGGATTTTGTTCAATCCAATAAATTAACAATTATTTATTTAGGAACTCTCATATCCTAAATACGGTACAAATTTTAGAATAAGAGAAAATATAAGACACCATGATTATAATCAAGAAATTATGTTTCTATGATTTTACTTATAGTATTAGATAATGATTATATGTTTGCATATCTATCTCTTTCTTCCCAACAACATTGTAATACTGAGGAATACAAAGTATGTCTGCTAATATAACTGACTGATAAAGGAAATGTTTTCTTCAAACGATAACAGATTCTAATTAGAATATCTTGAGTTAGAGTAGTAATGGGTTCAACTCACTATCAGGATCATCTGATCAGACAGTTTAGCAAACGCTTTAAAACTTTCTTGTTTTAATTCATATATAGATATCAATTTTCTTCCATAATATAGTATAAACATCAGGACTATTACTAATGTCCAGCTCTATTTTCTCCCTCAACAATATTTCATTTTATGAAGTTAAAAGAGTTTCCTTAGCCATAATTTGTTAGGTCTGAGGTTTTTGCCTAAGGCAAACTAATGAAATGGTATGAAAAGGAGACATGGTATAAGCCCAGTAGAAATGAAGACACATGGAGATCTCTTCCAGATGGTTACTAGACTTAACATGGTGATCATTTCGCTAGGTATTTAAAAGTTGAATCACTGTGTTTTATACCTGCAACTAACTTAATATAGTATATCAAGTATGCTTCAATATAAAAACTAAGGCCTCTGAATGAGAATGACAAAGATAATCATACTGGTCATATAACTTTAATAATGTTCCATATTTTTGCTCAAAGCTTGTGCCCAAGTTTTAACAATAAGACTTCTGCTTGGCCTTCCTTGTAAGTAAATATCACCTTGTTTCTAATTTCTATTATTTAGACTGCTATTTTTTTTTCCTGCATGCGTAAGTTGATATTTGCAACCTGCAGGCTTTGGAATTTCTACTATTCTCGGTATTAATTCCCAAAAGATAAAATATGCCGTTTTAGGTCTGACTCTAGCTTCATCTAATACTGCAAACCTTCCTTTAGAAAAATGTCACCTACTCTATGATACCCCACCCTTGGCACTTAGACCTAATGATCTTTATTACTCCTTGAATATCTCATATTTCTGTGACTATTCTTGAATCACATATTATGTTTTCTTTTTAATCCTCAGTTCAAATTGTATTGCCTTGTATGTCATCCCTTCAACTGGAATGTATGTCCTTTGTGGGGTTATTTTACTCTGTATCAACCCAGAGGAGCTTGTGATCAGCTGTTAAATAGTGTATGGTTACTCTAACCACAGAATATACTGATGCTGCTCATAAATCCTTTGAGAATTTTCAGACCCCCTGGTCACATAGATACTGTATTAAGGATTTTGAAATATTACATGTAAGAGCAACTTGTATCTCAGTCCAGTTCTCACCATGGCAACAGCAGCTTGTTTCACAAAGAATTAGACTGTGTGTGTGTTTTTTGTTGTTGTTGTAGGTAATGTAAATCTCGACATACCAAGTATTTTATTTTATTTTTTATAGTGAAATTATACACACATGCAAACAACAATGGTCTTATTTAAATAGATAACAAGTAGTAAATTCCTTGGGAATCAGTTATGTTTAGGATTTATTTTGGAAACATATTTACTCTAATAGAAGATTACAACTATAATCTATGTTTATCTTGAAAATAGTACTTGGTATATTAATCCAAAGACTGAAGACATTGAGTTACCCACTCAACAAAATTGTTTAACTGGGATTTTACCTGATTCATGGGGTAAAATTGGAGGATAATTTTCAAAGAATCTAAAAATTTAGCAATTTCAATAGGTATTCATGTACTCAAAACTATTAATCTACACGGATAAACTCTTATGTCATGTTTAAGCACTTAAAATATCACATATCACATATTAGGTCTTCTATGACAATATCTCATTACAATTATTATTTTTTACTTCATTACTAGAGGCCTGATGCACAAAATTATTGCAAGAGTAGGCCTTCCTTCCCCCAGCTGCCGGCACCAGCTTTCCTCTGGTACCCGGTACCTGGGCTTCCCTCTGGCCACCACCAGCAGGCACCCAGGACCCAGCTTCGTATCCACAACTTAAAATATATGTGTACATGCACCTCTAAAAATAATATTGATCTTCTCATATGTACAGCATACATATTTGTACTTTTATTTCTTTCCCCTGAGTTATAGTGTTGCCCTAGTTACCATTGTTATTCTGGTGGCTTCTTCCCAAACTTTTATCCAGCTCAACTCAATTGAAGTCTATATCTGAGAATTCCAGAGATTAGAAAGTAAAATCTCTTAGTAGGAAAACACTAAATGGATGGCAATTTTTTCAGGAAGCAGAATATTTTGATAAGAAATACTATTATTTGTATTGTGTATTATATAATGCACCCGAGATTGAGTGCACTTGTCTTCTTCAATGCACTAGAGGCCCAAAGCAAGAAATTAATGCACAGGTAAGGTCCCTAGCGGCTGCCGGCTGCCGGCCTGGGCCTCCCTTCCCCAGCTGCTGGCTGCCGGCCAGGGCCTTCCTTCATCCCATGCCCCCCCCCCCCCCGGTGGTCAGTGCACATCATAGCAAGCGATCCAACTCCAGGTCTGTCGAACTCCTGAGGGGACACTGTGCATGCTAGGCTTTTATATAGAGAGATTTCTCTACTGGTGGTTTTCATCAGCACACAAATTGCTGTTATTTCTCCCACATTAAAATGCAATAATAATAAAAATTATCTTGTGACTTAGTGTAGCTCATCAGTTACTGGTTATCTACTCTGGTAAAAAAGAGGCTTCCTCAAAAAGGAAGTCCATATTCATTGACTTCAACTCCTCTTATTAGTTTTCTAATTTCAGGTCTAATGTTCATTTCTTAAGTATAGGGTTTCATGAGTTTGACAATTGAATATGTCCATGTAATAACACTTATAAGAAAATCTAGAAGAATTCCATCATCCTAGAACCTTCTCTCAAGTTTCAATTAAGTCAATTTCCTGTTTGCAGGGGAAAAAAATATAATGATGTAAGACATTATGCATAGGAACACAGTAATAACGGGAATTAGTTAAATGCTAAAAAGCCAAAAGTGCACAAGCAGAACACTAGACTCTACTATGTATAAGAGGACTTGAAGAGTGAATGTCTACAGTTATACTGTTGAGATAGAAAAATAAGAACTGTTCACACATAGGAAAATTACTTTTCTGAAGATGGATTTTTAAATTCAAGTCAAAACAAATACTGTGAGTCTGGGTAAAAACAAGAAAGCTAAAATGAATGTGAGGTGAGTATATAGTAAATCTTACAGGCAATGGTTCATTGTCTTGCTGTTCTCATTAAAGTTCTAGGCTTTGTCTCCACAGCAATATTTTTACTTGTCTTAAAGGTGCACTTTCCTAAATTTTATTAAAGATACTTAAATGCAGTTTCTGGAGAAAGGATGCAAGAATCTGTGAAAGGGGATTTTAATCAAAAGCAAACAACCTTGTTCTTCAATTAAAATTAGACTTTTTTCTCATTAAATTTTTCTTGCTGTAGGCATGCATGGATATTCATAAGTCATATGCAAAAATGTGCTTGTAGATGACAGTATGTTCTCCTTACAAAGCAGAAAAAGATCATAAATCTCTTCCATAAATAAAAATTCAAATGTCTTCTCTCTAATTGATTTATTAGTATATACTAGAGTCCTTGGGCACATTTGAAATTACACACGACATGTGATATATCCAGGACAGCTGTTTTTAAGCTCGGCAGCTATACTTCTGTATTACAGTTGATGAGCTATTGCAGAGCACTTGCCTTTCTGTTTTATGGGCTGTTAGAGTCAATTCTAATGCCATTTGCCATTTTTTTAAACTGTTGGTTTTTCTTTGACTGCTATATGTCATATTTTGATATCTGGAAGTAGGTAAAAATTAACATTTTTTGTGGACCAATTTAATTATTTTCTATATTTATGTCTATTAAGTAATATTTTCAGAGATATAATACAAAGTTCCATGTATTAATTTCATTAAGATATTAATGAAAATAAATAATTCAAAATCATAGTGCCAGTTAATACCAAATTTAATTCTGCAATGAGATTCAATAAAATTAAAAAAACTAGAGTTGAAAAACTAAAGAGTTGAAAAGACACATATAAAATAGTGACAGTAGACATAAATTAAATATAGAATACAAGAGATTGTTATTATTTGATAAATAGTTAAAATAAGAAAACAACATATCACATCTTTGAGAAGATAAAAATAGACTGAGAAATTTCATAGATATAATATTTCAAATATTTATTTTTGGCAAAAAAGAAATAAAATAATTCGTTGTAAGAAGCTGGCAGAGAACAAAAGTGTCCAAGAAAATCATAAGTGATAAAAATAATGATAGAGAAACTTTTCAATAAGTTGAAAAAAATGTAATTTATATGTCAACTAAAAACTGATTACTAAAAATAAATAAAATAGTCATATAGTTCCAGGTTCAGTAATTTTAAAGTAGTCAGGGCATAAAGATCACTAGAATAGAACAGAAAATCTTGAACTAAATCCATACATATATAGTCCATTTATTTTCAATGTAGGTGCAACATAATTTTGGGGAGAAAATATAGACTTTACAAAAAATGGTACTTAAATAACTGAACACATTTATTCCCATTCAGGAAAAATATATATGCCAGAAAAAAAATTAAAGCCTTAACATGGATCACTTAAAAAAACTAACTCAAAATCAATCTAAATTTTAAAGTATAAGCTTTATTTAAAATTCAGTGGCAATACATTTGAATATCTTGATGATTTGAAAGATATAGATATTTTCCAAATCAATTAAAAAAGGTTGAAAAAACTTTTGAACAATGAAAATCCTGGGAGACAAAGAAGAGGAAGTTAGCCATGAATCCTATAATGTGACAATTTGAAAACCCAAAGTATCCAACAACACAGATTTTTATTTTTATTTTATGCATCACATAATAGAACCAGGATAGCTATATGAGACTGAGTATAATAATGGACTTTTAATTTGAAGACTCTATTTCAGCTAAATTCTCTCCTGCTTATTTCAGTGGCCTGGAACAATGGCTTCTCTATATACTAATAATAGCCTAGGTGGTCACCACACCCTCACGCATCACGCCCTAACGTTGCCACAAGATGGCCATCACAAGATGGCCACCCGCACATCAGAGGCGGGGCCCAGCAGAGGAGGCAGGTCATGGCAGGGGAGGGCAGTTGGGGCAATCAGGCCAGCAGGGGAGGGCAGTTGGGGCGATCAAGCTGGCAGGCAGAAGCGGTTAGGGGCAATCAGGCAGGCGGGCAGGCAAGCAGTTAGGAGCAAGTGGTCCCAGATTGTGAGAGGGATGTCCGACTGCCAGTTTAGGCCTGATCCTGCAGGGTCCCAGATTGGAGAGGTTGCAGGCCAGGCTAAGGGACACCCTCCCATGCACGAGTTTCATGCACAGGGCCTCTAGTCTATTATATAAAAGCACAGAGACCATTACTGTGGAATGACCAGAGTGACCGGTTGCTATGACACACACTGACCTCCAGGGGGCAGACACTCAATGCAGGAGTTCCCCCCTGGTGGTCAGTGCACTTCCCCAGGGGGAACACAGCTCAGCGAGAAGCCAGGCTCACGGATGGCGAGCCCAGCAGCAGTGGCGGGAGCCTCTCTTGCCTCCACAGCAGCACTAAGGAGCAGCGAGCTAAGGGGTAAGGAGCGAGCAGGCGGGCAGTAAGGAGGAAGGGATCCCCGACTGCGAGAGAGCACAGGCCAGGCTGAGGGAGCCCCCCTGCCCCTCAGTGCACCAGGCCTCTAGTTAATTTATAACATCAGGATACATGAAGAGAGCACATACCTTTTATTTACCAGACTCTGATTTGAAAGCATTGGGTAACATGCACATCCTTAAACTGAAACCTTCCTGGAAATAGGGATCTGATCTCTATGATTTTCCCAGGGTGTGTTGTTTGTGGGCTCCTGTATTCAGGAATAAATGGGTTCTTTCACCAGAAGCACGATAAAATCACCATGCCAATCACTCCGCTGTTCCGAAGAGCTTTTATAGGTCATTTCTTTAAAATAACCAAGGAATTTCTCCTTCCCTTTGACTTCCTAGTAGCTAAGCCCTTTGTGTACATTATGTATCTTAGAGGAAGATAAAGTCTATATTTTACTAGCCTAAAAAAAAAAAAAAGACAGAAATATTGTCCCCATCCTTTATTTTTTTAAATTATTTATTGTTGTAAATTTTACATATGTCTCCTCTTCCCCCCATTGATCTCTCTCTGCCCACTCCAGCCCCCCAGCACACCCCCCACCCCTATTGTCTGTGTCCATTGGTCATGCTCATATGCATGGATATAAGTCCTTTGGTTGATCTCTTAGCCGCCTCCCCCCCAACCCTCCTTTGCCTTCCCTCTGTGGTTTGATGGTCTGTTCCATGCTTCTCTGTCTCTGGATCTATTTTTGTTCATCAGTTTATGTTGCTCATTATATTCTACAAATGAGTGAGATCAAGTGATAGTTATCTTTTTTCTGATGGATTATTTTGCTTCGCATAATGCTCCCCAAGTCCATCCATGCTGTTTCAAATGGTAAGAACTCTTTCTTTTTTACAGCAGTATAGCATTCCATTGTGTGGGGAGAACAGTATGGAGTTTCCTCAAAAAATTAAAAATGGAACTCCCATTTGACCCAGTAATCCCACTTCTAAGATTATATCCCAAGAAAACAGAAACACAATCAGAAAGAATATGTGCACCATGCTCATAGCAGCACAATTTACAATAGCTAAGATTTGGAAACAGCCTAAGTGCCCATCAGCAGATGAGTCCTCATCCTTTCTTTATTCAAGGGTTAATCATGTGAAATGGGCTCCACCAATCAGATCTTAACGCCAGACTTGCAGTGATGTTTATTGCTAAGTGTTTCTAGACATAGGAAGAGAGCCATCTGGTGGCCATTTCAGTTATAGGAAGATAGAGTCCTGGAGACAAGAGAAAAAGGGGCTATTGTCCAGTGCTATAAGTATAACTGATGGTAAATGATATAAGGACCCAGTATTTGAACATAGTAGCAGAGATTTCTTAATTGAAACAAATCTGATGCATAATTGTGAAAATTGTTTTGACTTTCAATAAAAAACTTTATTCCTCTCATTCTTCCAGAAATTAGTGAACTCCCAAATGATCTTCATCAAGTATCTTTTATGGTAAAACTAGTGGCCCGGTGCATGAAATTCGTGCACAGGGGAGGGTGTGTTCCTCAGCCTGGCCTGCACTCTCTCCAATTTGGGAAACCTTGAAGGATGTCCTACTGCCAGTTTACAGGGATCGGGCCTAAACCAGCAGTCAGACATCCCTCTCGCAATCCGGAATTGCTGGCTCCTAACTGCTCACCTGCCTGCCTGCCTGCCTGATTGCCTCTAACCACTCTGCATGCTGGCCTGCTTGCTCCCAACTGCCCCCCCCACCAACCTGATCACCCCAAACTGCCCCCCTGCTGGCCTGCTCGCCCCTATCTTCCCACCCCACTGGCCTGCTCATCCCCAACTGTCCTCCTGCTGGCCTGCTCACTCCAAACTGCCCCCCCCCCACCCCACTGTCTTGATCACTTCCAACTGACCCCCAATGATGGCCTGCTTGCCCCCAACCGGCCCCCTGCTGCTCTGCTTACCCCCAACGGCCCTGCCCCCTACCAACCTGATCACCCACAACTTCCCTCTCCTCTTGGCCTCTAACCACCTCTACCTCGGCCTCGCCACCATGGCTTTGTCCAGAAGAACATCTGGAAGGTCTCCTGGAAGGCCTCCCAGTCTAATTAGCATATTACTCTTTTATTAGTATAGACTAGAGGCCTGGTGCACAAATATTTGTGCACTCGGGGCGGGGGGGGTGTCCCTCAGCCCGCCTGTGCCCTCTCACAGTCTGGGACCCCTCGGGAGATAACGACCTGCTGGTTTAGGCCTGCTCCCGGGTGGCAGAGGGCAGGCCCAATCCCTAGGTGCAGCCCCTGGTCGGGCTCAGAGCAGGGCCAATTGGGGAGTTGGGGTGCCGCCCCCTGTCATGCACAGAGCAGGGCGAATTGGGAGGTTACGATGCCACCCTCAGTCACGCTCAGGGTAGGGCCGATTGGGGGGTTGGGGCACTGCCCCCTGTCACACTCAAGGCAGGGTCTATGGGGAGGTTGCGGTGCCACCCCCTGTCACGCACAGAGCAGGGCCAATCAGGGGGTTGGTGCGCTGCCCCCTGTCATGCACAGAACAGGGCCCATCAGGGGGGTTGGGGCTCCGTACCCTGTCACACACAGAGCAGGGCCGATCAGGGGGTTGGGGCACTGCACCCTTTCACACACAGAGCCACAGGGCAATCAGGGGGTTGGGGAGCTCCCCCATATTAGGCACAGAGCAGGGCTGATCAGGGGGTTGGGGCACCTTCCCCTGTCACGAACAGAGCAGGGCAGATAGGGAGGTTGTAGCCCCGACCCCGGTCACACACAGAGCCACAGTGTGATCAGGGGGTTTGGGCGCTGCCCCCTGTCACACTGATCCCGGTGCCGGGAGGCCTCTCAGCTCTGCTGATTCCGGTGCTGGGAGGCCTCGCGGCTCCACTGATCTGGTGCTGGGAGGCATATTACCCTTTTACTATATAGGATAGAGGCCTGGTGCACGGGTGGGGGCCAGCTGGTTTGCCCTGAAGGGCATCTTGGATCAGGGTGGGGGTCCCCACTAGGGTGCCTGGCCATCCTGGGTGAGGGGATGATGGCTGTTTGCAGCTGGTTAAACACCCTTCCGTGTGGACGTCCCTACTGGGGTGCCTGGCCAGTCTGGGTGAGGGGATGATGGCTGTTTGCAGCTGGTCACACACCCTTCAGGGTGGGGGTCCCCACTGGGGTGCCTGGCCAGTCTGGGTGAGGGGCTGAGGGCTGTTTTTAGGCTGGCGGGTGACTGAAGCTCCCAACTGCTCCTTTTTTTCCTTTTTTTTAAAATTCTGGGCCAGCTTTAGCTTTGGCTCCAGCTCTGAGGCCTCTGCTGCTGAAAGCAGGTATCTGCTTTGTTTGGTTTCTATAATCAAAACAATGTATAACTCCAGCTCTGAGATCCCGGCTCGCTGAAAGCAGGTTTCTGGGGTTTTGTTTAGCTTCTATATTTGTTAGAATGTTTCAAACTGCAGGCTCAGCGGCCGGCAAGGCAGGCGGGGAACGTTGGTTTCCTCCGTCACTGAAGCAAGCAAGCCTCATGTTAGTTTCAAGCTGCCTTGCTGCCGGCCGCCATCTTGGCTGGCAGTTAATTTGCATATCTCGCTGATTAGCCAATGAGAAGGGTAGCGGACGTATGCTAATTACCATGTTTCTCTTTTATTAGATAGGATACATTTGTTTGTAAGTATGATTATGATTGCAGATATGAGTAGGACCAAGTAAAATTTTATAGAATGGGCCTTTTATTACAGATGGTTTCCCATGTATGCATTTTTTCTAAAGAAGTAAAAATTACTTTAAAAAATGTTTCAGGAAGACTTTGAGAAATTTACAGTATCTGCTTTTCTTCTAAGAAAGTTGTCACTTTTATGCCAGAGTGAGAATTATTTGTATGCTTTGTATGTCAGCATTGGGCCACTGTGACTGGGGGGCACTTAGCTTGACTTGAGAGTAATTATCTTGCTCACTGGCTGGGGAGGAGGGTGTGTGGCAGAGGAGATAAATACTCGGTTCTAGATTATTCATAGATTGCTGACTTTCTGGATTGATTGTGCAAGCCCCTCCTTTTATTGATGTCCACCTTCTATTGACAGACATCTACCCTGGGAGAGAAATGAGATGAAACTCTATTTCTTTTCATTGTAAAAAGCATTTGAATTCCTAAGGTGTGGTAAGGCCACCCAGCCATCCACAGTTAAGGTACACATTTTCATGGAGGATGTTCCCACTCTTGAATAAATTAAAACAATTTTTTTCTTTTAATTTAAACTTTCTTCTATAACTGTTTTCTTGTTACTTAAAAGCTAGTTTTTTTGAAACTACTTCCAAAGCTTTTCAAGCTGTATATGTCCTTGGAATGGATTTATAAATAAGAATTGAGCCCAGCCGGTGTGACTCAATGGTTTAGCATCGACCTATGAACCAGAAAGTCACAGTTTGATTCCAGGTCAGGCCACATGCACGGGTTGTGGGATTGATCCCCAGTACGGGGCGTGAAGGATGCAGCCGATCAATGATTCTCTCTCATCATTGATGTTTCTATCTCTCTCCCTCTCCCTTCCTCTCTGAATCAGTAAGAATATATTTTAAAGAGAAAAAGAGAGAGAGAGAGAAAGAAGAGTATATATGTTTGTAAATAAGAAAACATGTATTTGATGCTCTTAGAAAGTCTTATTTTCTTTCATTAAAACTTGTGCAGAATAGGGAACTCCATAGATTCTCTTAATTTGAAGAAAGTTAGAGGGAAAGATACTAATTCAGAGTTCCTTGGGAAAATGTGTCACATATATTTTTTTTATGGTTTTTTTTTTTTAAATCAAAAACTGAATTATTTTCTATTCAGAAAATATATTTGGATCTAAATATTTTCTATAATTTTAACCCTAAAATATCAATTTAAATATTTTAAAAATGGTTGGGATGTTTGTTTCTTTAATAAGTTAGGTTACTGGAGTTCTACATGTTACTGGATCACCTGGGGTAATTTTCTGATTGGAAAATTAAGAATTATAGTCAGAGGGGAGGACATTAGAATTTTAAAAGAACCTATTCAATTTACTTTAGAAGCCCAACCTCTCTTATCATGTGACTTGTTTTGTATGTTTGTTAAACTATATTATCACATAAGCATTGCTTCTATTGGGACAAACAGTGACAGTTGATTTGGGTCATTTGAATGTCCACTGTCTGTTTTAATTTGTATGTTCGTTTTGACTCTTTCATATGCTCAAACTTCAGTGGAAGTCATGAGAACCTATTATTTTCCTGCTCCCTCCTTTACGTTGGAAATATTCTTTTTTACTCAGAGGGACCTTAACTTTGATGTAAGGGATTGTTTCCATTGCCAACTTTTTTCTTCCTTGTTAAGAGAGTTGTTGTGAACTCTTCAGTGATGCCTTCTCCAGGATATTTGCAGATGTGGTTGGGAAAAGTCATTTCATCCCTGACCTTTGCATGTCAGGTGCTGGGGTTCCCGGGTGCCGCCTTCCCTGCGGCTCTCCAATCGTGATTGCGATCATGGGGCCACAGGCAAGGCGGCACCCGGGCCCCGGGGTGCCGCCTTTCCTGTGCCCTGGCTCTCCGGTTACGATCACCAGCTGGGGGGGCGGGCAAAGGCGTCCCCGGTTCCCCGATCCAGGGCTGGGGGGGCAGGGCAAAGGCAGCCTTTGCCCTGCCACCAGCTCTTGCCTGCCTCCTGGGTTTCTGAATATTGTTCTTCCATCCTTCCCCCTTCACCTCCCATCATTGCGCCTATTTATGCAAATTAACCACCATCTTTGTTGGCGGTTAACTGCCATCTTTCTTGGCAGTTAATTTGCATATCACCCTGATTAGCCAATGGGAAGCATAGCGAAGGTATGGTCAATTACCCTTTTTGTCTTTTATTAGATAGGATGGTTAAATACAGTTACTTAAAAATTTACTATATAATTGCAAATATATCATTTCATTGGTATTGGACATATCTTCTTTAAATTAGTTCAACTTTTTCAGAATGTATATATGTATTAAAATTCATAATTCTTAAACAAATACATACATATATATATGCATGTATGTATATACATTTGTGTGTATGTGTTTATAAACACATCCACATGCAGGTATGATCAATTACAATACTATAGATATTATATGTCAACTTAACATTAGTTAACACCAGAAACATACTAACTGATAATAAAAATTATACTAATATATTTCAACATATTAATAGTTAAATGGTAAAGAACACCATAGAACATGTTAGAAAGTCAGAAATAACTTAAAACAAGAATGGCAAGGTAAATATAATCTCTTATCATTTCAAACTACGTTCAGATTAGATTTAGACATTAGGCTTGGTAGCCAGATTCAGCCAGACTCAGAAGCTTACCCTTTCAACAGCTTAAAACAAAAAATCTCATCCAGTAACCTTCAGAGTCAGTGAAAAACTTTAACTTTTACAATGGACTAGAGGCCTGATGCACAAAATTCATGCATGGAGGGGTGGGTCCCTCAGTCCAGCCTGCACCCTCTCACAATCTAGGACCCCTCAGAGGATGTCCGACTGCCAGTTTAGGGCCAATCTCGCAGGGGTCAGGCATCCCTCTTGCAATCCTGGACTGCTGGCTCCTAACTGCTGGCCTGCCTGCCCGCCTCATCACCCCTAACCACTCGCCTGCCTGCCTGATTGCCCCTAACTACTCACCTGCCTACCTGATTGCCCCTAACCACTCACCTGCCCGCCTCATCACTCCTCACCACTCTTCCTGCCTGCCTGATTGCCCCTAACTGCTCGCCTTCCTGCCTGATCACCTCTAACCACTCTGCATGCCTGCCTGATTGCCTCTAACTGCCTCTGCCTTGGCCGCTGCCACTGCAGCTTCGTCCAGAAGTATGTCCGGAATGACGTCCAGAAGGTCATTCGGCTGTCCTGTTTAATTAACATATTATGCTTTTATTACTTATAATGAATTTTGAGTAGAGGACAAGAAAACATTTAAAACAAAAATAAACAATAAGTGCTTGTCCATACAAACAAAACAAATTAAAGAACAAAATTCAAAATAATTGCATGGCATGAAATTCATAAACTAGTAAGATTATGAAAAGAGTCTAAACTACTAAAACCCTGGATTTCAGTTGGTATAATATGGAAGCAATTTCTCAACATAGGACTCACAATTAAAGAAAGCTAAAACATGCATGAAAACCAATAGCCAAACAAATTAATTAATCAGTGTCCCCAAAATAATAATAGAACATTATGAAAGACACTCTTAAAATAATTAAGCTTAAAATAAGTAAAGTAAAAGCTTATAAATTGCATAATAAAGAAGGCAAATTTAAAAATATCCAAATAGGACTTCTCACATTGGAAAAAAAAAAGATGTTGCATTAAAATATTTAATGAATGGAATAAGAATATACTACTGGACCCAAAATCAAGTGATGTGAAAAACAGACATGGGGAATGATTCAGTAGATGTCACAAAGAGATAAAGGTATTTATATTATGAAGAAGTCGCATAAGAGACATAGGGAATAGTACAATAATTTCCAAAATCATTCTAATAGGAGTGAAGGGATGAAAGAATAAATGGAATAATAGTATTCCAAAGAAGAATTACTGAGAAATTTCCAGAATTGACTAAAGATCTGAATCTCCAGACTTGGAAAGCATTACAAATCAAAAGTGGGATAGAAACAAACTTAGAGAGATATGGGGGGAAAATGTACATTCCAGAAAAAGAAAAAAATATTTATATTTATGCATAGAGTCCAAATAGGTGTCCCCCAAAACGGTATGCACACACTTCAAATAAATACAAAGGCAGTAACACATTTCATTTTCAAAATTGAGTTATGAGCTGTTAAAGTGTATACATTTTGGGGATATACTCTGTATATAAGTGAAACGTGGGGTTTGGGGTGCAGACTTTTCTTCCCATGGGTTCTTGTCCTCACAATGTTTGAAGAATAAACTCGTGCACAATAAAGCTTCTTTAATAAAAAATGTAGAAATATATTGGAAGCAGATAAAACTCCATGTAAAATTTGGGCAGGATGTCTCTAAGGGGGACTCCATGGGGAGGCCCCCCCAATGGGGAAAGCCTGCTCTTTCTCTCTAATGGAAAATTTTTTAAAAAAGTCACTTCGTGTCCCTTTGTCCCTAGTTTATATATGCTGCAGTTCTTTGTTTGAATCTGACCTTTTTAATTGGCCCCTTTCTTAATTTGGGGACGCCCCCCTTCCTGCTTTCCTCATTGGTCATTCTGTTACATAGACTTAGTTTCAAGACTCAACGCCCATGTGGTGTCCCCCATTTTCTCTCCCTTGTATCTTACTGGTTGTAGTCACTTTTGATTCACCTTATGGTTTTCTCCCAGTTGTGCTGGCAGAGAAAGCCTTATCTTATAGCTCTCCCAGCTACTCAGGGCAGGGCTACTTTTGATCTAACTTATGGTCACTTCAATTGCTCAGGCCAGAGATAGCCCTGTCTGTCCTGGGTTTATGGCTGTTTTAATTGCTTAGGCCAGAAATATTTATTATCTGCCTGTGGCATTTTTCTGCCTATTACTAGCTGGCTTACTTGATTACCACAATTTTCTCATCTGTAAAATAATAATAATAATATCTACTTTATAAGATTATTGGGGCACTAAATGCGTTATTATAATTAAATATTCTGATTCATAGTAGGTGTTCAGTAAATATTAACACATATATAAACAGTCATTAAGTAATCGGCCAAATGACACATGTCTAGCAATGACCAGAGCTAGTATCAAAGGTAAACAGTGTTGCTTCAAAAGCTGCTTTTAATCTCTATATTGTTTTTTTGTATGCATGCATGCATAGTCACACATACTCTCACAAATGTTTACATGTATAAATCCTGTTACATGTATAAATGTTTACATGTATAAATCCAGAATTAGAGGGAAAATGAGGGCTGGAGAGAAACAGAGAGAGAAAGATTCTAACACTGTGAAAGAAAAGAGAATAAACGAATTAGGAAGGAAAAGGAGAAGAAGAGAGAGGGGGAAAATAAAAGCTAAAACATATCTATATCTATATCTATACCTATCTATAGATATATCTTTTGGTCTCTAAAACTAGAAAACTTGCTAGTTGATAGGTACCTTCTGATAGATACTATGCAGATATTTCAATATCTCTAAGAAAGGTATATACAGTAATATATTAATTGAATTTTAAAATTAATCCTTCCAAATAGTTCTGAAAATATTTTCATTAAGCACAATTATATATTTATTAATAAAAGTCTAAGTATAAAAATGACATTAGCTTTTAAATACATGAAATGAAATATTGCTTACTTTAATTTTCACACTATGTTCTCTATCCATGGTTCTTTAACAATTTTGTTTAAATAATTTTATTAAACATTTATCTCTATTTGGTTATTTTTTAGAGACATGACATTGAATTAATAAAAGCAGAAAGGGTTATGGCTACAATTTGAGAGTGGCATTAAGATATATTGCTTGTCAACAGCTTTTAAATTTTTCTTTCCAGTCTATTATAAAGTTAATTAAATTTTAACCTAAACTATAAGAATTGTTACGTGTGTCAGTACCAAATTAATAATGCTGTTTGGTACTCATTTAATCAACATGGCTGGATTATAACAACTGTTCTATGAAAATGTCATTTTAACATATGCAGTGTTTAGTATATTAGACTCATTAAGTTAAAATATTATCTACTTATATAAAAACCCTGGGTGGTGTTCATCATGACCAGACCAGAACCGTGACCAAGCGGAAGGAAGTCAGTCCTGCAGGCGTTGTCTTGGCAACAGCTGCGCCCTCCCCTGAGCTGTTTCCCGTAGCTGTTTCCTGTAAGGGTGGGGTTTGAGGCAGGAATCTGCCCTGGGAGCGTGGAGGAAGATCTTTATAAAGTGTGCCGAGTGCCAGAACGGCCAGGGGTGAACCTGAGTGGGGGCGGCTGAAAGGCTTAGAAAAGACAGACAAGAGAATGAAAGCCAGGTCTCTGTGGGACGCTGCTTCTCTGAGAGACAGTGACCATGCCCACAGCCATGCCTTTATTTTATAGCAGATGCTACAAGGCAAAGTAAGGGCATGACCAAGATGTTTACAACATTCTCCTGGGTTTCAATCCTACTTAACTACATGCACCTGAACTCTATCAAGCCTACATCACTCAGGCACATGGGGCCATGCTGGGATTTGCACGTGGCAATGAGAGAACAGTGCCCTCTGATCAGTCCAAGGTTTGAATCTGTCCAAAACGCTGTAGTGGCTCCCCACAATAAAGTTTTAATTCTGTTTCTTTGTTACTAATGTTGTGGCCCCATAACAAAAAAAACAATTTCTGGTGGACAAGGCCCAGGAATCAGTATTTTAAAAAGATTCCCAGGTGATTCTAATGTGCAGCCAAGGTTGAGAACCACTGCTATAGATAATATTAAAAATATAGCAAAACGTGCAATTCTTTGTCCAAAAAATGAGCATGTTCAAAAATTAAATGAAGAAATTTTGGATATACTCGATGGAGATTTTCACACATATTTCAGTGATGAGTCCATTGATTCCACAGATGATGCTGAAAAGGAAAATTTCCCATAGAATTTCTTAATAGTATTACTCCTTCGGGAAGGCTGTGTCATAAATTAAAATTGAAAGTGGGTGCAATCATCATGCTATTGAGAAATCTCAATTGTAAATGGGGTCTTTATAATGGTACCAGATATATTATCAAAAGATCACAACCTAACATTATCGAAGCTGAAGTATTAACAGGATCTGCAGAGGGAGAGGCTGTTCTGATTCCAAGAATTAATTTGTCCCCATCTGACACTGGCCTCCCGTTTAAATTGATTTGACGACGGTTTCCCATGATGCCAGCATTTGTGATGACTATTAATAAATCACAAGGACAAACTCTAGACACAGTAGGCATATTCCTACCTGAACCTGTTTTTGCACATGGTCAGTTATATGTTGCTTTCTCTCGAGTTTGAAGAACATGTGATGTTACAGTTAAAGTTCTAAGTACTTCATCACAAGGGAAATTAGTCAAGCACTCTGAAAGTGTTTTCACTCAATGTGGTGTACAGGGAGATATTAGAATAAGTTTAATCACTTTATCAGTCATTGTTTGCATCACTGTTGTTTTTATATCATGTTTTTATTGTTTTCATGTCATGTTTTTGTCATTTTTATATCATGCCTCTGTTGTTATATCCTTTTGTTACTGTTTATTTATTAATAAATTTATATATTATTTTCATATACATTTTACTAATTTCCTTTCATCTCTCACACTTCTATTATAGAGAAAGGGCAAATAGCAATATTAAAATATCTCTGCTAATTCCATTTTAAAAAATATATTTTATTGATTTTTTACAGAGAGGAAGGGAGAAGGATAGAGAGTTAGAAACATCGATCAGCTGCCTCCTGCACACTCCCCACTGGGGATGTGCCCACAACCACGGTACATGCCCTTGACCGGAATCAAACCTGGGACCCTTGAGTCCGCAGGCCGATGCTCTATCCACTGAGCCAAACCGGTTAGGGCAATTGATTCCCTTTTAATGTGCACAAATTTTGTGCACTGGGCTACTAGTATAATATAAATTATAATTACAATTCAGACATTTTTATTAATTGGAGTTTTTGTGGTAAATTAAATCCAATATTTCTATTATCTCTACTCATATAGAAATACTATAGATATACATAATTTATTAGCATTCATATATAAGAATCAGAGGTATTTTTTTTTCAATAAGAAATTAATTCAGCACCTGGCAGGTTTAAATATAAAATCAATACAAGAATTTTAATGTAACTTTATCTTAGGCTATATATTATGCTTCTTGACTTTGCCCAAAGCCATGCACATTTGGCCATGCCAATATTTAGGTAGCAGTTTACAGAAGGAATTCAGAAAATACTACTGGCAGTATGGTTGTTTTCTACAAACAAAAATGAAGTGTGAATCTGTAAAGAATTGTGTCTTCCAAAGGAAAAGTAAAACTGTAAATAATGCAAATTGGCAGGATTATAGGATATAATGATTCCAAAGAATATTCTGAGTTATAATTGGAAATCACATTGAAGGAAACAGGTTACTGTATTTTATGTGTTGCTAAGTGTTGAATATGTAACTTGCTGAGATATTCAACCATACCAAAGAACATGAAAAATATACTGCAAGATGATACTCATTTATTATACCACAAAATATATAATATGGCCGCTGTGGAATAACATTTTCTGATGTTTCTAAGTTCTTAACACAATATTAAGTGTCTCTAAAACCATGGATTGATTTTGTGGTACTGGATTTAAGGAAATATTTGGTACATTTAGATATGGAACTATCCAAACAGAACTCATAACTTTAATAATATAGCAACCTATAAGGATGAATAGCAAGTAAAATAAATTAAAACAAATGGAAGTCTTTATTTGCTAAAGAAACAACCACAATGGTTGGGAGGTAGCTCTTTTTAAAGGCTAAAAGTATAAAAACAAACAGAAACAAAAAAGAAAGAAAAGAAAGATAAAAGGTTTCCCTAACTAAACAGACTCATTAAAAGAGAGATAGAGATAGATTAGAGAGATGATTGAGATAGTGATAGATAGAGATAGAGATGATAGAGATAGAGATAGAGATAGAGATAGAGATAGAGATAGCGAGAAGAGATTATTCTTCACTTCCATAAGGAAAGTTGCTGTACTGGGAAACATCCTAAATTTATAAAAAGTGACTGAGCACAACAAAATACCATTTCCAAGGCAAATGTCGGCATTATGATGTACATGCAGAAATGAGAATAAGTGGCCTTAAAGGTAATCAAATTAACAGAATGGTCTGGGGGGGGGGGGAAGAATACTACCTAATTGTGAAATTGAGGAACAGAGGCCAAAAATGTATCAACCTTCAGACAGGACACCTAGGAGCAGAAAAAGTATGTCCAGGCAAGTCCCCCCGGACTTGAATTCCAGGACTATTGAGATGGAAACTTGTCCTAACTGAGAGTTTCCAACGTGTCCCTTCTTAGACTCCTAGATCAGCTTTGGAATCCTTTTTCTCCATTCAACAGAAATGGCATTGCTCTGAGGGTCTTCACCAGGTATACGTAACTCTAATGTTCTATGTTATCAAATCTGCTGTGTGAAAAAAAAAACATGAAAGAAACTGAAACACGTATGATGAAAACAACAGGAATGAAAACACAATGTGTAATGAAGTGAGAGGAACAGAGCTGCAATCTTCCACATTTGGAATCTCAAAGGTAAGTGAAACAGAGTTTAGATTTTACAATTTTTTTAAAAAATTATCTTTATTGTTGAAAGTTTTACACATATCCCTGTTTTCCCCCCATTGACCACCTCCACCTCACCCCCACCCCCTCCAAAGGCCTTCACAACACTATAGAGTTTACATTTTTTAGTCTTCCTTTTTTTTAATTGCAGGCTCACTTAGTTTGCTAAATTTGTTTAAGTATTACTTTACTATATATAAAAGATAGTAAAGTTACTTTTGCTGAAATGATTTCAGAATATATTGCCTTACAAGTAGAAAAGCAGTAAAAGGCATTTTCAAGTTTTCCAAGCTCAAGACCATGTAGTTTCCACAACATGGTGGAATGAATGACCAATACCACTGAATAAGCCTCCAGGCTGGAAGAAAGAAAATTTTGCAAAATAAGGACTCTGGAATTTGGTTGCTTCAATCTATCTATATTTTAGATAGAGAAAAAGCACTAATTTCAGGTGAAATAGTCAGAAGCTTAACAGAAAATATGCATTTTCCAATTTTTATATGGTTTCAAAATGGCCAGTCTTATACAAGCTACTTTTAAATATAAGCTACGTACTTTGAATACTTGCAATCATGTAAATCACAATATTTACTTATTAAAGTAAACTAAAAATCAAAATTGCCTTTGTATTGATTTTCATTTCTTTTAAAAGTTAAAAGAAAGATCCAGTTTAGCACAACTCTAATTAATTGATTTAGTGTATGTATTTACAGATATTGATCATTTAATTGGTTCATATAGATTAATTGCACCAGAGATGTGATATTTTTACCTGATCATGCTGATTTTTTGTATTAGTTTATAGTTATCATAATATGCCCTCTATTTAGAAAGCAAAACATTGTGTAGCTTTTATCCACTAGATACTGCCCTAAGTACATTGTATATGTTATAAAATTTTATTTTTCCCCCAAATCACCGAAGCTTCTGGAAACCTGTTACTAATGTCCCAAATTCCAATCTGCCCCGTCTTAGTCTCCTGATGATAGTATCATTGAAATTGCTAGGAAAACTGGATGTTGTGTAAAATTTCTAATTCACTGGTCTGATTTGAGAATTCAGTTCTTTGTGTGTGCTATCTCCCATGAGCAATTCTTCTGGGAGCCTCCTGCTACATGCTTGCACATATGCAAGAAATTCTTCAGTATGTACACTGTAGCAGACGCTGCCTGGCTCCACCTGTATGCATCAGCCGTCACCATTTTATCCATGGGGATCTAACTACCATACATAAGCTGATGTATATCTTTGCCTGAGGCTTTTCTCCTGCTTTTGAAACATTATCTGTCTCTCAGCAGGTCAGAAGTCCCAGGTAACTAATGATGATGGGAAGCAGAACTTAAAGATGAGGGAAGTTGGTGCATAAATATGTCCTGTTGCTTTAGCCTCACCAAACCCTATATGGGATAACCTGACTGAGCTTACCCGTATGATAATGCCCTAGCTGCCCACGGTGTTAACTTGCTTTATAGTCTACTCTGTGCTGACTTTCTTCCTTTCTCTGTCTTAGTTTCCCACTTCTTCCTGATGTCTCCTGAAATCTTTGACTGCTTCTCTTTCTAGGGTTTGCCTGGGGAACGCTTTTTTTCTGCCAAGGGCCATTCCGATATTTATAACATACTAGAGGCCAAGCTTGCCTTTCATAATCCCTATATTTGAAATTTCAGGAAAATGACTGCTGATTTTGTTGTTGTTTTTGTTGTTAATATCATTCATAATGCCTTGTTTCTTTATAGTTTTCTAAGGTTTTGTGTATGTGTGTATGCTAACATGTACATATGTCAGATATTTGACTATGAGGGCATACTTCTCCAATCTTTATTAGATGAAATTTTGTAAGTCTGTGATGGAAAGTTCATTTGTCAAGAGTGTTTGTGTTTGCATTATCTATCAAGCTACTGTGGCAATATCAACCAATATTAAAATAAATTCTGACATGAAGTTTTTCAGATTAAATATGTCATATGATTTTGTACCGCAAACCCACATAATGTAGGTTATAAATTATATTAAAACTTTACTTTTCACTTCATCTACAGTTATTTTGTTTTATGCAAATGGTCTTTGCAATTTTAAAGTCTTTGGAAATGTAAATTTGTTATTGATTGTCTTCATCTCTGGTGGCATATTTATTGTTGTGTTTGGTAATATTCTATTATCCTATCTAATAAAAGAGAAAAATGGTAATTGGCGTACGACGATACCCTTTTCATTGGCTAATCAGGGCTATATGCAAATTAACTGTCAACTAAGATTGGCAGTTAACTGCCAACAAGATGGCGGTTAATTTGCATATGTAGGCACAATGCAGGGAGGCGAAAGGGAAAGCAGGAAGAAGCCCCCTGCCACTGACAGTGATCGGAAACCCAGGGGGGAGCTAAGAGCTGGGGAGCAGGGCAAAGGCGGCCCTGGGGCCGCCTTTGCCCTGCCCCCCAGCCATGATAGGAGAATCAGGTGCCTTTTCCGCCCTGTCCAGTGATAGCAGGAAGTAGGGGTGGAGCCAGCGATGGGAGCTGGGCACGGTCGAAGCTGGCAGTCCCAGGAGCTAGGGGCCCCTTGCCTGGGCCTAAAGCGAAGCCCACGATCGCGGGGCCGCTGCAGCTGTGGGTCCCCGCTGCCCGGGCCGGACGCCTCAGCCAGAGGCATCCTGCAGGGGCAGGGGCAGAGCCCGCGCGATCGCGCCCCCCCCCCTCCACCCCCTCCCTGCTGCCACTGCAGATCCCCGCTGCCTGGGCCAGACGCCTAGGCCAGAGGCGTCAGGCCTAGGCAAGGGGCCGATCCTGTGATTGGAGGGTGATGGGGGTGAATGCCTGAGGGCTCTCAGTATGTGAGAGGGGGCAGGCTGGGCTGAGGGACACTCCCCCCCCCCCACACACACACCCAGTGCACGAATTTCATGCACCGGGCCCCTAGTGTATACTAATAAAAGGGTAATATGCTAATTAGACCAGTCATTTTCCGGACAAAGCCACGGTGGCGGGGGTTGAGGCAGAGGTGGTTAGGGCAACCAGGCTGGCAGGGGAGGGCAATCATGGGCAACTGGGCTGGCAGAGGAGGGCAGTTAGGGGTGACCAGGCTGGCAGGGGAGGGCAGTTGGGGGCAAGATCAGGCCAGCAGGGGAGAGCAGTTAGGGGGATCAGGCAGGTAGGCAGAATGGTTAGGGCAGTCAGGCAGGTGAGCGTTTAGGAGCCAAAGGTCCTGAATTGTGAGAGGGATGGCCAACTATATTAATAAAAGGATAATAAGACCAGACATCTTCCAGAAAACCATCCGGATGTCCTTCTGGACAAAGCCACGGTGGTGGGGGCTGAGGCAGAGGCAGTTAGGGGTGACCAGACTGGCAGGGGAGGGTAGTTAGTGGTATCAGGCTGGCAGAGGAGGGCAGTTGGGGACAAGATCAGGCCGGCAGGGGAGGGCAGTTAGGGGGATCAGGCCAGCAGGGGAGAGCAGTTAGGGGGATCGGGCAGGCACCAGAATGGTTAGGGCAGGCAGGCAGGTGAGCAGTTAGGAGGCTGAGGTCCCGGATTGTGAGAGGGATGTCCAACTGCCGGTTTATCTATACTAATGAAAAGGTAATATGCTAATTATACCAGGTTGATCAGAGATCTTCCAGTCATCCTGCCTTCCTTTCAGACAAAACTGTGGTGGCGGGGGCCGAGGCAGAGGTGATTAGGGGATCTCAGGCCGATAGGGGAGAGCAGTTGGGAGTGATCAGGTTAACAGGGGAGTTCAGTTGGGAGTGATCAGGCCGGCAGGCAGAGGCAGTTAGGGGAGATCAGGCAGGCAGGCAGGTGAGCAGTTGGGAGCCAACAGATCGGGCCTAAACCAGCAGTCAGACATCCCCCGAGGGGTCCCAGATTGGAGAGGGCACAGGCTGGGCTGAGGACCTCCCCCCCATGCATGAATTTTGTGCACGGGGCCTCTAGTGAGATAATATTTGACAAAACTTAATTTTTAGGAATTTTCAAAGACCTGGAATGAGGATTCTTCACTTTAGAAAGTATTTCAGGTTAGATATTCTCTTTTTGTTAAATTTCTAGTGCTCCATCTTCTACTGTACCTTCTCCTCTTTGTGTTGATAAAGATTAGGATGTGGGTGTAAGCATTTTTGTAGCAGTAGTGGAGAAAGTATCTGGAATTTGCATTGTCTTGTGGATTGAAACATGCATCTTTTTGATCTATGGTCTAGTGACAGGTTAATGTGTCCTGCTATAAATGGCATTTCATTATGCCATGCTGGCACCCACATATGGATATTGTCATTCTCAACATTTACATCCAGTTGTACATCATTGAATAATACAGCCTGTTTATTGTGAACACAGGCCTTTGATGACCCATCTGTCCTCTCATTTCCTACCTATTCCCTCACCTTGGCATGTTACTACCTCTGGATCGCTGAATACATCATTCAGAAAGGAAAGAACCAGAAATGTACTCAAGATCATCCACAGACATTTCTCTCTATTACATTGTTATTCACATACATTTTGGCATGTGACCATGTCTATTGTTGTCTATTTTCAGTTCACCAAACCAGGAGATAGATGCATTAATGAATGAAGGTAGGGATAGATGGATGGATAAATGATGGATGGATGAATGGAAAGACAGATGGATGTATATATATATATATATATATATATATATATATATATATATATATATATATATACTAGTAAATCATTCTTGCTTAAGTTTTCTCCTCAACCTCAATATTAGGCTTTCCAATTTTGGAACTTCCACCCAGAGAGATGAAGTCAGTACGTATATCTAGAGCATCTTGTTTTCCATATTTAATTCATTCCCACCCCACAGTTCATAGAACAAAGGGAGAGAGTTTTCCTCACATACTACAATTAGTACTTCCTCTACATCATATTCTGAATTGTCTCTGCAATCAGTTTTAAGTTACTGAATGATCAAGTTGATTCATCTTTACTTTTGTCATGGGGATATTAGGGACTTTATGTTCTTCTAAGTAGAAATGTTAGCTTTCCATTCCAAAATGTGATTCTCATTAGATGGAGATTTATCTTTAAATAATGATCAGTAACAGTCCATTGTATACCCAAAGTACATTATTTCCAAAAGTACTGCTAAACAGGGCAGAAAGACAGGGTGACAATGCCATTACTTGTGTCCCTTGAAAGAGTTACCAGATTGAGCAAATAAAATATAGGACCTTCTCAATTAGGAAGTAAAGATTTCTGTCTTACTTTTATCATGCTTTAAAATGTATTATGCAAATTAACTATTATTGATTATTTTAAAAGAAAGTTTGGCTCAAGAAATAAATGTTACTGGTTCTAATCTGGCTCTGTTATTATCTAATGGAATAATAGTTCACCTGGGTCCTTTCTTCTCTTTGATTCAGATTTTTCACATATAATTAGAAGGGATCGTAACCCCATGGTTTAAAACTGTCTTTAAAATACTATGCTTCAGCCAATCACTAGAAATTGTATAGCATGCTAAATATCAGCCTTTCCTACCCTCCCTTCAATTGCCATCTGAATGGCACACTTCCACTCCAGTCATCCCTTTGGACCAGCCCAAACTTTTGAACAACCTTGACCAGAGTTACTTACTATATCTTTCATAGGATGCTCTCATTTACATTTTTGAAAATGGCCCCAAAAGAATGTGTCAAAGACTATAGTTAATATTACACTAAAATGTCTTATCGGGCACATTAGGAAATTGATACTAATGGCACTTCTTCTCCAGAGAGCTGGAACTGTGTTAATGATCCAGCACTTGTAACCATTTTGGCGAAGTCTAAAATAGTTCCTAAAGGTCTTTTTTAACACAAAATACGTTCTTAGAATTTTTCACAAAACTATGCATTGCTTTTTAATATGTCACATTGTCTCTATTTTGTAAAATATCCATCATGCAAAAGTTGTATAAAAATAAAGGACATTTAGAATAGCATGTATGTTTTTTTTAATGGCTCATCAGAAACTTCATTTATCTTGTGACCACACCTGAACTGATTTAAGATAAAATAAAAAATGAGTTCTGAAAGAGTTGCTGAATTATAATGTCACATGAAGTCCATGTACCCTAATAAAGCATCGGCTTTGTAAAATCATACACTGGTGAATTTGGTCCCTAATGTTTGTAAATGAAAAAAAAAAGAAAAAGAAGGAGTCTTTTGCAGCTTTCATTTGCCATCAATTATACTTGCATAACCCTCATGGCATTTCAGAATCCAATGCATCAGGTCAGCACTTGCCAGGTGAGCAAAGTGCTCCCACAGTGCACATTAGTTTGGGAAGAAGGCCTTCTCTCTCAGTCATTGGGGTGTCATTTAGCACAACAAAGTGACAGTTCATTACGTAGTACCCCTGTGGCCTGAAAGAAAGAACATTCCTATCAGATTTCATTTTCTGGGACTAGATTATATGATTATATTATATGGTAAGACTTGGCTCATTTTAGTTACTTCTACTGAATAAAATATCAAAGTAATTATTGTCTATAAATTGCAATCAATTATGTAAACTCTGCATGAAAATTACTTTAAGGGCCTTTAAATAATTTATTGTACAGTTAATTAGTGTAGTAAGTTAATACTGAAAAATCGATCAGCTTTTTTTAAAAGATGATTCAGGAATTCATGAAACACTTGGATTTATATTGGATTATGGTGGCAACATTCTAATTGGAAAATATTAAATCATTTCTCAATTTTTTTTAAATATGACACATGCAGTCTTCACTAAGATATATACTTGGAAGAAGGTATTGTAAATTGAACTAATTTTTCTAATTATATTCTAATAAAAGATTGACTTCCTGACAAAGTATTCAGAGTGCAATATTTTAGATAGAATGAGTAGAGCCATATTAAATTGATTAACATATATGCCATTATACTATATATTTGTAACTTACAAAGGTTGGTATATGTCATTTGAGTAGACCAAAATCACAAAAAAATGTTATTTAAAGTATAGCAGATTGTTGAGTGCATGGAAAGTGAATTAAGAAGAGAAATCTGGTATATAGCAGAAGAAAAATAAATGAAGTTTTTTAGTAAAAATAAAAAGCAGGTTCTCCTTTGAGAGAGAGAGAGAGAGAGAGAGAGAGAGAGAGAGAGAGAGAGAGAGAGAGAGAGAGAGAGAGAATCTGCTTATATTTTTCTCTAAAAACCCCAGTAAAAACTCTGGTGTTTTTTCCAAGTAGGTTTTTTGTTGTTGTCGTTGTTTTAATTTCTTTATTGATTAAGGTATTACATATGTGTCCTTATCCCCCCATTGCCTCCCCTACTCCCCCCCACTCATGCCCTCACCACCCCCCACCCCGGTGTCTGTGTCTATTGGTTAGGCATATATGCCTGCATGCAAGTCCTTTGGTTGATCTCTCCCCCTTACCCCCACCTCCCCTACCTTCCCTCTGAGGTTTGACGGTCTGATTGATACTTCTCTGTCTCTGGATCTATTTTTGTTCATCACTTTATGTTGTTCATTATATTCCATAAAAGAGTGAGATCTTGTGATATTTATCTTTCTCTGACTAGCTTATTTCACCTAGCATAATGCTCTCCAGTTCCATCCATGCTGTTGCAAATAGTAAGAATCCCTTCTTTTTTACCGCAGCATAGTAGTCCATTGTGTATATGTACCACTGTTTTTTAATCCACTCATCTGCTGATGGGCACTTAGGCTGTTTCCAAATCTTAGCTATGGTGAATCGTGCGGCTATAAAACAGGGGTGCATATACCCTTTGTGATTGGTGTTTCTAGTTTATTGGGATATATTCCTAGAGGTGGGGTCACTGTGTCAAATGGGAGTTCCATTTTTTATTTTTTTGAGGAAACTCCATACTGTTCTCCACAGTGGCTGCACCAGTCTGCATTCCCAACAGCAGTGCACGAGGGTTCCTTTTTCTCCACATCCTTGCCAGCAAAAGTCGTTTGTTGATTTGTTGATGATAGACATTCTGACAGTTGTGAGATGGTACCCCATTGTCATTTTGATTTGCATCTCTTGGATGATTAGTGACTTTAAAAATGTTTTCATATGTCTCTTGGCCTTCTCTCTTCTTTCGAAAAGTATCTACTTAGGTCCATTGTCCATTTTTTGATTGGGTTGTTTACCTTCCTTTTGTTAAATTGTATGAGTTCCCTGTAAATGTTGGAGATTAAACCCTTACCAGTGATAACATTGGCAAATATGTTCTCCCATGCAGTGGGTTTTCTTGTTGTTTTGTTGATGGTTTCTTTTGCTGTGCTGTGCAAAAGCTTTTTATTTTGATGTAGTCCCATTTGTTTATTTTCTCTTTAGTTTCCATTGCCCTAGGAGTGGTATGAGTGAAGAAATTGCTTTGGCATATGTCTGAGATTTTGCTGCCTGTTGATTCCTCTAGTATTTTTATGGTTTCCCATCTTATGTTTAAGTCCTTTATCCATTTTGAGTTTATTTTTGTGTATGGTATAAGTTGATGGTCTAGTTTCATTTTTTTTGCATGTATCCAATTTTCCCAGCACCATTTATTGAAGAGACAAGGTGGGAATATAAAGATCATACCTCAACATAATAAAAGCCATATATGACCAACCCACAGCCAACATCATATTCAATGGGAAAAAACTAAAACCATTTCTCCTAAGAATAGGAACAAGACAGGGATGCCCACTTTCACCACTCTTGTTCGACATAGTACTAGAAGTACTAGCCATTGCAATTAGACAAGAAGAAGAAATAAAAGGCATCCAAATTGGAAAAGAAGAAGTAAAACTGTCCTTATTTACAGATGACATGATACTGTACATAGAAAACCCTAAAGACTCCATCAAAAAATCATTAGACTTCATAAATGAAATCGGCAATGTAGTAGGATACAAAATTAATGCCAAGAAATTTTGGCATTTCTATACACCAATAGTGAACTTACAGAAAGAGAGACCAAAAAAGCAATCCCATTTACCATCGCACCAAATAAATTAAGATACATAGGAATAAACTTAACTAAGGAGGTAAAAGACTTATATGCGGAAAACTACAGGACACTGAAAAAAGAGATAGAGGAAGACATAAATAGATGGAAGAACATACCGTGTTCATGGATTGGTAGAATCAACATCATTAAAATGTCCATACTACCCAAAGCAATATATAGATTCAATGCATTCCCCATTAAAATATCAACAGCATATTTCACAGATCTAGAAAGAACTCTCCAAAAATTCATCTGGAACAAAAATAAAAACACAAACCTGAATAGCTGCTGTGATCCTGAGAAAGAAGAACAAAGAAGGTGGGATCTCAATACCAGATATCAAGCTGTATTACAAAGCCACTGTTCTCAGAACAGCCTGGTAGTGGCACAAGGACAGACATATAGATCAACGGAATAGAATAGAGAACCCAGAAATCGACCCAAACCACGATGCTCAATTAATACTTGACAAAGAAGGCATGAACATACAATGGAGTCATGACAGTCTCTTCAATAAATGATGCTGGGAAAATTGGACAGATCCAAGTAAGTTTTAAAATCAACAGATAATACATGGTGCAACCAACAATCTTGTGTACCCTGGATATAGTTTTGCTTTGAAGCTTACTTGAAATTTACATGAATTTCATAGAGGATGAACAAAGTGAAAATGAACTAAGTATAGAGAATAAACAAATATGTATCTATTAAAAAAGATATTACTTTCTAAAAAATGAATGGCTTAATTTGGACCCAGATCTTACTGAGGTTTTGTTATTTGTTTATTTTTATACGTGTAATATGTTTTATATTTGTTATAACAAAAACATTGCTGATTTCAAATTTTATTTCAGTATAATACAAAATGCAATTTGTGTAATATAGATATTAAAATATCATAAGACTTTTAAAGGACTTGAAAAAAAACATTATGATAACTCAGTGTGTATCTGTGGGTGGGGGATAGGGATGAATTACACAGAATCATGAGCTAGTAAATGTTAGAGAGAGAAATGGCTTAGGAATCATTGGGTTCAATCTCCTTATTTTGCAGGTGAGATAATCTAGTATGAAAGTGACTCAGTTGAGGGTCTATGAGTTTTAGAGCAAAAAACTGACCTACATATTACCTGAAGCGAGTCTGGTGTTTGCAACACATCTCCTTTGGTCATAAGCTCTAATTGCAAAAATATGTTTAGGTCACAAGAGTGCATAAAAAATATTTACAAACATTTTTGATATGTATTCACAATGTACTTAATTGTCTATTGATAATTGTTTATCACATTCTTTAGATATTCATCACTTACAAATTAAGTGATTCAAATAGTTAAAGTGAAATTGCCAAAGTAATTTGAGAGAATGTATTGATATAATTATTCAGTCATGGCTCATGATATAAAGTTATTTTTTTGTATTATTGATTTCAAAGTGTTTATCTAGGCCTTGGGGGAATTTAGCATTATTAAAAGAGGTCTTTGAATCTATATATACATATGCATCCACTCAAAGAAGTGATACTGGATGTATAAGTACTATAATAGGTCAGTACATTTCTAGATACAGTAAAATTGTTTTCATGAGTTAACATTGTAAGTTATGTTAATATATATGTGCACATAGATATGCATATGAACATATGCAAAACATGCATATATACATTGACATAGGTAGCCTTGAAAGCGTTGAGACATATAAATATTAATGTCATGTATTAGTCTATAAGAATTTGTTGTTTTTATGTTACTGTTTATAATATTTTTTAATTTAAATTACAGTTGACATATTATATTAGTTTCAGGTGTACAAAACAGTGATTATACATTTATATAACTTACAAAGTGATCACCCCAATAAATCTAGTACCTATCTGACACCATACATAGTTATTAAAATGTTATTGACTATATTTCCTATGCTGTACTTTAGATTCCCATGACTAATCTTTTTTAAAAATATATATTTTTATTGATTTCAGAGAGGAAGGAAGAGGGAGAGAGAGATAGAAACATCCATGATGAGAGAGAATCATGGATCGGCTGCCTCCTGCAAGTCCCCCACTGGAGATCGAGCCCACACCAGGACATGTGCCCTTGACCAGAATCGAATCTGGGACCTTTCAGTTCGCAGGCCAATGCTCTATCCACTGAGCCAAACTGGCTAGGGCTCCCATGACTAATCTGTAACTACCAATTAATGAACAAGCAAAACAGAAACAGACTCATTGATACAGAGAACATTTTTATGGTTTCCAGATGGGAGGGTTCTAGGGGGTGGGTGAAAAAGGTGAAAGGATTGAGCAGTGCAGATCTTCTGATTTTTTAAAAATATTTTTTATTTATTTCAGAGAGGAAGGGAGAGGGATATATATATATATATATATATATATATATATATATATATATATATATATATATATATATATATATTGAGAAAGAATCATTGATTGGCTGCCTCTTGCATGCCCCACACTGGGGATCTAGCCTGCAACCTGCAACCTGGGCATGTGCCCTGACCAGGAATCAAACTGTGACCTCCTGGTTCATAGGTCAATGCTCAACCACTGAGCCACTCCAGCCAGGGAGATCTTCTGATTTTTTGAGCATGAGCAATCAATTAGCTGTTTTAAACTTATTTTTTCTTTTCGGAAATTAATCAGTCTATTCTCATGTACCTTGTCTCATCCTTACTACTATATCAAATTTATACTTCTTAGGAGTTACATACCCCCAGTTAGACTATAAAATCTCAAAATCAGGACATGTTTTACTGTTTCTGGGCCAGCCAGAGTATCTAGCTCATAATTAGAATCAAATATTTATTTAAAATTTCTGAATAATTGAATATTACTCTGAAAATTATAAAGTACTTTATCCATCAGGGCATTCTTATTTTGTTCTAACTACCCTTTTAGACCAGCTACTTCTTCAGGAAGAGGAAATGCATTGTATAATTTCTGCCCCCATTGCCCATAAAATTGGTAATAGATACTTAACAAAGTATTTTTGTATGAGTGAGTGAGTTTTTATACTTCTAGCACATGTGTCCCTAGAGATTGCAAGTACTTCATAAAATAAAACTATTAACTCAATATATCTTCTCAACAGCTCTCTTTAAAGTAATGTAGCTTTTATTAACATCATGTTACCAAAGATCAACTGTGGGGATGTCCAAAACATACCTAAAGCAACAATTTAATAAAAACACACAAATCCTAAATTTGTTGCCAGATTTTTTTGACTCGTACCTTGGATTCTGCTTAAGGATGAGATTTTGTATACTTCCCCACAGAGAGTTTATACTGGTCATATTAGCCTCTGTGAAAGTCTAACCTTAGGAGATCTACCATGCTGTCTCATATGTAAATAAGTAAATAAATGAATTATTAAAATATTTAATGTTGAGGTGAAGTCATTTTCCTTTCACAAAAAAACTAAACATGTGTCAAGATAATTTTTGTTTTAATTTACAGTAATCTTTCCATGCCTCTCCCTCAGTTCCCAAGGCGCCTGTATGTTGATTTCACATTCCACCAGTGGAAAATGCATTTTAATATCTAATTGCTACCCTTTGTTTCAATTCAGTATTTGTATAGTTGAGTATTCAGGCAGCAGCTGTGTCCCTTGGAAGTTTCAGGTACTAAATAAAAAGAGAATATACACAATTTTATATGATTGTTGTATTCAAGAATTTATGTCATTTACATATGTCACATATTATATTTTAAAACCTCTATGCTACTGCAAGTCTTGTGTTCTAATGCATTTGGCTTTTTGATGTCTAACTAATTTCAAATTCAGTCCTGACTCAAAAGGGGTGCAGAAACTCATCTGCCTCCCTCAGTACCACTCCTAAACACATTTACTTCACTGAATATGCTAAACCAGGCCTTAAATTTGCTGTCTATGTGTATGAGAATGAAAACCAGATGTCCATTGATAATGGTATTGCTGATGCTGACACTTTGTTAAATGAAAATTCTTGCAGTGTTGCTGAAGAAGCAGAAAATTTAATGTCTCTTATTTGAATGAGTTTTACCTTTTTATCTGGAAGTTCTATAAAGCTGAGAAGACTCACAGAGATGTAAGTATTGCAAGGCTCAGGAATACTATAAATAGTTGCCTAACAACTTCAAAAATCATGATTCTCTCATGAGGTTATACAAATTCTAATTCACTAAGATGACCACAAGACAAATATTATATTAAAAATTAGACCAACTTTAAGAAGAGCATTAATCAGGGTATGCTCTAATTTTTCTTTTAACCATAGGTATAGATGTTATTTAAAAGGTAGTTAAAACAGATATTCAAAATGCTATGACCACTGTGAAATATATGGTGTGCTGCACCATTTTGACCTTTTTAAAATTCTTCATCTCAGTTGGCCAGTCATTTTAGTCTCTGCAACAGGTTACTGTACTTCTTAATAGGAGGAGAAGGGAATGGTCAACTCTTTCAAAATCTTGCTTAGAATACTAAAAAGGTCAACAAACTACAGCAGAGGAATGTAAAAATGAGACAATTGAAATCTGATACCTCATTTTTGTGACGAAGATTTTTGCAAGAATTGAAAATGTCACAACACGAAGTCAATTTTCAGGAAGAGATGGATACATGGCACTGACTGAATCCATCCTCACCATACCATTAGCCTGTGATCTCAACTTTCTGATTAAAGAACCCCCTGCTTAAAAAGAAAATACAGCTTTTTTTTTCTTGTGGTCTTTTGCTATATTTATCAAATATATATTGTGTGAGAACACAGAAAAGAAAAAATAAAATTTAGTGACTCTTAAACAGCTCAGACTTTGCTTCCTTAGGAGACATATGGCATCTGGTAATATCAGAGACATTTTTATTGTCATGACTGGGGTGGGGGATGTTATTGGCATCTAGTGGGTAGAAGCCAGGGATGCTGCTAACATCTTACAATGCACAAAATAGCTCCCCACAACAAAGAATTATCTATCCCAAAATATCAATAGTATATCAATAGTGCTGCCACTGAGAAACCTTGAGCTAGAGAAATGTATAGTATTGTTAAGCATGTTTGATCAATTACATTGTCCTTCAGCATGAAGAACTCCTATTACATTAAGGTAGTGTCCAGCAAAGTCCTTTATATACAGTGGATGCAAATTAAGTGTCTACTGCTGCTGCAGATGACAACTTCGTATAAAAAGGGAAAATGCATATAACCAAGAATAGACATTCAGGTTTTATAAACCACTATAGGCCCAGTGCACAAAATTCATGCAGGGGAGGGGGGAGTCCCTCTGCCGGGCCTGCAACCTCTCGCAATCTGGGATCTCTCAGGGGATGTCAGGCCTAAACTTGCAGTCAGACATCCCTCTCGCAATCTGGGAGGCTGCATGAACCAGTGACCATACTTCTCATGCAGGTGAAAGGCATCTTGCTGTTGTATGGGCAGCTACATTTTTTTTTTTTTGCCCTGATTATAAAAAGTAGTACATAACATGATCCTTCTGAGGCAGTAGTACTATTTTCCCCATCTTATGACTGAAAAAAACTGAAGCAGAGAGAAGTTAAGTAATTGGCTTTATCACACAGTTATGTGTCAGAATCAGTGCTGAGCACAAAATGTGTAAGCCAGAGTCCATGCATATCATTGCTGCATCATCCTGTTTTTTCAATGTTAGAGTAGCCTTGCCAGGATTTAATTTTCAAATCTAAAAGACTGTTTCCAATATACAGGAATGCATGTTCATCCCCATGTAGAATAAACAGGATGTGGACAGTTTGGAGATTCTTCTAATGAATTAGGATTAAGCAGCCACAGATCTCTTTTTCAAATACTTTCAGAAGCCACCTTCCTTATTTAACTGTGTGGCATAGATGTAGCTATGGCATAGAGACTGGCAATCCAGGACCCCTCGGGGGGTGTCAGGGTCCGGAGTGGGGGGCCCAACTGGGGGCGGGGACATCCTGGGGGAGAGGCCTGGGAGGTTGCAGGGGCAATTGGCTGCCAGTGAGTGTGGGGCGGGGCAGACGGGGGCTCAGGTGGAGTTGTGAGTGGAAGGCCACAGGGGTGCCCTTCCGGTCTTTGTAGCTTGCCGTGGGGTTGGTGGACTGCTTGCTGGCCACTGCTGGCTTTGAGGTCAGAGATGCGAGCCCCAAGGCAGAGGGAGGCATGAAGGGCACACGGCCCAGGCAGCGGCATGGGGAGCAAGAGCCCACTCCTCTGTTGGCCATCCCCAGGTTGCGGCCCCTGGTCATGGCTGGCAACCCGGGACGCACATGAGGCTGGCACCAAGTCTCCGCATCCAGCAGGAAGGGCACTTGCTCCACACCACCCTGATCTTACAAATGCTGTGGTTGAACTGGAATATAAAAGTAGAAAGACCAGTGCAGCCCAGCTGAATAAACTACAGATTCGTAGCCTCAATATTCTAATCTCTCCAGCTAATGGTAGTATCAGGGTTAAATTTTACAGTCCTGCTAATTCAAGGGCATTGTATTCCCTCCTGTGGATATTCCCCCATCCTAACATCGGAGCAGGTGGCCCGCCCCCAATCACTGTTGCTGGTTGCCTCCCTGGGCGGGGAGGGGGGGGGGGAGGGCAGATGCTCAATGCAGGAGCTGCTGCCTCCTGCGTTGAGCGTCTGCCCCCTCATGGCCAGTGTGCATCATAGTAACTGGTCATTCTGCCGGTCGTTCCGCCTGTCATTCTGCCATCCAGTCGATTTGCACATTAGGCTTTTATTATATAGGATGTGTCAGGCATGACTTTTGAAATAGCTTTTGAAAAACTACTGTTTTCCTCTAAATCCATAATGCAAAATATTCAGGAATTAATATAATGGGCAAAAGGCTCAATTATCAGGTGGCATCAGTGTGAATGGAGTTTAAGTTGAAAAGAGGAAAGAAAAAATATGGGAGCAAACTAGATACAACAGACAGAATGCACTTATTACACGCCAGGCTACACGTTTTATGACACCTCCAGTCTATCATCCTGCTGCTACCATGCCCAACTTCCTGAAAGGTAAAATCAATCATGTTATTGCCCTGAGAGGGTTGAAAACTTTTTTTTTTAATAAAGACTTGGATAGTAAATATTTTAAACTTTGCAGGATATGTGATCTTTGCCACAACTATTCTACTCTGCAGTTGTAGTATAAAAAAGCCATAGGCGATATGTAAACAAATGGTATGGCTGTGTTTCAGGAAACATTTCTTTACAAAAAGAGGTGAGAGTTGATTTGACCCAAGAGCCATAGTTTGGTGCAATCCTGAGTTAAAATCTCACTTCTTTCCTATTACATACATTTTACCATTCTCAATTATTTTTTTAAAAATATACTTTTATTAATTTCAGAGAGGAAGAGAGAGGGAGAGAGAGAGAAACATCAATGATGAGAGAGAATCATGAATCATCTGCCCCCTGTATGCTCCCTACTGGGATTGAGCCTGCAAGCATGTGACTTTGACTGGAATCAAAACTGGACCCTTCAGTCTGTAGGCCGATGCTTTATCCACTGAGCCAAACCAGGTAGGGCCCATTCTCAATTGTTCAGCTTATTCTCAAATGTCTTTTTTTGAACCTTCACTGTGTCCAGTGCTCCAGAAATACAAAACTGCAAACAGTTCTTTGAGTTATCAGATTAGTTTGTGCTCTGTGAACACTCCATGTTCTCTCACCTGTTAATGGTTTCCAGGTGTTTAGTAAAAAGCTATTCCTATTGAATACTCAGATGAAGCATCACCTTAGAAGCATTTCCCATCACCCCTCTCTGTCTCATGCTTATAGGTTTAATCTCTCTCCATTGTGTGTCCATGTACCTTGCATGGGAGACTACTATCCAAATTAAAATACACCCCTGAAATATATTTACATATCTCCTGTACACTAGACATGGATGAGAAGAGTGACTAACTAGAACATAACACCTTGCCTGACCATCAGAGACATATAGTAATTGCTTTTTGAACAAAATATGTTTTAGCACAAATTAAATGTGATAATTGTCTGCCAAGATAGGTTGTATTGAGCTTTCTAATATGTAACCATATATGGAATATGGCATTCCTTAAGCTATATCATAAAACTAATGTAAGTACATCATGATTAGTCACAATTTACACATTTTGCTTGAAGGTCATCAGTGTTATTTTAAAAATAGAAATAATAGAGACACAGCAAAAAAAGAACATAAAAATGGTGTTTATAAATCTTAGATACATAATAAACATTAGAAAATAAAACAGATGCAATTGGAAGGAAAGGAAACATAACCATCAATCTGTGATCTTCTCAAGGTTCCAGATACATCATTTTAAACAAGTGTCAGTCCTGCATTTCTCACTACAATCACAATCCAACAGCCCCACTGCCAAATAACCAGTCTTCCACTGAGCAGAAACTGCCACGTTGGTAGCCACAGAAATAGTCTTAGTTTTTTCCCATGGAAGAGTAGATCCTTTTGAATATATCTTACCTTAACATTCCAGATATTCTGAGATTTTTATCATACTTTTGCATCAGATCCTCAAACAGTGATTTATAAGGTCTCAGGTTAAAGCAGCCCCTAAAATGGAAATCTCACTGCTTCACATATTTTAATTGTTTGGGATGTGCAATCTGGTTTCTTGTTTGCTTGTACTATGTTTAGAATATAGTTGTGTGGTAAAGAGCCACAATCTTCCTATGCCTGACTTGAAACCGTTTAGCAAACAAATGTAGAGGCTGCTCAGGGAAGAGCTGAAAATTGAGGAAGAGAGTAGAGAGACTTGACTAAAAAGAGAAGTTTGTTGGAGGAAAATAGGTAACTCTTGGGAAAGTGAGGCATAAAAGAAAACATCAGACCGTCAAATGTTTAAAAGTATAATCCTCACGGGGAATGAGAAAGCATTTAGTGATGTGCTCAGATTTGGTGTAACTATATGAGAAATGGAATGGAGGTTAGAGAAAGATAATTTGGGTAAAATACATGAAAAACTTCCTGACAGCGAAAATTGCTGGATTATGGAATTATCCCTCAAGGGAAGTGGCAGGAGTCACATCACTTGAATGGTTGAAATCAAGAGAGACAAAACACTACTGAAAGTTATTTATCTGTTGATTCTGCATAGCGAACATTAAGACCCCTTAGGGATGTGTTCTATCAAGGAGATGCTATTTCGGAGGCTCTCTTCCATTATTCTGAGTTTCATTTTTCCAAATTTTATATACAAATAACAACAACAACAACAAAAAGACCCAACAGTTTCTTTTATATCCTATTTACTAGGTAGTGATATTTTTTAAAATAGCATAAACTTATCCTAGACAAATGTGTTTGGATGTTCTATAAACTCTATGTTATTTATTTTGTTCCATTTTATGTGGGGGAAAAAGGAATTTGGTATCGTATTACCTGGCATTTGTATCCTGTGTCATGACACATGATTGTGTATTCCCAAAGTCCTCAATCTCTCTGAGGCTTAGGCTCTGCATTCATGATAACATGGTCAAAAATGATATATTTTTTCTAAGGGCTGGGTGAACCACAAAGCAATAGAAAAAACATCATTTGGTAAAGGCTAATTACATATTATAATCAACTCTGTTTTTATCTTAACATTTGAGATGATTATTTTATTCTAAATTGATTATATGTTCAAGCTTCTTTTTTTTTTCTGGTAGTGGTAATGACTTGTGCTAATATATTGTACTATATCTTATACTTATTCTTGGGCCTTTGCCATAGTAAGAGAAGATGTATTGGCAATAAAACTTAGTAAAACTCTTCCAGAATTGAATCATAGTTTTATTGCCTACAGTAGCAAGGCTTTCTGATTGAGTTGGGTAGCTCCACATATCTGTGCATATATGTGTGTGTGAGAGAGAGAAGGAGAGAGAGAGAGAGAGAGAGAGAGAGAGAGAGAGAGAGAGAGAGAGAATGATGAATGAGAATACAAGAATACCTCATAGATTCTGTTCACTTTACAAATCACTAGATCTCACAGAAAATGTTGGACTATGTTGGCCAAGTCTTCTCAATTAAAAATGGGGAAACAAATCTACTTGGAGATTGTTCTGAATATCCCCTCCTTATCCTGTTCTACCTGGAGCAGCAGTGAATCTTCAATAGAGATAGTGCAGGCTCTTTCTCAAACAAAATGGCAGGGGGAAAAAACATGCCTAAGTTCATACATATTATTGAGTGCCTCATAATGCAACTATAAAACCCTGCAAACCTATTTGGGGTAATTCTAAAGCGAGAGCCAAGTGCAGACCAACAGGAATCGTGATAACAACATCATTTGGCTAATGTGCTGTTTATGTATACAAAATGCTTTGCAAATGGTAAGGGGAAAATCACCAGCAGAATAGATTCTAAAAGCATCTTAGTTTTCTAAAGCCATACTTATCTAAAATTGTAACAAAGAACAGCAGGAGGTGTGTGACAATGAAGCCAGCCTGAAATGAAAAAAGTTTCAGCCAAATGTCAAAATACAAGGAAGGAATTTCTGAGGCAAAAGGAAAAAAAAAATGTATTGGGAAGTGGGAATACAGTAGTTTTATAGAGATTTGAACTTTAAATTATTCAGAACTGCTACAATCAAAACTAAAACACGTGTATGTGTGCCATCTGCTTGCCTCCAAAGAGAAGTCTTTGGAGAATTAATTTCAGCTGCCAGAGTTGCAGGGAAAGAAACTGGTCTCTAGTTTATCCGAATCATTACTTGGAAACAGGAACTCAAGAACAGAGAAGAGACTCGGCCGTCTGGCTGTGTCTCCACAGAGAGATATTCCCTAGAGATTTCAGCAGCTGCAGAAAAATACGAAGATAGGTACCGAGAAATAAGGCACAGCCTGCAAAGTCAAATTTAGGTGAAAATAAGTGTATGTGATTCAAAACATGTTTAGTGTACTGATGTACATAAATAGAGATTTAAACTATCCCGTTAACATATTTTTAGAGGTAAACTAAACATTTTAGTTTTCCAGTCATGTTAAATCATGTTTTGTTAGGTCATGCTTAGGCAAGACACTTATTTTTGTTCATCCTCTATTAACAAGACAGCAGAACCTGGCATTTTCTGGCCAAACTGGAAAATGAAGAATCAGTGTTCCTGCGAGTTCCTAAGTCCCAGTTTCTGGTGATCTTTACTTAAGAGCATTAGTGTTTTCCATTGGGAAACTAATGGACATATGTAGCCTTTGCTTACAGAATAAACTAATCAAGAAATATTTATTGTGTTTCTACAAGTAAGAGAATGTTGAGAAGTATAATTTATACCCTGTGGTTGTAAGGATTTTAAAATTTAAATAGCAAAAATTGAATCTATATATTTGAAAACAAATAATCCTAAAAGAGATTAATAACAATTCAAAAAATATTGAAAGGCAGCATATGATTAATTACCTGGCAATTCTACACATTATAGGCATTGCATCTGTGATCCCACTTCTAGGAATATATCCCAAGAAACCGGAAACACCAATCAGAAAGGATATATGCACCCCTATGTCCATAGCAGCACAATTCACCATATCTAAGATCTGGAAACAGCCTAAGTGCCCATCAGTAGATGAATGGATTAGAAAACTGTGGTACATCTACACGATGGAATACTATGCTGCTGTAAAAAGGAAGGAACTCTTACCATTTGCAATGTCATGGATGGAACTGGAGAGCATTATGCTAAGTGAAATAAGCCAGTCAATAAAGGAAAAATACCACATGATCTCACTCATTCATGGACAATAGAGACCATTATAAACTTTTGAACAATAATAGATACAGAGGCAGAGCTGCCTCAAACAGATTGTCAAACTGCAGCGGGAAGGCCGGGGAGGGTTGGGGGGCAGGAAGTAGGGGGGTAAGAGATCAACTAAAGGACTTGTATGCATGCATATAAGCATAACCAAAGGACATAAGACACTGGGGAATAGGGGAGGCTAGGGGACTGTCTAGGGCGGGGGGATAAAATGGACACATATGTAATACCCTTTGTAATACTTTAAGCAATAAAAAAACAAACAAACAAACAAACAAAAAAAAAAACAAAGAAAGATGAAATCATGTCAGTTGTAGTATACAGAAAAGACTTCCTAGAGTCAAATTTGAGCTGAGTTTATGAAGAAGCCAGCAACAGTGAAAATTGGCTAAGAGGAAATCCAAGGATGAGAAAGGGATTAACTTTATTTATTTAGGAATATGGTTGACGAATTTAAAATAAATGGCTGGATGCATGAATGAATGGATAAAGAGACAAATATTACTTTTCAAGTCCAGCAGCTCCTTTAGTTAAGACATGCAAATGTTGAATAAAGTTTATCTTTGGGAGTACAGAATATGCAGTATTTTCTGTGAGCCATCGTATTGCCAAGAGCAATATCGAACACACCATAATTTATATAGAAAGTATTTTTTAACCCTCGCCTGAGGATATTGTTCCATTGCTTTTATGGATAGAGTGGAAGGGAGTGGGGGGAGGGAAAGAGAGAGATGGGTCGCCTTCCACATGTACCCAGATTGGGGCCAGGAACAAACATACAAACCTAGTATGTGCCCTTGATGGGGAATCAAACCTGCAACCCTTCAGTAAGCAGGCCGATGCTCTAATCGCTGAGCAACACTCACTAAGGCTAGCAAGTATTTTTAAAGAATAGAACTGAAAAGTATATTTACTCACAAGTGAGCTTAGTTTTTACTAAGTATCAGTTCAAGTAAATTGAGATATTAAACATCAAATTATTCATACATTTATATCCAGCTTAAGTAACAAAGACTCAAGAGTGAAAACCAGCTTTTGAGCCCAGTAAATAATACAAGTAGCATATCAGGTTTTTTTTCTTATTCTCTTCCATTTGGGGAATTTGTATTTCTGAAAATAGGTTAAAATGATGTTTTATTTTTTTTTAGTTTAAACGGAGTAAATTATTTTATTAACTTATTTGTAAGTTTGAGGTTTTTGAAAATAAAAGTTTAGTTGGGAGTAAAGTGACATTCTTAGTAGTACAAACGATGCTCATATATTAAATTCATATATTGAGCAACACATATGCTGTTGGCATTATACAAGATCTCTGATATGGATTATGTAATTTCACAACTGAACTATGCATTCTTTATATTTATCCCAATTTTACCCAAGAAAATTAGACTGTAAGTGGGCTATTATATTCACACCAAATCTTTATTATTCACTTGCCTAACTTAGATACGTATCAATGTGTTACAGTATTTTTGACATCACTAAATCATAAATCATTGACAGAATAACTCTCAACTGTAGAGTATCTTCTCAGAAATGCAATAATCAGTTAATTAGTATCAAACCATAACCTGATGGACTGATAAAAGAAGCAAATTTATTTTAACCTCTGACACAGAAAAAACACACAAATCTATTGGAATGACAGAAGTCAGGAGCATAGTGGTCATGAATTTCACGCTCATGATAATATGAAGGACGTCTGGCCTAGGGTTTTTGTGTATAAGGCCACTGAAAACCACACAGCACAATTCACTCACTTATAGATGAGAAAATTCAAGGGCCAGAGAATTATAGTCACACGGAATTTTTAAGTTCATATTTGTTACTGTCCTTAAAATGTATTTGAATTGTATGTTGCTAGCCTTAGACCTCCAAAAACAATTTAGGGAAACATTACTTATACCAGTAGATAATTTTAGAAAAAATATTTTAGAAAAATATTTAATATGTGAAGCTAAATTTGATTCAATAATCATTTTCATGCAAAATTATAGAATTTTAATGAGGTTTTAAAAAATTTAGATGGATTTTTGGCACTTATATACCATATCAATGATAACTCATACACAGAAATTAAAAGACCAATACTCCTCTCTACAGTCATAGATTAACTCTATGTCATTATCAATGTGAAGATTCAGTGTTCATAAAAGTTAGGTCTAGCTATAAATGTCTTGAAAACTATCATGGTATTGACCATGATTTTTTAAAAATTAGAGTCCTTGAATGTTATTGTTATGTATCTTCAACACTCTAAATTATATGAATAATATAAAAGATTATAAAAATCATTGTATATGAAAAAACATGATTTGATTCCAACCTCTAGTCATCAACTTCTACATCCAGGATTACTAAACAAACATTATTATTATTTTTTTTTTAGTTTTTCCATTGGTAAATATCTAATTCTTACCACCACCTGTGTGTGAAAATTATATCACAGGGAATTTATTAGTAAATGCAGCAAAAGTCATGGAATTGTAATATGGACTTGATGTAATTGAAAATTAGTTGGCTACATGCAGGAATTCATACCAGATGGGACAATGGTCTCTTATGGCAACTCCCTTCTGTCTTTCTTCTATAAAAAAAGATATTATTCCCACAGAAGCCATCACAATGATAAAATAGAGACAGTAGATGTGAATCTTTTTAAAGCTCAGTGGAAGTGATACCATTGTAATTAGCTAGATATTAATAACAGGAAAGGAGCAAAAGGGAGGCCAGACACTCCCCAGGGAACCACTGTCCCTTTCCTGCAGATTCCTGGGGGAAGGGACTGCACAAAGGGGAGGATGGGTGCATGCACAGTGAGTGGGGGTGACATGGGGAAATACCTGTCAGTCAAGCTGGAGAAGCATTGATTGGCTAGAATAATCAAGACCACTCCAAGCCCACAAAAGTTTGGGGATACATAAACGCTGAAACATAGGAGCTCTCTCTCTCTTGGTTCCTGGGGCTCTCTTGTTCATGCTTCCTTGCATTTGCCTGTATTTCCTCCAAGCCATGTGGCCCTACAATCCCCCACTCAATGGACTGATGGACTGCAGTGGGGAACACAAGCTAAGCTAGCCTGAGGCTGGACTGGACCCTGCTCCAACGTGGAAAGGGAACTCTGGGCACTGGCTCTGCTTCTAGCTCTGCTGAGGCCATGGTTATACTTCTTTCTGGGTCCAACAAAGGGAAATGACAGCATGGAAACTCAGGGGTTCGATAGCACAGAAATAAAGCTTTCTGCAATATCTCATCCTCCCATGTGAGTCTCAGAATATTGCTTCTCCTGGATGATCACAAGAATCCCACTCCCACCAGCAACCAGTGGAGATGAAGACCTCTCCCCATTGATAACAGAGACTCCAGAGCAAATTTGTTTCTTTAAAAAAAAGTGCTTCTGATTTTTTTAAAGCTCCTTCCAGTTTTACAGAAATATTAGTATGTAATGTTGGCTTTCATTATAGTTATTAGATAAATGCTAACAGAGTTAGAGAAAATGTATTTTCAGCTGAAATGGATTCAAGTTGTTCTAGTTAGTTATGTTACAGAGAATCAAAAATTAATCTGTCTGCTATTATGGTACAGCTGATTTTGAAGTGTTTTGTGGATCTTTAAGCATTTATGTTTTAAAGAGTTATTATTAAACATGATGGTAAACTATGAGTTGAGAGCAAAGCACACTCTAAGCAAGCTGACATTCACAGGAGAGCAAAACAGCACCTTCCTTCTGGTTATGACCTTTGAGCAAGTCCTTTCTAATTCCCAGATCCACCAAATGGAGATGTTGTATTATGATGAAGTTCAAACCTACAGAAATCAGGATACAGAGGGAACACAAAAGTTTGATATGGATTTTTTCTTTTCTGAAGTTCAGAACTGTAGGAATGAATTCTGCACTCCCAAGTTATTATTACAATAGCAAAATTCATTAGCTGACTGTAATGGCATAGTAATACTCTTCAAACCAACAATAAATAGCTTTTTAAGCACTGTGTTTAACTTAATAGCCCTTTTAGCTCAAAAGCAAAGGTTTGTGTCATCCTTAACTGAAGCACACTTATATTGTCTCGTGCTGAGCAGCTGAGAGCAGGTTAATGCACTGCCACAATAGTATTTTTTTTTTTTTTACTTTTTCTCTCAAATGGTTGAGAATAGCATTTGCATCAATGTCATGACACATGGTGTAATTGGAGAGTTCTGGGCCATGAATACGTATCAAACTGTTAGACCCTTGATATCTGCTTAAACAGTATGGGTACTCGAAGTAGAACAGATGCCCTAGTTTCAATGCCAATGCATCACTCCATCCCCTCAAGCTGCCTTTTGTAATTGTCAGTTCAATATCAGTATCAGGGTCAGAAACTGTAGAGTTCATTACAAATTTCCTACCTTCTAATAACCTAAGAGTGTGAAAAGGCATATCTGAAATGTATTAACTGTTTAATCTCCCATTTGAAACTAGATCACTCTCAGTTTTCAAAAGCTACACCTATGTTTTTAATATTTATCAGTCAGCATTCACAACTATACCTTATACAAAAATTACAAAAGGAATTAAGCATTTCCCCCCAAAACCCACAACTGTTCTTTTCACCTATAAGTGGGTGTATATAAAAATATAATAATACTGCTTATGTTCTGTTTTATAATTAAGCCAATAAATAACTATACATTTTTACCTTCTTAAATAAGCACACCTTTAGCTGCCCTTAATATTCCTGAGTATAGATACTGACAGTAAAGAAATGGAAATATTTATTGAACAAATAGAACCAATAAGTTTCCCTAAAAATCACACATATTCCCCATGTGTTTACCATGTGTCTGTCACTGTGACCAGTATTTACATGTATTAACTCATCTGTGTCTCATAATAGGCCAGTACACATTTTACAGATGAGCAACTGAGGCCTAAAAGTTAGACTTATAGTTGCAAGAGGCCTAGCCTGTGTCAGAACTAGAAAGGTGAGCCTGACTCAGCTCTACTCAGTGCCCATGTTGGTAATTAACTGATCCTGCTTTGTGACAAGGACAGATGCCTAGACTGGGCCTCACACCACACGTATTCTTAGAGCAGACTCAAGCTAATTGTGACTCCTCATTAAAAAATTGCCTTGTAGGGTTTTCCAGAATATAAATATGCAAAATAATAAGGTTGTGCTGAATGATTCCTCAGGTCCCCTTAATTCTAAAAATCCCATGATATACTTGTAAATTAAACCAATCTTGTAAGGTCCAATTCACCTATTTTCCTTTCACTCAAAGCTATGACTTCCTTAAAGTCTTATATTTAATTACAGACCACTGTACTAAAAAGTAATGTATTTCCTAGGTCTACTCAGTGCAATTTGAACACTTTATAAGAAGTCACATAAGCAAACATTTCTGGGTCAGCAGCAGTGGTTGCAAAATCAAACAAGATGCTGAAGTCCATAGAATTCTAAGTGTAACCATTCAAATGCCAGTTAGCAGCTGACTGAGCAAGAATTTCTGAGATGATGCTGAAGATTTAGAAAAAGGATTTTGCTATATGAAATGGCTTTTGTCATTTTGTGCCCATTAGAAAAAAGTTCTCATAATCATATGTAGTTAATACTATTCACATAAAGTGAGTTACATTTATGTGTGTGTGTGTGTGTATTTATCCTATCCACATTTATGTATTTAATATTTTAGCTTACTGTTTCCTGGAGAGAAAAGAGGGAACAGGCAGGATATTGTGAATATTAAATTCTCTATTCCTTCTCATTAATAGTCCATAAATTTTTCAAATACTTAGAGATATAAGTTAAAGCTTGAATTTAAAGCCCAACTTTTTATGTAGCATTTTAAAATGAGAAGTTATGCATTTCTCATCATGTACTTTTTTGTAAAAAGTACAAATAAAGGAAATGCCTACAGGTTTTAAATTTTGGGAAGCAGTTTTGAATTTCTGCTATTATTTTTTCCTATACTTAGATAGGTTTTACTTAATCTTTTAATATATTTTTCATTCATTTTTAGGAAAAATTAATCCATATTTAACCCCATTACCAAACCTGTGAATTACAATTCAAAAGACTTAAATATTGCTGAATATATTTTCATATACAAAGATAACCTAGATTATTTTTTAGAGCAGCGGTTCTCACCCTGTCGGTCGCGACCCCTTTGGGGGTCAAACGACCCTTTCACAGGGGTCGCCTAAGACCATCGGAAAACACATAGATAATTACATTTTTTGTGATTAATCACTATGCTTTAATTATGTTCAATTTGTAACAATGACATTGGCGGTCACCACAACATGAGGAACTGTATTAAAGGGTTGTTGCATTAGGAAGGTTGAGAACCACTGTTTTAGAGGAAGGTAGCTAAGGATAAAAACAATGGGGAGAAGGAAGAAATAAAAGATAAAAAATCTGTTTTCAAAATAAAATAGAAAAGTATGAATATATTTTTATTTCTCTAGAGGAAAAGTTAGAGGTGCTATTTTTATTTTTGTCTGAAGTAAGGTCTTAAAAGCATTTTGGATGTTTTTGTCCCTAGAAAAATTGCCTGGATATCTGGACCTTATGGTCTATGTGGAGAAAAGTTACTGAACTTCAATAGAAAGAGATAGATGCCTTGTAATTATTTCAGCATGCACTGGAATATTTTGGTAAAACACAAAGGACTGTAGTAGGTTATAACTGACTACAGGACAGGTCTATGGACTTATTGTAAAATGAATAAGTGTAACAATTTTACAGGGCATATTGTGAAATATAAACAAGTTAATATGAATGAAAGCCAGCATGGTGGAGGGTGAGTGATAAATAAAAGGGGGTTATTATTGATAGTGGAGGTAAAATTGAAGAACCTGGACAAGGAAGAACTCATGGTGGTAGAAACAGAATTTTAATAAAATCTAGGAATTTAATTATGAGATAAGAAAACATACCATTCTTGCCCTTGATGAATTTATAGTTTATTAAATAAATAATTAAATAGAGAATGAGAAGGTAAATAATACTGTTAAATGTGAGGTAGTATGGCAGATGTATTCCCTCAACTTAGGTCTAGGTCTAGGAAATGAGGAAATACTCCCCAGAAAATAAAGTCAAAATCAAAATAGGACATTGATTCTATTAAATAAGCTGTATACTTTACAAAGTTAATTGACTCCTTTAATTGCAAGATTCAGAAAAATAAAGTTTTGAATACTTTCAGATATCTCATGTAAGTGGAAACATAAATTATTGTCCTTTGTGACTATTTAATCTTACATAGCATATTGTCTCTAAGATGTAGAATTGTTGAATCATATGCTAATCCTATTTTTAATTTTTTAAGGAAGCAACCTACTGTTGTCCATAATGGTTGTACTACTTTATACTCCCACCAAAAATGCATGAGGATTTCAATTTCTCTACATCCCTTTCAACACCCGTTATTTTCTTTTGTATATAGATATTGTTTTGTTTTTGAGACTAGCTGTCCTAATGGGTGTGAAGTATTATTGCATTGTAGTTTTGGTTAGATTTTCTGAATGATTATTGATGTTGATATCTTTTCATATACTTATTGCCCACTTATATATCTTCTCTGGAGAAAAACCTACTAAAGTCCTTTCTCATTTACTAATTAGGCTACTTGTGTGTGTGTGTGTTTTTTTAATATTTTCATTGATTTGGGAGAGGGAGATAGAGAGAAATGTCAATGATGAAAGAAAATCATGGATCAGCTGCCTCCTGCAGGAAATGAATCATTACTTCCTGGTTCATAGGTTGATACTCAATCACTGAGCCACACCTGGCCAGGCAAATTAGGCTATTTGTTTTTGTTGCTGTTGTTGAGGTGTAGAAGTTCTGTTTATAGTCTAGATATTAATTCCTTATCTGATACAGAATTTGAATAAATTTTTCCAAATTCATGGGTTGCCTTATTACTTTGTTAATAGTATTTTCCTATGCACAACATTTTTAATTTTTATGTAGGCTAAATTGTTCATTTTTTCTTCTGTTGTATGTGCTTTTGATGTCATATCCAAGATATCATTGTCAAATTTAATGTCACAAAGTTTTCCTATGTTTTCTCCTAGGAGTTTTATAATTTTATCTCTCATATTTAGGCCTTTGATCCATTTTTTAAGTTTAATTTATGTAATTGTCTAACATAAGTCTCCAACTTTATTCTCTAGTAGTCTTTGCATCCTTGTCATAAGTAATTAGAACATATATGTGAGGGTTTATTTCTTGTATCTCTATCTTCCTAGTCTTCCATCTCACCAATGTCACTCTTCCAGTTAATAAATACTAGAGGCCCAGGCTGGCTTCCCTCGGGCCCTGGCTTTGTCTGGAAGGATGTCCAGTCTAATTAGCATATTACCCTTTTATTATTATAGATTATATTTTTACCCATTTATTTTATGTTGGGAGTCTAAGTTCTTTATGCTACCAGGGATACAACATTAAACACAGCAGAAAAAAAAAAAAAAACTTCTGAATTTATGAAACTTGCCTTGTACTTAAGCTAAAAAATATAGAGTAGTACAGTAGGTCAAAAATGGCAACTGCTGAGAAGAAAAATAAAGCAAGGTAGTAGCTAGGACATATCAGAAAATAGTTCAGTTTTAAATATGCTATTAAGGACAAGTTCACAATAAAGCTACTTCTTGAGTTTTTTGGGTTTTTTTTTTTTTTTTTGTGTGTGTGTGTGTGTGTGTGTGTGTGTGTGTGTGTGTGTGTGTGTGTGTGACAGAGAACCATGAGAGTGTATGGAAAGAATACTTCTCAGACAGAGAGATAACCTTGTGTAAAGTTGTTCAGGCAAGTGCAAATCTGATGTTTCAAAAAAAGCAAGATAGCCAATGATATTGAGGTCAAGTGAGCAAGGAGGGAAAAGCAAGCAATAAAACAGTGTTAGAAATTGTAAAGCCTTTAAACACTATCTAAGGGCTTTGGTTTTCTTCAGTTGAGAAGCCCTTGCAATGCTTTGAAGCAGGGGATGGAATGATATGAGTTACTTTTAAGTGACTTACACAGTCTGCTCTGATAAGATTAGATTCTAAGGTGGTAAATGAATTATCAGAGGGATTAATTATAAGGTCATGTAAATAATACTACATAGATGTAATAGCAATATAGCCCACCATGGTTGTACTGCAAGAAATGAGAAGTAGACAGATTTCTTGATAAAGTTTGAAGAAATAACTAACATGATTTGCTGAAGGACTGTTATGGGAGTAAGAAAAAGGAAAAACTCAAATATTACACTATAGTTTTGCCATGTACAATTTGAAAAATGGGATTGCCATTAACTACAATGGGAAAAGCTACATGAGATACTGGTTTGAAAAGGGAAATAGGAAAGATCAGAAATTTAGTTTTGGACTTGTTAAGGTGAAATGTCTATTGAAATTCAATGAGAGATAGAGAAAAGGGAGTTGGAATAATGAGTGTGGAGTTCAAAAAAGAGATCAGGTCTTGAGGTTTAATTATGGGAGGCATTAGAATAGAGATACTATTTAAGCCATGAGACTATTTGAAATTACTAAAGGCCATGTAGAGATAAAAAGACAAAATGTTAATTTGACAAGTAGAAAGTAAGAAAGGAGCTTGAGATGGAGTTGCTAAAAAGGTAGAAGAAAAACAGCAGAACGGGTATTAGGAGACAAGTGTAGAAAGTCATGTAAATAATACTATAGAGGTGTAATAGCAATATAACCTACTATGGTTGCACTGTAATAAATGAGAAGTAAATTTCTTGATAAAGTTTGAAGAAATAACTAACATGATTTGCTGAAGAAAACTGGTTATAGGAGTAAGAAAAGAGAAGAACTCAAGTATAACACTACAGTTTTGCCTTGTACAATTTGAAAAATGGGATTGTCATTAGCTAATACCATGTCAAATCTTTTTTTTTTTAATTAAATCTTTATTGTTCAGATTATTACATTTGTTCCTCTTTTCTCCCCCCCATAACTCCCCTCCTCCCAGTTCCCGCCCCACCCTCCGCCCTCACTCCCCACCCACTGTCCTCATCCATAGGTGCACGATTTTTGTCCAGTCTCTTCCCGCATTTCCCACACCCCTTTCCCTCCCAAGAATAGTCAGTCCATTCCCTTTCTATGTCCCTGATTCTATTATAATCACCAGTTCATTCTGTTCATCAGATTATTTATTCACTTGATTCTTAGATTCACTTGTTGATAGATGCATATTTGTTGTTCATAATTTGTATCTTTACCTTTTTCTTCCTCTTCCTCTTCTTAAAGGATATCTTTCAGCATTTCATATAATCCTGGTTTGGTGGTGATGAACTCCTTTAGCTTTTCCTTATCTGTGAAGCTCTTTATCTGACCTTCAATTCTGAATGATAGCTTTGCTGGATAAAGTAATCTTGGTTGTAGGTTCTTGGTATTCATCACTTTGAATATTTCTTGCCACTCCCTTCTGGCCTGCAAAGTTTCTGTTGAGAAATCAGCTGACAGTCGTATGGGTATTCCCTTGTAGGTAACTGAGTTTCTTTCTCTTGCTGTTTTTAAGATTCTCTCTTTGTCTTTTGCTCTTGGCATTTTAATTATGATGTGTCTTGGTGTGGTCCTCTTTGGATTCCTTTTGTTTGGGGTTCTCCACGCTTCTTAGACCTGTAAGTCCATTTCTTTCACCAGGTGGGGGAAGTTTTCTGTCATTATTTCTTCAAATAGGTTTTCAATATCTTGCTCTCTCTCATCTTCTGGCACCCCTATAATTCTGATGTTGGTACGCTTGAAGCTGTCCCAGAGGCTCCTTACACTATCCTCACATTTTTGGATTCTTTTTTCATTTTGCTTTTCCGGTTGGGTGTTTTTTGCTTCCTCGCATTTCAAATCATTGACTTGATTCTTGCGCTCCTCTGGTCTGCTGTCGGGAGTCTGTATAATATTCGTTATTTCAGTCCGTGTATGCTTAATTTCTAGTTGGTTCCCCAATATAACATCGAGGGTCTCATTAGTTTTATTGTAGATCTCATTAAGTTTATCGGCAGCTTCTAAACAGTTCTTGAGAGACCTTAAAAGTGTGGTTCTGAACTCTATTGCTTCCATTGACAATTTTGTCCTGTTTCTTTGTCTCCGCATTTTGTTATGCTTTCTTGGTGCACCCCCTAGTGGTCTTTGTTCGCAGTCTTATAGTTAAACCTTGATTGTTGTAGCTAATACCAGGGAGGGTTTGACCTCCAGGCCAAGTGGCTATGAGAATCAGCTGTGTCAGCAGTGAGAGAACTTCTGTCCTCTAGGGAGGTGCTAATCTAGCCTTTGCCTGAGGCTATCTGGCAAATGCCTCTGTGCAGGGCTTGGGCAGGGCGGGTCGAACAGGATCAACAGCGTGGGCCGGAGAGAGCAGTTATGGCGGCTCTCAGTCCTGTCCCAAGGGGCTCTGCCTCTCTGAGTCCCAGCACCCGCTGCAAAGCTCGGAGAGAAAGCTGCACTCGCTCTGACCGAAGCCAGACAGTCCCGCTTCTCCCTTTGAGTCTGGGTCCCTAAAGACTCGCCCGGATCTGGTGCTCAGAGTCTGCGACTCCCTCCCGATTGAAAACAACAACCGCGCCCTCCGCCGCCAGCCCGCTGCGCACTCCGCACCTCAGAATTTGACTTCAGCACTGCGCCTCCTCTGAGTGTCCGTATGCGTTTCTCTTTCCTCCTAGTTGTAGGACTTCCACTCAGCCAGCGTTCCTGTGGTTCTGGGTGATGTCCGTTCCGTCTTTTAGTTTCACTTTTGAAGTAGTTGTTCAAAGCAGCAAGCTCCGGCGTTAACCTATGTCGCCATCTTGGTTCTCTCCCCATGTCAAATCTTGATAGAAAATTAAGTATGCTAAGGTTTGGAAATTGCCCATTTCATAGAGCAATATGCACTTGTGATTTGTCAAGAGCAGAATAGTGGAGCAGTAAGGAAAAATGTGACTGGAGAGGAGTTGAAAACAGCAAAAATAGACAATTTCCTAAGGAGCTTGATTATAAAGACAGAGAATTGACACAGTAACTGGTTGAGGCTAAAGGTCAATTTTTCTTTTTTAAAAATGAGAAAACTATGGTTTGGGTGATATGCTGATGAAAATCATCCTCTAGAGTTTGAAAAAATGATTTTATTGGAGATTGAAGACATTTGCCAGTATGAAGTTAATGAAGAAGCAAGGGAATATATCCACCAAGTAAGTGGAAAGGTTGACCTTTAATATGAGTGTGGAGAGATTATTCAGCGTAACGGAAGGAATGGCATTATATGTGGGCAAAAATGCAAGATTGTTAGTGTTTATAATTTTGGGAGATTGTGGAAGTTCTCTTCTGAGAGCTTGTATTTTATAATGGAATTTGAAAGTAGGAAATTAAGACTAAGAATAAAAGGCAGGATGTTGGATGTTTAAAAAAAAGCACAGGACAAATGGTTTTCATTTGGGAAAAGGAGAAAGAATGGAACAGGGAAATGTAGTATGACTGTCAGGTAGAATTAAGGAGAAGGAAGAGCCCAATAAAGGTTAGTGATCCTAAATATAAAGTGAGACAAGTCAAAATACCTGTCCATATTACTCCAACAACTCTCAGCTACTATGTACAGTCACTGAGCAGTCAGAGTACACACATTAACTAAAGTTAGGATTTTACCAAAGAAATATGAGGAGATGTGAGAGAGCAAGAGACTTAAAGACATATGAGCGGAGACTAAAGTAATGTATCTATACATAGACTTCTTTCAATCTCTAAATATTCAATAAATGATTATGGAACATCAATTATGTTTTATACAGTATTTTGGGAACTTGGAATGAATTGGTGAAAACAAATACCCCTCTCCTTATGAATCTTATGTTATAATCTGAGAATACAAAGTATAAATAAAAACATATAATAAATAAATAAAATGTTTTAATAGATGATAAATGCTATTGAAGAAAAATAGAAGAAAAACGGAGGATCAAATTTGCTGAGAAGGAGGGTACAATATCTGATTTAAAGGGGTCAAGATTTGCTGCATTGAGAAAATAAGATTTGAACAAAGACATAAAAATGAGGGGAGCTAGCAAGGCAGATATCTAGAAGAAGAGCATTCTAAAAACGTGACTGCTACAGAAAAGGTCCACTTCTGGGGTATGCCTGGCATATTTAAGAAACAGCAAGGAGAATAATATGCTTATGTCATGGTAAAAATGTGGGAGCATAACAAGAGATGAGTTCAAAGAAGTGAGTAGTGAGGGAGAAAATTATGCTTGCCGTTGCAAGGACTTCATCTTTTTATTTGAGTAAAACAATCATTATATTGCTTTGAGCAGAGCAATGATATGACTTAATCATATAGTTAAAAGGGTCAGTTTGACTGTTGGTTTCATTCATATTATATGTTGGCTAAGATCAGCTATGGCTCTGTTCCCCTAGTCTTCTTTATTTTAGGATCCAGGATAAAGGAATACCTCATATCTGGAACACGCCATTCTCACAGCACCACAAAATAGCTCTTTACATTTCTTTCAGAAATGCCACCTGCCATCCTATGCATTTCATTAGTTAAGGTTTCACCCAAAAGGAATGGCACTGAAAGCAGTGTTGGCTACCTGATTTGAAGATCCCAATGCCAAATTAAACATTGAAATGCTTGTTTAAAAACTACTAGACATTTTAAGATGGCAAAAGTAGAGCACAAAACCAAGTGAAGTTGACCCTGACTGCACGTTACGTGGAGATGGACAGAACTGAATAATACTCTCAAATGGAAGGGCAATAAATCCGTGGGTAATTAGAAATAATAATACTGTCTACCACAGTTTAATCAGTGGCTACTGATGCAATCCAAGTGAGTGATTCTCCTTATGGTGCCTCAAACCAGGTGATAGCAGTTCAGGTTGACAGATGGCTGGCTTCTGGAAAGATTTTGAGCTCAGTGCTTGATTTATTAGAAAGAAAGGTGTTAAAGATAACTCCATTTTTTTTAATACTAAATAACTAGAAGAATAGGGATGCCAATGAAAGAGGTTGGAAAGACTATAGGCAGAATAATTAAAAAATCAAGACTTTGGCTTTGGACATGATAACTTCAAGAAATGTATTAGATGTTCAAGAAGAGATGTTAATAAAAAAAATGAGATATACACATCTGGAGTTTTGAGAGAGATGTGTGAGACAAATACATTTGACACCTGAAATTAAAATTCACATTTGAGATCACAAAAATAATGTGTAATGATAGAAAAAACAAAAACAATAATTGGTAGTCTCTGGTGTATTTAATATTTAGGGTTCACAAAAGTAAGGGATAGCTTGCAAAGGAGTCTGACAGAGAGCAATAAATTAAGTGGAAAAAGAAAATGTAGTAAACTAGATAGAATGGAAATAAAGAAAAGAAAATGCATCACAGGGATAGGCTGTGCCCAATGCTGGCAATAAATGTAGTTAAGAAGAGGACTGGGCATTGAATTTAGCAATGTGGATATTGTCGGTGAACATAAAAAAAGCCTGTTAAGTGGATTGGTGGGAGCCAAAGACAGATTGCAGTGAGTCTAAGAAAGAAGAGGAATAAGACACAGTGAGTAGAGACAACTTCTCAGAAGTTTTGCTTTTAAGAAAGAAAATCTGACAGCTTTTCCCTAGCCTCAGACTTTTGGCTAAGTTACCACATCACATATCATGGAAAAGTTTTACATTTCTGAAAGCTTTAGATTCCAAGATAGCCATGAATAATAGGGATGTATGAATTCTTTCATGCTGAGTTAAGCCACAAAAAATTGAAATTATTTTTTTGAGAATAGGGAAATCTACTTTTAAATCAAAACTGACCCAAATGTTATCCAAATAGAATTGTTTATGCTATAAATTTTGAACAATAAATTTCACTCTTATTTTTTCTATTATCCAAATCTCTTGAAAAGTTGGACTCTTTACACATATTTTACTATGAGTTTATTTGTGAGTTTCTTCTTTTTTGACAGCTCCAAAGTAGAGAGGGAAAAAAAATAGAGAAATAGATGGAAATCGGGATCTTGAAAATTTATTTTTCCCCATTTTCTTAAATGAGAAAAATAAGCACATATTTTCATGTTTATAAAAATGAGAGTGAAAAAGAGATGACATAGGAGAGATAAGGGAGATGAAAGTTTTAGATCCATCTTCTTAACTAAATAAAAAGTGATAAGAAAATGAGGGGGAGGAATTAGCTTTATATAGGACTACAAACATTCATTTATGACAGTGACTCTCAAAAAGAGATATTATTCTCAAAAAAGAGACATCATCTATCTATCTCCTTACTTCTGCCAGAGTACATTTGGCAATTTCTGGTAATATTTTTTTACTAGAGTCCTGAAATTTGTGCACTAGCGGGGAGGCGGGGGTGCTTTTCAGCCTGGCCTGTGCCTTCATGCAGCCCAGAAGACCTCGGGGGATGTCTGCCTGCCTGCTTAGGTCACCAGTCAGACATCCCTTTTGTAAGAGGAGGGGGAGGTAAAGTATGTGGGTGCAGAAGCTGGTGGTTGGTTATATATGGGGGTGAGACAAATGAATTAAGTGTCTCAATGCAGTAGAAATCAACATCATTAGCTATTAAGACAAAAACTAGGGAGTCAGAGAGTTGAATTTAACTATGTTTGTGATTTATTTTTATTATCAAGAAACTTAAAAGAAATGAGAGAAGTATTCAAAAAAATTGAAACACTATGCAAACCAGTAAGTATAATGATTAGCCACAAAATTTAATCTGGCTAAGAAAGGGTGTAGAGACATTAAAGGAGTTAGGAATAATGAAAATGTAGTATGGCTGATGGGTTTGAGATTTTGCAAGTTTTATCAGGTATAAGGTAAAAGAACACTGTATGAAGGAAGTGGTTCCCAGAAGGGAATGTATTAAATTAAGATTATGAACGTGATGTATTTCTACCTGGGATAGAGTAGAAGGTAAGATTGCTAATGGGAACAGAACTTTCAAGAATTGAAAGGCTAAGGTGTTGATGGATCATTTGCATATGTGTTGAAATTGTTAAAGATTCAAACGGTTAGTCTTAGAAAAGTGATTGTGAATAAGCAGATAACATTATTGAGAAGGGAGGAGAAATGGAGCTGGGGAGTCACTGGGTGGCACATAATATAAGGAGTAGTTGGTGATATAATATGATGACATGGGGTATAAAGCTAGAGGGTGTTAGGAAAAAGGTGTGAAAGTCAAAATGGGGGTCAACTTGTAGCCCCTTCCAGCCTAGAGTAAAAGGCTGAGGGACACAAAAAGCCCACCACTTGAGAGGGTGCAGAGAACACTTTGTTCCTACTCCAGAGTTAATTTTCCTCAAGAGCAAAACAGTGATGACAATTGTCAGAAATAGTTTAAGCTTCATAGCAGATTTTACTGATAAAAAACAAACAAACAAAAAAAACCCATGAATTCCTGACTGCCCAGTGGAAAGATTTTATGAGCTTTGTAAGGTTGGGAAAGAATAGAAAATTGGGGATGAGTGATGGCTGACCTTGGAGCTTGATGGTTTTTGTAGCAGATACACGCAATAATAAAGCACATAATGTCATTAGTTCCAGTGGATTCAACGGAGATAGTCATGACTAGACAAGACTATTGTGGTCTAAGCATGGAGGGACCTGAAGACTATTATGCTAAGTAAAATAATCCAGTAAGAGAAAGAAGTATCACAGGATCTCACTTATATATGGAATATAATGAACAAAATGAATGGACAAAAAAAAAATAGATCCAGAGACAGAGACATGGAAGCATGGAACAGACTGATGAATCTCAGAGGGAAGGGGGAGGGGGAAATGGGAAGATATTAACCAAAGAACTTATATGCATATGTGCATAACCCATGGACATAGACAATAGTGCTGTAGGCCTAGGGAGGGATTGTGGGGAGGAGGGGGTCAATGGAGGAGAGGGACATCTGTAATACTTTCAACAATAAAGATAAATTTAAAAAATAAAATAAAAATAAGAATATCAGGGTCTAGGGAGGGGTGGGTTCCTGGGGGATCCCCCTTTATTTCTGAAGGATGGGGAAGAAGGCCTGCGAGTATGGCCATAGTTCCCCATGGTCTAGTTTCCTATTGATCCATGTAGGGAGAGGTGATGTTACTTTCAATGTATGTGATCCTTGCTTATTCCAATTGATAGATTTAATGATTGCTGAAGACAGTTTCTAACTAATAGTCCCTTCCCCAACTTCCCTTTATTGAGTACACAAACAAATTCTTTACCTAATGTTAAGTAAAGGACAGATTTTAATTATATATATATATATTAATTTATAAAAGAGAAAATGTCCAATAAGCTTAAGATGCTCAACCTTATTGCAAACTGGATTAATAAGATACAAATTTTCAACCTACCCAACTGACAAAAAAATAAAACATTGATAGCCTCCAATTTTTCAATTATAGGGTGAAATAGGCTCTCCAATATATTATTGGTTACAGTTAGAATTTGACATTGTCTTTTCAGAAATTAATTTGTCAGCATTTGTTAATATTAAAAATGTGCATTTTCTTCAACCCATCAATGTAAAATTTAGGAATCTGCCCAATGGAAATGAAGGCCATAGAATATCAAGATTTATACATAAGAGTGTTTATCTTTGCTAACATCACAAGTTCAAAATTTGCTTTGCTTGAAGGTTAAAAGAGCTGTGTGTTTCTTCAGAGCAGCTGGAGGCTGGAAGCAGCAGGGAAGGGGACCACTGGCTTGTCAGCAAGAGTGGCTGTGAAAGGGAGCAAAGCTGGGCACCAGCAGGTCAGGAGCTGGCACACCATCAGCTAATCTGGAGGGAAGTGGGGTGTGAAGCAACATCATTAAAACCTGGTCTGCAGAACCTTGTAAGAGAGAAGCAGGTCCCATTGTTTTTATTTATTTTTATTTGTTTATATTTTTTGTTGTTGACTTACTTTATATTTCTTTTTTTTAAATGAAGTTTATTGGGATGACGTCCTATATAATAAAAGCATAATATGCAAATTAACCTAATGGCAGAACAACCAGTCGGCAGGGGGAGGGGCCGGCGAGTAGGTGGTGCCAGGCCAGCCAAGGTGTATGCCAGTGGGCAGAGGGAGGGGATGGTGATGGGGGGAGGCGGCAGGGACCAACAGCAGTGGAAGGGCGATGGGGGGCGGTGGGGCTGCACTGGCCAGCACCATCCCCTGATTAGCTGCCCAGTCACCTCCCACAGATGGAGGCCGGTGGCAGCAGTGGTGGGGTGATGGGGGCGGTGCCTTCCCCTGAATGTTCTGGTTGCCTCTCGCAGAGGGAGGTCAGCGGCAGCAGCCGGGTGATGGGGGCAGCACCATCCCCTGATTGGCCTGCCTGGTTTCCTCTAGCAGAGGGTGGCCAGACTGCGGAGATCAGGCCTAAGCCATTCCCTGAGGGCTCCTGTACTGTGAGAGGACGTAGACCAGGCTGAGGGACACCCCCACCCCCACCCTGAGTGCACAATTTTTGTGCACCTGGCCTCTAGTTGGTTAATAAGATTATATAAGTTTCAAGTGTACTTTTCTGTGATACATCACCTGCATATTGTATTGTATTATGTACCTACCACCCAATGTGAGAGAGAAGCAAATCCCATAGTTTTTAAAACCAAGGACTGCCTGGATTGAAGTCCCTGCTCTGACACTTTCTACTGCAACCTGACATTGGGGAAGTTACAAAACATCACTGTGCTGCAGATGTCTCACATGGGGAAAAGCAAAGAGCCTACCGCCTAGGATCTTCATGAGAATTATATGAGGTAATATTTAAGTGCCTATTATGATACCTGGTACATATTAACCACTATTTAATGTTTGTTACAAAAAAATAAGTTTCAGAAATACTAGTGGGAGGTAGTATTTCTCCTCTCCTAATTGGATACATCTTCTCAGAATGAAAAAAAAAATGAGACTTGTGAATTTACCATTGGCAGAACAAGTACAGTTGAAATTATAGCAAACTACTGTCTAATAGAGTACAAAGTTAAAAAAATTATAAAACATTGATAGCCTCCATTTTTTGCTGTTATTATACCTATTATTAACCATAAAATAATAATACCTGTTATCTATTGAGTACTAGGCCAGATATTTTACTTGTATTATCTAGTCTACACAAAAACCATATGAGGTAGCTTTTATTATCTGTATTTGATATATTATAAAACTGAAGTTAAGAAGGATAAGTCTCCAAATTGTTGAGTTCCTCTCCAGTTGATACACCAGTAGCCAAGATGCAGACGGCAATCAGCTTGATTCGAAAGTTGTAATCATTCACTAACCTTGTACTTTCTCCATTATATGGCTTGGTCTGGAAATACTAAGACTTTTAAAAGGCCGTTCTGTTATTGTGCAATATGGCCAGGGCTCCACTGGGATTTTTGTGGATAGAAAACATGGGCATATCTTTAAGATATTTAGCTACAGGAGAATTAGTCCTGATTTAAAAAGTAATACAAAACCAGGCCAAACTGAGAAAAAAAAAAAGAAAAAAATCCTCCGTCACATACTAGAAAGATGTGTAAAGATGTGATCCTTTGGAAAATAGCATCATTAACAAGATGCTGGGGACCAATTGCGCAGTCAAGATTCACAATATCAGAAGGACTAAGCTTGTCCCTATTTCATGGATTACTAATCCATACCAAGTAGGTTAAATTAAAGAGAAAGAGTCAAATGATTCCCACTTGCTTTTCTACATTATTTTAACTACTTCTAAATGTCCATATTGCCGTAAAACCAGGTTTGAAACAATGTTATCGACATTCTCATGCGCCCTCTGCTTATTTCCCAGGGAAGCGTGAGTGATCTCATTAGCTTTCCCTGAGGTGACAGATAAATATCACACACACGTAAGCCTTCACTTCTAAGTTCTCAGTATAATTAGCTGTACAGATTACACAGTATTAAACTTCATTTTCCCTGATTGTCTTTTTAAGATTAAGGTATTAATATAATATTTAAATATACAGTTTAATACAACTTGTTGGCTAAATTTCAAAAATGATTTGACACCTTTATATTTACCTAAGAAGCATGTAAGTAAGTTATCTACATAAACCTCTAGATACAGGAATAAAATCCTGTTATTGCTTGGGTCCCAAAAATAATTGAAGTAACAATATGCATTTTTAATGGTAACATTAGCCTGGCCAGTGTGGCTCAGTGGTTGAGCATCGACCTATGAACCAGGAGGACCTGGTGTGATTCCAGGTCAGGGCGAATGCCTGGGTTGCAGGCTGGATTCTCAGTGTGGGTTGTGCAGGAGACAGCCAATCAATGATTCTCTCTCATCACTGATGTTTCTATCCCACTTTCCCTCTCCTTTCCTCTCTGAAATCAATACAAAATATATTTAAAATAAATAAATAAAGTGGTAATATTATTCCACCAAAATAAATTTATAGAATTTGAAAACCTATGCTCACAATCTTTATCTTACACTTTATTTCAAATTTCTTAAACATCAACATGCTATTATCTTAAGATTTTTATGAACATTTTATTAATGCTTAATTGGGAAAATGTGTGTATTTTTTAATACAGTTTATAGTTCAATATTTACCCGTGGACACCAAGTTAAGCCAACTGAAAAACATGTTTTTAATTTTTCATCTTTTTCTTTACTAGTTACTTATAATTACTAACTACTTACTTTGGCATTCTATTATACCATACCATAGATTATACCTAGAACATTTCTTTGAAGGTCATGTTCTACGCTTAATATTATTTATGTGTATAGTTATGATCTCATTTTAATAAAGCTAGTTATTAATAACAGGAAAGGAGCAAAGGGGAGGCCAAATATTATAGGCATGCCATTTGTGCAGCTTTGCCAGGAAGCTGCAGTCTAACACTCACCAGGGGACCATTGGTCTATTCCCCACAGATGGCTGGGGGAAGGGACTGACAAGGCTGGAGAGTAGGAGCATGCCCAGTAAAGTCTGGGTGACATAGGGAAGATACTTGTCTGTCAGTCCCACCTGGGAACAGGTCACTGGCCAGAGTAGAAGTGGCCCCTGGCAGCACAGGGAGATTTGAGATATATAATCCTCTAAACAAAGGAGTCTGTTCTCTTGCACTCTTGGCCCCTGGTGCTCTTGGGACCCTCGCGGCAGGGGGCCACTGTCTTGGTTCCCCTGCTTATACCCACATGGCCCATAGTCATGTGGACTCCACACACATTAGACTAATGGACTGCAACTTGTCTGATGCTCTACCAGATCCAATTCCAACATGGAATGGAAACTCTGGACTCTGACTCTGCTTCTAGCTTTACTGAAGGGATGTCATTCCACAGAAATAAAGCTTTCTACTCTATCTCACCTTCCTATGGGGGCCTCTGGAAATGCGTATTCCAGTGGTATTGCAAGAACCCCACTCCCACTAGCAGTTGAGAAAGATGACCCATACTTTCTACAAATAGCAGTTGGACCAATATTTATTAGATTGTCATGTGTCATATATCGTATTAAACGCTGGAGAGTCAAACAAGTAAAATACATAGTTCCTTTTTACAAGGGAATCCTAATCCAGAGAGAAGAATAGGATAATGAAAACTACATGAATAAAATTGTAAGAGGTTAACATATGGAAAAATAACTTATTTCCTCTCTGGGTTGTTAAATGGTTGTTTCTGTTTAGTTCTCTTAATTTTAACAAGACAATGAAAGTTGAGAGAACACCAGCAATGGAAGTTGAAAGAACATACATTTTGAGCAGGGGTGGGCGGGGAGGGGGATTATAAAATAAAAATAAATATAGCATATGCATTTATATAACTCTACAAAGAGACAGTGAGAAAGATAATTTTTTGCTGAGATGCATATTAAATTAGACAGCCATAGCCAATCTATTCAGAATTTGGTGGAAATTCGTTTTTAAATGAAATTTCTGCAAAAACAAATATCTATATTTTCTTGTATTAAACTATTGGATTGTTTTTACAGTGCCAAATATCTAGAAATATTTGTGATAGTATCCTTTATAAAAAGAAAGTTATTTGTCTACTAGCATGGCAGAGATTAGATTATAGTTTATTTATTAAATTTTATTTTTTTAACTTTTTCCATCCAATTTTCATATCATATAAGAGATGGATAAAAGCAATTCTTCACCCCACTGATGTTATATTTCAAATCTGTAATATCAGAAATCCAGTAGAATACCTTAACCAGTTGAATTAAATATTATAAGGGACTTTTTAATATGCTGCACTGATGAAGCAAGAGCATTAAATTTATTCAACCATGAACAATCCTTTGATTATCATACACCTCAATTGCTCTGTCATGTGTTGACCACAAGAAAAATTAAACAAAATAGAAAATGAAATGCCATTAGTTCCTGATGAACTGAGACATTGAATGAAAAAAAATTATATGAATAGTTTCAATCAAGTTTATATTTTTTCTCATTGAGATAGTATTCAATAAATGTATCTGAAGATTCTATAAGATTCTTATAGATATATGGATAAGAAAAGTAGAATATTGCCTCTGTATTATTTGTTTCAGTCATGAGAGAGTGATTTATACAATTGTACAAGTCATAAATAACCATGCCAATTATGTTTTTTTAAAACTCTGCCTACAGTTGCATACCTAGTATTTGTCAATAAGTTGAATGTAAAGATGTAGAATGTGATAAATTGTAAGATTTTGAAATTACTTTGCAGCTGTAATAAGGGGTTGCTAAAAAAGCTTAGTTAAAGGGGAGAAAATAATTCAAGTGGATAAGACATGATTATAAGACAATGGCTTAAGCCTTTGTCACCATATAGAAAATATGGGGAAGTTTAAAAAGGCCTGATAATTACAGTGCCACCTCATTTTGGCAGCCCTGTAATATTCATTTTCCTGTTTCTTATATGGATGAAGATTTCTATAGTGTTGGAATTAAATGTCAAATTAAAAAAAAGGTCCTCTCAGTGCTCAAATACCATATACAGATTTCTTTTCTTTTTTTTCTTTTTTTTTACAGATGAATTATTACAACTTCATGTTTGGCTTCTCTGCCTTCACAGTTATTTCACACATACTTTTTGAGAGTAGCTGTAAATGATGAAGCATGGAAATTTCACAGAACTCACTAAGAAGTGTGAAATCAAGTTTGAGATGTTGAACATTGTTAATTCATTTGTATCATTGGTAAAGGCAAGATAACACAATTAGGATAAAGATATATATCAAACAATCAAACAAGGAGAGGGGAAATAGATATCTACCAAGATTTATGAGACCCTCCTATCTCCTCTACTCAAATCTATGTCACTTTTCTGGAATAAATCAAGCACATAAACAAAACACAATAATATAATTAATAGCATATTCCTCTAGGAAGCTTACAGTCTAATTAAAATATTCTTAAACATATCCATGGAAACTCCAATGTAAACTAAGGGAAGGAATTACCTGAGCAGAGAGTAAAATTTAAACTCTTCCAACTTCTAAAACTGGCTATTTTACTTAAACTTCTTTGTGTGGATCAGTTGATACTTCTGAAAAATGACTCTCTCAATCGCTCCCTCTCTCTCTCTCTGAATCTATCGATCTATATATCATTTATCATCTATTTATCATCTAACATTTATCTATTATCCATCAATCATCTACCTATTTAAGATAGGTAAAATTATATTTGTACTGCTTATATTAATTATATTATCTTTTTTCTCTGAAGATTCTAAGATATTTTTCTATTAAATTAATTTTCCAAATTATTTTAAAGATTTGAAGCAACATTATAAAATAACTCTCTTCAGGGCACTGAAGTATGGTACTTATTTGCTTTGTTTAACAATAGAAAAGTTACTTTGATTTTCTGAATTGTATAAATCATCCCATTCGATTGAATTCCTTTATTGATTATAACGTGACTATCCCATTGATTGTTATCTTACTACTAGGGGCCCGGTGCACGAAATTCGTGCACTGGGTGTGGGTGGGGGGGAGTGTCCCTCAGCCCAGCCTGCCCCCTCTCACATACTGGGAGCCCTCAGGCGTTGACCCCCATCACCCTCCAATCGCAGGATCGGCCCCTTGCCCAGGCCTGACGCCTCTGGCCCAGGAATCAGGCCTGGACAGGGGACCCCCAGACCCCTCCAATTGCTGGCTCTGCCCCTTGCCTAGGCCTTATGCCTCAGCCAGAGGCGTAGACCCCCATCACCCTCCGATCGCCTGATAGGCCCCTTGCCCAAGCCTGACGCCTCTGCCAGAGGTGTCAGGCTTGGACAGGGGACCCCCATCTCCCCCTGATCACTGGCTCTGGCCCCCGCCCAGGCCTGAGGCCTCTGGCCCAGGAATCATGCCTGGGCAGGGGACCCCCATCTCCCTCTGATCACTTGCTCCACCCCCCGCCCAAGCCTGACGCCTCTGACCCAGGCTTCAGGCCTGGGCAAGGGGACCATCATATTCCCCCAATCCATGGCTCCGCCCCCCACCCAGGACTGATGCCTCGGCCAGAGGAGTTGACCCTCATCACCCTCCGATCACCAATCACCGGATCGGCCCCTTGGCCAGGCCTGAGGCCTCCAGCAGAGGCGTCCGGCCCGGACAGCGGGGACCCACAGCTGTAGTGGCCCCATGATCGTGGGCTTCACTTTAGGCCCAGGCAAGGGACCCCTAGCTCCCGGGACTGCCAGCTTCGACCGTGCCCAGCTCCCATCGCTGGCTCCACCCCTACTTCCTGCTATCACTGGCCAGGGCAGCAAAGGCGCCTGATTCTCCGATCATGGCTGGGGGGCAGGGCAAAGGCGGCCCCAGGGCCGCCTTTGCCCTGCCCCCCAGCTCTTAGCTCCCCCCTGGGTTTCCGATCACTGTCAGTGGCAGGGGGCTTCTTCCTGCTTTCCCTTTCACCTCCCTGCATTGTGCCTACATATGCAAATTAACCGCCATCTTGTTGGCAGTTAACTGCCAATCTTAGTTGTCAGTTAATTTGCATATAGCCCTGATTAGCCAATGAAAAGGGTATCGCTGTACGCCAATTACCATTTTTCTCTTTTATTAGTATAGATTTAGAAAGCATTCTTCTGTACCTGGGAAACAGGACAGCACAATTATCCTAAATTGTTTTAGTGGCCACAGATAATGTGTTCCAGTTGACTCAGTGGTCCCAAGACCAGGACAGCACAATTACTCTAAATTACCTCGAGTTCCTGGCAACTCAGTGATCTCAAAAGCTGAGGGCTCTAGATAAGGTGTTTCTGTCAATTCAGTGACCCCGAGACCCAAAACTATAATTAACATGCTTAATTTTGCTTCTGTAAACTGCTTTTTTTTGCAAACCAGGGTCCTCATTCCAAACCCTGGGATGTAATCAATACCTTGTGATCTTTGCCTATATAAGTCTGGTTTTGCCACCATCTTATCACTATGAGATTTGGGAATGGCCCCTCCTAGTCCTGGATTGCAATAAACGTGACTCTTTAATTCGACTTCTTGAGGCGTCCTTCTGTGATTTGCAGGGCGCATTACAACAGCACAAACTTTAAATTTTGTCATCATAGTATCTTCTCTATCTAAAAAAATATTTCGAAGTACAATGAATATATGAAAAAAGTTAGTTCCTTTTCTTCTTATTCTAATTACATTTATTTCCATGGACATCTTACCTGAAAATGAAAAGCATTTCTTTTATTTCAAATATGTAAGTTAGCCTTAGTAGTTTTTTCTAGTTTATACGAGAATTTGGAGAAGAAACAGTCACATAATTTGACATAATGTTCTCCTTCTTAAGTCGGGTTTTCTATCTGCTTTTAAAAAGTTTATCTTTTTACAAAAGCTTACTACATGAGCTTACAAAGAAAAATGTAGTAGAAAAAATATGGTGCTAAAAAAAATCTAGAATTTGGAATGTAAAAATGAAAGCAAGGACTTGTCCTAATAATAGTAAAAAATATATACGAAGGGGGTTTTTCAGTGCTGTTGCCCAATTCTCTAGATTTTTATTTTATGACAATTGCTCCAGTTCAGAAACAAGGAAATCAGAATATCTTAGTGTGTTATCTTTGAGAAGAATATAAACCTCATCTAGCCCAACCTTTATTTTGCAGACAAAGAAAAGGAGGCATCAATCAAGCAAATGATTTACCCAAGGTCATTTAGTGAGTTCAAAACATAAGGAACTTGATATGCATGATAAGGGCACTGAAATAGGATTCTAAAAATAATGGCTACTTTGACTTATTCTTTAACACTCATGAAAGCAGAGGCCTGGTGAACTCATTCTTAATTTTTATCACAATTTTAAACACACTAAAAATTTATGCTTTATAGGTAAGGTGCAGCTAAGAGCAATAAAATGAACATTCAGTTACCCATCATCAAGTGTACAGAGGACCTCCTGAAGTTCATTTCTCACACTATTTTTCTTTTTCTTTTATATATTTTTGAAGGGTTTTTAACTAACACAAATGCAAATATATGAGAATATATATGATAGAGGTATTTTTTCCCAGAAAATGTTTACTTTACTTTTGAATAATTAAAAAGTTATTATTTTGTTGAATTTTGAACTGATCATTTTTAACAAAGACAAATATATTTCTGATCTTTATTTTGTTCTGAAAATTCTAGTTTATTATGTCATTATAAAAAACAAACTACACAGTTACATGTGGAGAAGTCTTAAATTGAAATGAAACAGAACAAAGAACTCTGGTATAAACAAAAGGCATAGTGAATCAATAGTGTCATATATAAACAATAATTGTCATCTTATTTTCTCCTGTTTCTTTTCAGAAAGTGGCTGAATATTTATTTATATATTTAATTGCTACTTATTGAAAGTCAAGTTGCTATCCTCTTACGCAAACATAAAAAAGAAACTTTGGGGCAATTATGAGCTACCAAGTCTATGTATCTAGAAGAGAAAACCTCAGCAGAAGAATCTGGCTACAGATATTGTCCAGGTCAGCAGAGTTTTACACATAAAGATGAGTGATTCTACAATAAGTATCTCAGCATGGTTGGTGATATTTCAGTATTAGGTGAGATGGAATTTATTTTCAGTCCATTCCATCACCATAATAATGTGAATGGTCCTTTCTTCCTTTTTTCTCAATTGAACTAAAGTTAAGCTAATCTGTAATTTGACTTCCTGCAGTGGAAAAAAAATTACAAAAATGTGTCCTTTATAACAGCATCTTTGGATATATATTAAGTGTGATTCGTGAAACAGCAGCAGCAGCAGAAGCAGCAGCAGCACTTGGGAACCTGTTAGAAAAGCAAATTCTCAGGAAACACCCCAGACTTTCAGAATAATAAACTCTGTGGGTGGGTCCCAGAAGTCTGTGCTTTACCTAGTCCTCCATGTGGTTCTGCTGCACAGAACCACACTGACAAGGATTAAAGATAACACACGCCACAGTAACTTAGAAGTTTGCCTGTGAAATGTGATTTGAAAACTGACAGTTGTCAAAGTCCATCAGCCTAGCATACCTTTGGCGGATGCTTGCAATTCCATCTTCAAAATTCAGGTACCATTGGAAATGCTAGTGGTCTAAACTGCCATTACCTCCCTTGCTTTAACAGGCAAGTGACGCATAACTCCTCTTTGTTTTTATTCAAGGACCACTCATACATCCTTCTTCTTCACCCTAGGCTCTGAAAGATGGTCAATAATCAATTAGTCACTAGATTCAGCCATTCACTTCAATCTCACACTCCTTTACCTGTCTATACAACCTCAACTTTGCCTCTGCAAACCTGTCTGATGGTTCTATCTATTGCCTTCTCATAAATACTTTTTCCTGGGTTCCTTCATTTCCCTGCAAGATCAAGAAATTGTATTGAAATTAAAGAAGTTTCTTAAACTGTGATATGCTTACCCTGGGAAGTATTTAACATAATTTTGAGTAGTATATTAAAAGTCCCAAGTCATGCATTCTTAAATTTTCTTCACCATGAATGGAAATAGAATAGTCATTTGTAATTTAGAGTAAAGAACTAGCTGGGGGAGAAGAAAATTCTACCAGAAATATGTGGGTAAACTGCCTTTAGTATACTTGAATGATTAGCATATCCTTCCCCCCCTCCACTTAATTCTTTGAATATTTATGTCTTTCTCCCCACTAAGTATATTATAATTCCTAGCATTATTTTGGCGACCTATATTAAGTAAAGTATATTCATCACCATATATTTAACCTCCTTTACCCTCTTAATTCTCTCCCACACCCCTCTTTCCCTCTAGTAACCACCACATTGTTCCCTGTTGGCTTTGTTTTTTCACTTGTAACTTTCTGTTTTATACCCTACATATGAGTAAAATCATACAGTTTTTGTCCTTGTCCATCTAATTTATTTCATTTAGCATGATACACTCAAGATCAATTCATGTTGTTACAAATGGTAGTACTTAATTTTTATTGATGAGTAGTATTTCATTGTACATATGTAGTACATCTTCTTTATCCAATCATCCATTACATTCTTTCCACTAGCTAAGACCAGATTTCATAGCATCAGGGTGAACAGAAAATAGACGTTTGGAACAAAAGTCTACTGGTCAAAAGTAGACAAGGCTTAGCAAAAGAAGACATTCTTAATACCCAGAAGAACGTGGAAGGCTTCTGGGTCTCTGTAATGAGGCAAGACACTAGCAAAGAAAGATGGTAAAGGAGGAAGATAGGTCAGAGAAATCTGACTTATTTTTATATATCCTACCTGTAATAGGCTTACAATTCTCAAAGAAGGCATGCCACATGTAACCCATGCACACAAATACACACAACTGTTAATGACAAATGATTACAAGCTTATCTTAGAAAAAATGGTGTGTTTTTGTTTGTTTTGCTTTTCACTATCAGTCTCTTTCATGAAGGCTGGACGCTTTAAAACAGCCCGATGATCTCTAACTTCTATCTAAGGCTGGCAGAGCACACAGCCAAAATGCGAATCACTATCCTAAACATGAAGGCAAGAGTGATCACATATACTTCCAGTTCAGATGGAAAAGGACAGTTAGGAGTGTCCTTGATCAGAGCACTAAGCAATGGTAGAAGGCAACCATACAGAGAGAATGAGTGAAATAAGTTATCTAAGCTGCTGAAGTGACTGCATGGTTAGAGAGTTACCATTCCAATGACAGAGCTGTGGAGGCAGATAGGACTAAAGGGCTGTAGTGAATACCTTCCTCACTTACCTAGTGGGTAAATGAAGGTCTTAAAAGAGCCCCTGATAAATCCATTTGCTTCTTTTCTGACTTGGTGCCAGTTTCTACTCCCTCTGCATTGTTAAGACAGAATCTGTTAGAGTTTCAAGTATTTCAGTGGGAAAAAAAGAAAATAATTAAGTTGTTACTTGATAAACGAAGGGGGAGATTTCAAGTGGAGTCAGGTTGCAGAAAGTCTTCCGTTGGAAGCACAAGAGCTATTTACTTTTGCTGCAAGTTCAATTATATTTGTACACAGAAAGGAGACCTACTCTAGTAGATGCCTAGGAATAATAACAAGTGCATGAGCTAGTCAAACGTAATTGAAGTAAATTAAGCTGCCTGGAAAATGTTGAATCTCTTACAGCTCAACCCAGATTGAAGCTTGGCATTATCTTCTCAAAGTGAATTGTTTATAATAAGTACCTATTTATTTTCTATTATATAGTATAAGATGATGTTATACATGTCTATTCCCAATTCACTAAAACATGTCTACCTAGTTCTGGTAGAATATTTGCCTAAGGTTAATTTAACAAGGAAACAACATTTTATACTTTTTTAATAATATGTACTAGTAGTAAGCGCCCCCTAATTTGAAATGTTTTGCATGTGGTGTGATGCCCTAAGTCTCCAACTATGCTTATCTTGTGCTATTGTAAATCTTAGAATACCAAAGGATGAGATAGTATCTGGACAAGATACCATAAAGAATGACCTGCACATTATATGGGGATAGCAGTGGAATTGGGAAATGACTAGAGAAACATATTGTAATATCCCAGAATAATGAGTTTCACCCTCATTATTCTTTTTATTTTTTAAAAATAATTGTTTTCAAAACAATTTAATAATAATAATTAAATACTTTCATTATTAATAATGAAACATAATTAAATAATAAGACCTTCTAAGTGTCTGCAAGTCAGATTATTCTTTGTCTTCTGGTAAATTACTCTAAGAACTTAAGGATCCAGGGAAAATGGGGTGATGGATTTTGTGGATTATACCAGGTATTTTTACACAAACATGCAATATTTTAGAGATGAAGTCAGGACTACTCATCCATTCAGTGAGCTCCCTCATGTGCTACTCAGTATCTCTTTCCTGTTACATATTTGTCAATAGGCAGGTCGATGTCTCAAAATACCTTGGCAGTTGGGATAGTGTAAGTTTCCTCGCTATAGGAACCAGCTTGGGCTCCTCTGACATTGCTAAGACTGAATGCATTTTAGCAAACACCTGCACAGAATACAGAAGTGACACTGATTCTTATTAACATTTCACTTCATTTAAAAATATATTTCATACCCAGCCCATGTGGCTCAGTGGTTGAGCGTCAATCCCTGAACCAAGAGGTCACAGGTTCGATTCCCTGTCAGGGAACGCACCCAGGTTTTGAGCTCAATCTCCAGTAGGAGGCATGCAGGAGGCAGTGAATGGATGCTTCTATTTCTCTATCCTTCTCCCTTCCTCTCTCTAAAAATTAGTAAAATACATTTTTTAAAAATGTATTTTATATACCTTCATCAACTAGTGAAGTCTTTGTTTTTATGAAATGCAATATAATTCAGAACATTTTAATCTTTTGTATGCTTGAAGTACACTTTATACTACTAGGAGTTTACTCTTCCCATTCAAGTAGAGAATTTAATTTGTGGAGATATTCCCATGTATTTTTTAAATATATATATTAAAAAATAGTGTATATTTAATATATACACTATCAGCATATATATATATATATATATGCTTTTTATTGATTTTAGAAAAGAAGGAGAGAGAGATAGAAACATCAATGATGAGAAAGAATCATTAATTGGCTTTCTCCTGGATGGGGATTGAGCCCACAACCTGGTTATGTGCCCTGAACGGAATTGAAGCATGATCTCCTGGTTCATAGGTGGACACTCAACCACTGAGCCATGCCAGCTGAGCTCATATATCTTAATGGGATTACTTTCTGCCAAAAAAGAAATTAAACTTAGAGAAAATATTATTTGCTTAATATATATATATATATATATATATATATATATATATATATATATATTCATATGCATATACACACACACAGTGAGGTAGCCCTTGGTTTAGATGAAGCCTAAAACTCTAGATATAATATACTCATAAAAACATATGCCTTACCTCCGGTATTTTTAACTGGACAATAATAAAAAAGGCAGTTGAAAACTAAAAGAAAAAAAAAATCCATTTGTTTTAACTCAAGACCCAAAAAAGCTACACTATCAGCCGACTTAAAGAAAAAAATCAGTATAAGCATTTTCAGCCCATTACAAACAGAAACAGCTGCATTACCAACCCCTCAGAGATAGAACTGATAATGAAAATGTTACAGACCTTTAAATGGAGCATCTCTTCCAGACAAGGTTACAGTAGTGAACTTACATTAGGGAAGAAAGCATTCAGTATTTATGATTTGCAATTTTAACTTGTGTTTAAAGTGGTACAGGAGGATTCATGGGGGATTTAATGTGCTAGGAAATCTATTTGGTCAGTACTGTAAGATTTTATGACCTTTCATTAAGACTTGAAAGTTTGACTGTACAGATTCTGCATTGAATGCAAAGCATGCTATTTGGTGCTGCCTGTCCTCTGAACGTCTCTAATGCCACAAACGAAAGAGGCAGTTAGAAAAGCCTTGTATTTTAAAGGTGCTGGCATCAGAGGACATACATACAATATTCATCAAATGACTTTAGAGGACAAACCTTTAAATGAAAAACCCAAAGAATTGCTTATTCTTCTAAAATTTAAACTCTGTAGAAACCAAAAGAAACACATTGAAAATGCCCAGTATGTAGTTTAACATCAGATATCGTTTTCTAGTGAGAAATATTTAAAATTTTAGAAAAATGCTTAAATTCAACCCAATTCATACATGAAGCCAACCCTTATTCAACAACCATTCTCTCATTATGCATCACAAAGTTTATGGGAGTCATCAACATTAATTCCAATAACATTTAGGTTCAAATCAATCTCCCTGAATAAGTCAAGTAATCAAGGAGATTTCACATGAGTTTTCTTATTTAATTCTCACAATAATCCTGTGGTTTTTAGTATGAGACCTGTTTTACAAATGGGAAACTGAAATTCAGAAATGAGGTAATTTGTCCAACATCTCATAGTCTCTATGATGTGGTGTTTTCTTATTACACCATACTATCTTTTTCAAGCAAATAAGTCCCAAGTTGTATTTCTTGGATTCAAAGACATTACTTTGATATTACTTGTTGGGGGCCAGATGTAAGCTGGCAAGGTCCTTGCACCTGAAGGGGCTAGCAAGGCTGGGACCCTTACCCACACAGTTTTCCCAGACTTGTTTGGATGGCGATTATCAGTAGAATGAGAGCAACATTTGTAGAATGAGAACAGCCTTTCATAGCTTACCAAGAAGTCTGTAACTATTTACTGAGATATGCTGTACTGAGAACTTGTCCTTCTGCTGTGTCTCTCCCTTAGAGATTAAGAGGAACAAAGAATACATTCCTCTTGACAGACCTCCTATACAGTGTGTTGTGTTTAAATAGGATTGTATAGCTAATAAACTCGCTTCAGTTCATCGAGAGAACTGGGGTCCTCCCGACCCCGCTTTCCTGTCTTTCTTTCTTTTCTCAATTCCCACCTCCCTCCCTCAGCCCGGCTCAACCTTGTCAGGCTGGCCCTGACAATTACTCAAATATTTTTTCTTGCTTTTTTTTTTAGTCAATCTGAGGGAGCTTTGCAAACAAAAATGCCTAAGGTAATCAATTTGCATCCATTGACCTTTAAACAATGAAAGGTGGGAGATGTATTCATATAATTGTCACTGTCCAAGAAGCACCTTTAATATGCCAAAGAAAAAGGCAAGTGCATGTCATAAAAACACACACACACACACAAAAAAAAAACCCCAGAAACAATAACAACATAAATTATTCTATAGTGTTAAAATTAGAAAAATTATAATCCCTGGGGGCAGAGGGGAGTCAAGAACTGGAAAAGGTTCTGGGATTGATCTAGGGTTTTGTTTTTAGTTCTAGGTGTGTTTTCCACAAGTGTGTTCCCTTTGCGAAAATTCAGTTGTACATGTCAGGCTTTTACAACCTTATCTTTTATCTTGAATTGTAATTGCTTCATGGCCATGAATGTCATCTCCTATATTTGGTAATAAATTTGGAATATATTTATTTAGAATCCAAGTAACCAAACATGGCTTCACATCATGATCCTGACTTATGTTTCTGGAATGATGTTGGAAAAGAAGGAACATAAGATGACAGATACGAATTAAACTATTGCTTCAGCTTTATTAGTAATAAAGTAGGAATAAAGAAATCAGTATAGACCATAAACAAAACTTGAACTTTCTATTCCTTTCCCAGCTCTCCACTCACTTTTCATATAAACAGACCTTGATTCCCACATACAAAAGAAGTGGGTCTGTAGAACCTTTGGGAAAATGATAGGGTCCCCTTTGCCAGCCACAAACCTTATCATCAGGTCAGAAGATAAGATTACAAGAAGGAAGTAACCCTTCCTGGTTGTTTTAAGAGGCAGGTCCTGGATCAGTTGCAACTGTGTTTGCCAGGTGGGAGTAAAGAGCTCAGTGTCCATCTACTGGTCAATGTGGCAGGCAAGATACACAAACTGAGTCTATTATTTGAGCTAAATTTGTATAATATTTTTATACAAATTTTATTACCAATTTGATAACTCCCCTTTCATTTTAGGGGAAAGGTTGTAAAGGAAAATGAAGAGATTTACTGAGTAAAGTAAACTAGCCAGCCCTCAATCCTATATCATAAAGAGTTAATATGCTAATTTGACCGAACAGCTGAATGACTTTCTGGACTTCCTTCTGGATGACCCTCCAGACCAAGCTGGGGCTGCGAGGGCTGGCCCAGCCCCTTGCGCAAATTTTGTGCATCAGGCCTATAGTAGAAATATAAGGAATAAAGTAATAATTGTCACCATCTTCCTAAGATCATATTTGGTTTTTACCTATTGTTAGATTACAATTGAAGCTTTCATATCACTTGACATGGTCTTCTACATTCTGTGTTTTATAGCTGGGAAATGAATTCATATGAATAGTTGCATAATTACATATGCTTATTAGTGCTCCTATTATAATGTTAAACACCTATAAAGCTATGGGTAATGAGCATCACACAAATAGCTCAATTCTCCTTATTGGAGAATGACTAACCCTCTGGACAACTTTGTTCTTATTTTTAGATAAGGGAGCTCTTAGTATATTTCTTTGCCCCAAAATACACTAAAGTACTTTATCTTATTCAGAAATTGTCTCTAGGAAGAAATTAGCATTTAGAAAATATGAAGACCTCCCTCTCTCAACAGAGTACAGAACAAGCCTTTATTGTAACGTAGGACCCTTATTTCAGAGCAAAATAATACATGATCATCAGAGCCTATTGAGAAGAAATTAAGTTCTTTTAGAAAAAAAAAACAACTCTTTGTGAAATGAGTTTCTAACCTGCCCCTCTAATAAATATTAATATAAAATATTTTAATCTCATCTGTTTATCATGTATATCTATCAGTGTCTTTGTGTGCTAAGGATATGGAGAAAAACACATTCTACACTTAAAGAACATATAAGCTAGAGGTGGACGTAATATAGAAACACAAGTCATCACACATGCTGACACTGCTGCAGTGGAGATTTTTAAAAGGAACCAGAGAAGCCTCGCAGGGTCAGCACTTAAAACTCCCTGGGAAATCAAGACTAGATTTAGAAGAGGCAGTTCTAGTAGAGACAAAGGATGAAGCAGTATCTCCCCCAGAAAATATTGGGAGAAGGTTAGACAAGTGGGGAGAACATTACCGGCAGGGTGAATAACACCAAAACATCATATGCTTATGGCCAATTTCGTTGCACACACATTTATTTACTCAGTGTACATGTGTTTAGTGCCTATAGTATGTTAGCTGGAATTTTTTGGTTCTGAGAACACAATCAGAAAGTAAAGACAATGTTCCTGTCCTGATGATGTTTATTATAATCTAGTAGGAAAGACAGAAAATAAATGTCAACTGTTTAATGTGTAATATTTTAGATAATGCTAAGTGTTATAATGATGAATAAAAATAAGTGATTAGAGTGAGGAAAAAAAATAAAGAAAGAGGTTATTTACAAGTAACTCATAAGACACCTAAATTAGAAAAGAAAACTCAAGACCACAGGTAGGTCTTAGTTTGAAAACTGGGTGGTATGATATCATGTACACACATGCGTGCGCATGCGTGTGTGTGCGTGTGTATGAATGTGTGCATATGCACATTTTTTGTTTGTGTGGCATGAATAAGAAAATGAAAAGTTTTATTCTTAAACTTGCTAATTTGGAAATGCCAGTATGAGATATGCAACAGATAGTTCCACTACATATCAGTCTGTTTTTCAGTAGAAATGCCCCAGTCAGGGATGCAAATTTCTGAATAATTCATGTAGAGATGATATTAAATCCATGGGACTGGAGGAGACCACTAAAAATTGTTGTGCAGTAAAACATGGATTAAGAACAGGACTGAGTCCCTGACCACTGGCTCAGTGGTTAGAGTGTTGGCCTGCACAAGGAAGGGTCCTGGGTCCAATGCTGGTCAAGGGTACGTACCTGGGTTGCACTTTGCTCCCGCCCCTGGTTGGGGCCATGTGGGAGGCAGCCAGTCCATGTGTCTCTCTGGCATGGATGTTTCTCTTTCTCTCTCCTTTCTCCCCTGCTTCCCGGGTTTGGATTAACTAACCAACCAAACAAAAAGAATAGGACTGAGGTCTGAATACTACAACAGTGTGATGTTGAGGAGTACCCATCCAGCAACAGGCACTGAAGGTGAATAACAAGGTAGGAATATCATTTGAAGATTGTATTGTCCTAAGGGAAATTAAGGAAGGTTTCTCAAGCAAAAGGTGAGATGAACAGAGAAATGGTAAGAGGTTAACTAGTATCAGAAATTGTTAACTGCTGGGTTTATCAAGATGGAATTGACAAATTACATGGTTCTTAGCATTTTCTGACTGACTTATTTTGCTTAGCATAATATCCTCTCAATATCACATTGATTTATTATTTAATTAATTTGCGATTTTTCTTTTTTCTTTTTTTAAATGTATTTTATTGATTTTTTACAGAGAAGAAGGGAGAGGGAATAGAGAATTAGAAACATCGATGAGAGAGAAACATCGATCAGCTGCCTCCTGCACACCCCCTACTGGGTCTGTGCCCGCAACCAAGGTACATGCCCTTGACTAGAATCAAACCTGGGACCCTTCAGTCCGCAGGCTGACGCTCTATCCACTAAGCCAAACCGGTTAAGGCTTTAAATTTTTTTTTTTTAATTTACTACATTTTCTAAACATTGTGATTGGATGCTTATATGCTATTTAGAGCTACAAGTTATTTAGTTATTTCTTGATTTTTAAACATGTGAAGATTGACTTTTTAAAATTTAAATTCATTATTGTTTAAAGTATTACATAAGTCTCCTTTTCCCCCATTGACCACTCCCCAGCCACCTCCATCCCCCAGCACAGGCCCTCACCTCTGACCCTACCCCTATCCCCTACCCCCCCACCCCATGTCCATTGGCTATGCTCATATGCATGAATAAAAGTCCTTTGGTTGATCTCTTACTCCCTCACCCCCTGCCTTCCCACACAGGTTGGACAGTCTGTTTGATGCTTCTATGACTCTGGTTCTACTTTTTGTTCATCTGATTATGTTGCTCATTATATTCCAAAAATGACTGAGATCATGTGATATTTATCTTTTTCCGACTGGCTTATTTCATTTAGCATAATGCTCTCTAGGTCCATCCATGCTGTTGCAAATGGTAAGAATTCCTTCTTTTTTATAGCAGTGTAGTATTCCATTGTGTAGATGTACCACAGTTTTCTAATCCACTCATCTGCTGATGGGCATTTAGGCTGTTTCCAAATCTTAGCTATGGTAAATTGTGCTCCTATGAACAGAGGGGTGCATATGTCCTTTCTGATTGGTGTTTCTGTTTTCTTGGGTTATATTCCTAGAAGTGGAATTACTGGGTCAAATGGAGGCTCCATTTTTAATTTTTTGAGGAAACGCCATACTGTTTTCCACAGTGGCTGCACCAGTCTGCATTCCCACCAACAGTGCAAAAGGGTTCCTTTTTCTCCACATCCTTTCCAGCACTTGTCATTTATTGAATTGTTGATGATAGTCATCTGACAGGTGTGACATGGTACCTCATTGTTGTTTTGATTTGCATCTCTCAAATGATTAGTGACTTTTGATTTATATTTAAATGTGTTATGATCAGAGAAAGCCAGTTGTATGATTCCATCCTTTGCTATTTGCTAAAACATTCTTGATAGACTAGTACATGGTTATTCTGTAAATGATAACTATATTTATCCTACCTCCAAATTACTTAGTATTTTGGTTTTGTATATAAATTCAATAAGTAGTAGACAAAACTATAAAATTTACATTCAATATTCATTTAGATTTATTTTCCATCTGGGGTCATCTCCCTCTTGCCAAGAGAACCTCCATTTTAATTTTATTTTATGCTAATCTAAAAGTAATGAATTCTCTAAGCTTTGTTTTCCTAAGGTCGCTTTTATTTCATTTTGTTTCCTGATGGATATATTGACAGGATATAGGATTCCAGTGTGGTGGCTATATTGTTACCGCATGTTAAAAATACATCTCCTGTTTATGGCATCTCGTGATTGTATTATTTCCTCTTGGACTTCATTTAATCTGGTGCTGTTTTGCACAGTAGCATGCTGTGTAGGTTTGTAGCCTAGGAGCAGTAGCCTATGCAGTGTAACCTAGGTTTGTAGTAGGCTATCCTATCCTATCCAGGACCGTGTCAGTACATTCTATGTTTGCAAAATGACGAAATTGCCTAATGAGGCATTTCTGAGAATGTATCTGCATGTTAGCTGGCACATGAGTATATTTGGCTTTCTGCATTTTTACTAAGGTATGTTTAGTAAGAGTTCCTCTCTTTTTTTAGAATTCCTAAGACTTCCTAAATGTATAGTTGAATGTATTTGTCATTTATAAAGTTGCAAGTCCTTATCAATGTGAATATTGCTTTCACTTCATCTCATCTTTCCTTCTGAGACTTCAAATGTACTCTTCTTAATCTTCTGGAAACATGCTTTTTAAAAAAGTAACTTTAGGTTTTTTCATGTTTATGTAAATGGATCATTACAATCAATACTCTGGCCATAAATAGGTGAAAACTTAAGCACACCATTTCCAAAACTATTTCATGGAATTATGATCTATTAACAGGAGATGATATTATGGGTTAAAAATTATTACTAAAACATTCAGGAAATTATTTGATCAAAACAGTCAGGGAAATGTTAGAATTGATAAAGGGGCTCCTTAACCATAGAATGTCTAAGGCTGATAAAATGCTAATCTGTATTCAGATCATAAAAGGGGTATAGTATTTCACTTTCCCCAAGTGTTTAATCCTTCTTCCTCCCCTGGGATTCCAATGAATGGGAGCTGTTTGGAAAGATTGGAAACCACTATGCCAGCCTATTACAGTTCTCCATGAGTATCAGAGACCATGATATATGTTTATACGTAGGAGGTTTGAGTGAAGCTTCCTTGCTCTTCTCTTCTACGTGCACTAAAAGTAATACTGGGAAGGTGATTCGAGTATCCCACCAGCAGCATTGACCCAGCATTTTAATGTCCAAAGCAGGCACTCTTTATTTTTAAGACATTAACACTGTTGGGGATCTTTTGGAGTAGACTTGTTTGACAAGTGAGGCAGCTCATAGAATGTGTTTTCCTTTGTTCAGATTTGAGATTATTTTCCTTTCTTTCTTATTTATCTCTTTAGTGATTATTTATTGATTCAGAGGCATATTTAGAGACATATTTTAAGGAGCTGTGAGAAGAAGGTGGGAGGTATGAGATGAAAGGAGAAGAGAGCATGGACCTATAATAAAATGGTAAATAATAAACAAACAAACACACTATATATACATGTATATGTATCAATATATATATATATATATATATATATATAAACATATATACATTTAAATATATATGTATATAGGTCTCCTGAAAAAATTAGGGAAACTGAGGTTTTCTGCTCAAGAATAGCACTATTTTTCCATGTCCACATAATCCTTCAATTTATTTATTACTCATTTTTAACAATTTTGTAATTTTTCATATATTTATCTGACATATGTTTTAGAACAATGTGCTAAACGCTGTGCTAGGTGACTAGTATATAATGGAAAACATTAAGCTTTTAGTTTTCTGAGGGAATATCACATGAAACAAATAAGAAGTACATCACTGAAAATAACAGGTTGCCTCGAGAAAGGATGGGTTGCATTAGTTTAGAATCAAGACATAAAGCAGATGCCTAAAAAATTAAATTTGAACTGATATCTGAAAGATAAGTAGTAATATTACAGCTAAACGAGAGTTAAAAAAAATATCTCTTTTCCAGCCGGAGAAAATAGCAAATGCGAAGACCATATCTAGAAAAATTTGGAAATAGTTGGAAAACAGAAATAATGTTCCCTTATGTAATGATAATCACACAATGTGAAGAATTTTAAAAGTATTCACATTCTCTGTTAATGGTATGCATTCTGAAGCGCTTAGTATACTACAATTTTCAACTTACTTTAAAACCCATCAAAGAAAAAGATGGGTCAATGAATAGATAAAAGAAAAGATAGAATAGATATGCCACAAAACTATTGCAAATGGCTAATTGAAAAATATAGGTAGTGGTGTATTGGTGCCCGCTGCATAATTCATTTGTTCTTTTTCTGTATGTTTGAGAATTGCATGATAGATTTTAAAACTTGTGTTATTAAGACATGTGGTTGAAGAAATTTAAGCAAGAATGCATTGGGGTAGAACTCCAAGTTTCACAAGTTTAAATGTCTCATTATTCTATGAATAAAAACATCAAGAATTCAGTTTTATTTAAAAATATAGTTACCTCCATCAGTGCAACTGAAGTACTGGGCATGGAGCTTTTAAGTTCGAATGAACTCCATGAATTGGCAATGAATATTCCATCTTCTCAAGAACTTATGAATTAGTCATTTCAGCTACCCATTAGTCCCAGAGCCGTCCAAAAATTGTTCTGTGATTATGTTCAATTGTGACAGAAGAAAATGAGTGAAATTGAAGGAATATGTTCAATCTAGCCCATTTTTAACAGAAATAATTCAGACTGTAAAATATTTTAACTTTCTGATCTAAGTGGGTTTCAAAGGTAGTAATTGCAATTTTAAATAAATTAAAATGGGAATAGCATTTTTATTATTATTTTATATTTTTATTGATTTTAGAGAGGAAGGGAGAAGGAGAGAGAGATAGAAACATCAATGATGAGAGAGAATCATTGATTGGCTTCCTCCTGCACACCCCGTACCGGGGATTGAGCCCACAACCCAAGCTCGTGCCCTTGACTGGATTTGAACCTGGAACCCTTCAGTCTGCAGGTCGAGGCTCTATCCAGTGAGCCAAACCAGCTAGGGCTATTTTTATTATTTTTAACTTAGTCCCTAGGCTAGGAACTTTACCTTCATTTTTATATTTATTTACTAATACTTTAATAAGATCAATACAATGGTCTCAACAGTCAAATCTATTATTTGGGTCCTACAGATGGGGATAGAGAGGGTTCTAAGAGTTCCATAATGTTCACCTGTGGAGGTCTTTGATAATCACATTTCCAGGCACCTTGCATGCAGTGTATTCTTTCCTGCATCCTTTTTGTAAGTCATGGATATTTATGCTTTTAAAAAATAGGATTCCTTAAAACTACAATGGGATACCACCTTACACCAGTTAGAGTGGCCATTATCAACAAGACAAGCAACAAGAAGTGTTGGAGAGGTTGTGGAAAAAAGGGAACCCTCATTCACTGCTGGAGGGAATGTAGACTGGTACAACCACTATGGAAAGCAGTCTGGCGATTCCTCAAAAAAAATAAAATTTGACGTTTTTAGTCTAGGAGCTGATGATAAAATTTCCCATGCTTTATTTGATAGGCAAAATGTCTGTATAAGTCTATAGTATCAGACAGAATTGGCAATAAATTATGGAAATAAATGGTAGGAAGACTAAGATACAAGTCTAATAGAAAGTGCTGAAGCATCACTGGAATAGTACTGAATTGAGAAACCTGTACATAGGGAAAATACATTATACAATTGAAAGATACATAATATGGCATCACTTTCAGTGATACTATAGGTTCAGATTACAACACACACTTCTTGCCCTTTGGAAGAAGGTAAATCTAGTCCATTATATTAAAGTTTGCAAAAAACAAAAACAAAACAAACACCAATTATTCAAGCATGTATGAGTCAGCTTGGTGTACCATAATAAAATACTATAGATTGGGTGGCTTAAACAACAGAAATTTATTTTTTCATAGTTCTGGAGACTGGAAGTCTGAGATCAGGATGTGAGCATGGTCAGTTTCTGGTGAGAGCTCTCTTAGAAAGTTGTGTGTGAGTGTGTGTAGAGGGAGGGGGTGCTCTGACTTCTTTTAAAGGATACAAACCCTATCTGATCAGGATATCACCCTTATATCCTCATCAAGCCTTAATTACCTCCTTGGAAGCTCTATCTTCAAATGTAATAACATTGGGTTTTAATTTCAACATATGAATTAGGGTCAGGGGTAGGGGGGTGGCAACACAATTCAGACCATGGCAAGGCTGATACATAAATGAAAAATTTCTTCTACCAGTACCTTTCCTCTTTGCTTTTCCTCCAAGTAATACTCATTCTCTCATTTAAATATAGATTAGACAAATATTTCAGAAGTGACACCATATTATTAGCTTGTGTGAGGTCCTACATTGCATTCTTTATTTGGCCTTATACTAGTATAAATACCTTATTCCTTGAAATGCTAAATTATATCTAAAGATTGTTAATGAGTATGTGTGTTGCTCCAATTCAGTAAACAAAATTTTCTTACTGCTTTTATTTATTCTGAGAAACCCAGAAGTTTATCAGAGATAAAAAATATATATATATTCACCTGTGAGTAATGACTCCAGCATATATTATAATTTGAAATCATTAGAATGCTTATTTTGACTTAGACCATTTATCAAATGAAACAGGATAGTGATTACATGTTTAGATTTTTAAAAGAAAAGTGTAATAGAGGCATTGCAAATTTAAATTTGTTTTTGTGCATTAGTCACTTATGAAGATTGATATACTCTAATAGAACACATCAGCTTATAAACAACTAAAATATAATTGTATATTGCAACTAGAACCATGAGGATTGAAAACATCTTAATAAAAAAGGCTTTACATATTCCCTGTAATAAATAAATGACACAGTGGAATTGATTATTGCTTACTGCCCAAGGGAGAATCTTCAAGACAGAAAAACGCAATATTCTTACAACAAATTTATCAGATCATAATCCAATTGTACTCACTTTTGAGTTGAAGAATGAACCTTTACCAAGTGATGGGTCGATAAATAATACTTTAATTGTCCAGAAGAATTTTAAATAATTAAAATTAATATTGAATAATGTTTCTAAGAAAATGGTATTAAAATGTCTACATAATACTTTATATGAAATCAGAGAATATAGGGTACTGCAATAAAGATGGAGAATAATATAGTTTATATGGGAAAATTTAGAGGAAAAGAAAAGGAGCTCAAAATATCACAGGTAGAAAAAAAAAGCATAGCAAATGCAATTTGTACATATGGATTAATTAGAGAATTACTGAAGACAAAGATAAAACAAACAGATTCAAAAACAAATAATTTGTGTTCATTTACTAAAGGCTCACAGTACAGTTAGCATAACAACAAATAAAAGAACCAGCTTCAAGATTTCTGAAAAAATGGAACATTCCAAATCCTAAATAATAGGAAAGATAAGAAGAAATATCAGATACATTAACTTCATACCTCTAATTGTACATAAGCCTCAACAAAGAAAGGTTAAAACTTCAACATACTGGGGAAGTACTTATTTTCTAAACTATACTATAATCAAAATAAGGACATTTATCATTAAGAAAAAAATAATGATTATTTTTTACATTCATGAAAGTAAAAAGGGCATAGGTCCTGGATTGACTCAGTAGCTATTTTCATTCAAATCTATGAATGAAATGATTCATACCTAATTCATTTAGCTGAGAGAGCATGTGCCTTCTGCAGTTGTCCATGATATCCTTCTCTCTCTCTCTCTCTCTCTCTCTCTCTCTCTCTCTCTCTCTCTCTCTCACACACACACACTTATACAATGAAGCAAAATGGGACAAAGAGAAAAATCTGTATTTCCCAAATCTAAATAGTTACACACATTTAAATTATCTGGCTGTTTTTATGCTTTGTCTTTACTTGACTGTGATAAACAATCAAAGGAACAATATACCAGCCCTTGAACCTCATTGTTCTTAAAATGAAATCTGTAGACTTTATAATGGCCTTCAATTAAATAAACAGATACAATAGCAATTCAAATTGGCAAAATATTCTTCCTTGGATTAGAAATACTATATATTCTCACTCAAGATTGTCCTGTTTTATTTTATTTTTTAATTTAATTTTTACTTTTTGTTAATCCTCATCCAAGATATTTTTTCCTTTGATTTATTTATTTATTTTTATGTATTTATTTATTTTTTTAGAGAGTATGGAAGGGAGAGGGAAAGACAGAGAGAAACATCGATGTGAGAGAGAGACACAATTGATTGCCTCCCTTGGGGATAGAGCCTGCAACTGATGTACATGCCCTTGACCTGAATCAAACCCACGACTCTTCAGTCCAACCACTGAGCAAACTGGCCAGGGCTAAGATTTTCCTGTTTTAGATCTGCCATTCATATGAGATGGATAAGGGATAGATTAACTTATTTTTAATCTGTATAAACTAAATACACAAAAACCGTAGTGCCAAGAGCATATATTTTATATAAATTTAATTTCTTATTGAAGATGAGAATAGAATTCAAGGTTGAGTTACACATTCTTCATGTTCAGATTCTCGCATATTTTCTAAATTATTCATATCAGAGAGATGACATAACATCAAAATAAAACACTGTGTTCCAAACTGGGCTCATAAGCAGAGATCTTTCATTTTTCACCTCAAATACATCATTCAAGCTGTATATAACGTGAAAAGTGCTCCCTGGATCTGTGCAATACAGCAATGTACTCATGAACTGATTTGATCAGCTTCATTAAGCTTGATGGTACAGTTTTGTAGAATAGTGAAGATAATTGAGGTCCTACCTGTACTTTCTTTTTAATCTGTGGTAGATGTTACATGATGCTGTAATTTAAATACATTTTTTGAAAGTGAGTCAGAAGCTATCGATGGATAGTTGGTATCTAAATAATAGCCATTCAAGGTTTATAAATGGTCATACTAGCCTTACCATTATTTAAAATTACCATTGTATATTATGAAAAATTTGGCAATTTTAGAAATTATATTGTACAGAATGTGTCAATAAAGCATCCATATATACAGTAATTTTTCTTGCTAGACTGAAATACAGGGTAATATTTTTAAGAACATTTAAATAAAAGGTAAGTATCCAAATTTTAGTGAATTTTTATTCACTAAAACCCCTTATTTTAGGGGTTTTCCAGATAAATAACTCATTTGGTGTGAAAATCATGAACAGATACTTGAATATTGGGCACATGTACTGACAATAATAAATGCATCAAGATGTATTTCTCTAACCAGCAGCTGCTGAGTTACTTCAATATCAATAGTATGAATTGCCCTAGTTGGTTTGCCTCAGTGGATAGAGCATTGGCCTGGGGACTCCCCAGTTCAATTCTAGTTACTGGTACATGCCCGAGTTGCAGGCTCAATCCCTAGTAGGGGGCGTAGAGGAAACAGCTGATAAATGATTCTCAGAATTGATATTTCTATCTTTCTCTCCCTTTCCCTTCCTCTCTGAAATCAACAAAAATAGTATTAAAAATGGAATGAATGATCTGTGGGGTGAGGGGAGGGAATAAAGGGTAAAAGAGGTCAAATATATGGTGACAGAAGATTTGCCTTTGGGTAGTAAACACAATGCAATATAAAGATGACGTATTATAGAGTTGACGCTTGAACCTATATAATTTTAGTAACCAATGTTACCTCAATAAGTTTAATGAAAAAAGAAAAGTTAAATCTGGTTAAATCTAATTTTATTTTTTTCAGTTTTTTATTTCAAGAAAAACAATCTTAAATATAATAATGTTACATGCAATAAACACCAATTATTCAAGAAAAATTATCTTACATAAAATATTAGTCAATAAACATTAATATTTCAAGAATAAGATAATTTTAAGTATAATAATATTACCAAAACGGTACTAACATAGTATGAAATCACAAAAGTTGTAGGAAATATTAAAAATCTGCAAATAACAGGATTACTTCTATTATATTCTAGAATATATTTTTCACTCTGGCTCTATTTTTGTTCATCAGTTTATGTTGTTCATTATATTCCACGAATGAGTGAGAATCAAGAAAATATACTAACTGCATGACACATCCTCCCTAAAGTAAAATTCTGTTATTGAATTAGTCCACTGATTTGAGGTTAACTGACATATGTTTGTAAAGCTGAGACATGTCATGAATTTATTCATTTGGAGACTAAGATTTACAATGTATTAGATATCCTTGAATTATGTAATATCCTATGTAATAAAAGCCTAATATGCTAAGTGTCCAGTCGACTGGTCAGCCATTCAACCAATCAAAGTGTAATATGCCAATGATATGGTAAGGCCACTCAACTGATCGCTATGACGTGCACTGACCACCAGGGGACAGACAGTTGACCAGTCGATATGACATGCACTGACCACCAGGGGGCAGATGCTTTGACCAGTAGGTTAGCTTGCTGCTGGGGTCTGGCTGCTTAGAACTGAGGGAGATAACCAGACACATCTTGGAGCCCTCCCGCGGTCCTTCCCTGGTCCTGATTGTGCACCAGTGGGGTCCCTTGGCCTGGCCTGCACCCTCTTGCAATCTGGGACCGCTCAAGAGATGTTGGAAAGCCACTTTCAGCCCGATCCCACATGCCAGGCTGAGGGACCCCACTGGTGCATGAATTCGTGCACTGGGCCTCTAGTATTAAAATAAGTAAACATAATTCATAGACCTAAAAGTCTAATTACAGATGTACACAAGTACCTATGATGTAAGTTCAACTGTAATACCTATTTTAACAGTAGCATGCATTGTGCACGAGAGTTCAAAAGAAGGACAACACACTATCTTGGAGAAATTGAGGGAGCTTCTAATAAAAGACATGACAGTTGAATTGGGGATATAAAGCAGAACAAACTTTGATTGGTAAACTTGATTTTTAGCAGGAAACCCAATAAGGAAAAACACTGAGATAGAGAATTTAGGTCAGAAGCTGTGATAATAGCAACATAGATTTGATAAATTATTAATTGGGTACATATAAATTATTAATTAGAAATAATGCTGGGGAAGTAAAGCCAATGAGTTTAGACATTATCAGAACATAATTGGGAGATATCACAAATGCTTCTCCTTCAAAATATTTTAAAAAATAACTGGATTGCTGTGCTGCCATGAAACTACCAGAGTAAATAAAAGCTAATTTATTTCTCAACCACATTTCCTTGCTTATCAATTCAGTAAATCTTAACTCCAGTTGAGATCATTTTTTTGAGCGCTACATCAATTGACAAATTACTGACAAATCCTCTTCGCTGACAACTTAGTTTATCTTTTTGGCCATTCTTCCACTCTGATTTTTAAAATGCATTCTTTCATGGTCTCATTTTCTTAATTGCACAAACCAGAAAATTGTGCACAAGGTTTAATTCCCCTTTTCAATGGTTGTCTCCCTGAATGACCAATGGCCTCTAAGCTTGACAGCTTAAAACACAGTGAAGAATATTGTTGTGTGCTGCTACCTCAGGTCCTTCATGAAGTAACAGTTGAATTGCTATGCGGGCTATCACTTGTCTGAAAACCCAAATGAGGTTGGAAAATCTGTATCCAGGATGGGTCATTTATGACACTGTTGGCCTTTGGATCAGTTCTTTACCATGTTGACCTCATGACATTAAGCTGACTTCCTCCAGAGAAAATGACCCAAAAGAGAGACAGTGACCAACTGGAAAGATCTCTTACAATTTCTTCTTGGAAGTGACATACCGTCAATTCTTCTTATTCTATTGGTCACACAGACCAATTTTGGTACAAAGTGGGAGGGTGCTACACAAGGCTGTGACTATCGGAATATGGGATCATTTGGGGACTATCTTGAAGGCTACCTATCATACTCTCTCCCTATCTCATCTATGCAAATTCTATCAACTGTGGCTCTGAAATAATTTAGAAATATGTATCCTTTTGCTCTAATTCCCAGGGCTACTTCTTCATTTTACACTTCTCTTTCTGAGTTATTGTTTGGCAACCGGGTCCTGTACTTCAGATATCTTCCTTCTCCAATCAGTTCTTTTATTATATTTTATTTTTTTATTTATTTTATTATATTTTATTTTTCATCATGAAGTATCAAACTCTATTTCTGGTCATTCAGAGCTCCTACTTAAAACCAAGTAATAGTTTCCCATAGCTAGAGAGGAATGTTCAAATTGCTTAGTAAGACATATAAAGGTCCTCAAAGATTTGGATTCTGCTTAAGTTCTGGCCTCATTCCCTGTCGCAAGTGATAGTCAACCCAACTTCCCTTCAACCTAGTTGTAATATAAAATTACAGTTACCTGAGCACAAAATGTGTTATCATAGTCTTAGTCATTAAGATGTTGTCTTTTTTTTATTACAATACCCTTTCCTATTTTTTTTTCCTGCCCGCAACTCTGTTAGACATTTTTCATTTAATTGAAACTTTTGCTAAGCCCCATAGACAATTTATTGAGTATTTTTTCCTATGCCATGACTATAACTGAACTATAATATTGTATTGAGGATTTTCTTAAACTAAGCAGCACAAATTTGGTATGCTAAGAATGGGATTGTAACTCTCAAGGCTTAGGGATTGACCTACTCAGGTCTGAAGACACTTGCCCCTGAGAAGCAAGCAGCCTTGTCTGCCTGTCCTAAGTGTTATTACAAAAATACAATTATTGGTTTTCAATGGAAGAATATTAAGTGACCCAGGAATTTTCTTACTATTTAGAGCTGAATATACTCTCTGATCTGTGTTTCAATGATCTGTAACATTGAATAATTCTGACAGAGGCCCAAACAAAACTGTAGAAATATTTTTTATGAACTTTAATTTTCCTTGTTATCCTCTAGGTCCACTTATGTTAAAATAGTATAATTTTTAAAAATAAAGTCTTAAAGATAATTAATCTACTATTATTCCTGAAATTAATTTATTACTAAAATATAAACTTAAAGTGGGGTCTAGAAACAAAATCCAATAACATCAGGACTGTAATCTGTTTATGATAAAATCTTACCTCTTTTATTGAAAGTCTTAACCATTTTTCTAGTTTTTTTTAAACTGTAAAAATATTTTAATACTGACTTTAAAAACTTCCTTTGCTTTAACAATGAAATGAATCTCAGTTTTTCTCAAAGCACACTGGATTCTACTATGTGGAAGTTATATATGAATAAATTGCTCTTGATGTTTTCATTATAGTCAGAGATACCATTCCATCATTTTCATATTATGGTAATCAAGGATGTGTATTACCATATGATGCATTATGCTTTCAGTAACAAATCTGTGAAAGAAAACATATTGTGCACTTCTCATAGTCTGTCTTTTTCCACTAATTATTCAAAGGGTATTTTCTTTATTGAGCATAAAACTTAATTACTTAATTATATATTAGAACAGAATGGCTTTGAAGAAACTATCCTAGTCTATGAAGTGCATAATATGTTACCAAAAAGTGCCCTAATTACATAATTAATTGATAAAATGAATTGACTCAAAAGGACATACATAATACAGATTCTTAGAAAATGTAATCACTGAACTGAAGTGTAATCTATATTGGCCAAGTGCATAATCACAATTTTGTTTTTCTTATAAATTTACTTGGAGAGAACTATAAACTAGTACGTAAAACTAACAAGTGTTTAAAAGTACACATATATAAGGTCTTGAAAGGATTAGAATTATGAGACAAAGATCAACATGACTGTTGTTCTTAAATGAAGTGACACTTAAAAATGAATGTGTACCCCTTTGAAAGAATTGTAATTAAAATCAACAAATATTTATTAAAGTCCTGTAGAACATATGGTACTATATAGTACCTTTCCAAGGGTTATAGGGCTTTTGTTGCCTACTATGCTTACTCCCACAAATGGTTGGTTGAAATAACATTGGTCCAGGGACCCTCCAAGTGATTCCTAGTGAAGTCATGTTATCTCCCAAGATCTCAGTTTCCTTATCTTACAGATAAGATGATCAATCTGAAGGCCCCATAGATATGAAAGGAGGAATCAGAGTGTGACAAAAATGACAGGCAGCTTAACAAGTAGTTGTAAGGTAGTTAGGAGACCTATTATTTCTCAGGAGATATATGTATATAATTATTCTATTTAAATACCAATCATTCAAATCTACGATGAAACCCTTCTGCAGATCAGACAAAAATATCAAGAAGCAAAATAGTATTCTGAGCAGAATGTAAAACAATGGCAGCAAGTTTAGGGAGAAAAAAAAGAAAGAAAACTAAGAAAAGGTAAAATGCCATATATTTTGTAAAATTATAAAATGTCTTTTTAAGCCAATTTCTCTTTCTGTGTATCACCCACGATAACAGTCTACAGTTTTATTATTTAGATGCTAATATTGAACATTTCACAAACTGACAAATATTATTCAATAGCTGTATTTCAATGTGCTTTCATCCAGAGTGTCTTCTAAAAATGGCTCCAGAAACAGACCTTTTGGAATTGCAGGAGGATATATCACGGAAGTATGCTTGACTAGGCAATCCTTTCTCTGTCCTTCAAATTACACCACATTGGGAGAGAGCAGTGCTCCCTGACATCTTCCTATTTTTAGAAACTGTGACCAACAAGGCTGATGGAGGATAGGAGAGTTATGTCTCAGTTATCTGCCTGACCGAATATGGTCTATGTATATAAAACGATGTGAGGAGCAGACTCGAGTTTTAAATCATTTAAGACAAGCAAGCCAAGGCAATAGTCTACCTATCAGAAGACAAAAGAGCTATTTAAGAAGGGACCTGAGTAGGTCCGATGGACTGTGCTGACCCCGTTCTTTTGTAACCAACAGATTTTGCAAACTGCATTAAGTTGAACTGCGCTATAAAAATACACATTACATCAGGGAACAGGAAGTCACAACTCCAGGAGCCAGTGTATCGTTAGGCTTCATGAAAACTAGACCTGGGAGTTAATTCAGGGTCCTAGCAAACTCTAGAGGTGAAGTTTGTCTTTCTGTCTCAGCAGCTACATTTCTGATCATTGTTTCTTAAGCTGGTTGCCAGAATACATTGTTGTCTTTTTATGCCAATTTTTCAATAATTAGATTCTCTATACATTTCTCAGATGAAATTTCTAAAAGAACTTCAGCAGTCTCAGAAATTATCAACACCCTTCTCCAGCCAGAATGTTGTATCAGCTATATCTTAGGTTACTAACCTAATACCCAAATTCTCATCCTGCCTCCATATATATTTCTTCAGTCATAATATATCTAATGCTAGCCCAGCTGGCATTGCTCAGTGGTTGAGCATCAACCAGGTCCACGGTTCGATTCCCGGTCAGGGCACACGGCCAGGTTCAGGCTTGATCCCCAGTGTGGGGTCTGCAGGAGGCAGCTGATCAATGATTCTCTCTCATCATTGATGTTTCTATCTCTTCCTCTCTGAAATCAATAAAAACATATACTAAAAATCAAATGCTTACATTACTGGATTTTTTAAGTACTGTGAAGAATGCAGTAGATTTGAAGAGAAAGATCCTTCCTGTCATTGAGCTTATTTCTTAGAAGTAGGAATAACTATTGGAATGAACAAATTACAATAAATTAACGAATTAAGAGGTAGTGGCAAGTGTTAAGATATGTTAGAAGGATTACTTAGCTACTTCTAATTGGGAGGTCAGGGAAGTTATAAGTTGATTTTGGTGAAAAGTCAAATGTTCCTTAATGTTACTTCTAAACTAAAAATGATAGATATTTTATTATAGTAAATACTTATTGAAATGCATTGATAAAATGTCATTTACTATGGTAAAGTCTCTCTCTTTTGTTTTCCCCAGAATCATTTTGAATAGGATGCTAGTTTCATTTTGGTTTTTAATAAATGAAAGAATGATTTAATTGGTCTCAACACTTTCTATTCCACATAACCCTAGTGAAATCTGCTTGTATCATGTTTCATAAGATCAGACAAAATAAAATGTTAAACACAGAAGTTTCCACAGTAGAAAATTACTTTTGATGCCTTTTGGGAGGATGTCTAAATGAGAAAATGTATTTCCATTTAAAAATGGATGGATTTTTTTTCTGCCTCTGTAAAATGATGATAACTCCGAACAGAGTGAAGTCAGGGCTGGTCTGAGTGTTTTGGAAATTGAACACTGCTGGCTGATAGTGAATGATGAGAATAAAGGATAGACATTCCCTCTTGGTGGTGTTCTTTTGTGGAAGGGCTATTGGAAATTATATCGAGGTTCCTCAGCAACAATATTATAGTAATTGTTAATAAAGCTGGGCAGAAGAGTCAAGCAATATCATACATGTGAATGCCAGTTAATATTTGAATAGAAATTGTTCAGAAGCAAAACTTTGAAAAATGTGACAGTGCCTTTAATCAGGAAATAGAGCATACGACTTAACAACTAGAGAAGTCAATACTTTTAAAATAAAAAGTACCAGAAAAAGACACGGAACATTAATGTGAATGAATAAATAAGTAAATAAATAAACCTTTTCTAAGACAAAGTTTTAGTAGAATTTAAGTAAAAGTGTTTTGATATAACCAGAATACTCATTATTTTATTATTAGGAGGCATTTTTGTTCTTTTTATGATATTTTCTGTTAGACATTATGGTCGTTCTTGAAAGGAAAGAAATTTTTATTAGTGATAGATGAAAAGTTTTAATATCAGCAAGCAAATAATAAGAAAAAATTCCTCACAAATAAATTACATATTGGACAGCTAAGAGTAAGAGTAAATATACTTCCAAGTTTTCCTTAAATACCACTAATAATGCATTTAGAGAGTTAAATGAATGTGCTTCCTCAAAATACTAAAAGTGGAATATATTGCCTTAGAAGTTATTTAGTAAATGTCATCATGCTGAGAATTTTACCTATTTCCCTAAAACTGAAATCATGTAATAAATTAGAGCATAAGAACATGAAAGAATAAGAATAAAATAACTCATTGATGTGGTTAATATATTCCTACTTGAGGCTTCATATTTTTTTAAATTTATATCTACAGTAAAACTGAACTCTTGAACTTAATATACTTTTATTATTGCCAAAACCGGTTTGGCTCAGTGGATGGAGCATCGGCCTGCGGACTGAAAGGTCCCAGGTTCGATTCCGGTCAAGGGCATGTACCTGGGTTGCGGGCACATCCCCAATAGGAGATGTGCAGGAGGCGGCTGATCAATGTTTCTCTCTCATCGATGTTCCTAACTCTCTCTATCTCTCTCCCTTCCTCTCTGTAAAAAATCAATAAAATATATTTAAAAAATTGGCATATATATATATATATATTTTCTTTTTTTAAAGTATAGCTTTTATTTCCATTATGTAGCATTTCTCAAATTCCTAATACATTTTAGAATCTCTATACATTTGCTTTAAAAGCATCTTTTAAAGCTAATCCTATACAATAAAAGCCTAATATGCTAAGTGTCTAGTTGTCTGGTTGGCCATTCAACCAATCAAATCATAATATGCTAATGATATGCTAAGGTCATTCAACTGTTCACTATGATGTGCACTGACTACAAGGGGGCAGAATGCTCCAACCGGTAGGTTAGCTTGCTGCTGGGATCCAGCTGATTGGGACTGAGCGAGACAGGCTAGACACAACCTAGAGCTCTTTCATGGTTACTCCCCAGCTGGCCAACCTCTTGAATCCCTCCCCAGCCCCAAAAGTGCACTGGTGGGGTCCGTCAGCCTGGCCTGCGTCCTCTCGCAATCCGGGACCCCTCAGGGGATGTTGGAAAGCTGGTTTCAGCCTGATGGCCAAATGACCAGTAGCTATGACATGCACTAACCACCAGGGGGCAGACACCCAAAGCAGGAGCTGCCCCCTGGTGGTCAGTGCACTACCATAGGGGGAGCACCACTCAGCCAGAAGTCAGACTCATGGCTGGAGAGCACAGCAGTGATGGCAGGCTCTTCTCCCGCCTCTGGGACAGCACTAAGGATGTTTGACTGCCGGCTTGGGCCCTCTCCCCGCTCTAGTAGTTCTATAATTGCATTTGCTTTGCTATTTTTATTTTTTCTTAACTTTGATTTCCTTGAAGACATAGCTGATTTCTCTCTCTCTCTCTCTCTCTCTCTCTCTATATATATATATATATATATATATATATATATATATATATATAAATGTTCACAGAAAGAGACACGCACTCACTAGCATATATATCTATGGTATGGTGAAAATGGAATGTTAATTTTTCTTTGAAGCTGTGTTATAAATAGCTAACAAAAAGATATTTCCTTCTAAACAAATGTGCTAATTTTTGGAATGTTTAATTCCTGCAGCAAAACATTGTTTCCTGTTTACATAAATATTTCATTTACTCTAACAACTATATTGATACTCTATATATAATGAATTAATATTTTTACTGCTATACACATTAAAACAAGGTATTTTATAATCTGCACCATTTATTGCAATGGAATGCCTTGCGTATTTTCTTAGAAAATAGAAAGAAGTGTCCAATATCCAAGAGTTAAAAAGAAGCAGGAGCAGCATAAGCAGAGTCTCAGTTACATAACTTTGGAATTAATTAACTTATTTAATAATTGTCCGTTCTACACATATTTTGTTAGTCATTATGCTACACACTGGGCAGAAAGTTCATTGTGAAACACAAGGATTTATAGTACAGAGATGAAATGCTTTGAGTTTCAAATTCCAAATATGTAGGATCTGGGTCACCCTCAATGAATTACTTAGATTGAATTAATTATATCAACCCCCCCCAAAAAAGTTGTGATAAGTAAAGTAGATGACATTTAGAAAGAACTTCCTACATAGTGCTCAGCACATAATCCCTCAATACACATTTTTATGTAGAGGTGGGATTCGCTTTTCAGAAGCTTACAGCTTGGTCAAAGTCAGCCATACCTGCACTATATGATAGGAACTAAGAGGGAAGTGACCAAATGGTCCAAGAAAGCCTGTAGGAGAAGAATGAGTCTCAGGGCTATGACAGAGATATAACAAAGGAGTCAGCAAGCCCACAGTGTGTCTATATTGTGGTCCTAATAGCTACAGAATGATTTATCCTAATTTTAACTGGTGATATGTGGTGATGCAGATTTCTGAGAAGTCATTTTAAAAATTCACCTGATACTTTTGGAAACTATGGAATACTAGAGGCCCGGTGCATGAGATTCATGCACTCGGGTGGGGGGGGGCGTCCCTCAGCCTGGCCTGTGTCCTCTCACAGTCCGGGAGCTCTCGGGGTATGTCCGACTGATGGCTTAGACCCGCTCTCGGGGGATGGCAGTTGGATATCCTTAGCGCTGCCGCTGAGGCGGGAGAAGCTCCCGCCACCGCTGCTGCGCTCGCCAGCCATGAGCTTGGCTTCTGGGCTTCTGGCTGAGCAGTGTTCCCCCTGTTGGAGTATACTGACCACCAAGGGGCTGCTCTTTTGTTAAGCATCTGCACCCTGGTGGTCAGTGTGCATCATGCAACCGGTCGTTCTGCTGTTTGGTCGATTTACCTATTACCCTTTTATTATATAGGATAATATCTAAAATAAGACCAGATACATATTTGAGTATTACTATTTTAAAGGCATTTCTATTTCTCAGCAGCTACTTTACTATATACAGTATGGAAATACCTTCACTTTAAACCTTCACTACTTGCCAAAATCACTCTGTAGACTGGGGACTAGAACACAGATCTTCTATTTCACAGTTAGTTCATGGTCCTGAGCAATCCACCATACTGGCAGTTTGGTTTGTTCTTTGTTTAATCCAGCCTTTCATGTAGATCCTAGATCCTTTGACCTTGCAATGTACAAATAAGTGAAATCTTTTCATCAGGTCCAAAGAAGACCTTTTTATGTATTACTTCTACAGCAAGACTTGCTATTTTTAAATTGGTTTTGTTGTGAAGTTGAGAAATGAGAGGAAGTGCCATATCAAGAATAGCGTCAATGCCTTTCTCAGGTTAGCAGTCACCCCTGATCCCCTACTACTGACAGGAGAGCGCTGGCAGACAGATGGTCCCCAGGGACACTCAGCAGAGTAGTAATAAGGAATGCATTATGGACATCTGCTTTTTGAAGAGGGTGAGATGCTGAAGAGCTCAGGAGAAAAAAGGGTATGCAGAGAAATGGAATTAAAATGACTGACATTATCTAGCCAGCTGAGAAAAATTACAGGTTAGTCAAATAGATATCAATTTACTGCCCACATTTCTGAGTCTTTGTGATTGAGAATCAGAAAAATGCCTTTTGAGGCTGTCTGCAGTCTCAGGGATCATCTTTTGGGGGGAATCATTTAGCCTGTGGTTTAACCATTGTGAACATTTTTATCCAAATAGGAAGTCAGTTTAAGATGAATATCCAGTACTACGATTAAAATATGATTGGCAACAACAAAAACAAAAACACACAAAAAAGCATAAAAATAACAAGACATCCAGTTATATTTAAATTTCAGAAAAGCAAGAAATTATTTTTACTACAAGTATGTCCACATATTGCACAGAATATCTTTATACTGAAGTATGCATGGGGCATATTAACATGAAAATATTAAAAATGTAACTATTGTTCACCTGAAATTCACATTTAATTGGGTGTTTTGCATTTTTATTTTAAAGCTGGAAACACTCTTTAGGAGAGAATATATCTTAGATGACTTCCTGTGTAATGTGATGATTTTAGCATGGATGGATGGTAGGGGAACTAATCCTATATTCTTTTACAATATCATCTGGAAGAGACACACTCTTTTCCCCTCAATAACTGCCTTACTTAATTAACAGCTTACAGGTTTTAGTAGAACAATAATTATTTTAATTCACTGACATTGAATATAATTATTACAATTAGACCACCAATTTTATACCAAGTAATGTGCTAGGTTCTTTAAATCAGCCACTGTTTTATGTATTTGCCCCATAGCTGTATGAGATAGGTTCTTTGATCATTATTTACAGATAAAGAAACGCACAGAGAATTCTTGTAATGTGTCTAAAGTAACAAAGTTAGGAGAAGTTGCTGTTGATGATGATATTAACATCAAATACTTACTTTTAGGAAATGTGTATTAGGCCATGAGATGAACTATTTTATATTCATTATCTCAATCTTCACAGAAGCCCTATAGTTGACTATTCATATTATTACAGCAATTTTATAGCTAAGGGAAGAGGCTTTGAGTGACTATGTATTTTATTTTGCTCATGATCAAATAGTAAATTTTGAAATCAATATTAGATATTAGGCTTGCTTGAATCTAACTCCCAACACCAAATGCATGAAATTCAGTAATTTCTAAAACAGATGGGAGTGATGTTTAGAAATACAAATTCCTACTGAATCAAAATTCTGAAGCTGTAACCTGGATGTCTCTATATTAAGTGTTTCTATAATTTTCCCAGTTTATTATGTTAGTGATAAGTCATGGACATGTAATAACACCATATTTCAGATTCAATGATAGCTCTCCATCAGATTTTGTTACATAATTTATATGAAACTCACTACACTTTGGGCAACACCAAGGTTAATGCCATGTTTTATTCTAAAAACAAACAAACAAACAAAAAACAATAGCCATCTCAGCTCTTTTGAGTTATTTCACTATTGTAGCAGCACAGATTGACAAGTCAACTTATCCAATTTATACTTAATAATGTTCATTTTACCAATAACATGATTTATAGCAACTGCATTTTTACCCCTAACTTATTTGTTTCTGTGACTCTACAATAATATTCTGCCTAAATAAAAATAAACTAATATTTTAAAATTATATATTATCTATATACTAGAGGCCCAATGCATAAAAACTCATGCGAGAGTAGGCCTTCCTTCCCCTGGCTGCTGGCACCAGCTTCCCTCTGGCACCCGGGACCCGAGCTGCTTCCCTCTAGGCCCCAGCTTCATTAGGAAAGATGTCCAGAATGACATCCAGAAGATGTCTGGTCTAATTAGCATATTACCCTTTTATTATTATAGATTATTATCTTGAATATCATTGCTTATGTGATACAAATTTAAAGCAAGTACAAGTTGCATGGAATTAGACCGACATAGTTAAATAGGAAAAACTCAGAGAGACAGACAAAAGTGCTTTGTGATGGTGGGAGGCAGGGAATATGAAATCCAGGATTTTGAATAAGGATAGAAGAATTTAAGAGTCCCGCTTAACCCAATGAAGGCTATAAAAACCATTAAACCACATCCTGTGAAGACACATACATGGTGATTTGTAGAAAGCATTTGCAGAATCCTTGACAATGCTAAGAGATAATCACCTTCAGCAGTTCATGAATTTCTAAAATGGAAAACAAGAACAGTGATTGTTTGAGCTATTAAGAAAGCTATTCTTTCAGTTTAAAACTGAGCTCTAGATAATTTAAAACATTCAGACTGAGAAGTCTTTACACTTGTCCTTTCATTCTGATGCAAGGACATGAGTTGTATGACTTATATTAAGGAATATGGTCAAGAATAGATTAACTGCCCTAATATGGATTATACAAAAACATGGTTGAAAAGGAATTGGTATGTCAATTTTTCCATTTTATCTTAATATGTTCTACCCTTCTTACAACCCCTGGACCTACATGTCATGTGACCCTGTATTTTCAGCTAGAGATGAAGAGATGCCCAGTTGGTTGTTAGCGTGAAATAAATGTGTCATATGCCTGGATTTGGAATTAAGAGGTACATGAAATGGTGTTCACTCAGAAGCAAGTTAGGAGAAAAGAAGAAACATTGGGTATAACTGATTGATGTTAATTGCACAGTTATAAACTCCACTGCCCAAATCTATCCAAAAATTTCAACTTTTGTTCCCTTTATAATATTAGAATGCTTCAAATTTCCTTGAGATCTATCTAGTATTTTCACCTTGAGACAACTCCATCCCCTTAATTTTAGCTAGTCTGAATGGATTTCTCATTCTTGAAAGTTAAGAAAGCATAATTCAAAGAATATCCTAACAGTACCTCCCTCTTTTCCTCTTTCATACCATCTATGAACTGGAAAGCAAACAGGGAATGAAGTTTTCACATAGTGGCACCTTGAAATGAGTATTAAATTCATGTATGATCTCTGAAGATAAAAGAATCAGAAATTACCATCTGTCCCATAGGTCTTTCTCTAGTTAATTGTAATAAGAAAATCTTCAATGCTTCAATCTAAGGTACATACACAAAGGGAGTCCATTCTTTTTGAGGGTTTTATAATTTCCGCACACAGCCTTTGATCATGACTGTTATATGAACTTTAGACATTTGTACACAAGATTACTCTAATGCTTAAAACAATAATTTTAATTTGTATTTTTTTTCTTTTTCTGTACCTTACCTATTGTCATAATAAAATTTGGAATATCCAATTAAATGGGATTTAAAGTGTATCAAGCTATTGCGAGCATTCACAAGAGGCATCATGTCTCACACTGCACCTTGATGTCAGGACAAAAATAAAACTGCTTTGATTGTGTTTGCTGCCAATGTAGGAAACAGCATTTATAGAAACTTTGAAGAAACAGCTGTGGTTTACCAAAAATGACTCATTTGTTAATGCTGTAATAAATTACATTCACTGATTTTATTGAACCCATGAAATTTAAAATGAGATGCCTATTTGGGGTCTCAAAATGTAAAGTCAAGCTGAAGTCAGCTGTAATTTATGCTTGCTCCTATATATGTATAAGCAGTTCAATTAAATACCTGTTATTAGAAATTGAGTATTATGTTCTTGTTAGTAGAGAATTATGGGTGCATATGCAATTAGTCACATATATACAGAATTTAAAGATTGAAAAGCAAAGACTTTAGGAGCCTGGCCGTCCCACTTAGTAGCTGTATGATTCCTTAGAGCTCCCTTACTTATAAAAGAAATACAATCATGGTAGTCACCTTCTATGATTATTGTGAATATTAAATTAAGTTAAACAAACATTTGGCACATTGTTTAATACTAAATAACCTAAAAAGCAAATATGCTCTAATTTAAAATATAAGTGAAGTTAGTTAGAGGGTAGAATATTGTACACAAAGTTAGTTAATATCCTTGATAAAGGAACAGCTAGATATTGGGAGGTTGGAGGTGGAATGATTGAACCCCCCCAAATGCTGAGAACTTAGCCAGATTTAAATCTTAATTCAAGGCACTTATTTAAACCTAACTACAGTAAAAATTTCATTGATATGATGCTTACTGTCTGCAATAAGTACGTATGTCTGTGTAATCTTCATAAATGATAGAGTAGCTTCCTGAGGCACAATACAAGTTAGGCACCCTGTTCAATGGCAGTTTTAGAACTGGCTGAGGAAAGATGGAGTGCTTAAATGGCCTCCCAAGACTCAGCCACAGAGTCAGGAAAAGGATGAGGTCACTGGCTTGACCATTTGGAGAATCCGTGGCAGAACTGAGCCAGGACCAAGCTCTGAGGGTAAAAACTGGAGGACAATAAAGGAGGAAAGAAAAAAAGAGCCCAATAAAAACTGCTCCTAGCACCATCTGAGAATAACTCTAAAACATTAACCAATAGGAAATTAAATTTGTTCTGCACCATCCTATTGATCCTGATTTAATTTCATTATCTTTGTTCAAACTCTTAATGGACCATGAATAGCACATTCAAGATGCAGGTAAATTTTGGAAATAGTCTCTAGGATACGCCATTTGCGAAGGTACAACGATTAGAGTAAAGATTATCTACTCAGTTTTCTACATTGTAGGCTATAAACCTGTATGTAGAACAAATGACATCTGTTGTCTATTATCAGGAGAAGAAGTCCAAACACTTCAGCCCACTGCATTTTGGTAACAGAGTCAAGAAGGAAAACACACACAGCCAAGGAAGTATTCCAGACCCAGCTCTGATGGGACAAGCCCAGGAGAGTTAGCAGGTCATTCAATGGCTGCTTTCCTAAGGTTATAATTTTCATTGCCCATGAGAATGAAGCTTTAATAGAGACACAAATCTATTAGTCGAGTAGGTAACACATAATGGTGTACAATCAAACAAGGCTTTTCAGTTTGAGCAAAAAAGAAAAAAAAAAAAAGAGAAATCATGGATATAGACACCAGTGTGGTGATTGCTGGGGTGGGGAGGAGGGTGGGTGGGGGTGGAAGAGGGCATGGAAGGGATAAATGGTGATGGAAAAAAACCCACATAATAAATTAAATAGAAAATACTTGCTTTCCTTTTAAAGATCACCAGATAAAAGAAAATGAGGGCCGAAACCGGTTTGACTCAGTGGATAGAGCGTTGGCCTGCGGACTGAAAGGTCCCTGGTTCGATTCCGGTCAAGGGCATGTACCTGGGTTGCGGGCACATCCCCAGTAGGGAGTGTGCAGGAGGCAGCTGATAGATGTTTCTCTCTCATCGATGTTTCTAACTCTCTATCTCTCTCCCTTCCTCTCTGTAAAAAATCAATAAAATATATTTTAAAAAAAAAAGAAAATGAGGACCAAATTCTAGATGCAGTTTTAGAAATATAGTTTAAAATTCTAAAAAGTAAAACTATCCTGTTTGTATTTTCTTATAAGATAACATTAAATTCCTGAATAATTGCCTTTAATATATTCAGAGGCATGTAAATTACCTAATCAATGTTATTTCAATAAATAAGTAAGAATGATAAAAAGAAAGAAGGAAAGTTTTTGATATGCTTTAAGAATTATTGGGGAGGTTTAAAATATATTGAGGTATGATTATGTTAAGGTATAGATTAAGAAAATATTTTTATTGTGTGTGGGCATATATGTTAAGACTATCTGATTCATGTTATTTACTTGGGATCCAAGGAAACATAGTAATTAGTCAGAATTTATCATATTTAATATGACCATTGTTCTTAGGTTGCCTGATATAATCCTTCTTTGAGCCAGTTGTCCCAGTGTAATTATTAATAGCGCTATCTTTTACACTCAAGTTGTTCTGATTCAGAATATTAATTATACAGTCACCATTAATCATATGAGACCTAATACTTGGAATATAGGATAAGCCAAATTCGCTACAAAATCAGTAGAATTTCCCATCTCATTCCAATCCCACCTAGTGGAACTGCTGAAGATAAACTAGCCTAAAAGACATGAGCCATTGCTTCCAGGTGTTGTTTTCCAACCATTTTGTGCTAAATGACCCACAGTGAGCTGGCTTGGGGTCCAGCGCTGGCCTGGAAGGATCCATAGAGCTGTCACTGTGTAGCAAGTCCACATGGGTTTTTATTCCTAATTCTTCTTCTCATGAGTAAGTGACAAAGAGAACTTTGGGGACTTGCCTTGTTTGTATTTATTGACCATTTAAAAAATGAGTTATTGTTTAGAAAGCATTACTCTTGTTAGACTTTATTGTTTGGAGAGTTCAAGAATGCTTTTAAACCACTTTTTGAAGAATAAAGCAAAATGCAGGTCACTGGTCATAAATTCACCAAGACAGCCAATGTACTGAGACGGTAAAGAAAGAAAAAGTTCAACAGTGAAATAAAAATGTACACTTAAACTGCAGGTAACTTCTGGATACAATCTCTAGGATAAAACTACTCCTCTATCTAACTAGCTAGCTATCGATCTACCTATATTTGGTAGGGCTGTTGGGGGTAGACCATTAGACCATTTTCTATATGATCACAGGCAATTAAATTATACTTTTTATTCCACAGAACAATAAAGCAATATTTAACACAGGCATAAATCTATCACTCAAGTATAATGTCTGCAACCAATCAAGTGTGTATATTGCATTTAATTCATCCCCCCACCCCGAATTCAACAAGACAAATTCAATATGCAAAGACCTAGAAACTAATGTACAAGGTAAGGTGAATACAATACATTGTCCTCAAAGTATGCTCTGATGATTCCTTAGAATTATTGATTGGAAAATGAATTTTGGAACTACCAAACAGGCTAGGGCTAGTGAACTAATTGCATTACTTTTTCATTATGAAAACAAAAACAAATAATTTGGTAAATTAGAGCCCCGAATCATCACATGAAAATTGGATTTGATTATTCATCTATTAATATTTATTGGCTTCTGCTATGTGTCAAGTACCACAGCACTGAATGTAAATTGATGAGTGAAATAAACATAGTTTCTGTCCTCTAGAAGATTATACTCTAGTGAATATTCAATCATCAAGAAAATAATGGCATCTTTTCAAATATTTATTTTTAGAATTAATTGAGATAATTTAGATTAAGTTCCACCCTAGTGCTGGAATAATGTAAAACGTTATTACTTGTCATATTGCTAAAGAAATAAGTGGGATGATTGAGTCAAAACCTGTGCAGCAGAAACAAATACAATTTATGCACTTCCTATCCATTATCTATTAGTAATACAATTCCAATGTGGGTTTAATTTCCCTGAATTTAGGGGCTAGTGAATTACTGTGTTTTATCTTCCATGAATTAAGGCAGGATTGTATATTCCATGGAGAACAACCACCTACTGTTCCTGGCTGGCACCTTGTTTTTGGATACTTAATTGTTATCTTCCCTCTTATAAGTGATGAGAGAGATGGTCTTTTGGGTTTCTTAGTCTTAAATACGAAAGTAATCTAGATAGAAAATATCAAAACTGGCATCCACACCTGTATACTCCACCTCCAGAGTAGAAACACTTTTCCATAAAAAAATCAAATAAAAAGTAAATAAATTGGTAAATTATCAAATATATATATAATATATAAATAAATATATATATAAATATTATATATATAAATTATATATATAATACTGGTTCCTAACTATTTTATTAAGCCAGAGATCTCAATATAGCCCAGTCTCAGAGAATGAAATTTTTCAAGTTTGCTATGGTAATAAAGGGTATTTCTTTCAGGAACAAACCAGCAGCAACTAATAAAATTCAGATAATCCTATATGACCGTAATAAAAATACTTGTGTGCCATACTTGTGTTCCAGTTGGTCTGCTACTTGAATAATACATATGCCTTACGGTCAAAATCAGAACAAAGTAGTATGTTGTGATAGTTTCTTATTTTGCAAGTCTTAAAAAAAAGACAAGACAATAAGAATAAACATATAAAGCCTGTAGAAAACCTCCAAGTAAAAGGAAATCCATAAATGTCATTAGACTAGAAAAACATTTTCACAGTAAAACTAACTGAATAACATATGAATGTTATAACTGGCTCAAATGCAACAGCTTGTTGGCCAGCAGTGGAAAAGCATCAGGTTCATTGTGTGTAGCTTGTGCTTCTGCTCTTGAAATAAGCATGAGCCAGATGGAATATAACTACCAGTTAGGCCTGCAGAGTTTATATCTTACTGTACTACTATTGAATTTTTCTCTCCTATCCTTTTGAGGATTGCCAATATTTGAAATCTCATCAAGTATTCCAATTTCTTAAAATAGCATATAGAATTTTAAAGTCAAAACTAAAGTAAAACTTAAAAACAAATCTCAACTATACCAATGATATTTTTAGTTTTATTATGTGAAGTTATTATGTATTTACCAATTGAAATTGAGTAAGTTGCTTTCTAAATATGTAGTACTTCCACTAGCTAAGAGAATGCAGTATTATTTCCTTCAAGTATTTGAATATATATTTCATATATATATAATTTTCATATAAATTCATATACATATAATTTTTATATTTTTATCTTTTATATGTATAAATGCATAATAAATTTAATACTTAGAGTAATCAAAACAAAAATTTACCTATGACTTTTTGAATATGACTTTAGAGTTAACAAATTCTAAATCTTAGCAACTATGGGCATATTAGATCATCATAGGGACTTCTTGATATCAAAACAAATAAAGATATGGAAGAGCAAATCATCACTATGGAAATGAATGTCTTAGGTACAATATAAGAGGAAATAACTAAACCAGGACAACAGAACAATAAAGTTATGGTTCTAATGTAACTTTTGTACCTGTAGGATGCCATGCCAAAGATATTTCCTCACTAGAAGGAGGCTTGAGATTATTGCAAACTAAGCCAGGGGAAGGGTTGCCCACTGAGACAAAAGAAAAGAAGGATCAATGTTTTCTCCACTGGATATTTCCTAATTACAACAGGAAGATTCAGAGATGGCAATGTTTCTTCATCTTTCTTTTTATAAAAAAGAAGTTAAAAACCCATTACACAACCGACTTTGTCCATAATATCTCATTTACAGAATACAGCTGTGCTTTACTTTTCATGAGCAATAACTATTCCAACTCTGTTAGACAATATTGATGAGCACTGGTAGGCAAAGCGCCTCTGCTCACAACTTTACTAAAGAGAAAGTACATATGCCTGCAGCTCTGAAAAATTATATTTTCATATGTATAAAAATGATATGCTCTTAAAAATGTGTGATATTTTTCATTAAAAAAATCTGTGATTATCCTAGAAAACTGTGTGATCTTCAGCACATTTTGTTTGGTCAAGAGTCTCTAAGATCACCTTCAGCTCAATGATAACCTAAAAGGACTCAAATGCCCTTATAGTCACAGTTATGGTTTATTACAGCAGAAACAACAGATTAAAGTCAGCAAAGGAAAAAGGCACATGGGCCAAGTATAGGAAGAGGCAGGCAAAAATTTTGAAGTTGTTCTTCCCAGTGGAGGTGCGTGGCAATGCACTTAATTCCCCAAACACTGATTTGTGGCAACATGTGTGAAGTGTTGCCAACTGGGGTAGCTCACCTAAGTCTTGATGTGAAGCAATTTTTATTGGGGGTCACCCAAATGATTGGCCTTGGTTACTCAGATTCTAGCCGTCTCCCCATTTTTCAAGCATAAACCCAACTTCAACGCAATACACATTGTTAGAATAAATTATATAGCAGAGTAGCCCAAGGCCTCAAACATAGAAAACAATCTGAGGTCAAAATATTTTAGGGATCAGTCCTGAATGTAGGCCTGTTATTGGAACGTGTAGAATTTGAGAAACCCAGTCTGCTGAGTGGACTCTTTCCTATCTGCCTTAATTCTTTTGCAGTAAATTGATATAGTAATAATATATTCTAGAAGTTATTTGAAAAATAATTTTGATTATTTGTGTGTAAATTCCAAACACGCTTTTAGCTATTATGTTACCATCCAGATTGTGGTTGATGAGTCAATAAAAATCAAATATGGCTTCCTTAAGATACAGAAAACAGTATGTTGATATTTAATAAACAACTCTATTTTTCCAGATGAAAATAAAATTCTGCTTAATAATGGGCTATATATATAAAAGCCAAGTGACCAGAACGACCTGAACAACTGGTCACTATGACATGCACTGTGGCCAGCCAACCAGCCTGATGGGGGCGAGGCCAGTGGCCAACCTCTTGCATCCCCTTCCCCTGGCCAGCCCCTCCACAGCCCGGGGCAGGCGGCTAGAACCCACATGTGCATGAATTCATGCACCAGGCCACTAGTCTAAATATGAAAGTACCAACCTAGTATTAATTTTCCCAATATGCAATTAAACAATATAGACATTGAGGTAATCTTATAATATGGTGTTTTATATATGTTTATATGTATTTATATATTTAAATACATATATATATATATATATATATATATATATATATATATACATATATACATGTTGAATATGGGGAAATTATAGAGAAAAGAGATTTTAACTATATATTAAGTAATCTCTGTTTTAAAATAAATAATTAGTTAAACTGAGATGCAAGTTTGATTTACATCAATAAAATATGAGGGGTAGGCAGTATATCTTATTGTGTTTTTCTATCCCCAGCCTCCTCCATGGGTCCTAACCAAAATAGAAAATATAAGCAATGCATTTTATTCTTTAATTTTCAGATCTGAATCTTTGCACTATGTGATTTATGTATATATTAGTCACTAAATAAGTACTCGGACATTCTAGTAAACAGCTCTCAATAATGGTGGTTCACATACTTACAAGACTTTCTCCACATTTTGCTGACTCATTCACAAGATTAACAGCACTAAACCCCACAGATGCATTGCCCAGCCACCACTGAATCAAAAGGTACAGATTCATGATACAGCTTCTGCTAATCAGATACACCCACATAAAGCGTAGATTTTGAATTAAATTACCTGCTGAGAAATACAGAATGTGAACCATTCATTTGGATAATGTGCCATGTGATAGAGGTAGTGCGATTCTACAATGTCCAGTCATGTCAGCAGCGTGTTGATCGTGGAAAAGATGGAATGGTTCTAAAGCTGGCAGCTCTCATGGTGGTTTCCTGAGCGGAGAGCTTTCAAATAATAAATGCACCTTTATCAGGTCCCCTTGGGGTTGAGATTCTGGCAGATAATTATGGAAATGCTCCTACTGGTCTTCAGTCCTTTCAAAAATTCTGTGAGATCCCTTAATAAGTTCTTGTTTTATTAAATTAATTAGAGCTGGTCATTGTGTAGTACAAAAGGAGAGAAGAGTAGAACGGGTAAGAACACTTGAAAGATGACATCATTGAGCTACTGTATCAAGTTCCAACTCTGCCACTAATCTCACTTCTTAGGCAAAAGTCTCAGCTTTCTCATCTCTAATGAACAGTATCTACCATGAAGCATTTTCTTCAGAAGAAAATGCATGTTAAGCCTTACTACATCAACCAATAGTAATCAAAGCTGGTGATGTTGTTAATGTGATATCACCTAATTATTTAATTCCTGAATTATATCTCATAGACAATAGTAAACATTTAGGCTTAGAAAGGAAAAAAAATCTTCTTCAAAAATCTATAATAATAAAAGCTTAATATGCCAATTAGACCAGACGTCCTTCCGGACAACCTTCCAGATGAAGCCGGGGCTGTGAAGGAAGCCCAGGTCCTGGGAGCCAGAGGGAAGCCAGTGCCGGCAGCCGGAGGAATGAAGGCCTACTCTTGCACAAATTTCGTGCATTGGGCCTCTAGTTAAGTATAAATTAACCAATATCTAATGATAGGTTATATTTGAAATTGATATACTATCAAAGGCAGTATATACAGATTTATCTTTCTTCCTAAGACTCTATAGTGTATGTCTTATTCTTTCGAGGCTGCCATGCTACTTATCACTAAAAACATCTTTGTAGATTAGATTACAGTTATTTTTCAGTATGTGCCTTAGTAATTCCCAGGATGAGGTGCAGCCAACATCAGGGAAATGGTCCAAATGAAAGTACAAAATTGATCATTAATCATCTGAATTATTTTTTTCAATAAAGTTTTTTCAAGTATTTAAGGATACAAAAATGTTAAATAAATAAATATTTTCCCAGCTGATTTAAAATATAATTTGTTGATGGAAAAGGTGTATTAATACAGAAGAACCAGAAACACATGCCCAATGGAGCAAATGGGGCTGAACTAAATTATTGACAAAATCTGTTCCAACGCTGAGAGTTTAAAAGTCCATGAAACTGTAAAATTGAAAAGTAGACAATGTTAATTAGGAACAGTTTCCTGGTGAGTTTTCTGTTGGATATAAAGGAAAGGAGAGAGGCAGTAGGCCAGCAGGCTGGAAAGGAAAGGGGCTACATATGATGACATCAAACTAAACATTTACATATTAAGTCCAGCCTCTGCCTCCTGAACTAATATCATTCAAAGGCATAAGTGTCCCTCTCTTAATAAAATATAAATATTAAATATGTTATTTTTGCTGCTCTAGTAAGTACTTTCATCATGCTCAGGAAAAGCTGCTTACTACTCATCACTTCTTTGCTTTGCTGACATTTCAGGATGAATGGAATTGTTTCATGATTCACTCCTGGTTGTGAACATTTGCACATTAACCGATGACAACACATGCTGTCTCTATCCAACGTTGTACCTTTCATACTGTGAAATGCTGTTTTATTATTGTCTTCTTTCATGCTGCACTAATAAGCATGTGAAGCATCAGCTTTTAGAAGAGGCTTTTTGTTTGTTTATTTGTTGGATTGTTCCAGGAGTCTATTGGGGACTCTTAAGGTAGAATGTACAGAACTGGCAAGTTTTCTTGTGAAAAGGAAAGTTGAATGAAGCCTGCCCTTTCAGGAGTCCTCTGTAAAGTTGCTTAACCAATATGGTTTCTTAATTGTGCAGGGTTGTTTTGAAGTATTTCTGTGTAAATGTTCAAATAACAACTGACAGTGGCAGTAGCAATTCACTGAATAAGAAGATTAAATAAAGGCAAATATTTATTTTAAGTGAATTCAGGTAAGCTGACTTATACAAGTAAAAGCTGGTGTGTGTTTTTGTTGTTATTATTATTGTTTTCCCCTGTCTCTTTGGGTGAATCACCTCATTTACTCCAGAAATATAAATTGTATTTTTTACTTAATGGAAATAAAGAGTACTAAAATTCTTTAACTTAGAATCTACAACTAAGTGAAATATAAATTTAGTAAAGGAAGAAAATGCAATGGCAATCTTGTTTAGCCTACAATTTTCTCCAAATTAACTGTACATTCTACATATTATACAACTGGTATACAATAGGTATAACCTATTGGGAAAAATAAGAACTTTAGACGCATAAGAGTCAAAATATTGCCCTAGCTGGTTTGGCTCAATGGATAGAGCATTAGCCTGCGGAATGAAGGGTCCCAGGTTCATTTCCAGGCAAGGGCACATGCCTGAGTTGCGGCTGGATCCCCAGTAGGGGGTGTGCAGGAGGCAGCCAATCAATGATTCTCTCTCATCATTGATGTTTCTATCTCTCTCTCCCTCTCCTGTCCTCTCTAAAATCAATAATATATATATATTTTTTAAAAAGAGTCAAAATATTTATTAATGGTTGGTGCAACACTGATGGGAGGGCACTGATTATCACCCCATGATTCTTGTTCTGAAAATGCTGTGTCATTTAAGAAAATCTTGACAATTTAAAGCTGAAGAATTCTTAGCATTTATATAGCCATATTTTATAGATTAAAAACTGATCATTTAAGTGATTTAATGAAAGGTACAACCAGATTTTATAAACAGAACTAAGGGCAAGATCTTTCAAGTACCTTTTCTATGAAACAATTTGGTTCCCAAAATGAACATTGTCAAATGATAAATTGTCACAGGAAAATGTTTTTAATCTTGTAATTTTTTAACCAAATTTTCTTTCTCCTATACAATAAAAAACAACATTTTGTGCTGCTCAGATATAAAGAACACTACCATATAGTTCTTTTTTATTTAAGTGTTGAGTTTTGTTTATTGTTTCCTGTGATTATAGACTACTAGAGGCCTGGGGCACAAAATTCATGCATGGGGGCTAAGGGGAGGTCCCCTTAGCCCAGCCTGCACCCTCTCCAATCTGGGATCCCTCGGGGGACATCCCTCTCACAATCCTGGACCACTGGCTCTTAATCGCTCACTTGCCTGCCTGCCTGGTTGCCCCTAACTGCACCCCCCACCAGCCTGATCACCTCTCACTGCCTCTGTGTGTCAGCCTGATCACCCCTAACTGCCCCTCCTGCCAGCCTGGTTGTCCCCAACTGCCCCCATCTGCTGGACTGCTCACCCATGACTGCCCCCCCGCCGGCCTGGTTGCCCCCAACTGCCCACCCCCTCTGGCCTAGTTGCCCCTCACTGCCCCCCTCCCCCAATCAGCCTAATCGCCCCCAACTGCCCACCTTTCTAGCCTGGTTGCTCCCAACTGTAACCCACCCCCGCCGGCCTGGTCGCCCCTAACTGCCCCATCGCTGGCCTGGTCACCCCATACAGCCTGCTGTTCAGTCATTTGGTCGTCCCTCACTAACCCCGCTGCCGGCCTGGTCACCCCAAGCAGCCTGCTTGTTCAGTCTTTTGGTTGTCCCTCACTAAGCCCCCACCGGCCTGGTTGTAGGCAGTCATCTTGTGAGGGTTAATTTGCATATTACCTCTTTATTAGATAGGACTAGAGGCCCGGTGCACAAAAATTTGTGCACTCGGGGTTGGGAGAGGAGGTCCCTCAGCCTGGCCTGTGCCCTCTCACAGTCTGGGACCCATCAGGAGATAACGACCTGCTGGTTTAGGCCTGCTCCCGGGTGGCAGAGGGCAGGCCTAATCCTAGGTGTAACCCCTGGTCGGGCTCAGAGCAGGGCCCATTGGGGAGTTGGGGCCCCGCCTCCTGTCATGCACAGAGCAGGGCGGATTGGGAGGTTGCCATGCCACCCTCAGTCATGCTCAGGGTAGGGCAGATTGGGGGGTTGGGGCACCACCCCCTGTCACACTCAAGGCAGGGTCCATAGGGAGGTTGCAGCGCCACTCCTGTCATGCACAGAGCAGGGCCGATCAGAGGGTTGGGGCTCCGCACCCTGTCACACTGATCCCGGTGCTGGGAAGCCTCGCTGCTCCGCTGATCCCAGGGCCAGGACGCCTCTCGGCTCCCCTGATCCCTGGCCCGGAGGCCTCTCGGCTCCGCTGATCACCGGGGTGGGAGGCCTCTCTGCTCCACTGATCGCGGGGCCTCCGACTCCGCTGATCACGGGGCCGGGAGGCCTCTGGACTCCGCTGATCACCGGGGCTGGGAGGCCTCTCGGCTGATCACCGGGGCTGGGAGGCCTCTCGGCTGATCACCGGGCCAGGAGGCCTCTGGACTCCGCTGATCACCGGGGCTGGGAGGCCTCTCGGCTGATCACCGGGCTGGGAGGCCTCTGGACTCTGCTGATCACCGGGGCTGGGAGGCCTCTCGGATGATCACCGGGCCTGGAGGCCTCTGGACTCCGCTGATCACCGGGGCTGGGAGGCGTCTCGGCTGATCACCGGGCTGGGAGGCCTCTGGACTCTGCTGATCACCGGGGCTGGGAGGCCTCTCGGCTGATCACCGGGCCAGGAGGCCTCTGGACTCCGCTGATCACCGGGGCTGGGAGGCGTCTCGGCTGATCACCGGGCTGGGAGGCCTCTGGACTCTGCTGATCACCGGGGCTGGGAGGCCTCTCGGATGATCACCGGGCCGGAGGCCTCTGGACTCCGCTGATCACAGGGGCCGGGAGGCCTCTCGGCTCCGCTGATCACTGGGGCTGGGAGGCCTCTCGGATCCACTGATCACCGGGGCTGGGAGGCCTCTCGGCTCCGCTGATCACCGGGGCCGGGAGGCCTCTCGGATCCGCTGATCACCGGGGCCGGGAGGCCTCTCGGCTCCGCTGATCCCAGGCCCTGAGGCCTCTCTGCCCTGCTGCTTCAGGGCTGTTTGGCTTCGCTCTGCTTGGAGCCTGAGTATGCAAATTAACCGCCATCTTTTAGCTTCTATAATTGAAACATTGTATCTTTTGGAGTTGTTGCTTCAGGAGCTCAGAGCCCTGCAGCTGCGGGGATCCTTGACTTTCTCCATCGCTGGGGCAACCAAGCCTCCTATTCTCAGCTGCCTGGCTGCCAGCCGCCATCTTGGCTGACAGTTAATTTGCATATCTCGCTGATTAGCCAATGAAAAAGGTATCGGTTGTACGCCAATTACCATTTTTCTCTTTTATTAGTATAGGATAGTAAATCAAGATACAATTTGATCATAGAAGATTTTTCTCATTGAATTTCACCAAGGATAACTGGTGAACACTATTACTATAGCCATGTTATTTCTTTCTTCAAGGAAGACTTGATCCTGTTTGAACACAAATATAGGTTGACATCCTAAAAACTGAAAGTAAAATTACACAATCTAATCTTCTATTGAGTTGTTAGTTATGGTAGTCAGCCTATGTAATACTTTCAAAAAGATTGTTATACTTTTTAAAATTTTTAAAATTTTTAAAAATATAAAAATATTGCTACAAACTTCAAACAACACATATGTCTTAATTCTCTTGCAGCTTCTTTGGTAAGGAGTCTAGGCCTTCTGGGCTTCAGGATGTCTAGAAGCTGCATTTAACACATCATCTTGAGCTGTGGTCTATTCTTGAGTAAATCTAATCCAATCAGTTATAAAGCCTTAAGAGTAAAACTGAGATGTCTCTGAAGAAGAAGAAAGGCTACATATAGACTGAAGCACCAGCTTCTCCTGGGGTGTCCCCAGCCTACCATCCTGCTATGCAGACTTTCCTAGTCCACTCCCATGAGTGTGTAGGCCAATTCTTTGCAATAAGTTTCTTTATGCATATGCATAGAAATGTGTGTGTATATATATGTGTGTGTATATTTAAAAATGTGTTACAATTAATTTCACCTTTTAAAAGTGTTTCAGTGTAGCTAATACAAAAATCTAAATTACATATCTGGCTTATATTTGTGACATATATTTTATTTCTAATGGCCAATGTTGATCTTTAGGTACTCCATTTATCTTACTTCTGGAGAAATTAAGGAGTTTATCTTATATTTTATTTACTAGTAAAGATTCATACAGCCTAGACTTTAATGGTTATATCTCTAAATTTTAGTATATTTACCTACATATTTTATATTCATTGGTGGCTAGAACTTGAGACCTGATCAGCTCTAGGCTTGATTTTGTTTGGGCATGAGTACTTAATCATTGTACTTCCATCAGATGTCACATAATGTTGTGCTGTTAATATCTTCATGATGTTGGTAGCCTCTGCTGATGATTGCTTAGATACATAATTTTATTTGTGCTCGCAGAATGGAGATGACATACTTTTAAAACCCCTTTGCTATTTATTAACTTGAATGCTTTAAGATGAACAATAACCATCCATCAATTGTATACAGGAATAAATGGAGTTCTTCCAGTTTGTGGAAAGCTCACTCCAACGGTACCTTTCAACTAAACTGAATTGATTTTCATAATGACTATGAATGAAACTGCTTCCCTACATATCACAAAAAATATTAAGGACACATTTCAAATATGACTGACAGAGGATTCCTGGCAACAAATTATAGTACACAAGAAACACACCCACTGAATCTGTATGGGTGGATTTAGGTCTCCCAAGACCACTTACAGATTCGATGATGTGGCATGCATTTCCAGCACAAGGAAGAGCAGTTGTGAGAATCTCCTTCACATCCCATTAAAACAATAAAGAAGGCTCTTGCAGAGAAGCAACTAGCATTTCAAGAACTCAGGGTGTGGGGTCCAAGGTATGCACATGGTTAGACTAACCCGGCTAGAAGTAATTATCTACAGATTACCTCAGCTATCCACTGTGGTAGAATTGCTTATGAGAGGACACAGTGTCATTCAATCTGAATTCAGTAATTATAACAATTTATTAGGAAGAGAAATATACCCCCCACTTGATGGATAAAAAACTGAAGTACTTGAAAATTCACTATTGCCTCCAAAAATATTGCAAGTCTCACTTACCATTCCAAGATTATCCTGTTTAATTTAGAGGCTTTCTAAACTTCAAAAGTACTCTAATTCTGAAAATAAGAGTATTACTCAAAAATATAAATTTTTTTAAGATGTAGAAACGACTTGAATGAACTGGTCATGTATTAGGTGTTTGACATGGTGAGGAAGAAGTGAGCCATTTATTTATTATATAAGCACTTATTAATCTCTTTATATGAGTCAGACATTGTGCTATAAAACAAGAATAGGAAAACAACAGAAAAAGCTTCAAAGACTTGTAGTTTACGCTTGGGCAGGTAACAATGTGATAAATGCAGTTGTAGAGGCAGAGTTTGGGGGCATGCCTTGGAAAATCATCCCAGAAGTGGACACAGTTGGGTTGAATATTAAAGGGTGAGTAAGAATTAGTCCAAGAACATATGGAGTTACTGAAGTGAAGGAACATGTGTGAAGCATTCTTGCCTGTGAAATACATGGTGAGATAGCATGGAATCAGAGATTGACTTTATCTTTCTTATTTTTATCAGGGAATTTCATATTACATCTATATGCCTGGCATATGTGGTAAAGTTTGTGAGAAATTAAGTTGGCAAAAGCCAGGTAACTAAAGAATTTAGGCATCACACTTTGAAAGACAAGTGAAAAGATATAAAAATAAAATGAAATTCCATTTACTAAATTTAATGGTGAACTGCACTCCCACTTCTTTTTCCACACACAGCTAGTCTTTACATACTTTATAGTCATCTCTCCATGACCACTCAGACCCAGTCTTACATAGCTCAGTAACAGAAAGACTTGTTTCAATTTTATTCATCTAATTGTACTCCAGGACCCTATTGTATGTGATCTTTTCTTGGCACTTGATGTTAATTATAGCCTGTAGCCCATGCAAATGAAACTGAGATGAAACATGTGATTTTAATTACAAGGCCAAATCTCACAATTTGAAGCTGTCACTGCCACGATTTCTCTATAAAGTTGTGCTTTGCCTCTATCTGCACTTTTAAAGCTACCTTTCAAAATGCTGTTCAAAACAAGAGCATTGTAGTTTGGCATATTTAAGCCAGTCATTCTAGAGTTCAGTTTTTATCTGCAGTGAATAAAGGACAGAGGAAGGAAGAAAGGAAGGAAGGAAGGAAGGAAGGAAGGAAGGAAGGAAGGAAGGAAGGAAGGAAGGAAAGAAGGAAGGGAGGGAGGGAGGGAGGGAGGAAGGAAACAAACAGGATACATGTTATCATATTGAGCAGTATTTCTTTATTCCCAGAGTAATTGCTGTACATTAACCCATAATTCCTTGATGTTGCATTTCAAAAGCATTAGATTAACTGCAAACAGCTGTACAATTATTAGTTATTTAAAATAGCAAAATCTACAAATTTTAATCACTATTCTGTAGTCACTCACAACACATAGATGAACTTACTTTAATACCTGGGAAAATACATATTATAGTCAAGTGGCAATATTCTATGTGGAATGTCCCAAAAGGCAATGAATTATACTCAAAACTGACATAGAGAATAAGGTATGCTTAATAATGTAACAAGTTGCCATAATAGAGGTATACTATGGAGAAAAAACTTGCCTATTTAAAGTATGTGTGTGTCAGTTTGCTCTTGTGCAATTTGTGTATAGTGTGTGTGTGTGTGTGTGTGTGTGTGTGTGTGTGTGTGTGTTTTGTACTTCTTCTTTGGTGAGATTGTACCAGAAAACCACCTTGGGAATTTCTAAAGATCGTAGATTTCTTGGATTCACTTTAAAAAGATGTACATTTCTCTGAAACCAGAACATATAGCCTCTTTGACCAGAGTGGATACAAGCTCTCATGATTGCGCTGAGAATAATGTACTCAGAAGGGTAAATGTAGGATAAGATCCATGTTTAAAAACCACCCTGGACTCCAGTGCTCACCTTTATTGAGCAAAGCACAGAGGACAGAGGGGAAGAAAGAAAGATAGAAAGAAAGGGTTATTAGAAATATTGCTGTTTAGAACAGTACCTTGTATATCTCCCAAAGAGAAGCAGACTCATTGATTCTTCATTTCTCAGGTTACGAATAAAGATATGACTCTAAATTCAGATTTTAGGTGGCTGCCCACAAACCTGGAAAGTAGTTTTGAAGGGAATTAAATGAGCTGAGATAAAATAAATTTGAGGATCCAGACCTAGAATGCCTTAGCCAAACTTAACAGTGAGGAAGTAAGATAACCCTCACTTATTAACCTAACTACAAAATACATAAGCGCCATTGCCCTAGCAGTGGGCCAGCATCTTCTACCAAATGTTCAACAGCCACACCACATGGCACTTAGATATAGTGACCACAGCTCACAGATTTCACAGATTTTTGTTCTGATTTACACGTTGTCCCAAAGAAATAAAACCATCCATACTTTAGAATAAAAGGCAGAAGGGAACTGATCTGACTCTAGATTTCTCTCATTTTGGGTTTAGAAACTTTACTAATTTGCCTTTCTGGGTTTATAAGAACATTCAGGGTTGGGCAGATATCGTATTTGTATTGATTATACATCAGGAATTTGGACAATATTGTGAATCTTTAGTGGAAGAGTCTCATTACCTTATGATTACTTCTCACTGGGTCTAATAGTATCTCTGTTCTCTCACATTCATGGAGTAACACCTAGGACTTTGTTCCTTTATTGATCAGTCATTTGCTCCCGCAGAAACCTCCATTCCTTGATAATTACCAGTTCATTCTCCAAGCAACATGGATTCTAAGTAGAAATTCATCCCTACTTCTTAATAATATATTCAGAAATTTCTAAAGCATTTTGTAATTTCTACAGCCAAAATGAGGGGAAAGATTACATTCCATATGCATCAACCACTTTTTGTGTTTAGACAGAACAGGGCAGAAAGCTTGTTTGAAAATCAAGAGCATCTAACTTGTTTTGTTCTTATTTAGGAAACCACTTAATTATCTTGAGTTATGTACTTCTGAGTTTTGCAATGATAGTTTATATAATATATATATATAACCTTTGATGATCCTTTTTGTTTAAAAATGATGTAACCGTATGAGTATGATATAATAGGACTGTCTACACCATCCAAATTTAATTCTTAACCTCAATTGCATTAAGTGGACATAATTCCCCAGGAAAGATTTCCCTGTACAAGCAGATGTTAAAGAATCCAACGTCAGCATGTGCCAGCTGGATAACATTGAACGGGCATGATGCTGGGTATTTAAAAATCGCTCAGCCTCAGACTTTGCATCTTCACAATGCGAAGAACTGAAAGGATGACTGTGTCGTTTTCTAAAATGAAGAATCTTTCCCTTAGTGGAGAACTTGTTTCTCAGAAAACCAAGAATTTAGTCTTTTCCCCTATCCTCTGCGAATAATACTTCTCCTCTCCTGAGTTCCTCTGTCAGGATAAAAGCCTTTTGCCCTAACGATGATAGGTTAAGGCTTTTAAGAAAGAATAGACAAGAGAAGTCAATTATGGCTCTAGGCTTTGGTAATATACTCCAAGTTTTTACAGATAACGGTGATTTCTCTCCTTTTCCACTCCACTTGCTCTGTGTGGATGCAGCCTGTGAGAGAGATTCACTTTGCAGACAGTTGCCCTTAGGAAAAGAATTTGGGAAAAAGTCCCACATGCTCTGAGCCCTCTGCAGAGAGGCCTGAGTGGTTCCTTAGTAACTGCAGCCTGAGGATTCCAGAGTGTGACCACCGGTCTGACTTCAGAAGAGCACAAGACTTTTGTGAGACTATGGAAATGGCAGGTCAGATGCTATACCTGGGTCATTCAGCACTTAGCCTGGGGGCTAACCTCTGCTTCTCCTCACATGAGAAAGGAAGCGGCAGAGGCGTGTTATTCCTGGAGGCATCTCAGATTCTCCTAGCATGAGGATTGGCTCACCATGCATTATGGAGGTCATCCAATCCTATCAATCTGCTCTGACAGGGAAATCATATTTTTCCAAGCCACTGCAAAGTTAAACTGTCAATTGATACATTTTCTGGCTTTTTTTTTAAAGCATCATCTAACCATAGAACAGCCTATAAATGAACACTGTTCTTTCTTCATAGTGAGGTGATTAGAAATAATTATTTCGCACATATGCTGCATTTTATAGCACACTAAATCAAACTTACATGTCATATGCAACTTTATTTGTCCTCCTATTTTAATTTACACTTCCCTAAATATGTAATGTATTTACATATCTTTGAAAATAAAACAATCTTCTGAAGACTTTCTTAGTGTTCTATACCTGCGTGGATGCTGTTTCTTTCCTTCCTATCAAACTAACTGGATTGTTGCCACTTCGTTAGCCAGCTCTCAATCAAGCACGGCGAACACATGAATTGAGAGATTGCTGCATATGGCAGACGGCACTGAGCAACTCTGCAGGGAATACTTTCTGCCAATTTGGGCTCTAAATCTGTTTTATGTTCACTTTAGTGTCCTCCACTAAAAACAGAATTCCAGCTCCATTCAAACCACAGTAGCCCTTGTTTTCCTGTTGGAATAAGGATGTATTCCTGAAACTGCATGCACAGAACAGAATGCCCAATCTCTGTGAAATGCATTATCCTTCGGAAATGCCTAACAACAATTGTTTACTCAATAATAGGAAACAGTTTTGCTTTACCTTTGAAAGTCTGGCATTTAACTTATGATTTTGTCAATATACAATAAAGGCCACAGAAAAAGAGCTATGATGAATCTGTTATCGACCTAACTCTGAGCAGTTGTGTGCTTTGTTCTGTTGAGCTGCTGCATATGCATAACAATAATATTGCCTAGATTCAAAAGAAAACATTAAGTCTGTTTCCTGAATAAAGTACATGCACCTGGCAGAAAAATCATGTAGGAAAGGTTTGAATGCAAAGGTTAGCAGTTATTACAGCAACCAAGAGCAGTGCTTATATCAAAGAAGTGGTTTAGTTCTTTATTGGCTTGGCCTTTCAACAAATATTTATTGTGGATCTTTCTGGGCAGTACAATGTGCTACTCACTGAAGAAGCTGCAGGTGAGTACTGCATAAGTTTTGCCTCCAAGAAGATAAAAAGCTATTGGGATGGGTAAACATCTAAATATAATAGAAGGAACTACCAATTACTCTCTTCAAGACAATTTTGCAGACACCTAAATGTCAGGACTATGTAATGCCATCCCTCATCCCAACTCATCTGAAGATGATCCAAAGATCAGAATTCGAGTGCAAGTAGTTGATTTAAGGAATAATCTTAGAAAGAATGAGTAGGGGAATGAGACAGTGAGGCAAGAAAGGAAGGGAAGCCAGTACCAACTGCATTAAATAAGTAGGTGTCTGGCCAGCATGGCTCAGTGGTTGGGTGTTGACCTATAAACCAGGAGGTCACGGTTCAATTCCAGGTCAGGGCACAGGCCCAGGTTGCGGGCTCAATCCCCAGTATGGGGTGTGTAGGAGGCAGCTGATCAATGATTCTCTCTCATCATTAATGTTTCTATCGCTCTCTCTCCTTCTCCCTTCCTCTCTGAAATCAGTAAAAATATATTTTAAAAATTTTAAATAAACAGGAGACTGCCTAGAAGATACTTCTGAGTTAACTTGCTGAAGGAGTAAGGAGTTTCTCCCTTAACATTGGTGTAGAGCTACTGTAGGCTGAACAAACTCCTAGATACTTAGAACTTACCCACGCAGAGCATGAACCAGCCATATTCCTGGGCCTGGATCTCACAGCCACTCACAGATCCAGACCGCAGTTTCCAGCAAGAAGCTGTAAACATATTTAAAATGATGATTGCCAAGGGGTATCTTTGGGACAGCGACTGTGTGCACTCATTCCCTTTGCTGTAGCTCATACTCAGATTTAAACATATTGTGAGCATTCTGACAATACCATTCATTATATTTTATACACAGAAATTGTATAGATTCTGCCCTAGACTGTATTTTTAGTTCCAGTAACAAGTAATTGGAATATTTTCTTTCTCTTTAATCCTTATCTCTGTTTATCATTTGTTATTACGCAAGTGAAATATTCTAATGGCTTCCTAACTGATTGCCTGCCTCTAGTCTGCACCCACTTATCATATACACTGTTATCAGATTAACATTTTGTGCTATCTTTCATTTGCACTCCATTTATCCATTCTCAGTGTTTTCCTGTCCTGCTTTCTTCCCCACAAGCCTACCTCAGCCTCCTCTGCTCGAATTGGTATGGGGAAGTACCAGCAGGATACCAGCAGGTTCCATAGATTTGTAAGCACAGAATCCCACTTGAAATTATGCCATTTCAGAGTTGGATGTTCTCGTGTGTGATTTAACATTTATTACGCATCAATTTGGTTCCTCATAATATGCAGGGCGCATGAAAATAGAGTCTATTATGTTACACACACCCCAAAAATATATAAAATGAGACTTTCAGCATTAGCTTGTCTTTCTCTCAGGATAAAACCCATATTTTAATGTGAGGTTCAAGAACACATTAACTTGCCAAGGAGATGGTGAAGAACTTACCTGGTTTATTTGCTGTTATCTGACCAACCATCTTTAGTCTGTCAGAGAGATTGGAAAAGCCAAGAGGTAAGTTGGAAATTAAAGTTAGTATTTTTTATGACAAAACCTATGCCGCCAGTTCCATTTCCCTAGGGGAATTAGGGTGAGATGCTTGTCTTCTGACCTTATTTAAGTGAGAGGCGCTTCACAGAGGTAGCTCCGCATGCCTGATTGCGTTCCCAGCAGTGTTGTGACACACTGGATGAGGGTCAGATTCACAAGAGAAAATTTTAAAGGGCTACAGACTGTAGCAGAAGCTGTCTGCTGGGTAGCTTAATGAAAAGCAGGGTATAATAAAAAATAACTGCACTCCCACTGATGGTAGATGAAAGGGGCGTATTTCCTCTACTATACACAGGAGCAAATTGGCAAGATTTGGTTTAGATCTTGCAAACAGGGACAAATGGTGGAGCAAGTGGATCTCAGCAGAAAGAGGTGAAGAGAGTTTTGCCAAATGTCTAGAAATGAGAAATAAATCTGGAATGTTCTGCTAGATGAGACACATCCGCATATCTCAATGAAAGTAGAGATGAGAGAGCCTCATGATGAGAGAGATTCTAAGTAACTCATAAAAGCACCTCTGAAAGAGTCAGTTTAATTTATTTTTTATTTTTAATTTATTGTTGACACTGTTGCAATTTCCCCCATTTTCCAATTTTGCCACAGCTAGAGGAAGCTAATGCCAAATTGATTCAGGTAGGTAATGTGTAGAAAATGGGCACTTTTTTTTTTTTTTTTTCTGTAACAGGCAGTCAACTCAAAGAGGAGGAGAGAAATTTTAAATTTAAACAAAGATTTGAGGTTTTATTATTATTGTAATAATGGGCCAGTCAGAATGTTAATGGAGGGGAGTGTGCCTTGCCTCCCCCAGTTGTTGCCAGGGGTGGCGTTCTTGGATACCACTGGAATAATGCATTTCTGGAGGCCCCCACAGAAGGATATGGTGTAAAGCTTTTATTTTTGTGAAATTTCACCTCTGGATTTCCAAAGTCCTATTTCCCTTAGTCCAGTCATAGAAGAAGTGTAGAGGGGGTTTCAAAAGAGCTAACATCAGAGCTAGTGTCCAGAGTTTCCTTCCCATGTTGGAGCTGGGTCCAATGCAGCGACAGGCTAGCTTAGGTTGTCCTCCACACTGTAGTCCATTGTCCATTCTGTGTGGGGTCTGCATGGCTGTGGGCCATAGGGATGAATGCAAGTGAGTAGGAGCAAAAGAGCCCCACAAGCCAAGAGTGGAGCACAAGACCACACATTTCTCTGTTTAGGGGATTATGTATTCTCAAATGTTCATGCTCTTGCAATGGCCACACCCATTCTAGCCAATCATCTCTGCCCCCAGGTGTGATTGACAGGCAAGTACTTTCCCTATGTCCCCCAAACTTCACTAGTCAAGTGTCTATATCAGTGATGGCGAACCTATGACACGCGTGTCAGAGGTGACACGCGAACTCATTTTTTTGGTTGATTTTTCTTTGTTAAATGGCATTTAAATATATAAAATAAATATCAAAAATATAAGTCTTTGTTTTACTATGGTTGCAAATATCAAAAAATTTCTATATGTGACACAGCACCAGAGTTAAGTTAGGGTTTTTCAAAATGCTGACACGCCGAGCTCAAAAGGTTCGCCATCACTGGTCTATATTCCCTTGTTGGACCCCTTCCTCCTTGGGGAGTGCTGAGTTGTAGCTTCCTGTTGAAGTTACCCAAATGACATACCTATAATATCTGGCCTTCCCTTTACTCCTTTCCTATTATTAATAACTAGCTAATTACAAAGGTATCAAGAATGACTAATTTTATACTATTTTTTGAGGAAAATGGTTTGGAGGAAATTTATTTTCTAAAAGTGACCTCCACAAGTCAGAGATCAAGTTCTAGTTAGTGGGCAGTTTGAAGACATTTATGCTCTTATGTATATGAAAAATGTGGAAATTTTACATCAGTAATTTTTTGAGACAAAAGTTCCATTATATACTGAGATACATATCCTAAATATATTGGATCTTTAAACAAGAAAACCAAACTAGCCTGAAAGATTATGCTTCTTTTCTTATTTTCATTGAATTGCATATAAAATGGAATGAAATCTCTTAAAGTGTCTTTTTAAAGAAACTTTATAAGAATGAAAAAATTTCATTAATTTAAGCTATTTACCAGATAAATGCATGTTAGTTATTTTACCATTAACACCTAACTTTTAGAGAAAGAAATACGGAAAATAAATTTTGATTTAGACTATTGAAGCAAATTCCCTTCTAATTCCTTCATGCTAACAAAATAATTTGATGTATATACATCCCAATAGATTACAGACTTAATCATATAATGCCTTCAAACAAGAGGTGAAAATCTCTGATCTGAACATCAAAACTTGAAACATCAAGACAAGGCAAAGTGAGTGAATGAATAAGGCCCTGGCAGTGAGGGTGAGAGGGGCCCCAGAGAACACATTGCCCAAGGAAACCAATATTACTTATCATTTATGCATAAAGAAAGGGTTCTCTCAATAGGACTGTATGAGGAGAGTTAAAACAAAACAAAAATGAGGAAAGAACAATTATTAACATAGTAGATAAGCATAGGGAAAAAATTCAATATTGAAAGGGCCAATCATGTTTTAATGTTTTACTTACAGGAAGACCTGATATTTCAACACATCTACACTAATAAAAGAGAAACATGGTAATTAGTGTCACTCCGCTACCCTTCCCATTGGCTAATCCCCCTGTCACTCACAGAGTAGGGCCGAGATATGCAAATTAACTGGCAGCCAAGATGGCGGCCGGCAGCCAGGCAGCTGATGCGAACAGGGAGGCTTGCTTGCTTCAGTGACAGGAGAACTCCAACGTTCCTGCCTGACTTGCCCGCCTCTCAGCTGCAACTCTCAGCAACTATGTTGCGAATAAAGAAGCTAAAAAAAAACCCCAGAAACCTGCTTTACTCAGGGGAGCTTCAGCCAGCCGGACCACAACATTGTATCAAATACAGACGGTAAACAAAGGCCAGAAACCTGTTTTCAGCAGCCAAGGCCTCAGAGCTAAAGCTGGCCCAGAATAAAAAAGAAAAAAAAAGAAAAAACGGAGCAGTTGGGAGCTTCAGTCCCAGCCTGAAAACAGCCCTCAGCCCCTCAGCCAGACTGGCCAGGCACCCCAGTGGGGACCCCCACCCTGAAGGGTGTGTGACCAGCTGCAAACAGCCATCATCCCCTCAGCCAGGCTGGCCAGGCACCCAGTGGGGACCCCCACCTTGATCCGGGACACCCTTCAGGGCAAACCAGCCAGCCCCACCCATGAACCAGGCCTCTATTCTATATAGTAAAAGGGTAATATGCCTTCCAGCACCGGGATCAGTGGAGCCGCGAGGCCTCCCGGCACCGGGATCAGCGTGACAGGGGGCAGTGCCCAAACCCCCTGATGGCACTGCAGCTCTGTGTGTGACAGGGGGCGGGCCCCCCCCCCCCCGCCGGGCCCTGCTCTGTGTGGGATGGGGTAGAGCCATAACCTCCCCATCTGCCCTGCCCTGAGTGTGACAGTGGTGGCGCCCCAACCACCTGATCGGCCCTGCTCTGTGGGTGATAGAGGGTGGCGCCCCAACCCCCTGATCCACCCTGCCCTGAGTGTGACAGGGGGCAGTGCCCCAACTCCCCTATCGGCCCTACTCTGTGAGTGACAGGGGGGAGCTCCTCAACCCCCTGATCGGCCCTGCTTTGTGCATGACAGGGGGGAGCTCCCCAACCCCCTGATTGACCCTGCTCTGTGCATGACAGGGGAAGGCGCCCCAACTCTCCAATTGGCCCTGCTCTGAGCCCGACCAGGGGCTGCACCTAGGGATTAGGCCTGCCCTCTGCCACCCAGGAGTGCTGGGGTCCAACCCCAGCAGGTCCAGGGGTTCTCCATAGGTGTGGATGGAGTCGGCGAAGAAGGAATGACACGGAGACAGCGTTCAGTTGATCAGCAGCCTAGCCAGGATCTCCAGCCAAGTTCTGGTCTCGATCTCCAGAGAGGTTCTGCTTCGGATCTCCAGCCAGGTTCTGTCTGAGATCTCTAGCCAGGTTCGGTCACCAGGTTCTAGTCAGGCTCTCTTGCCAACCTCTGCATTCAGGTTCAGTCCAGGATCCCTTGCCATGTTCTCTCCAGCGAAGTTCTTCTGTCTGTAAAGAACGTTCTGTGTAGGTTCTGTGCCTAGGCTCTGTCTCTCTTGGTCCTGTCTTCCAAGCCCTGTGTTCTCAGTTCTGTGTCTGAAGTTCTGTGTTCTAAGTTCTGTCTTCTGAATTCTGTTCTAAGCTCTGAGTGTTTCTGTCTTGTTACAACTGTATTTATACCAGTTGATTCAATCCTATCAATCTCTATTACAAAGGTTAGGGCGTTTCTTATCTCCATTCCAGGGAGAAAAGATTATGTAGTTTAAGCATGATTGTTCATAGTTAAAGGGATTAATTACCCGCCTGGCACTTAGTTGAGGGGTTTTATTCCCTCCCTAACTTCAGGGGAAAATCCCTACCTGGGGATTCAACCTTTCTCGGAGAGGTGACTTTGGTTAAAACACAGCGCCAAGAAGGTGAGCAAACATATTAAGAACCGTATGCCATATATGCCAGGTCCCTTGAAACAGCAAGGATGGACCGGCTCCCGGCACGGGAGCAGGCCTAAGCCAGCAGGTCGTTATCTCCTGAGGGGTCCCAGACTGCAAGAGGGCACAGGCTGGTCTGAGGGACCCCCCCTTCCCCTGAGTGCACAAATTTTTGTGCACAGGGCCTCTAGTTTTAATATAGTTCTCTCAAGCCAACGTTTTGTACATCATAAAAAATTAAAATACATTGTACTCCACACATGTAATCAAGAAGGGTTCTCACTATTAGCAACAATGCTGTGAAACCAGCATTCTCTTTGTCCTGCCCTCAGAATCATAGGTATGGGCTATAGTTCTGTGCATAGGTTTTAAAAATCAGTCTTAAATATGTTACTATCCTTGAGTTTATCAGTGCCTGCTTACTATTTTATTTTTTGCCTCTTTTGGTTGTATAATCTATAGAAATTCCTTCCAAATATTCTTTTTAAATACAGCCATGATGGAAGCAACAGTACACAGGAGAACTGTGTAAGAGCTCATTATGATACAAATTGAGGCACATTCAAATATACCGTAAGAGAAGATGAGATATGAGAATTCGCGTGATCATAATTTGTTTTTGTCACTAACAAGGCATTTGTCACATGACTTCAGTATCTGCTATGAATCAGGATATTAAAAGAGATATGCCATACGGAGAGAAGCAATTGTCCTTATGGTAAAACTATTCCTTTCACTTTCTAATGACAAGGAAAATATCATTAAGGTTGAATTGCCTAGGTCACTTTCTAAAAGACCTCAATATAGAGCAGAGTGAGTTAAGAAAGATTGTTTCCCCCAGCTCTTGCTAGAACTACTGTAATCATCTCTTACAGGTTTCTCACACGCTTTCTTCATTGAAACAACTTTTCAGATCCCAACCAGAGTGATTTTATAAAAGCACAGATCTTAATATTTGCTGAAATCCCTTCAGTGGTTTTGTATTACTCCTAGAAAACAGAATTTTAAAATTTAAGGAAATAAAAAGATTAAATTCCTTAATATGTACTGAAGGTCTACCCAGGCTACCGCCTGTCAGTCTCTCATCTCATAAAACTCTGTGTCCCTCTGACCTTTCTGTCCCTCCTGCAATGGCTTCTTTTACTTCCCTCTGCTCATTTTGATAACTCCCACTATGGACTTTTGCAGATTTGAATTAATTTCTTTCTTGGAATTTTTTTACTTCCTGGTTTGCCTAGTTTATGACTATTCCTCCTTAATATTTATTTGTCTCTGCCACAGGAAAGTTTTCTTGGATAAACTCCTCAGTTAAAATCAGCCACAATTCCCTAGCAATATCCACTTCTCTTTCATAGCCCCGTGATTTAGGTCGTTTTCCTGAGCAGGATGCAAGGGTGATTTCTTTCCCCGATCCTTGTCCAGATGGATTGGAAAAATGAAGCCATGGGCAAAAGGTGGTAGATGAAAAGGGTGGACATGTATTGGAAGCAAATACAGGCTCCCACAGAGGGAGAGTGCCTCAAGGGGGTAACGCACAAAGCCCTTTTCTAAGCTTTACAAATGCTGCCGTTCTTTGTCTCTTCATGCTTCTTTCTAATTGTTTTGCAGAATATCAGCTTCAAAGCCCAAAACCCACATGATGCCCCCATCTTTATCTCCCTTTGTCTTGTTACATTTCTCTATCTCCTGTGAAAATCTGTTTTCCTCTTTTTCCCATTTGTGGCATTTCTCTATCCTCTGTGAAAGTTTGTTTCCTTTTCCCCCATACCCTGTGGCTTTTCCCTATCTTCTATGAACGCATGTCTTCCTCTCCCCTTCTCCTGTGGCACTTTTCTATTCTCTGTGAATGTATGCCTTCTGGTGGCTCCAAGCCCTCACCTATGCATTCCTCCCCCACGGACCCTCTTTACTCCTAAAACTCCCCTAAACCTGCCTATTTTATCTCTAAAATTCCTTTCACCTACATAGCTTCGATTTCAAACATACACATGTTCTTAATGTCTATCTCCTGTCCCTCACAGGAGCATATGCTCCAGGAGAACAGAGGGAGAAAAAAATCTCTGTAGTTGTTTAATGTGTGTCATCAGTGCTCAACTTATTAAATTTAAGAATTCAAAGGAGAGTGATAGAATTCAAAAGTCCTAAGAATCTATTTGTGGTGGATACAAGTCAAAATATATCAGTATGATGTTTACTTACTAGTACTATACCTACTTGAGCATACAAATATGTTCAGGAAGCAAGATTTATGTAGACAAAAGATTAGTTAATCAGAAGAGTATACTGCATAAATTAGTACCATAGTAGTTACAACATTAAGTTTAAATTAATGTTAATTAATATTCTAATATAAATCATTTTACTATAAATATTTTATATTTATAAAATATATTTTGTGATGTATTTCATATTTAGATTATGTATTTATGAATTATATTATCTTATATTTATAATTTTAAATATTTAACGTTAAATAATATTTATTAAATATATTTAATATTAATATTAAATTGTTAATTTATAATTGCTTGCCTCAGAATAGTCAACAAACACAAACTAAGACTTAGAGAAACTAGCTTCTCTAAAATCCAAAAACATTATAAAAGTAAAACAAGTATATGAATCACAAACAAAGAAGAGCTACTCTATGACAGTGTTAATGTAAAAAACCCATTGAAACCTGTAAAGAGTTTTTGTGAATTTATTTGAGACAAACTGTCGACATATGCTGGGAAGCAGAACCTCAATGAGTTGAGATAGTGCTCCGGAGAATGGCGGGTTACATTTGTATTTATACATTTGCAATCAAAGGAGGGACGTAGGTGGGTTACATGAAATTCATTGGTGACAGATTAAGGAGGTGGGATAGAGCAAAGCAGGGAAATCCCTGGGATTGGATAAAATGTAAAATGATGGACACATACTTAGGTGGGTGCAGGAACAATTAACATGATAATGAAGGAATTTGTGGTCTCTGTCCTGGCACCCAGCACGTTTGGTTGTGTCCTAGGGGCTCCAGAAAAAGGGAAGTTACAAGTTAGCCAGACATTTCAAGGATATGTTATCATAGATGCAAAAAGACAGATAGGCTCAGTTAAGGTAAAGGTTGACCTTGTCAGTGAAGATACTGGCCTAGGACGTAACTGCCCACCATAACTGCTTTTAAAGTTTAATTTCAGACCATCCTTTGTGGTTACTTTAGGTCTCTGAGTTTGCAAGACTGCCAAGAAGGCCTCCCCTGAGCTTGTCGGGTCAGCATGTGGCCCCTTTCGTCCACAACATCAAAACTAAAATTTACATTTTCTAAAAATTAAAAATATAGGTGAATAAAAGCACCAGTTGGCTTGTTTATGATAATGTTCTCCCATGGACTCTTCTATCAGAAGGAGAAGGGGGGAAATAATAAATGATAAACACAATATTTAAAAGTTTAAAATATAAAATATGGAGATGGGGTAAACATAAATGAGGGGGGAGGTATTCTTTTTGTGAGATAATCCCTGAATGATAAGAAGAAATCAATTCTGCAAATTTCTTAGTGTAGTGCATTCTAGACAGAGCAAATACAAAGGCTCTGATATAGAAAGAGCTTGGTCTGTTTTAATACCGGAAAAATGTCATTGTGTAAAGACAAAGGACAAAGAAGTGTTTATCACTCCAGTAACAACAAGCACTTTAGCACACAGATGTGCTCTCAAAATAACTTTTTTTTTTTTAAAGGGGTGAAAGGGCGAGGACTACGCCCTCCACCTTGCCCCAGGGTAAGGGCTATGCCCTCCATCTTACCTTGGCCATGTGCTCAGCAAGGCTTCTTCCCTGAAGCCAAGCCACTGCTGGCCACGCCCAGGATTTCTCTGGACTGGCCAATGATAGTTAAGGGAAGTGCACGCCATCACTATGACCACATCCTGTGTAATGAGACACCGACTGGCGCCTTGCCAATCGGCAGGGCCCACAGTCCTTTCTCCTCCTCTTGCCCCAGCCCCCTATAAAGCCTCTCTCCACACAGAGTTCTCTCTCTCGGCCACTGGAGCTTACCGTTGCATCGGTGAGTGTGGCAGGGGAGCCAAACCTAGGTTTGAAATGAATGACTCTTTGCTTTTGCATCGGATTCGCTGGCTCCCTGTGGGTTCTTGGGAATCATGAAATCTGGGCACAACAGGGGTATCTCTGAATGAATGGATGATCCCATTCCTGAGGCTAGATACATCAAGAATATTTTCTCAAACCAAAAAGCAAAGAAACTACCAAAAATTACTATGGACCTGTCCGAAGGATTCAGGAGTGTGGAAAGATACACTGACCAACTATAGACAATTTAAGCATCAATAAAACTAATTATTGAGTTAATCAAAAAATATCTAAAATTTCCAAGTGTGTGAGTTTGTGGGACACAATGGACATTTTTGGGAAAGGCTGAGAAGTTAATTCATTGTTTTGCATAATGATTGAATCAAAAGGAAAAAGTAATCACTGAAAATAAAAACAATGCATATGTAACCAGAATGTAGTGAATGTGGGAGACATGGAAAGAGGGAGCCAGACCAAAGAAGATAGTATAGGCATGGTAAGCAGTTTGTATTTTATTCTAATTGCAATAGAAAGCAACTGAGCATTTTGAGCTGATTAATCATATATTTAAGTAGAAAACAAAAGTGGAGAAAATAACAATGTTATCAAACTTAAAAGGAGAAAACATAAAAAAAAAAAGGAGATTGTACCATCTCAAAACAGAGATGCCTGTTGATATTTTGGTAAGAGAATAGTGAAAATGTTGTCTCTATCACTGGAACATTAATTTGATATGAGAATGTAACATAATGTTGTCCAATATCAAAAGCCCATTTATGACTTTATTCTACATTTTAAGTGACACCAGTCAGCATCATTTTGTTATTAATTTGGTATCTCAGATGGAGGTGCAGATCAGGCTGAATCTTAGAATTAATTCAGATTTGATGTTTCCAAGTGAGCATAGCGGAAGAAAGGGGTGAGGTAATTAAGACATTTGCAAGGGAGTAATTATTGTGCTAAACTATACACTCTAAATGGGTTAGGTCAGGAGAAAGTAAAGGCGTAAGTGAAAAGTGGTAAATGAACTTAGTAGGTCTTGATAAGATTAAGGCATTTGGGATAAGAATAGATGAGTAAGAATTAAAGAATTTGGTGGTTAAAAGTAGAGTAGAATACTAAAAATGTGGATTCTACAGGTGTTATTTTTGATAATAAAAAGTGGAATATTAGCATGGGAGTGCTTGCCCAAATTGAAGTAGAGGAAAATATATCACTTTTGTTAATCAATTAAAGAATATAAGAAACCAGGGGTTATCTATATGTTAACATGAAAACATGGATCTTAAATGTCCAAGGATAATAATAGTAAGTAGTAAGGAAAAGTTAGATTTATCAGGGCTGAGGTTTGGTCAGATAAGTGTAAGAGAAGTTTATACAATCAAGAAGAGTTAAGTTCCTGGTAGGACTTCAGGTGAATTGATTGAAAGATGATTCCTAGAAAATAGGAGATGGGGGTGGGGGGAGGGGGAGAACTTATGTGATTAGATTGAGCTCACCTGGATAATATAAAATAACCTCTTCATCTCCAAATTCTCAATCTCATCACATCTGAAAAGTCCCTTTCACATGTAAGGTAATATTTTTGCAATGTTATGGGATAAGGACATAAACATATTTAGGAGGTGCAGGGCACTAGTCTGCCAATCACACCGTTGGTGATATGTATTGCTCTGAAATGTGCCCATATGGTGTCTTTTTCCTTCTATTGGAAATATTTAATTTAAAATTTCTTATAGTACAGGTCTGCTGGTGATGAATTCTTTTAGCTTCTGCATGTCAAAATAAGTTTATTTCAGAACTGTAAGATATTTCTCTCAATTTAAACTCTAGACTAATAATTTTTATCTTTCAATACTTTAAAGTTGTTACTCCAGAACTTTCTCACCTATCTTATTTCCAATGACAAATGTGTTGGTCTCCTGACCCTGGTCCTTTTTCCTTGGTTCATAATGTATCCTTTTCTTCCCTGGATGCTTTTAAATTTTTTTCTTATCATCGTTTGTGAATAATATTATCATGATGTTTTCAGTACAATTATGTGTGTGTGTGCTTGCGCCTGTGTGCTTGGAATTTATTGTATCTAGGTTTATAATTTTCCTCAAATTTAGAAAAATTGCATTCACTACTCTTTAGGTTTTTAATTATTTTAATGCATTTGCTTTTATATGTTTTTTACATTACTGTATCTTCAAGTGTACTAGTTTTTTTCCTGCAATGTTTAATGTACCATTGATTTCTTCCATTTTATTTTTCATCTCACACTTTGCAGTTTTCATCTCTAAAAATACAGTTTTTCTCTTTGCACATTTATTTTTTACATTTAACTTTTAATAGATATAATACAGTTATACCTAACTGTTTTAACAACTTTGGTAATCCTAATATCAACATCATTTCTGGGTCAATTTCATGAGAATGACTGATTTTAGATCTTATTTTGAGTTCTATTTTCTGCTTCTTTGCATGCCTGGTGATTTTAATTGGATACTAGATATTGTGAGTTTTACCTTTTTCTCTGCTGAATATTTTTGCATTTATGTAAATATTCTTGAGCTTTTTTTCTGGGATGCAGTTAAGTTACTTAGAAATGGTTTGTATTTTCAAGTATTATTTTAAAGCTTTGTTGGGCAGGGGCAGAGTAGTGTTAAGATGAGGGTAATCATTTCATATACTGAGGAAAAGTTTTTCTCAGTTATTTCTCCTCAGACACCATGAATTACATCTTTGTTTAGTCCAGTGATGGTGAACCTTTTGAGCTTGGCGTGTCAGCATTTTGAAAAACCCTAACTTAACTCTGGTGCCATGTCACATATAGAAATTTTTTGATATTTGCAACCATAGTAAAACAAAGATTTATATTTTTTATATTTATTTTATATATTTAAATGCCATTTAACAAAGAAAAATCAACCAAAAAAATGAGTTCACGTGTCATAGGTTCGCTATCACTGGTTTAGTCATTGGTGGGAACGGCCATTATCCCAGATCCCACATGAGCATTGAGCACTCTTCCCTCTAATCCTTCAGGCGATTCTTTCGCCCAGTTGTTTCCCAGCATGTATGCAGTCATCTGTACCCTGTTAAATACCCAAGGAGGACCCTCTGTAGATCCCTAAAGTTCTCTCCCAGTGCATTCTCTTCTCTCCCATACTCTGCTGTGCAAACACTAGCCACCTTAGTCTCCACAGACTCTCAGGCATGCCTTCTCAACTCTGGGAATCCTCTGGGCCCTTGTGTGCATTTTCTGACCCTGCCTTAGGACTGGGCAATTATAAAGCAAACTATGTTTCTCTCCTCTCAAGGATGGTACTCATTCATTGCCTTGTATCCAGTATCTTAAAAACTGTTCTTTCATAATATAACATGTCATCTTATCTAATAAAAGAGAAACATGGTTATTGGCGTACGACCACTACCCTTCCCATTGGCTAATCAGCGAGATATGCAAATTAACTGCCAGCCAAAATGGCGGCCGGCAGCCAGGCAGCTTGAAACTAACATGAGGCTTGCTTGCTTCAGTGACAGAGGACTCCAACGTTCCCTGCCTGCCTTGCCGGCCTCTGAGCTTGCAGTTTAAGAAACATTGTAACAAATATAGAAGCTAAACAAAACCCCAGAAACCTGCTTTCAGAGAGCCCGGGATCTCAGAGCTGGTGTTATACTTTGTTTTGATTATAGAACCGAAACAAACCAGATACCTTCTTTCAGCAGCAGAGTCCTCAGAGCTGGAGCCAGAGCTAAAGCTGGCCCAGAATTAAAAAAAAGAAAAAAAGGAGCAGTTGGGAGCTTCAGTCGGCCTGAAAACAGCCCTCAGCCCCTCACCCAGACTGGCCAGGCACCCCACTGGGGACCCCTACCCTGAAGGGTGTGTGACCAGCTGCAAACAGCCATCATCCCCTCACCCAGGCTGGCCAGGCACCCCAGTGGGGACCCCCACCCTGATCCAGGACACCCTTCAGGGCAAACCAGCCAGCCCCCACCCATGCACCAGGCCTCTATTCTATATAGTAAAAGGGTAATATGCCTCCCAGCACCAGGATCAGCGGAGCTGCGAGGCCTCCTGGCACCGGGATCAGCGTGACAGGGGGCAGCGTCCAAACCCCCTGATCGCCCTGCGGCTCTGTGTGTGACAGGGGGCGGGGCCACAACCTCCCTATCGGCCCTGCTCTGTTCCTGACAGGGGAAGGCGCCCCAACCCCGATTGCCCTACGGCTCTGTGTGTGACAGGGTGCAGCGCCCCAACCCCCCGACCCCATGGGCCCTGCTCTGTGTGTGACGGGGTAGAGCCATAACCTCCCCATCGGCCCTGCCCTGAGTGTGAGAGTGGCGGTGCCCCAACCCCCTGATCGGCCCTGCTCTGTGGGTGACAGGGGGGAGCTCCCCAACCCCCTGATGGGCCCTGCTCTGTACGTGACAGGGGGGAGCTCCCCAACCCCCTGATGGGCCCTGCTCTGTGCGTGACAGGGTATGGAGCCCCAACCCCCCTGATGGGCCCTGCTCTGTGCGTGACAGGGGGTGGCGCCACAACCTTCCCATCGACTCTGCCTTGAGTGTGACAGGGGGCGGTGCCCCAACCCCCCAATCGGCCCTACCCTGAGCATGACTGAGGGTGGCATCTCAACCTCCCAATCCGCCCTGCTCTGTGCATGACAGGGGGCAGCGCCCCAACTCCCCAATAGGCCCTGCTCTGACCCTGTCCAGGGGCTGCACCTAGTGATTGGGCCTGCCCTCTGCCACCCGGGAGCAGGCCTAAGCCAGCAGGTTGTTATCTCTTGAGGGGTCCCAGACTGTGAGAGGGCACAGGCCGGGCTGAGGGACCCCCCCCCCCCCCCCGTGCACAAATTTTTGTGCACCGGGCCTCTAGTTTCATATATAAAATTGTGGCTCTTCAGATAGGACTATAAATTAATCCTAAACCAGTTATTTAATCTTGTCCAGAAATAGAAGTCCCATTGATTTGTTATTGCTTTTGATTATTAATTTCAAGTTGACTCACTTCCATTTTCTCCTCACATTTGGGAAGCATGAGGTAGAATCGAGAAATTGGGAGGGAGAATTCTGTGTAAACCTTTTGAAACATCTATTGTATATCTAACAAAATTTATTAAAACATGTATCATTACTCTTATTGATTGATTTGAGAGAGGGAAAGAGAGAAAACAACATCAAGTTGTTGTTCCACTTATTTATGCATTCATTGGTTGATTCTTGCATGTGCCCTGACCTGGGATCAGCAACCTTGGTGTACCAAGACAACTCTCTAACCAACTCAGTTACCCAGACAGGGCCATGTATTATTAATTTAAAATGGTTACATAAGAAGACCGTTGCTTTGCCTAAAGCATCCCCAAGTAGATGTAATAGTTTTGTTTCTTTCCCTCTTTCCCTTTCTTTCTCCCTTCCTTCCTTCCTTCCTTCCTTCCTTCCTTCCTTCCTTCCTTCCTTCCTTCCTTCCTTCCTTCCTTCCTTCTTTCTTCTTTTAGTTTTCCCTCTTAAGAAAACTTCTTGAAACTTTGTTGTTTATATAAAATGAAATTCTCTTTTTCTTTCCTACATTTTGCTATTGTCTGTGGAAAACCATTGTCCTCCATTCACTGAAAACTCAAGCACTTTTCCACTTCAACTTATGTCGTCAGTCTATGTATATCTGCATGGAAAATCATGCAATAATCTATTTGACAGCCCCCAAATATGTTTAACTTTAATGACCTTTCCTTCTTTCTCTCTCAAGACTTGTTTATACTCTTGATCTTATCAATATTAGAAACTGCAATGCATTCAAAATCTTAAACCAATTCTAATTGCATTATTGACCCAAATATTTTTTGTCCTTATTAACTTTCATCAGGCTTTATTTTTCTCTTTTACCAGTTAATATTTCACAATTTATTAAAGTAATCGATCCCTTATAATATTTCAATTTCTTTGATCGACTCTTGTAAAGATTTGGAAAATGTTATTCCTAGGTGAACTCATTTATTATTTTCTCCACACCCATGCTTACAAAGCTGAACATTAATGAGAAAAATCATACACTAAAAATATAGAGGTCAACATAAATTTGTGATTTCTACACTCAAAAAAAGTCTACATAGTGCCAAGTAATTCTTCACATTCCTCTAATAATCCCTTTCTTGAGTGCTCCATATAGACTGTTTTAAACCTCACTCACAAACCATCCATAGCTCTTAATTAGTCTATTTTTAATAGCTCACAATTTATTTCATGATATTTATATTAATTTTGTAAGCAATTATCTTTTTATTTTTTTGTATTGAAAATTTTATCTACATACACTGTCTTCAAATTTTCATACCCCACCTAATCAGGTCAGACACACTCCAACATGGTTTCACTCCTCTATTTCACTAAAAAAGTTTCTTTAATATCACCAATCACTTCTGTTTCCAAATAAGACACTTCTAATTCCTCATTTATCTCTGTGATAGTCAACTCTGTTATCAACTCTCTCCTTTAGTTACTCTCACACACTCCTGGATTTATACTCTCACCTTTCTGGCTTCTTTTTTATTATTATTTGTTTTATTTATTTATTTATTTATTTATTTATTTATTTATTTATTTTTATTTTTTCACCTTTCTGGCGTGTGATAAGATCCCTTTCTTTTTTCCCTCTGCTATCGGACACAACAGTGTTGACTTATTTGTGGTTCTTCTTTTGCTGCTACTATATTTTCTTAAAATATACTGCTTACCAGTTCTCTCTTGTACAATTTTTGTTAATGGTATACACCCATAGAAATTTCCATTTAAAAACATCATAGTCAAAAAATGGTCAGTCACTAATAACCAGAGAGATACAAATTAATATGACAAGAAGTTATCACCTCACACTTGCTAGAATGGCAACCATCAACAAATCAACAAACAACAAGTGCTGGCAAGGATGTGGAGTAAAGGGAACCCTAATGCACTGCTGGGGGAATACAGACCGGTGCAGCCACTGTGGAAAACAGTATGGAGTTTCTTCAAAAACTTAAAAATGTATCTGCCATTTGACCCAGTGATCCCACTTCTCAGAATATATTCTAAGAAGCTTGAATCACAAATCAGAAAGAATAGATGCAGCTCTATGTTCATGGAAACATTATTTACAATAGTTAAGATTTGGAAGCCCAAGTGCCCATCGGTAAATGAGTGGATAAAAAAGCTGTGGTACATTTACACCATAGAATACTATCCACCTGTAAAAGGAAGGATCTCTTACCCTTTGAGACTGCATGAAGGGACCTACCTAAGTGAAATAAACCAGTCAGAGAAAGACAAGTATCACATGACATCATTTATATGTGGAATCTAATGAACAAAATAAACTGTCAAACAAAATAGATCCAGAGACATGGAAGCCTGTAACAGTCTGACAAATCTCAGCGGGCGGGGGGTGGGGAGAGATTAACCAAAGAATTTATATGCATGGGCCCAGGCAATAAGGTGGTAAGCCTGAGGGGTGATGTGGAGTGGAGGGGTCTATGGGAGAGAAAAAAGGGGGCATCTGCAATACTTTCAGCAATAAAGATAAATTAAAACATAATAATAATAAATAAAAATATACCAAAAACCTCAGTCTTCTTTGATTCTTTGATTCCTCACTCTATCTTACCTCCAATATCCAAGCCATTTCTAAGTTTTATATATTACACATTAAAGCCTATCTCTAATGAGATCACTGACTTATAATGAGGTGGTATAGCATCATCATTCAGAGCATGGAATGCGCCTGTTCTGTCCTATCACTAGTAGTATGATCTTCAGGGAGTGTGATCTTCAGAAAGTGATAAACTCTCCAAGCTGGGTTTCCTTATCTGATTTTAGTAGTAGTAACGCACACATAAAATGAGTAGCATGCACAGATCTTCCTCTCTTCATAAAATTAATTAAAAATGAATCATAGATCTAAATGTAAAACACAGAATCGTAAAACTCCCATGAGATACACACAAGAAAATCTAGATGACCTTGGTTATGGCAAAGACCTTTGAGATACAATACCAAAGACACAGTATGAAAGAGATGGTTGATAAGTTGAATTTCATTAGAAAAAAAACTTCTGCTATTTAAATGATACTTCAAGAGTTTGAAAAGACAAGCCACAGAATGGGAAAAAAATATATTTATAAAAGACACATCTGATAAAGATGCATCCAAAATACACAAAGCACTCTTAAAATTCAGCAATAAGAAAACAGCCTGACAAAAAAAAAATGAGCCAAAGACCTTAACAGACAGCTCTTTAAGAAAGACATGCACATGGCAAATGGCATATAAAAAAAGATGGTCCACATCATATGCAAACAGGGAAACACACATTAAAATAACATAAGATACCACTGAATATCTATTAGGATAGCCACAGTCCAGAACATTCAGGATACCATTTTGAGCAAGGACATGGAGCAAGGGGAATTCATTCACTGCGGAGGGGGATAGAAGATGGCTCAGTCACTTTGAAAGCTAGTTTGGCAATTTCTTACAAAATGAAACATATTCTTAGCATATGCTAAAACTCAGCAATTGTTCTCCTTGATATTTACCTTAAATGACTTGAAAACTCATGTCCACATGAAAACCTGCACACAGAAGTTTATAGCAACTTTATTCAAAATTGACAAATCTTGGGATATTCAAAATTGACAAACCTAGATATTCTTCAATAAGTCGATATACCGTGGTTCATTCAGAAAATAGAATATTAATAAGTACTAAAAACAAAACAAAACAACAAAATAAAAACATGAACTATCAAGTCATGAAAAGACATAGAGGAAACTTACATTCATGTAACTAAGTGAAAGAAGCCAATGTGAAAAGGCTGCATACTATATGATTCCGGCTCTATGATGGTCTGAAAAAGGCAAAATTATGAGACAATAGAAGATCAGTGGTCAGGACCTGAGGACAGAGGAAACTTTAGAGGGAGAAATGTGTAGGATGCTGTGTAGCACATTGTAAATTCTCCGTAAAGTTTAGCTATTTTAATAGTGTTGTCATTATTCTATGTTCAATGATGCAACCCTAGTTCCTGATAGTAGGACTCATCCTGTAAAATGTCACTTAACTGGTCTCTTTTCTTTTTCATTTATGCATATTTAGTCAGTTATTTAAATGATCTTTTAAAAATGTAAATTGATATCATATTATTCTTCTAATGAAAATCCTCCATTATATCTCTTTTAAAAATTATTTATTAAATTGATTGGGGTGACATTGGTCAACATGAACATATAGATTTCAGATGTAGGTTTCTATGTTAAAAGATCTGAATATTGCACTGTGTACCCACCACCCAAAATCAAATCTTCTCCTATCACTATGTATTAGGACTCTCTTCTTTCCCATAACCCTTTGTGCTTAGGTTGATTTTCAAAATACTTGTACTATTCTGTGATGCCAAATATAACCAGGCTCCTTCCCATCTTTTCAGCTTTAATGCTTCATTTGTAGCCAAAAGAGGTTTTCTTTTCCTATACCATGCCAAGTTCTTTCTCCTGGCTTCCCTCCTTTCTCTCTGCCCTCCTGCCTGCAAGCCATGTCTTTCCCTCCACTCCCCCCACCCCACCTTCCACCCCCTGGAATACCCATACAATCATTCTTCACTTTGGTTGTTTTCCTTCTAACTTTGGGTTACAGCTTAATAGCATTTCCCCAGAGAGGCCTTCCCTGACCACTCAACCTAAAATACCTCATCCATTCTTGATTCTCACAAAATTTTCCTTCTGTTTCTTTCTGTCATTTACTGTGCTTTCTAATTAAATACTTACTGTGTGTTACTTGCATATTGCCTATTTCCCACATGACTCTATGAAGGCAGGATCCATGACTATTGTGCTAATCATAGTATACCCAGAGATATGTATTGAGCATGGCAAATAGTCCAAGCCTAATAAAATATTTGTTGAATGAATAAATAAAAAGCACTCAAATAATTAACTGAAAGGGTATGCATTCTGATTAAACATTATTGAGGAAAATTATGGTCTGCATATTTTGAAAGCTTATAAAACATTAATAATAGCTAACATTTATTGAATGCCTATTATCTGCAAAGCAGAGTACATAAGTTAATGCATATTCCTCACAACACACCTGCAAAGTAAATATAATTATATTCATTCTTCAGGAAAAAAGTCTCAATTATATTGTTATGTGCCAAATTACCCAACTTGTAAAGAATAGAGTCTCTAGATCTATGCAATTCCTGGATCTTTGTATAATGCCACAGCATGGCTATTAATGTAGATTAGACATTATGTATTCAAAGTTGCTAATTTCTGTGATGAGAAAATGAGGTACAGAGAGATAAAAATGCCTTGCCAGATGCCATAATAAAGAGACAAAACCTCTGGACTTCCTATCCAAAGCGTGTTTATCACCCCTGCATTGAAATACAAATAGCAGTTAAAACAATAGTCAATCATTTCAGAAAATCTTAACAACTTATCTTGTTCAAGCAGGAGGTCTACAAATAATTTGCACTATTGTTAAATGGTTTTTCTTCCTTCCTTAGCGGGATTATGCCTCTTCAGTGTTTTAGTTTTTTGGAAGGTGTTACATTAGCTTTTGTAATTTGACACTTTTGAAGTAAAAATGATAATAAATAATATCCAGGCACATTGCAAGAAATATGTGTTCTAACGAATGACTATTCTTTGTATCCTTCAAATTTTCTTCAAATTACTTTATCATGTACAAATATATCATATTATTAAATGCATATTTTTAATAGTCTGACTTTGCTTCACTTGTAAACATGAATTCTAAAAGCAGGCTAATGAGAAGAAACAAAATAATGACGAGAAGCTAACTAATTACTGAATGATATCCAACTATTTTTTACACAATATCAACATTATGTCTGTCTCCTTAGCATACTGACATTCTGAAAAGATTATTACCACCCTATCCTAACTAGAACAGTGTGTGTTTTAACAAATAGATTTTGAAAATAAAGTCTCAGGAAGCCCAACCACAATGTCAATGATAACATTTGTAACAAATCTGTAACACTTATTAAGGAAATAATATGTAGCAAGCACTGTGCTCTGATCATTTTTTTCATGTTCCATAGCATTTAAGCTTCCTAATAATAAAAGAAAATACATTGATCTTCCCATTTCACTCATCAGAAAGTTTTCCTCAGAACTTGAATACCTGTGACTTCCTAGTTGGTAATGAACAAATATCATTCTAACCCAAATCTTCCTGGATCCCAAGTCTATAAACTTACCCAACACAACATTAAAATGATACCTTTGGAAAGGGCGATTTTTAAAAAAATCATTGGGATATCAAGGTCCCCCGGTGTGTGTTCAAGGGCGAAGAATCTTTAAAGTACATAAATAGTATTCATATTAAATTTATATTCCTATATCCTATATTATTTCCTAGAAGCTGAAAAGTTGGGGGATTAAAAACAGGAATTTATTAACATGACTACAGGTGTCACTTTTGTGTTTTAGATAAATTTTTGCTTTGCCCTTATGATGTAGGAAACACCTAGAATCCTTGAACTACACCGTGACAGAGGCAACTGACTCTGCTAAATATGGAGAGTTAATCCCTTCATTTGTTTCATAAAATATTCATGAATTTTAATCCTGTTTATAATGAAGATTTTCCAAGAATAGGAACACAGTTAATTCCAAAAATTAAAATGACAGATTCTAGGCCATATCATTATACTATGTTTACACTAAAGAAAAGCAACCCCAATATCCAAGGCCCTAGAGACACTGACTGTTGAAGGATTTGAGAATATATGTTTTAAGCTAAATCAAGCTAAATGAATAACTGACAAGTTCAGTTATAAAAATGTTGAGTGGATGGTTGTAAATTCTTCATTACTCTATCTATCTGAACTGTTGTACACAACAGAAAATCAAATCCAGACAAGTTTAAAGAAAAATAATCTTCATAAGCTCTCACAACTCAATAGTACAAGATTGGTTGTGGCTTTAGGAGTGTGGCCCAAATGCAGAGCTGCCTTGGTCTGCTCCTGCTGAACTGCAGCCATTCCGGAATGCTACTTTATTGTCCCAGTTTTCTTCAGTTTTCCAACATCAACAAACCAAATGGACAAGAGAGCATGACTTCCTTACTGAAGATAGGTTCTCGTTAGTTTTGACTGACTTCACTTGAACTGGGGCACCTCCTTGATGAAATAATCATAGCAAGAAAAATGGAATGTGGCATTTGGCTTTACCCAAGTAACATATTTCAACTCCAGTGACCAGGAATTAGGCCAACATCACCCAAAACATGAGCTGAGGTTAGGGGAAACATGACGTTTCCCAGAGCAAACTGGGGACCATTGGTAGACACAGAGTGTACTGATGCCGGACTTCAACTTCATTAAACACCCACCGCAGCATAAATACCTTGGAACTGCTCCCGACACACACCAAGGGACACAAACAAGTTTACTCAATCAGTAAGTTTTACATTATTATTCAGGAATTTATACCCATTGAATATATAAAGTCACTATAATATGCACACAAAAATAAAATACAAAGAATATGTCTTATATTAATAGGTAATTAATTCAAGTTGATATATAAGTGGCAGATAAACCTAATAAAAAATTTAACTGTATGAATGATTAATAACAAGATACTATTTTCTTCTATCAAATGGCAATATTTAAAAGCCATTGCTAACTGGTAAGGGTAGAATGATAGGATCTCATATATAACTTGAAAAAATGAAAATCACTGTAATATTTCTGTCGAGAAGTTGCCAATGTAAATCAAGATCTTCAATATTAAATAATGGTTAAAAATTGGAAACAATCTAAATTTAAAACAATGCTAAGGTCTATTATTATATATTCCATATTCCAGTGACATGTTTCAGTGTTACTATAAAATCATGCCTACTGTTTTGAAGATTATATCAATATAACATGTGCTTATGCTATGATATATATATAATATGTGCAAAATCATCTTTGGTATTTGGCTTCACCATATATATGTATTTGGATATGTGTATAAATACACATGCATGCACCACTATCATAAAATATTCAAAATATTAGTTATGGTTTTCTTTAGGTGATCAAAAATTGACAAGTCTCTATATCATACTTTAGACTTCAAATAATCTTCAAAAAATAGAATTTACTTTTATATATATAAAAAAATTCATCCTTGCTCCTTCCCATACTAGTATTAGCAACTTAATTCAGATAATAGCTCTCTCTCTATGCATCATTACAATAACATTCAGACTATTCTCTTCCCTGCCTCTCTGCTTCATCTACATTTTCCTGATTTTTGTCAATATAACATATTGACAAATAACATATCTGCTTGTAATCCTTCAATATTTTGAAAAAACTCAGAGGTTTTTTGGTGCTGACTATGTCAGTTATCTCTGTGATATTTAAAAGGTTCTTCACAATCTGCCCTTGGCAACAGTTTCATGTCCTGCTTATGTCTACATGTGTACTATCGCTCTCATGCTCCCAAGAAAACCCAATGTGCTTGGAAAATTACACATAATGTTATGACTCTGGGTATTGTTTTATGCCATTCTAAACTCTAGAATGTCATTTTTCCCTTCCCAATTGCCAAGGTCTCACTAGAATATTTTCTACTCTGTTAAACTTTCCCCAGATTCTCCACACCAGATAGCATTAGTCTATCTTCTATAATTCCATATAACTGAAGCTGCTATAATCTTCATACTGTAACCCTCATTCACAGAAGGGCAAAAACACTAATAACTTTTTGCTAAATAAATGAATAAGGGAGAATCTATATTACATCAAGAGCTCAGAGGAATAATATTTTTAATTCTTTCTGAGAATTAATTAAACAGCCATTAGAATACAGTTCCTCTTAGGTTCATCACCATATGTTTCTTCACCTTGGCTTCTAAGGCCTCTGCTCTCCAACACCTCCATCCCCAGATGCGCTTCAAAGTAAATTTACATTTTTCTTTAGCTATGTTTTACTCAAAGATACTTTATATGATATCAGTGTATCTATGAACCTTTATCATGAGTACTTACAAATTTCATTTCAGCTATAGATCCATATTAAAGTTTTTACTTGACAAATATGTATTACTTCATTACCTGAAACTCACTATTCCCACAACTGAACTCATCATCATTATTCTTTTTTATAGACATCACCTTCTTTAGCAATAAAGGTTATCGGCCTCAAAAATCATTCTTTCTTAGCTCTCCTTCATGTCATACCAATAATTATTTTTATTGTCACCCTAATATTTTCATTTTCTGTCCATCCTTTTAAATCCCTATCCTAGTGCCTAATTCAAGTCTTTATTTATCTAGTTTATACTATTAAAATGTAACACATTTGCTCTTATTTAACAAGTCTTTATAAAAAATGCTTATCTATATGGATTATTTTACGGATTATTTTAGAAAGGAATTTCATGTTAATGGTGAAAGAACATTGGTTTTTTTGAGTCAGATAATTATAATTTTGGTCTTTATCCAACCCCTCAGAGTGATTTTTTTGGGAACATTACATAAATACTCTAAGCTTCAATATTGTCAACTCCCACATGTAGATAACAAGACATTTATCAGGGTTGTTTGTTTGTTTGTTTGTTTGAACTATATTTTTATTGATTTCAAAGAGGAAGGGAGAAAGAGAGAGAGATAGAAACCTCAATGATGAGAGAATCATAGGTTGGCTGCCTCCTGCATACCCCCTTTCAGGGATTGAGCCTGCAACTCAGGCATGTGCCCTGACTGGACTCGAACTGTGACCTCCTGGTTCATAGGTCAATGCTCAACCACTGAGCCACATAGGTTGGGCACAAACATCTCTCAGTTTTTTTGTTTTGTTTTGTTTTTAATATTTATTGTTCAGATTAGTACAGATGTCCCTCTTTTTTCCCCTCATATCTCCCCTCCACCTGGTTCCCACCCCACCCCAGGCCCTCTCCACCCCACTGTCTGTGTCCATAGGTACTGCATACATGCATATAAGATTTTTGTCCAACCCCTTCCCCCACCCCCCACACACTCTTCCCCTGAGAATTTTCAGTCCACTCCATTTCCATGCCCTGATTCTATTACATTCACCAGTTTATTCTGTTCATCAGGTTTTTTATTAATTTGAATTTTAGATTCACTTGTTGATAGATATGTATTTTTTTCACTTTGTTGTTCATAATTTTTTATCTCTACCCTTTTCTTTTTTCTCCTCTTCTTAAAGAATACCCTTCAGCATTTCATATAATACTGGTTTGGTTGTGATGAACTCCTTTAGCTTTTTCTTGTCTGTGAAGCTCTTTATCTGACCTTCAATTCTAAATGATAGCTTTGCTGGGTAGAGTAATAGAGTAATCTTGGTTGTAGGTTCTTGCAATTCATCACTTTAAATATTTCTGCCACTCACTCCCTTATGGCTTGCATAGTTTCTGTTGAGAAATCAACTGACAGTTGTATGGGTACTCCCTTGTAGGTAACTAACTGCTTTTCTCTTCCTTCTTTTAAGATTCTCTCTTTGTCTTTTGCCCTTGGCTTTTAAATTATGAGGTGTCTTGGCGTGGTCCTTTTTGGGTTCTTCTTGTTTGGGGTTCTCTGCACTTCTTGGACTTGGAAGTCTATTTCTTTCACCAGGTAGGGGAAGTTTTCTGTCATTATTTCTTCAAATGGGTTTCCAATAGCTTTCTCTCTCTCTTCTTTTGGCACCCCCATTATTTGGATGTTGGTATACTTGAAGCTGTCCTAGAGTCTACTTACACTATCTTCATATTTTGGATTCTTTTTTCTTTTTGCTATTCCAGATGGGTGTTTTTTTGCTTCCTCGTATTTTAAATCTTTGACTTGATTCTTGGGATCCTCTAGTCTAGTGTTGAATCTCTGTATATTATCTTTTATTTCAGTCAGTGTATACTTAATTTCTGACTGGTCCTTTCCATTTTTTTTTATTTTTATTTTTATTTTTTTGCATTCTCACTAAGATCCTTGAAGGTCTTACTAAGTTCCTCAGAGGTTTCTACAAGATTCTTGAGTAACCTTATAACTGTGGTTTTGAACTCTATATCCAGTAGTTTGCTTTCTTCCATTTCTTTCACTTGTGACATGTTTCTTTGTCTCCACCTTTTGGCTGCTTCCCTGTGTTTGTTTCTATGTACTGGGTAGCTGCTAAGTCTCCTTGAGTTGATAGAGTGGCCTTGTGTGGTAGGTGTCCTACAGGGCCCAATGGCTCAGCCTCCCTAGTCACTTGAGTTAGACACTCTTGGTGCACTCCTTTGTGGGCTTTGTGCACAGTCATGTCGTAGTTGAGCCTCAATTGCTGTTGGTATCACTGGGAGGAATTGACCTCTAGGCAAATTGGCTGTGGGGACCAGCTGGGATGACAGTGGGAAAGCTGTTGGGCAGGAGACACCCTTATGGGGCAAGACTTGTTCTGTGGTCTTTGGTGCTCATTGAGTCTGCCCCTTGAGTGTGTCACTTATGGATGTGAAGAATTGTAATCTCGTATGGTCTTGCACTGATCACTGGGTACACTGGTCCTTAGATTTCCAAGGAGGTGCAAAGTTAGCCACTGCCTGGGGCCACCCAGCAGGAGCTACAGAGAGATCTGCAGATTCCTCCTCTTTGTATCGGGTTTGGAAGTGACCAGATGAGGCACAGCTGTGAAGCAAGGCAGGCTGGTGCTGGTGCGGCCTTGGGCCTTCTTTTGATAGCTTTGGGGCTTCCTGACCCAGCTGAAGATTGTTTGACAGGTTTTAGACTGAGGAAAGACAGGTCATTCACATGCAAAAGCCACTGCGCACAGCTTGGGTGGGGTTGTACATTGGGTAGGGTGGGGTCTCGGGTAATCTCCAGGGTGGAGCAAACAGCAATGGCTGCCAGTTAGCCCTGCACCTGGGAGGTCCCAGCACAGGAACAATGACCATTGTGAGCACCTTCATCTGAAAGGAAGCTGCCTTGCATTCCTGCCCCAATGCCAGACAGTCTAGTTTCTTCCCATATGTGTCTGGGTCCCCCCCACCTCGAGTCTTGCCCGGCACTGGAGCTCAGAGAAAGTGGGAGCTTGTATCTCCCTCCCAATTAAAAAAGCGGCACACCCGGGTGCCAGCCATTCTGCACCTCCGTACCTCCTACCAGTCTCAATGTGCTTTCTTCTTTTCCTCTCTAGTTGTAGTACTTCCACTCAGTCAGCTTTCCCCATGTTCTGGATGATAGTTGTTATGTATTTTAGTTGTAATTTTGATGTGGTTGTGGGAGGCAGCAAGTACAGGTGTTTACCAATGCCACCATCTTGGTTCTCTCCATCTCTGAGTTTTAAAGAGTATTTAATTGTATAACATCTGAGATGTTAAGGCTCAATATTTTACATCAAATATATAAAGGTGGCTATGAGCCCTAACTGGTTTGGCTCAGTGGATAGAGCATTGGCCTGCAGACTCAAGGGTCCCAGGTTGGATTCCAGTCAAGGGCATGTACCTTGGTTGCGGGCACATACCAAGTGTGGAGTGTGCAGGAGGCAGCTGATCAATGTTTCTCTCTCATTGATGTTCCTAACTCTCTATACTGCTCCCTTCTTCTCTGTAAAAAATCAATAAAATATATATTAAAAAAAGGGGGGGGGCTGGGCTATGTACCCACCCAGGCAGCTAACAAAAAAAAAAGGTGGCTATATATTTATATATATTTATTTTGAAACTAGTAAGTAGTGGACCATTGGAAGGGGAAATACCCCTATTTCCAGTCCATGCTCAGGATCAATTTTGAAATTACAAAATCTTTAGGTGTAGAACTGAAATATCACATTTATTATTATTATGCTGATATTATAAAGTATGGCTTATGTTGCTGGTCATGTGGGCTTCTTAATTTGAATCCCAGAATTAAATAGACTCAGCCACCTGGTTACAGGGAATGCTGAGTGGAAAAGTCTTCCCCCTATGAGCATAGCACACTTCCTTTAATGTCATGACACAAAAGAGGAGAGTGAAATGCATGATCCCATGAGCATCTCACTTCTAGGAAAGGAGAGAGAGAACTGAAATTAGGCTATACTTGCTTATCTCATTTTTGTAAATTCACCAATCAGATCAGGTATATCCTTACTTTGTTGAGATAAATGAGAGAGTGGGTGGAAAAAGAGCATAGAAAAAAATACATGAAGAGAAATATTTGGAGTGGAGAAGACTAGTCCTCCACAAGAATGACAAAGGTCTTAGTACATGCTGGGTCTAAAAGATGCCCAGTTAATGGTAACTACTTTTATTACTTTATATTTAGCTTCCAAAAATAAGTTTTACTTTCTTACCAAAAAGTTCCAGTTATACCTAAGAACCTGAGAGGAAATAAAACAAACAAAGCAACAACAACAAAAAATTTCCTTTGTATGTTACTCAATGCCTTCTACATTCTAACACTTTTTTCCAGCTTCATCTATTATCACACACTCTCTCAACACACACTTTATCATTACAAAGGCAACTTGCTCAAGTCTATGTTAAAGATTTTTTCTTGCATTATTTCCTTAGCCAAAAATGCTCTTCAATCTTCAGACTTTAAGTTAAATGCTAATTCCCCTTTCCTTTTGTCTACATTGAACACCTATACCTTTATTTCACACTTTCTCCCTTCTTTACGGTATTAATTATTCACTAAATCTCCCCTACTTTTAAATTTATATCGGTTGAGGATTGAGTCTAATTCCACATATATTTCTATTTTCTCACCCCATCTACCAGGCTTCATCACAGTATATGGCATAGAGGAAGTTCTTAACACATGTTTGATGAAATGAGTTAGTATTCATGAATTAATTAACCTATATTTCTATCTCCAGTCCATCCATATGTTAAAAATTATTAAATATCACTGGACCTACTGTTTGCTATGCCATTTATTATTAATTCATCTGGGTTTTAGAAAAAGGAAAGATTAGCAACTCTTTTACTCTCCAACAAATGTTATTAGGGTTTTAAATCAGATATTTTTCCTCTGTTATGACAATTTCCATGACTTTGGCCTATAAAAGTAGTGCTAAGACAAATGCCATTCAGAATGTCAAAGGGTAGATTTTTATGAATTTGTATCTCCTTCCCCAGAGAGATGTTGTAGATAGTTTATTAGCTCTATTCCCTCAAGCCTCAAAGAGTTAGTAAAACTTAAATTCCTTATCCCCTCTGTGGAGTAATATTATGATAGAGTTACAGCCACTATAAATGGACGTCTATGTAATGTACTTTATTTAAAAGTTATTCTTAAGAGCAATAGAAAACGTCTTCGTACCCACTCCATCATTCACTTACTGCAGCCAGATTTATGAGCTAGCAGCCTCAGGATTACCTACATATTCTGAGTAAGTCAGGTTGGGATAGAAAGAGATGTGAGGAAGCACAAGTTATTTAAATACTATTTTGATCAGAGATAGCTTCTTTAACCTTCACAGCATTCTTAAAAGAAAGGTAGCATGGAAACTCCCAGAGAAACATTTCTTGTGATAATGCAAATGTACTCAGGTGGCCACAATTGCTGCTCCTTCCAAAAAGGAAAAGGCTAGCATGGCCAGTGTGGCTCAGTGGTTGTGTATTGGCCTATGAGATTATGGTTTGATTCCTGGTCAGGGCACATGTCCTGGTTATTTGCTCAATCCCAAGTAGGGGTCATGCAGGAGGCAGCCAATCAATGATTCTCTCTCATCATTGATGTTTCTATCATTTTCCCTCTCTCTTCCTCTCTCTGAAATCAGATATATATATACTAGAGGCCCGGTGCATGAAATTCATGCACTGTGGGGGGGTTGTCCCTCAGCCTAGCCTGCACCCGCTCCAATCTGGGACCCCTCGAGGGATGTCTGACTGCCCGTTTAGGCCCGATCCCTGTGGGCCTAAATGGGCAGTCGGACATCCTTCTCACAATCCAGGACTGCAAGCTCTCAACCGCTTGCGTGCCTGCCTACCTGATTGCCCCTATCCGCTTTTGCCTGCCAGCCTGATAACCCCCTCACTGCTCCCCTGCCAGCCTGATCACCCCCAACTGCCCTCCCTGCAAACTTGGTTGCCCCTAACTGCCCTCCCCTGCAGGCCTGGCCCCCCACAACTGCCCTCCCCTGCCAGCCATCTTTGACCACAAGGGGGCGACCATCTTGTGTGTTTGAGTGACGGCCAATTTGCGTACTGGTCATGGCTAATTAGCATATCAGGGCTAATTAGCATATCACTCTGTTAATATTGTGATGGAGTGGTGGTCAATTTGCATACTGGTCATGACTAATTAGCATATCCCTCTCTTATTATACAGGATATGTGTGTGTGTGTATATATATATATTAGAGGCCCAGTGCATGAAATTCGTGCACAGGAGGGGGGGTTATCATTCAGCCTGGCCTGCACCCTTTTGCAATCTGGGACTGTTGGCTTCTAACCATTCACCTGCCTGCCTGATCGCCCATAACCACCTCTGCCTCAGCCCCTGCCACCGTGGCTTTGTCTGGAAGGACGACTGGAAGACGTCCAGTCTATCTGGTCTAATTAGCATATTACCCTTTTATTAGCATAGATATCCTATATAATAAAACCCTAGGTGGCGCTATTTGAATTCATCACAAGATGGCTGCCACAACATCATCACAAGATTGCCGCCCCCATGTTGTCACAAAGCAGCCATCCCCACATCATCACAAGATGGCCATCACAAGATAGCCACCACAAGATGGTCACCACAAGATGGTTAGCAGGGGAAGGCAGTTGTGTGCGATCAGGCCAACAGGGGAGGGCAGTTGGGGGCAAACAGGCCAGCAGGGGAGGGCATTTGGGAGTGAATAGGCCAGCAGGTAAGGGTAGTTGGGGGCAACAAGGCCTACAGGGGAGGGCAGTTGGGGGCAACCGGGTTTGCAAGGGAGGGCATTTGGGCACAATCAGGCCAGCAGAGGAGCAGTTAGGCATCAATCAGGCCAGCAGGGGATCAGTTAGGGGGCAATCAGGCAGGCAGGCAGGTGAGCAGTTAGGAGCCAGCAGTCCCAGATTGTGAGAGGGATGTCCGATTGTCCTAAACCGTCAGTCAGACATCCCCCAAGGGGTCCCAGACTGGAGAGGATGCAGGCTGGGCTGAGGGACAGCCTTTGCTCCCCCCCCTCCCCCATGCACAAATTTCATGCAGTGGGATATATATCGAAAAAGAAAATACTAATGTTCTTGTTTCTGTTGGAAAGGAAAGGATAAGTTTAGAATTTTTAATTTCATAATCACTTGGAACTTTCTTAATACATCATCAATTGCATGCATGTAATTTTCACTATTTTAGTTTGTGTCTATTAGAACAGATTCAATTATATATATATAATCTTACCTAATAATAGACAAGCATGTAAATTAACCATCCCTCTGCTACACTCTCCAGCCAATCAGGAGAGTATGCAAATAAACCCAAAAAAGATGGCAGTTAATTTGCATACGTAGGGGCAAAGCGGCGGAGCGAAGACTGAAGGCTTTGGTCGGAGCAAAGGCCTGGGTCCTGGATGTCGGAGGAAAGCTAGTGCCAGCAGTTAGGGAAAGGGATGGCCAATTGCATGAATCTCTTCGTGCAATGGGCCTCTAATTACAAATATATAGAGATTTGTCATTGATTTGGCAGTAATATAACCCTGAATTTTACTTGGTAGAACTTTGGGTCTCGGTTATTGCATTGTGGCAGGGTTTCATTGAATTGCCCTGTTGGAGGTCATGTGGAATTGTCCTCCAACCCAAAATTTGGTTCAGAGGAGGGAAAGGGGGTCGGGCATTTGTAATACTGTCAATAAAAAATAAATTAAAAAAAAAAAAACATGAACTAATGAGTTGCTTCTATATTTCATTTTGAAAATATTCCCTAAGACTTGCTGTGACTGGAATGGATCTAAGTAGTAATTATACTTGAAGTATCTGCACTCCTTCACATGGACAAAATGTGTCAGATCAAGACCTTCCTTCAGAAATCATCGTCATGTACATAAATAGTAGAATATTTTGACGTGTCTCTACCTATAGTAGTCTAGTTCCTTTACCTGACTAAATAAATTGCACAGTTCCTACCAGCTGAGCTGCATGTTATTACATGGGGGTAAAACATCTTTTTTGGATAAACTACTTCAGAAACAACAGGGGTTCAGGAAAGAGTTAGCCTGGGTTCCAATGCCTCCTATATGTTTATTTGTCTAGCTTTTGACATCTATTGCTTCGGTTCTTGTTCTGGTTCTTGCCTATATGAAACATTTTTCACCTATCTCCTCTGAAGCCTGATGTTACTGCTTTTCCTTTATCTACTCTGTGTTCTACAGTGGATGCTGAAGCATTGAAGGCTTGCAGGTCTCTATCTTGTTACCCACTCCCTGTCACAGTTTACTATATGATGGTATCTCTGCCTTCATCATACACCCTGCTAGGAGCATCGAAGGTACCATTATAAAAATCATCTTGCCTGAAATAGTGTCCATTGAAACAAAAAGACGGAAAATGTGACTCTGGATGCTAGGTTCTGTCTTCCCTAACACTGGCCTGCCTAGTCCTCAAGAGGCTTTCTCATCTGGACAAAAATATCCAGAATCATTTATTTTCTATTTTTATTTTTAAGGTTTACCAGTATTTATCTGTGAGCAGATTCTGCCTTTCACGAAAGTCTGTCAAGCTAGTTTTCTGCTAGCCCTGGCGACTTTGAAGTTTTGCTTTTTGGGATTTGTACAGGCCTGAAAGGTCAAGTCACTTAAAGTATTTTTAAGAAGTGGGGAAATGCCAGAATTAAATTTTCTCACTATTGACTAATTATCTCATCATCTGGGTTGGCTCTCTGATTCATTATCAACTTACCCTGTAGTGACTGACAAAGATGAACTCTATGCTTATTTTCTTCATTGAATTACAGAAAGTAAATTTACTATCCTTAATTCTAGAAATCTTCTCACTTGATAGAAACACGAAATCTGTGTTCAATCTGCATCAGTGATGGACTGATGGAATTTTCCAGTCCACTTTCTGCCCCAGGCCTTCCCAATGGTAAAATGGAGTCTGCTATCTTTGTGGGGTCTAGAACCCTAAATGAAATTTGCAATTTCTATTCTAAACTATATAATGCAGGGAAAATAACTAAATGAATTTGTTGATTGCACCAAGTAGCTAGAATTCATGGAAGGTCAGTCTATATAGCTATTAGAAGTTAAGTGCCCTTGTCAAGAGTAGGTTGCTGTTTTAATGATCTTTCTATAAGGCATTGTTCAATTATCAGTGCCCAAAGAAAGTCTATTTTTATCCCTGAAAATTTACCAAAAAATAAGGTTGTTTTTGTAACCCCAGATACTCTAAGGAGTCAACATTACTCCTTGAAGAGGAAGTGCTTTTTTCTAACCCCATGATCCAACATTCAATACCAGGGTTTGTGTTTACATGTACGGGTGAAGGTAGGTCTATAGCCATCAATATAGAGAGCAGAGCCTTCTTGCCAACTGATAAATTTCTATTACAACCTACTGGCAGGATCCTTCAGCCAACATTATTGGTTTTGAAAGTCACATCCCTGTAGATGAGGCAGTGTTGCATAGTGGGAAAAACACAAAATCTGTATTCAGATATCTCCAGATAATATTGTGATTCTGATATTTGATGGCTATGTCATATTGGAGATGTTGTTTCGCATCTCTAAATGTTAGTTTCATCATCTATAAAAAATTTATACCTTGTAGAGATAATATAAATACTTGAGTGAATGAAAAACACTTAATTTACAGAGACACCAATAATTTACAGACAGTATTATTAAAAGACCATATGATTTCACTCATTTGAGGGATATAAAAGTGAAAGTAACAAATTAACAAACAAGAAAAACAAAAGTTCCTAAACACAGACAATAGTATGGTGATTATCAGAGTGAAGAGGCCTGTGGAGTGGGTATTAAAGAGTAAAGGAGGTCAAATATATGGAGACAGAAGACTTGACTTTGTGTGGTGGGCAAGCAATGCAATATACAGATGATGTATCATAGAATTATACATATAATATTGTATAAAATTCAATAATATAATAATATGTTATTAACCAATATCACCTCAATAAATTTAATTTAAAATATTAACCAATGTAACCTCAATATATGTAATTTAAAAAAATAAAATGAAAAGGAAAATTCAATTGTTTAGCCTCAAGTTTCATCATTGGAGAAACATATTCTGTTTCAGTCATTGTTTTTCCTGGACAGAAGCTGGTAGAATATGTCTATGTATTTTGTTGAAGAGCTAAATATTAGTGATACTGATTTTTAGTTGACATTCAATACTATTTAGCAATAATTTTAACATTCCTAGTTGATTCCCTTATCTTTCAATCTTCTATAATACCATAATGCCTTAATCTTCTATAGGTGACTCAATCTTTAATTATAATTATGATCATTTTCTTTTTATTGTATGTGTTCTCAATTTTCCTTTCTTCTAGCTGAATATGTCTCCGTGCCTTTACCTATCTTTTTCCTCCTCTCTATCTATTGATATTTCTAAGAAGGACAACACCTTAACTCAAAGGAGTTTCTTTGATTCCATTTCCTCCATTTAGAATCAGGCCCTATCACCTCCTCTTTCTACTGCATCTTCCCTCTTTTTCTTACCAGTGATTTCTGGTTCTTAGTTTACTAAAAAGTTTACACAATTCTTCTTTTTTTAAAAAATTATCTTCCCAAGTGGGTATAGGGGAAGAGATATTGATCTATTTATTTATTTTTAAAATATATTTTTTATTGATTTCAGAGGAAGGAAGAGGGAGAGAGATAGAAACATCAATAATGAGAGAGAACAATCAATCAGCTGCCTCCAGCATGCCCCACACTGGGGATGGAGCCCACAACCCTGGTATATGCCCTGACTGGGAATCAAATTGTGACCTCCTGGTTTATAGGTAGATGCACAACCGCTGAGCCATGCCTTCTGGTTGCATAGTCTTCTTCTAAAACACCTTGCTGCTCCTTTACCACTCCCCCCCCCCCCCCCAATTCTAATGTCCCATTACCTTTCTCTCTTATCGCCAAGAAACTATGTGCTGCCAGGAATATATATATATATATAAAGAGCCAGGGTCCGTAACGTCCAAAATGACTGAACGGACTACCGAACACTGGAAGTCAGTCCTGCAGTCAGTGCTGGGCACTGTGACCCAGCACTGACTGCCAAGGGGGCTGTGGATCAGGCCCAGAGAGAGGCCTGGAGACAGAAGCAGGGTCTGATCCTGAGCCTCCATGGCAGCCTTTGATCAGCCCTTCTTTCTCTCTCTCTCTCTCTCCCTCAGCAGCAGCCATGCCTCTCTTTCTCTCTGGGCCTGGCCACCAGCCACAGGGGCTGCTGATCAGCCCCATCTCTCTGATCAGGCCCGGAGATAGGCCTGGAGACACTGACTGACATAGAAACCGACCAATCAGAACCAAATCTGGGTGAACTGCGAGGAGCCAATGGCTGCCTAGGAGGCAGAGCTTTTGATGCTGACTGGCATAGAAATCAACCAATCAGAACCTAATATGGGTGAATTGCAAAGATAGAACCTAAGGTGGGGGCTGGGGAGGGGCTTTAAGGGCCACAACTTTTTGGTGTAAGGTGTAAGAAAGCGGTTCAGTTTTTTAATGACTGGTTTGGCAGTATAGTGCATATGGTTGGCTATCACTCCAGATATAGGGATTATGTATTTTTGTCTGCCAAGAACATCTCTTCCTGCTGAAAAAGGCTCTCCCCCATCCCCATTTAAGCAATCCTATTCTATATAATCTATCTATACTAATAAAAGAGTAATATGCTAATTAGACCAGGTCATCTTCCGGACATCCGACTTCCTTCTGGACGAAGCCATGGGGTTGGGGGCTGAGGCAGAGGCAGTTAGAGGTGATCAGGCCAGCAGGGGAGGGCAGTTGGGAGCAACCAGGCTGACAGGGGAGAGCAGTTGGGGGTGAGGTCAGGTTTACAGGGGAGGGCCATTGGGGGTGAGATCAGGCTGGCAGGCAGAGGGGTTAGGGGCAATCAGATAGGCAGGCAGAGGCAGTTAGGGGTGATCAGGCAGGCAGGGAGGTGAATGGTTAGGAGCCAGCAGTCCCAGATTGTGAGAGGGATGTCCGACTGCCAGTTTAGGCAATTGGACATCCCCCAGGGGGTTCCTGATTGGAGAGGGTGCAGTCTGGGCTGAGGGAACCGCCACCCCCCCCTTGTGCACGAATTTCATGCACTGGGCCACTAGTCCTTTATAAAAAGATTGGCTATTAACATCTTTCTACATGAACATTAATTAAATCTTTTAATCTCTTTGAATCTCAATTTTCTCTTCTAACAATATGAAAAATAAGTATTTTTTTAAGTTGAAAGATTGTAAAACATAAAGAAATATATTCAAATATTAATTTAAAAAACAACAATAATAAGCATGATAACAATAATCAAGGGTAATTAGGTTATGCATTACTTCTTTTTGTTCTTTGGCAGAAACAAAAGGGTCAGTTTTATAGACAAAAGTTTTTTGAAATGTGAATGTGGTTAACGGATTTGAGGAATAGAAATTGAATGGGCTTTATTCCTTAACATACAGTAGTCAACAAATCAATGTTTGTAAAGGAATACTTTTGCTGAAGTATTTTGCATTGTTTTTTATATTTTATGATGAAAAGTGTGGATAAAAATCAGCTTGAATACCATGCATTTCTTAGTATGCGATTTTGCATTTTCAACTATAATTCATTTATAAATGTTTAAGAGGTAGATTTATCTTAAATTGTGGATCCTGTCTTTTTTCCTTATTTTTTAAGTTTATTGTTTATACTATTACAGATGTATGCCCTCTTCCCCCCTTTAACCACCTTCATGCAGTCCCCCTTAACTTCGCCCTCTTGCCATCACCACACTGTTGTCTGTGTCTATGAGTTATGCATATACAGTGTATTCTTTGGCTAACCTCTTAACCTTCTTTCATACAGTCCCCTCATCCCTTTCTCCTCTGACTTCTGTCAGTCGGTTCCATTTATCTATGTCTCTGGTTCTATTTTGTTTGTCAGTTTATTTTAATTTTAATTGGAAACTTATGTAACAAGGTTTATTATGTTTATGAATGCATCATCATCATCATTATCAACATGGTTATATTAATAACATAAAATTAAGGCTATTTCAATATTCAGTGTCACCTTTGTAGGAAGCTAAGATATGCCTTCCAGAGTCACGAAATAAAATCAACAGCTGATCCTATGGGGGATAAACACCATAATGAGACTACCTCATGAACCCCCCAAATTTAACTCTAATAATGTATGCTTCTCTCTGATTTAGCAAGTATAGAAATCAAATTGGATAATAACTATAACTTAGGATCTATGTAAGCAAACTGACATACATTATTCTTATTGAATTTTTAAAAAGCTAAAGTTATTTAAAACCAATTTATCATCTTAGTCACTAGGGTGGTTCTGAAAACATCCAATAAATACCTCAAGGACCAGAAAATTCATTATACATTGGTACCAATTTAGAATAAATATGCTAAACACCTGCTATCTTGGGCTCAAAATAAATTATTATGAAGTACTATGTTAACATGTAGAATCTGTTAAGTTAGACTCATGTGAATACTCATCAAATAAGGTAAATAAGACTGAAATTTGGTTGAAAATGTTCATCTTTATTTTTGGAGTGATGTTAGCTACCATAATATAGTTCATGCATACAAGTTGAAATTGTTTAAAATAATATTGTATATAATCTTAGGATAATATTTTAGATTTCACTCACATACTATATTTATATAGTTGATATGCATACATGATTTTCTCATAATACCTTTAATTATGAATGTATGTATGAGGATATCTTATATGCCTTTCTTGGGAAATAAATCAGATTTAATTTTTATTGGAACTTTTTCTATTAAAGTATTGTTGAAAGAATACTAAAATCATCTTTTGAATGAAAGGAATAGATTGCTTTTTTGAGCCCTTTTATTTTTTGACAATCTGTACAAGTATAACTGAAAGCATAATCATAAGTATTTTGGTATCAAAAAGAATAAGTAGCTAAGCTATAAAATTATAGATAAAAATCACTTATTTTGTTTTAACCTTTATAAATGAAAATTGTATTCTCATAAAAGGATCAAAGTTTGTGCTTACTGCTTCCTTGGATTTTTAAAGAGGTAATGAACAGTAAACTCAGCTATTACTCATACATATTATTAAATGTCATTCATTGAAGATCAGCAAACTATGAAGAAGAAAAGATGTCTTCTGTTAAGGGGAGAGACTTTGGTTTGATTTCATATTCCATGAGTTCTCATCCTTCAATGTAATGCTTAAATAATTTTATGCACAACATTACAAATAAAGGTAGAAAATTCTTGACGTCTGTTTGACTCTCATTTAATTGAAATGCCTCTTCTACAACTGTGTATGCTAATTCAACCAGCAAACTTGATGTGCTTTTAAATGATACAAAGCTGGATAGTATATCACAACTTGTAAATGGTACATCATGATGTTAAGAAAAATCTGTGTTGCTTTTACCAACCCACTGACTTCGGTTTTTGTAAATCTCTTTTATCTGCACCAATAATTACCATACTTCAGCAAGGCAGTTTTAATTAAATGTCATCCTTTAAAATCAAGAAACACTTACCAGGTCAAGTAGGTCTAGGATAAAACTAAAGTTTGCTCTCAAATCATGAATTACTTAATATTCTGTTATAAAGAAAAATTGTAAATGGGGCATACATAATTTTCCTCATACAATTTTAATGAGATTTTGGCCAGTTCAAAATTGTTTCCTCTGTATAATTTTGCATCTGTTAGTTGAAGGATAATACTTCCTTGACTATGAAAAACATTTCCACAGCAAAACATTTCATGCAATAAATCTGATATTTCTTATTTTTATAAAAATGACTTCAGGAGACTTATAATTAGTTTTTGCCAAAAGCAATGAAAGTGCTACCCAAGTTAAAATTCTTTAGCTACTTTATAGAAGTTCAAAAGATAGTCTTGTTAACTATTTCATTGTATTTGTGTGTATGTATGTGTATAAAATTAAAAAGATTAATTGTATGAGATATATTGTACAATATCTAAGATATTAAAGGTCTAATCCAAATTACATGCTAATTTCAATTATTTGAGGAAAATGTTAAACCTTGACATATTCTTACATATAAAAAGACACATCACCATTCTTTTTTCTATTATTATTATTATTATTATTATTATTGAGAGGAAGGGTGAGAGAGAGAAAAATCATTGATGTGAGAGAGAAACATTGATTGATTGCGTCCTGTACATACCCCAAACAGGGATCAAACCCACAGCCTGAGTGTATGCCCTGACCAGGGATCAAACTAATGGACCTTTGGTGCATGAGAGATGCTCTAACCAACTGAGTCACATTGACCAGATCTCAATTACTTTTATTTAGTATCTACTACATGTATGTTGAAGTGGAGTCACAAAAAAGTGAGCAATTACTTCTACAGAGATAACATCAAAATTAAAACTAAATTACAGAACCACCATCATTAAGAACTACCTAAATTCTTGGTGAATGGAAGTTCTATAAGTAAAGATCTAAAGAAAAAGCCACATCCAAACTGGTAGGAGGAGCAGAGATGCAGAACAGGCTGATCACACACCCATGTGAGGCAGATAAAAATTGGGAGGGATATCTTGGCTGCAGAGGTCCCCCCTGAGAAGCCAGGTGTCCCAGCCACATACAAGGCCCCCAATCCAGGGTTCCAGTACCAGGAGGGAAGTCCTCATAATTTCTATCTGTAAAACCCAGAGGGATTGAGGTTGAGTGAAATGGACAGCTGGTGGAGACCCAGGCAGTTCCTCATAAAGGGTCCACACACAGATGTACGCAGACTAGCTGCCTCTGAGTTCCAGAACTGGAAAAAAATTGCAGTATGAGGGGCACCAGGGACACACAGGAAAGAACAGAGTTGGGTCCGGAGATTGGGGAGCAGCTTTCTCCCAGATAGAGATGCTGGCAAATGCCACTATTCCTTTGATGAGCCCCTCAACCCCCACAGAGCCAAAGGGCAGGTGCCATCCCTGTGACTCCATCCACCTAGCTTACACTGTTTGCCCTGCCCCGATTATTCCCTGAGTCCTCACCCCACCCAACTTTTGGGTTCACTCAAGGGTTGCCAGTGGCTTTTCCACATGAATGGTCCATTTTGGGTCATGCTTCAGATTTTCAAATAAGCAGAATTTGGCCTTAGCCTGCCCTGTAGCTCTTGCTAAGTGGCCCCAGGATTGGCCTTAGCAGCAGCCAGCCTTGGTTAACAGAGTGGTCTTGATCTGTAGATTGCTTTTTAACTTATGCTGGGTGGGCCTGGGCATAACACACGTGGCAACTGACCTTTGTCCCTTCCAGGAAGCCTCAGAGTCAGAACACCCAATGGACAGTTTTAGATCATGTTGAAGTACCACTCTCCATCCACCTCCACAAGCAACACACTCAAAGGGTGGCCACTCAGTGGGCACCAGAACCTTGTTGAAGTAAGTCCTGCTGTTTGGGGTGGACCCTGAATAGCTGATCCTCTACAGTGGTCAGAGGTCAGTGGTTGGTGTTTGCAGCCAATCCTTGCAGCTGATCAACTTGGGAATAAATCCCTCCCATTGACATGCTAACAACAATCAAATTTCAACTACAATAGGAGGGTGTACACAGCCTAAATTGGGAGGCTCACCTCAAGAGCCCAGCTTGGGTGATTAGGGAGGCTGTGCTGCTGGGCCCAACAGAACATCTACTGCATTATCCACTCTACCAAGTCTGGGAGACATAGGAGTTCTACCTAATACATAGAAGAAGAAATCAAAACAAAACAAAACAAAACAAAACAAAAAAATAGGGAGGCTGCCAAAATGAGAAGACATAGAAACATGTCTCAAATGAAAGAAAAAAATGGAGACCAGGAATCTGCTAGATGCAAAATTTAAAACACAGCTTATACAAATGCTCTAGGAACTTAGTGAAAACCTCGAGTATAAAAAAGGACCAGTCAGAAATGAAAGCTACACTAACTGAAATGAAGACTAATTTATGGGTAATCAACAATAGAGTAGATGAAGCTTATAATCAAATCAGCTATTTGTAATATAAGGAAGCAAAAAATACCCAGTCAGAACAGCAAAAATAAAACTGAAACCCCAAAAATGTGGATAATTTAAAAATGGGACAACTTCAAGAGTACCAACATGTGTGCCGTGGAAATACTAGAAGGAGAAGAGAGAGAGAAATTGAAAACCTATTTGAAAAAATAAAGATGGAAAACTTCCTTAATATGGTGAAGAAAATAGACATATAAATCCAGAAAGAGCAGAGAGTCCCAAACAAGATGAACCCAAGGAGGCCTACACCATGACACATCATAATTAAAATGCAAAAGGTTGAAGACAAAGAGAGAATTTTTAAAAAGTAACAAGAAAAAGTAGTTAGTTACCTACAAGGGAGCTCCCATTAGACTGTCAGATGATTTCTCAACAGAACTTTAAAAACCAGAGGGGTTGCAAAGAAATATTCATAGTAAGAAAAACAAGGACCTACAACCAAAGCTATCATTTAGAATTCAAGGACAGATAAAGAGCTTCCCAGACAAGAAAAAGCTAAAGCAGTTTATCACCATCAAAGCAGTATTATATGAAATGTTAAAGGGTCTTCTTTAAGAAGAAGAGAAAAAATGATAAAAAATATGAACATAAAATGGCATTTAATACATATTTATCAATAATTGACTCTAAAATAGAAAATAAATGAACAAGTAGAACAGAAACAGACTCACTCATAGATACAGAGAACATTTTGACAGTTGCAAGATGGGAGGGGGTTTGAGGATATGGGTGAAAAAGGTGAAGGGATTAAGAAGTACAAATTGGTTGTTATGGAATAGTCACGGGGATGTAAAGCACAGCATAGAGAATATAGTCAATAATATTCTGATAATTATATATGGTGCCAGATGGGTGTGAGATTTATCAGGATGATCACAATAATTTACATCATGTGTAATCATTGGGATGTACACCTGAAATTAATATAATAATGTATGTCAGTTGTAACTGAAAAATTAAATAAAATAATTTTAAAGAAGAGTGATGCATCAAGAGAAACACTACTGGCCATTGCTGACTTTGAAGATGGGATGAGGCAAAGGATGTAGGCATTCTGTAGAAGCTAGAAAGGAAAGGAAATGGATTCTCCCCTAGAACTTTCAGAAGGAACACAGCCCTGCTGACACCTTAATTCTAGCTCAGGAGACCCATTTCAGACTTTTCATCACCAGAACAGTAAAATAATAAATCTGTTTTGTATTAAGGCACAAAAAATGTTCTATAGGGATAGTTAGAAAACTTCATATAGGAGCTGGCATTTTAAAAAAACTCTCTATATAAAAGCCTAAGTGACCGTTTGACCATTCAACCAGTAGCTATGATGTGCACTGACCACCAGGGGGCAGATGCTCAATGCACAGGCATGGAAACATGGAACAGACTGATGAATCTGAGAGGGAAGGGGGGAGGGGGTACTGGAAGAGATTAACCAAAGATTTTATATGCATACTAGAGCCCTGGTGCACAGATTCGTGCACTGGTGGGGTCCCTTGGCCTGGCCTACAGGGATCAGGCCGAAACCATCTCTCCAACATCCCCCAAGGGGTCCTGGATTGTGAGAGGGTGCAGGCCAGGCCAAGGGACGCCACTGGTGCATGAATTCATGCACCGGGCCTTTAGTGTAATAATAACATTCATGAATTACTCTAATGTAAAGTGACATCATATGATAGGCCACCAAATTAAAACACACACACACACACACACACACACACACACACACACATCAACAACAACAAAAATACTGTATGGTTCTGAAGTGAATAATCTTAAATCTTAGGTTCTTAGCATCTGATAAGTAAAACTTGCAGTTTGGACAAGACAAAATTTGAGACACCATAAAGATAAAGATTAAACCTGAGCAAAGACAGTAGCATTATATGTTACACAGACTTGAAGAAAACTTTCTCCAATATGCAGTCCTGCCTACCTTTCCAGCTTCATCTCAAGCCCTGTATTAAGCAATATGTTGTACTTATTAGCATAGTAGAGACCTGGTACATGAACTTGTGCATGGGTCGTGTCCCTTGGGGTGGCCTGTGGGGATTGGGCCAAAACTGACAGTCCAATGCCACCTGCCACTCCTGCCTGCCACTCCTGCTCATCCTGGCCCTACTGCACTTGCCTCAGGCTCGCACCCAGTCAGTCTTGATCGGGAGAGGTTCGCTTTGCCCATAGCGGCACTCGTCAGCCATAGCCCTTCATCTGGCACCCATTCCGAGGGGGTTTGGGGGGGGCCAGGAAGCGATAAGCCCACTGGGTGAGCTATGAGACACCCTTGCCAGCCTGGAATTCATGTCCCTCACGCTGACATTAGCACCAGTTGTTGGGAGCCACCTGGAAGCTGCTTTTATATCATTTCTTCCTTGTGGAGTATCTAGGAAGGAGAAACAGCTGCACTGTCTGAGGCCAACTTCTAGGAGGCTGGCAGTGCTGTCAGGATTGTTCCAGTGGTGCTGGTCCATTGGTGCCTGGCCCGTTCTCTGGAATTGGACCTGCAGGACTACTGAGGGAGTGAGTGGCTGCCTCCATGCTCCCACTGTGGGAGTGCACTGACCACCAGGGGGCAGCTCCTGAATTAAGTATATACCCCCTGGTGTTCAGTGCACGTCATAGCGACTAGTCTACTGGTCATTTGGATGTTCAGTTGTTCGGTTGCTTAGGCTTTTATATATATACTAGAGGCCCAGTGCACAAAATTTGTGCATGGGGGGTGGGTCCCCTCAGCCCAGCCTGCACCCTTTCCAATCAGGGACATCCTTCTCGCAATCTGGAACCGCTGGCTCCTAACCACTCACCTGCCTGCCTGCCTGATCGCCCCTAACCACTCTGCCTGACTACCTGATCACCCCCAACCACTCTCCCCTGCCAGCCTGATCACTCCTAACCGCTCTCCCTGGCTGGCCTGATAGCCACTAATTGCTCTCCCCTGCCAGCCTGATCACCTCTAACTGCTCCCCTGCAGGCCTGATCACCCCCTAACCACTTCTGCCTGCCTGCCTAATGAACCCTAACTGCGTCTGCCTGCCTGCCTGATCACCCCTAACTGCCTCTGCCTTGGCCCCCACCACCAGGGCTTTGTCTGGAAGGACATCTGGTCTATCCAGTCTAAATAGCATATTACCCTTTTATTAGTATAGATAGATTCTGATTTCTGTAGCTTTGTATATGCTATCACTCTTTTGGAAACCCCTTCCATCTTCTACTTTTCCAGTATCCTTTAAATCTCAATACAATGTCCACAACTTTGTTAAGTCTTTTTATCTCCTATTTCTCCTTTGTCCTCTTCTAGGGCCCTAAGTACATTATGCTATTGAATTTAACATATGTGTTACAATTCTTCAAGTAATTATCACCGAATTTCTTACACAATAAGTAGTCCATAGTAAATACTGATAAGATTCTATTTTTTGTTTAGATGTATTAAATCTTTATTGTTCAGATTATTAGAGTTGTTCCTCTTCCCCCCCACCCCATAGCTTCCCTCCACCTGGTTCCCACCCCACCTTCTGCCCTTACCCCACCCAACTGTCCTCATCCATAGGTGTATGATTTTTGTCCAGTCTCTTCCCGCACCCCTACACCCCTTTCCCCCCCAAGAATAGTCAGTCAACTCCCTTTCTATGCCCTTGATTCTATTATATTCACCAGTTTATTCTGTTCATTCAATTATTTATTCACTTGATTTTTAGATTCAGTTGTTGATAGATGTGTATTTGTTATTCATAATTTGTATTTTTACCTTTTTCTTCCTCTTACTCTTCTTAAAGAATACCTTTCAGCATTTCATATAATATTGGTTTGGTGGTGATGAACTCCTTTAGCTTTTTCTTATCTGTGAAGCTCTTTATCTGACCTTCAATTCCGAATGATAGCTTTGCTGGATAAAGTAATCTTGGTTGTAGTTTCTTGCTATTCATCACTTTGAATATTTCTTGCCACTCCCTTCTGGCCTGCATAGTTTCTGTTGAGAAATCAGCTGACAGTCTTATGGGTACTCCCTTGTAGGTAACTGACTGTTTTTCTCTTGCTGCTTTTAAGATTCTCTCTTTGTCTTTTGCTCTTGGCATTTTAATTATGATGTGTCTTGGTGTGGTCCTCTTTGGATTCCTTTTGTTTGGGGTTCTCTGTGCTTCCTGGACTTCTTTCACCATGTAGAGGAAGTTTTCTGTCATTATTTCTTCAAATAGGTTTTCAATATCTTGCTCTCCCTCTTCTTCTGGCACCCCCATAATTCAGATTCAGATGTTGGTATGCTTGAAGTTGTCCCAGAGGCTCCTTACACTATCTTCATATTTTTGGATTCTTTTTTCTTTTTGTTTTTCCAGTTGGGTGTTTTTTGCTTCCACATATTTCAAATCTTTGACTTGATTCTTGTGATCCTCTAGTCTGCTGTTGGATCTCTGTATAATATTCTTTATTTCAGTCAGTGTATGCTTAATTTCTAGTTGGTCCTTTTTCATAACCTCAAGGGCCTCACTAGATTTATTGAGGGTCTCACTAAATTTATCGGCGATTTCTAGAAAATTCTTGAAAAACCTTATAACCGTGGTTTTGAACTCTATATCCAGTAGTTTGCTTTCCTCCATTTCTGTCATTTGTGACCTGTTTCTTTGTCTCCACATTTTGGCTGCTTCCCTGTGTTGATAGAGTGGCTTTCTGTGCTAGGTGTCCTATAGGGCCCAGTGGCTCAGCCTCCGCAATCACCTGAGTTGGACACTCTTGGTGCATCCCTTTGTGGGCTTTGTGCACTGTCTTGTTGTAGGTAAGCCTTGATTGTTGTAGATATCACTGGGAGGAATTTACCTCCAGGCCAATTTGCTGTGAGAATCAGCTGTGTCTACAGTGGGAGAACTTCTGTGCTGGAGACACCCTTAGGGGCAAGACTTGCTTCAGTGGGGCTTTGGTGCTCACTGAGTCTGCCCCCTGAATGTGTCCCTTATGGATCTGAGGAGTTGTAATCTGGATGGTCCCACTCTGACCACTGGGTACACTGGCTCTTGAATCTCTAAGGAGGTGCTAATTTAGCCTCTGCCTGAGGCTACCCAGCAGGAGCTATGGAGAGATCTGCAGATTCCTCTTCTTTGTTTGGGGTATGGAGGTGCCAAGATGAGGCTCAGCTGTGAAGCAATGCAAGCTGCTGTGGGGCCTTGGGCCTTCTTTTGAATGTTCTGGGTCTCTCTGATCCAGCTGTAGTGTGTTAGGTAATTTTAGATTGCAAAGGGCCAGGCCATTCATATGCAAAAGCTTGGGTGGGGCAGGGTCTCAGGGAATCAAAATGGTGGAGCAAGCAGCTGTGGCTGATCCTCAGCCCTGCTCTAAGAGGCCCCGGGTCTCAGTGTCCTGGTAATCACTGCAAGCACCTCTGAGAGAAAGCCGCCCTCAAGTTCCGACCGATGCCAGAAAGTCCAGTTTCTCCCCATATGTCACCAGAGACTCGCTCGGAATTGGAGATCAGAGCAGTCGGGAGATTGTGTCTCCCTCCCGATTGAAAAAGACAACCGTGTCCTCAGTTGCCAGCCCTTTCCACGTGTGCCTCTGTATCTCTGCACTTTACTTCCTGAGTCTTAGTGTGCTTTTCTCTTTCCTTCTAGTTGTAGAATTTCCACTCAGCCAGCCTTCCAATGGTTGTGGGTGATGGCCATTTTGTCTTTTAGTTGTATTTTTGAAGTGGTTATGCGAGGCAGCAATTTCTGGTGTTTACCTATGCCACCATCTTGGTTTCTCTTGATAAGATTCTATTTATCTAAATTGAACTGAAGCATGAAACGTCTTTTTATTCTTTTTTTTTTTTTTTTTAGCTTGATACATATTAGAAACAGACTTTTAACAACTAAGTGAATGAATGAATGGGTTGTATAACATGTGTGCTGGACATGTACACATGACATAGAGTCTTCTGGGTCTACATTTAAATCCCATTTCTGCCATGTAACTGGCATTTAATTAGTCCAGATGATCAACCACCTTAAACCTCAGATTCTTTCTTTAGAAAGAGAGAATATAAAACTACCTTCCCATGTGATCACCAATAGAGGAGATAATGTATATGAAATGATAACTACAGTCCCTTATTAAGCAATATGAAGTGCCTATTACCATATTCTGATCTCTGTAGCTTTGAGTATGCAATGAATAGTCAATGTTCAATATATTGTAGTTATTAGATATTCATTCATTAGGTATTAACTTTCTTAGTTGTTAACATTGTTATTATTATGAATATTCTTATTTTTATTCCTTAAACATGCCCCAAACCTGATCCTTCAACAATATTCCAGATCTGATAAGAATGCGTAAGGATTTTTTTGCATATACATTTAAAAACTAGTCAATATGCAGATTAAAGTAGGTAATAGAGTTGAGAATTTTTACTATTTCAAATGAAAAGAGAAAAGCCATTCTAAAAAATGAGTGCTTTTTACAAGGGAAACTATAGGGAGTTATAAGTTGACCAAATTTTAACAAGTTTCATATGGCTACCAAGCTGTCTATTGATATTCATTTCCTACAGACTACTAAATTGTCCCACAGTTCTGGAAAAAAAGTCATTGAAATTTCCCTTCATTATATATACTGCCTTTGAGAGACCAGGGACCTTCCTAAAGAGCCATCCAATGTGGAACTAAAAGCATTTGAACCATTTACAGGCTAAAAATAGGTTATATTAGTGCAAAGTGAGACATTCCTGTAAATGTTAAGGACTTTAAGACTTTTTATAATATCTTAAAGTTATTCATTTCTATTCTAGCCATGCCCAAACTCCAAATTTTGTACTTTCTTAAGTCAAAGCATCAGTGATGTGCTTTAGTTAGTCATAGATAAATTACTAGCTAGTATTACTGGAACTGGAAATCAATGCTACTGAAAACTTTTGTGAAACTTATATGTAATTCTTATACATATGTTGATATATTTATTTTCTAGTTCCACTTAGTATCCTTGTTTAAATAAGAATGAAGGAAATATTTTATTTTAAGCTAAAAGCCTATATTTCCCAAATATGCAAAATATCATTGCCTTATTAATCATAGCCCTACCTCAATTTTGAAAAAATAAATATTTAGAAAATTCAAAAAAGTTATTTGTACATCAACTTTAATTAAAATTATGCATTGTTGATTATATTTTCAAGTTATAAAAATGTTGTCAATGCTCAAACTATTCAAATGTACAAAATAAAACCAGGTATTACATTTTTTACTTTTATGATTATACATGTTTTAAAATGCAGATAACAATGCATAAGGATATTTTTGCATATACATTAAGAATCTAAAAATACTTGAATTCAGAAAATCTGATTCAACATCCTTTTAAACATATTTTGAATTTCAGTGTAGAAAAAGGAATGTTTTTATTACCTAATATTTGGTAAAAGACTCTTTTTTGGAGAACATAGGGAGTGATACCACCCAATCAAATCTTTGAATTCTCTGCTGGATCTTTGCCGGGGTTTTTTGTTGTTGTCGTTGTTGTTTTCTCAAAATTGTTTTGCTGAAAGAGCATATGTATTTTCTAGTAAGATACTACTATTAAAAAATATTCTACTCTTGGGTCTTTCTTTCATTCATCCATTAATTAATTCCAACTGCTACTGAGTTTTTACATTGTGAAAATCACATAGTTTCTTCTTATCTGGAATATTTTATTTGGGTAAGGGAAAAAAGTGCTTTGAAAATATAAATATTACAAGGATTTATAACATAAGAACTAGATTAAGAAGTACAATGAAAGCTGTTTATAAATGCTTTGAAGGAAGAATGAAGTTTCAATGGTGAGAATCAGAATTTCCTAAAAACAATAACTTTGAATAGGTGTTCAAAAGATAACTAGAGTTCTATAGGTGGAGCCAGAGGAAAGACATCAGGTGGGAGAATACAATGCATATTTGAATAATATCACATAGGTACTGAGTGAGGTCTTTATTTATAGGAAGAGTTTGTGATCATTTGAAAACTAGTTTAATATAAATTAAGATTAAATTAGGATTATGTTTAACTAGTTTATTATTTGTTCCTACTCTGCTTTATTCTAAAATATGTTTGATTTGACTTATAAAAATGTTTAATATAAACTAGAATAAAAATAAATAGACATCTAAAGAAAAATGCTAATACTTATGTAGTACTTATTTTGACAGGTTTATGAGCAGGGACATGAAAAATGATACAGAGTTTAAACAAATAAAATGTGAAAGTGGCGTGGACAAATGGCAATGGGTTACTGGAGGAGAATTCTAGAAGCCCTGATTGTTGTCTTCCTCTCTTTTATTTGTAAAGGTATTGATATATTCATGGACTACCATGGACTTGACCAGTTTTGGTGGAAGCTAATAGCATCAAGTAGGAAAATGTAAAAGGAAATGTCAGAGGCATTGCAAATAATAAATCAGAGTAACCTGGTTACTCTAACAATTAATCAAGGCTAGAAAAATCTATGCCAATGAGATGAACCAATATTTTTTTGATAAAGTGTTTTTTTCCCAAGATTCCATAGATACAAATCTAATGTAGGCATAGGAAGTGAGGTTAAATATATAGCAAGTTTCTACTTCTTCTCATTATATGTAGCAGATTGGAAGTATTCATAATTTCTTTACACCCCTCCCATTGTGATGAGGTCTATTTTTTCTCCTCTTGAATATGGGCTGATTTGTGACTACTCTGACCAGTGGAGTATGGCTGAAGTCTAACTATGCATATCTGAATCCAGACTTCAAGGAAACTGGCAGTCTTTATTTGATTTCCAGAAACTCTGAGCCATTACATAAAAAGTCTAACTAGCCTGCTAAAGAGGCATTGAGACTACATAGAAATGAAAGAAACCTAGCTGAGCCCAGTCCAGGCACCTTATAAACACCAGCAATGGGAGCATAAGAGTCACCCAGCAGAGCCCTGTGCATATTATTGACCTACAAAATAATGGTGCTGCTTTAAGCTACTAAATGTTGTATAGTTTGTTACAGTGGAATAGTTACTGTAACAGCCTACTTTACAAAATTTTGTATAGGAAGATTTATTCTACTTCCAAGAGTTTTATATAAAATGAATTAAATCATTCATTTATCAAACAATGAATATATACTGAGTAGCTCTATATAAAGCACTGTGCTGTAATAGATGCTAGGACCATGCAAATGAAAAAAGGTAGACTCTTCTCTCTAAATGCCATAATTCAGTACAGAAGCAAGGGGTGGTACTGGTTAAGAAATTAATTGAATAGGGTACATTTATTTTTTTTTTATTGCTTAAAGTATTACAAAGGGTATTACATATGTATCCATTTTATCCCCCCGCCCTAGACAGTCCCCTAGCCTCCCCTATCCCCCAGTGTCTTATGTCCATTGGTTATGCTTATATGCATGCATACAAGTCCTTTAGTTGATCTCTTACCCCCCTACCTCCTGCCCCCCAACCCTCCCCTGCCTTCCCGCTGCAGTTTGACAATCTGTTTGAGGCAGCTCTGCCTCTGAATGAATAGGGTACATTTAGACATATTAGAAAGTTGCAGATATTAGCTTATCAGAATAGCAAGAGATCATAAATGTAGTAAGAAAAAGAAAAAACAAAAATAACTTGAACTGATCATTTAAAAACCCCATTGCTCAAGTGAGCATGCAAATGAAAAAAAAAGCCTTCCAAAAGCAAATGCCCACATACATTTAAGGTCATAAACAAATGAGAAAAAAAATTGAGTTCTTTAAAAAAAAAAAAAAGGAAAAGTAACTTGGAATTTAAGATACCAGAATCTTTTCATGTGTTTCAAAAATCATCCAATGTCATTTTTGACAGTTCATTTATTGGTTCTATTATCTTCTTTTTTTCTTTTTTCTTTTTTTTTTTTTTTTAGAACAAAGACATTTTCTATGTGGAAAGGATTTCTCATTGTTAGTTCAATCTTTTGGTGACAGAAGAAAAGAATTCACTGTAGAGGTGGTAAGTATCTTTCATAACTTGGTACTATGTTTTCCTTCTTCCTGTTATGTTGTAAACAAGCACTCTAGTGGTAAAATAAACCCATGGATTTTTAAAAAAATAATTTGTTGAATATAATTCTGCCCATGAATATTCTTAGTCCACTCATTAGCCCTCTACAGTTCCTCCCTTATGTGTTGACAAGACGAGGGACTATCTGCTCTCATGTCAGTTTCCCTGTCCTCATTTTGCTCATTTTCTAAAAGTTTGTCCCATTTGTTCAGTTCTCAATAGAAAGGCCAGTTTTCATGCATCACCTGATAGAGTTTTATTTCTGAGTAGCCTTTCTGGGGTAATTTGTCTTTGAGTGCCATAGGCCATAGCTAACTGTTGGACTCCATCTTGTTTCCCTGATCCTCCTTACGGTCAGTCCAACAAAATATGGTCAGTATTGAGCAGCAAATACCACAAGTTACCGCAGGTTACCTCCCTCTTCCCCAAGACGCCCATTTAGCCAGTACTTCTCAACCCATACCCTAAGTTAAGCCTTTCTCCTTGTCTAACAGATTGCATGAGTTTCTACTTTTGCCCATCCTCCATAGTTCCTGCTTTGGTTGTTTTTGTTTGTTTGTTTGTTTTGTTTTTTCACTTAGTTATTTAATACTCCAATCTGTTCTTAAGAGGGGTAGGGTAAACACCACTCCAGCACCTCTTATTAGATTAAATTTTCACCCAATCTTTTCATTAGGTCTCTTATATAATGTTAATGCTTCTTTGGCCTTCAAATTAAACTAGTTAATTTGAAACAAGGTTTCAGAACTGAGATAAGCGCAATCGTAAACAATATACATATAGGTAGACATTTCTTCCATATGTATATGCTCACTATTCCATATCTTATAGTGGCTCAAGGAAAGTTTATTTGTCAAGAATCTGTGTATCTTTCCTGCCAAGGTCATTTTTTTTTCCAACTCTAGACAATGCCTTAATTTTAAAAGATCATGTTTATACAGTATTATAAAACTAATTTTCCTTAATTAGCCATGCAAAAGAAAAGGTTCTTTGTGTGGAAAATTATTTAATCTCTGAACCCAATTATCTATACTTTTAGGAAGTAAATGTCACTCTAATGAGAAGATACATTTTGTTCTCTTCTGGACCATCTCTTGCATCACTTGGGGTGGAAGTAGAGGCAAAATTCTCCATGATTCCTTGCCATTATATTCTGAAAAAATCTCATTCAGAGCAAATTAAGCTACCTTCTGGATCCTAGGTGCTCTCCTAGAGCTGTTAAAAGTACTATGGCATGTTTCAATGTATCTGGATCTGTTTTGTTCAAACAATAGTGGAGGAAGCCCTGAGGAGGGGGCCAGAGTAGAGTGGAGGGGATTAACAGGAAAGAAAAGGGGGATATCTATAATACTTTCAACAATAATGATTTAAAAATGTACTATGGCATCTCTGGGAGAGTTGTAATTACTTTTGTGAGTAATTATAGGATTTTATAGAGAAGAAAAAGACTTCATGGAGGAGGCAATATTAAAGTTGAGTATAAAAGATAAATAGAAACTGGGTAAGAAAGAGCAGAAGAGGAAAACTAGCCAGAGGAAGAGCTTGAGGTAAGAAAGCTTTACAGAACACACAAATTAGGAAAGGTGGTTAGTGTGTCCTGGGCAAGGGGCAGGTTATGAGACTTGAAAGTGAGATTTGGGACAAAGCTGGAAGGATCCTTGAATAGCATACTAAGGTTATTTTGCCTTAATGTAGACAACAGAAACAAGGCGAGTGACTGACATGGTATCTCACCAGTTCTAGATTCCTGGTAGGTCCCAGTTTTGAAAGTTACCAGAGATAATTAGCATGTTAATAAGTAGCAACTTAGAGATTCATCATGAAAAAGAAGTTAACAGTGCTTAAAGAAAGCTTTTACACCCTAACCGGTTTGGCTCAGTGGATGGAGCGTTGGCCTGTGGATGGAAAAGTCCCAGGTTCGATTCCGGTCAAGGGCATGTACCTTGGTTGCGGGCACATCCCCAGTGGACGGTGTTCAGGAGGCAGCTGATCGATGTTTCTAACTCTCTATCCTTCTCCCTTCCTCTCTAAAAAATCAATAAAATATATTTAAAAAAAGAAGAAAGCTCTTACTCAGTATCACTGGAAATACACAGGGCCTACTTCTATGAGGACCAAATTCTGTGTTTGATTTGCACTGGAATAAATTTAGGAAGAGATTAAAAGTTTGGAGAAATGACTTGTGTAGGAGCCAGGGCAGTTACTCCCTAAATCGATGTGATTGGCTTAAGAACAGGGGTCAGTGATACTGGTCAGAATGAACAGTTCTGAGGTAACAGGTGTATGGGGATGTTCAGTAGAAACAGGAGTTTGGCACGGAAAGAGGGCTGGTGAGGAAAATACCGTTAGATGGACAGGAAACAACAGTATGAGTGAGGAGACACTCAAATCCTCCAGTGACCTTGCCAAGCATATCTGTCTTTGCTTACCCAAATTCATGTCATAATTGGCTAGTTTAAATGAACTCGGGAATGTAACAAAAAAGACAGAAAAGCCAGAAAAAAAACAAAACACACTTTTGTTTAGAAACTGGACCCTCAGCTCATTTTTTAAAGATGAGATCTGTTGCTCAGATTCTTTGTCACTGGTTTTCTTGCTCTTTATACTAGCATTTACATGCTCCATCATTACTATCTGACGGCTTATCTGCTTGGGGCAGAAATATGTGTCCTATTTGCCTCTTGGATTATGTTTAGCTCAAACGCACTATGTTGCTTTCTTTAAAGTGTACTTTAGAGTTAGGGGTAATTTGTGTAGAGTTTGATTTACCTTAATACAGTTGTTTTTATTTAAACAACTTTCTTATTTATCTGGTTTTAAAGCTAAGGACTGTGTCTAGTGGAAAATCCACATAAAGCCACACTCCTAGAAAAAGATAAAATGGAAAATAAAAACAAAAACTAACAGAGGTTTGATTTTCATTTTGTCACCAACCCCTGAGCCATTTCATTATACCCTTTGCCCTAATAGGCTTTCAGCAATGAAATGAACATTTCAAAACCCAGAAACTGTTCCTAAGGTTTATTAGGCTTGCCAGATTTTTTTTCAAGATCTAAACCCTACAAAGTGGGTGATAATTTTGAAGAAAAAAAAACTTTTTTTTTTTACTCTCTCCTTTAAATAAAGATGTTTTTAAGCAAGGATATAACATGATTTTCTAGGTGGTAAAAATCTAATGTGTTTCTCTGCTTTTAAATTAAAATAGTAATTTGGCACTCACAGTGTAATCTTGGCCATGTATCTAAAAACATAAAACCAAAACATTGAAGCTGCCAGGTGTCTAATTTTCTGTTTGTCACGCTTATGCCTATGAACTGAAAAGCCAGGCTGTTTTGAACAATTTCTGAAAGCCCAATTCATACTTCAGTACTTTGGAATTTAGCCTTTCGGGTTTCTAGCTACTTTCAAATTCAGCCAATATACTATGGAAAATAAAAAACTCTAACCCTAGATGATATAAAGATCCTCAGCTTTTAACTGGAGAATGTAAATCACTTTAATGCGCAACTTTCTTTATATGTTCTATCTGTAAGAAGATGAATGGATTAGGTGAGTAGTGGAATAATTATTTTAATATAATCATTTGTATGCTGAAGGGAACCAAAGTTTTGCTTCCCCAAAATGTGTCTTTTGAGATACTGGTTTTAAGCTGGTTACTAAGAAACAAAAGAATCACAAAGAACCTTTGACCCTCCCCCTTTCCTGCCTAAGAGATTCAGCTGGAAAAGGCTGCATGGGGAACACTCCTTTGGGAAGGAAACCTTAGCATTAGCTAGGAAGGACCCAAGCAGGTACCTGTTAACTAAATCCCCAACCCCCACCATCACCACCATATCTGTCCCATTGTTTCTGGGTTGCCTACCAGGAATATTTACCATGTGTTCAGCAATGTCAGCTACCTGTAAGTTGGCTACTTCTCTTTAAAATGCCAGACCGCTGCCCCCTTTTCTCCTTTATCCATAAGGACATATAAGCCGCAATTGCCCAATGTGTTTCGGGTCTCAATTTTATGGCGCCCCCATATGTCCATTCATATAATAAATTTTGGACATTTTCTCCTATTAATATGTCCCTATTCATTTGATTAATATTCCAGTAGAAGAACTTAGAAGGTGAGAGGAAACTAATTTTCTTTTTAACCTCCATAATGCCAATTATTGAATGGTGCTAATTTTCCATCAGTTTGTTGGCAAAACACCACCAGAATGTTACAGGCAATTGGACCTCAGTTCAGTAGCCTTGATACTTGACTTATGGATAAGAAGAAATCCAGAGCCAAGACTTCAAATACACAAACAAGTTTGAGAAAGTCACAGAGGTAGAAGAAGTGAGGCTGTATGGGACCAGGAAACAAGTTACTGAGGCAAAAAAACAAAAATCCAAAAACAAAAAACAAACCTCACTTACAACTTACGAGAAAGACAGCAAGGATATAGGTGCCTGGCTCCTAGGGAAAGAATTGGGTGGAGAAAGGCCCAGTTTGCTGGAGAGAGAGCTGTGCTGGGCTCCTCCATCCTAAGGACTTTCAAGGGTGGAGATTTTAGGGGCAGTCCCAGTAGGAGGATCCCATCAGCTTTCCAGGTGTGTCCTTTTAGGGTTGTGATCTCCATTGATTGGTCAGTGACTAGGGGTGGGGTGGGGGGGTGGGAGAGGTGGAGAGTGGGGGAGGCATCCTTAGTCATTGCAGCTGGCCCTGTTGTCAGCCATGGCATTGCCCCCCTGGCCTTGTTGCTTTTCTGGGTCTGGAGCTGAAATACAACTGAGACCCAGATGTTATCTCTAGTTTGACCAAAACTCTCTCTGTGGTCAATAGACCTGAGGCTTTGTTACAAGATTTTTTTTTTTGATGCAGATTAAAAATTGTCTTGAGGGCCCTGCAATATGGGATTCTTAAGGCTATACTCCATCCTCTCAGTTCTTCCTATAAGGGTGGGGGGTATCTTCCACATGAGCAGTGACATACAAAGAGAGGGAAGGTCAGGAGAGGGTTTGAACCACATGACTAGCAATATGTCAGGCACCAGGCTTTCCAACTGGGTGACCTTCTGTGCCGAGCTCCCCATCCTATCTCTGCTCATGCCTACTACAAATTCAGTTAATGATTTGACGAAATCTCTAGCTAACTAGTCATCTAAGTAGGGAAATAACTTGATTTAAAGGGCATACAGTGTGCTTGCCATTTCAACAGTAATAGGCACATTGGTGAAAAAGCAATTGGCAGAAACTAAGGAGTTCTATATACATTTTCTTGTTAAATGCTCATTATAAGCCTCTGAAATAAGTGATTTTAATTCAATAACATAGGTAAGAAACTTGAAGCTCCTTCTGGTAACTTGCCTATGTTTTTAACTATTAATTGAGTGAATTCACTTTCCAAAGACACTGCCTCAGTGTTAACATGATTCAGTGACCTAAGAATAAGATGGAAGCCTTCATGTTATTTAAAGATGAATGATAAAAGTCTCCAACAAAGAAGACTGTAAATTATGAAATCACTAAGCAGGCAATTTATTTTAAGGCCATGATTGTAAAATGGAGAACATGGCAATCCCTAGGTCAGGTAAGTACCAGAATATTTTATTTAACCAGGCAAGAGGAAAGGAAGCATACCAAAAAGTGGCTGGTCAGCATCATACCAATTCTACTAAAAGTTTGTGCAGGCCCTGATTTATAAACATTTGCAGAGATCTCCACAAAGAAGGACAAATCAGATTAACAATTAATTCACAATTGACAAAAGTCATTAGGCTGCAGAGCTGTTACTATGAATTGCAGAGCTCTGACATTCACCATATTACCGCTCATGCCAGTGTAGATATGGGCACATTAACTGTGAGCTGCTGACAAGAGGTAAGCTGGAATACCGATCAATGCTGTTATTATGAAGACAAAACCAGCACACCAAAATGCTTTCCTCCCACTGTCTAACATCATCCATATTGATGTTTTCTGTCAATATATAATAATCCACTGTCACACTTGATGGGACAGGCGAAACAGATTACAGAAAAATTGCACTGGAATATGTTTTTGTACATTGTTTCTCTGGAAAGGTATAATCAGAACAATTATTGATTCAGGAACTTTGACTGCTTGTCCCAACAAGATGCATGAAGCGTGACAGGAGAGGTTACATAGTCTTTTTCATTCATTTCACCATTGTGTTTAAAAGTGTTGGTTAAAAAAAGAAATATGGAATTTATTTTTCTCACACTCTTCCCTTGCTTTCATGGGTATAGGGCAAAACCCGTGGAGTGGTTCTTGATTTTTCACTTTCTCTCTGCAATACAAAAGTCACCATCTTCAAAATATAGCCCCAACTAAGCCTATTTTTGTTACCCCTTTTTACCACCCTAATCTGAGCCACCATCATTTTTCACCTGGCCTTGGGTTGCTGTAGTGTTTTCCTAATGGGTTTCCCTGTGGCCCAAGGGAGATGAAAATTGTGGTTGGTTAATATCATCCTTGTTCAAAACTTACCGGTGGTATCCCCTATCATTGAGAGTAAAAACCAATGTCTTAAACATGGCTCCACAATTTCCTCCCGAAGCTCAATGCTTCATTATACTCTGGCCTCATCTCCTGCTACTCTCCCTCTATTATTTATTCCACTCAATCATTACATGGGCCAAATTGACATTCTAAGAAACTGCAGGGGACATTTCTGCCTTAAGTTCTTTTTATTTGTACTTTCCGCCACTTAAACATATCACTTCCTCCAATGAGTCTTTCTTTAAATCTTACTCTATTTATAACTGAATTGGCATTCCTTTTTTTCTCTTTTTTATTTTTTTTCATAGCAACTACTGAGAATGTTCTACATATTTTACATATATATTTATTCTTGATTACTAATTTATATATAAGCTTTCTCAAGACACTAATTTAGGAGGAAAAGAAAATATTTTATTATTATTATTATTGGTATTCTCAGCATCTGGAATAGTTCTTGCCACACAGTAGCCTCTCAATAAATAGTTTTCTCAGTAAGTAAATGAGTCACTAGATCAAGGAAAACATACTTCAGAGTATTCATAGTATACAGTACCAAGTATCTAATAAAAGCATGTTTTAAAAGCAAGAATTTTAACTTTTGACTCACCCTGGTCAGTAAGCTCCCCGTTATAACAACCATTAAACAAGTAACTAAATAACTAAGAGGATTTAGGTAATAAAATTAACATTTTAAAACTCAGAAACTATTCTTATAGCTTAGCAGTAGTGTACAAACCCAAATGGATAGAATATAATTTTGGGGGAAAAAACTAACTCTGAATGAAAAAGGGGCCACATACTAAACAAGCTCAGGGAAGGCCTGTATAGTGGCCTCACAAACTTAGAGACCTAATGTAACCCCATGGGATGGTCTGAAATGAAAACTTTCTAACTAAAAGCAGTTCATGGCAGGTAGTCATGTCCCAAGTGGGTGTTTTTCCCTACTACAAGTCAATCTTTACCTTTCTGAGCATGTTGTCTTTTTTTTTTTTCTTGCATTTATGGTAAAATACTTTTGGAATATCAAAATAATTTCCTCTAACCCCCACACCCCTCAAAGCAGAACCACTGCACTAGAGCAGAGGCCACAAAGCCCCTCATTGTTATTATTATCATGGTAAGTGTTAACTGTTAACAGCCTATAGGACAAATGTAAAAGAAGGATGTGTTTATTCATTTCACGTTTTAGCCAATTCCAGACACTTCCCTTGCTTTCCTCTCCTTCCCCTGCTTCCCTAATCTACCACCAATGGATTTTATTTAATGCTTTCATATTCCCCTTTGATTCTGATGTGGAAAATAAGTGGTAAAACTATCATTTTCTGGAGATTTTTCAACAATCCTTCCTGGCAATTGGTGTCGGTTTGGCTCAAATAAACTCATAAAAAATTCTCTACGGTTTGAACATTGTTTATGTTGCCAAAACAAACAAAAACCGGAAACACTGACATGGTGAAACATTTTTAATTACTTATTCATAGATTTACTCAATATTTAATATAAATAAATTGGAATGACAAGGGATCAAAAACTTAGGGCTGGAAGTCTTAGAGCCATATCCAACCAAAAAGCAATGAGAAATATTGAGAAAACATGTCTGACATTATGGGGGGGGGGGTAGGGGGAGATCACGTGGAACATTCAATGTACACACAGATGTTTAGGAGCAACATCTAAACAAAATTGGCTCATTTATATAAGTAAGAGAGCATCTGAAGTCATTTTAAACAGTTTAAATGCTAGGAGTTAGAGAAGCAATAGCACGCAAGGCTTATTCAGGTGCAGCAAACTCTCTCTAATTTCACATCTGAATACCAGATACCATAGTGACTTTAAATGATAACTAGTGCTTAATCACTGTGATGATTAATTGTATGTGTCAACCTGGCTAAGCATGGTGCCCAAATGTGTGGTATGACATTATTCTGGGTGATTCTGTAGGATGATTTTGAATGAGAGTAATATTTAAATCAGGAGACTTTGAATAAAGCAGATCCACCTCAATAATGCACGTGGGCCTCACATAGTCAGTTCAAGGCCTACAGATGTAACCACACAGAAACCTTATTTTCTTTCATCAGGCCTTTTTTTTTTTTTTTTCCCCCTTTGGCACAAATTGGCCTGACTTAGTGCCCTTGTTATCAGTAGGGGGTCTTCTGTGTCCCCACCGGTGCTGGTGGGAGTGGAATTCCTGTGATATCCCATGAAAAGGACTTTCCTGAGACACACATGGGAAAATGAGTGATTTTTATTTGGATAGAATTAATCTCCTGAGTTTCCAATGTCCCATTCCCCTCCTCTCACCATGGAAAAAGTCCAGCCTTGCCTGCAACAGGGCTAGAATTAAGGCCACTGCCCAGGATTTCTGCTCCATATTAAAGCACAGTTCAGTCCAGTATCTGGCCAGCTTAGCTTGTGTTCCTAACTACAGTCCACTGTGTGTGGACCTAAGGCCACATGGTGGGCTAGTGCTCCCATAAGGAGCAAGAGAGTGCAAGGGAGCATGAGCATAAGACCAAGCAAGAGAGTGAATTCCTTTGCTTGTGGATTTTGACCTTCTAATAAGATTTTGTGCCCTTGTAGTGCTCCACCCCTTTGCCAGTTACCTTTTTCCCAGGTTAGACTAACAGACAAGCACCTTTCCCACATCATTCCAACTTTACTGCCCATTAGCCCATCTTCCCCTTTGTTGGGTCCCTTTCCGCAGTGATCTGCAGGGAATGGATGAAGCTGTCCAGATGACCACGCTTACAATGTCTGTCCTCCCCTTTGTTTTCTTCCTATTTTACTATTAGCTAGCTAATTATGACAATAACAACCTGACTCTCCCACTTCCCTTTCCCTTGTTTAATCAGTAAGCTGCAGGACAATGAGGTTCTGGTCAGCATCCAGTAGTCTTAGAAACAAAGCCTTGGATCTGTTGACCACAGAGGCAGAGTTTCAGTCAAACTAGAGGTAACATCTGAGCCTCAGTTGTGTTCAGCTCCAAAATGACCCCACTGGCCATATCCTTACAAAACTAAATGAAACAGTGCCATGGCTTACATCAGGACCGGATGCAATTATCAACTACCCCTTACCCTAGTACTGACCAGTCAGTAGAGACCATATCCTGACCATGACTCTCACTCCCTTAGTCACAATGATTATTTTCTCCCTATATAATCCATCCCCTGGAAGCCACTGGGGAGACTAGTCTTTGAGTATGAGCTGCCTGTGACTCTGAATATGGCTCCATCTCCTTAATAAATCCCTACTTCCTTGGCTACAAACTGTCCCTTGTGTCTTATTGGGCTTGGTGCACATAGGCAAATGGTACCCTTCAGTCTGGTAACAAAGAGAACAAAAAACTGACTTTCCCTGAGCAAGAGGAAGTTCTACTAACAGATAGCCTTTGTACTTGGACTGTTGCATTAACTCTTTCCTGGTTTTCTGGTCCAATATCCTTTAGAATTGAACTACAGATTTTGAATTTGCCAGACTCCATATTATGTGAGCCAATGCCTTTAAAAATCAGTGTCTATCTATCATCTATCTATTATCTATCTGACTATATATTAAAGGGAACAAAATTCTGCCACCCTGAAGCTGCTTTTTGGTACATCAATTTTAAGCTCTTTATTAAGAAACAAAAGATGTAGAAAGAACCTTTGTTTTATTTTATCTATTTTTTTAATCCGCACCCAATGATACTTTCCCATTGATTTTAGAGAGAGTAGAAGAGAGAGGGAAAGACAGAGAAACATCAATGTGAAAGAAACATTGTGTCCTGCAGGCACACTGACCAGGGCCAGGGCCAGGGAGGAACCTGAAACCAAGGTACATGCCCTTGACCAGAATGGAACCCGGGACCCTTCTGTCCACAGTCTGACTCTCTATTCACTGAGCCAAACTGGCTAGGGCTAGAAAGAACCTTTGACCTTCCCCCCACTTTTTTTCCTCCCCAAGAGAAACCTGCTTCAGGAAGGAGATCTTTAAATTTAGAATGGTCAACTAGAGGGTTTCAGGTAGGTGTGTTAGCTAGACATCCACTGGGTCCCACTGTTTCTGAGCCTAGCAAGGATTTGTCTGCTATGGTATTCTGCTCTTCCTCAACTACCTGTAAACTACCCATTCTCACTTCTGAAATCTAATACTCCATTACTCCCTTCCTCTTTGTCCAAAATGTCTTATATACTCAAGGTTGCCTCACTGTCTTTGGAATTTTCATGGATTTATCATGTCTAGGTGAATTCCATATGTGTATGTATTAAACTTTTATTTTTCTCCTGTTAACTGGTCTTTGTTCATTTTGTTATTTAGCCTAGCCAGAAGAACTTAGAAGGTGGGAGAAAAAGCAATAATAAGTATTAATATTTTTTAGCCCCTACATTACCTATTCTATCTATCATCTATCATCTATCTATCTATCTATCTATCTATCTATCTATCTATCTATCATCTATCTATCTATCATCTATCTATCTATCATCATCTATCTATATCTATCTTTTATGGTTTTCTGGAAAACCCTAATACAGTTATTATTAGAAATATAAGTAGTTTAATCAATATATTAGTAATGAAGAAATGTTAAAAAGTTAAAGCATTTTCAGACAGGAGTAAAGATCATAGATTCTAAAGCCAGACTACCTGGTTCTGAAATGTACCTTTGTTATGGAGAAGCTTGAGCCACATTATCTCTAAAATGGATAATATCTGCAACTCTGATGCATAGTTATCAAAATTAAGTAGATTTGTGAGCATGTGTGTATGCAATTTTAAAGAGCCTGGCACTATATGAGTTAGTTACTTTAATAATAATTATTATTTTCTTAGAGAGCTCACCCACTCAAAATCCATCAAAATACAATGAAAGGAAAATTGACACAAAACCTTATGCTTAGGATCAAAAAGCTGATAAATGGCTGACTTACACAAAAACCCAGGCCATCTGATTTGAAACTTTATGCCGTACCTATACTCATTAGCAGTAATTATATTACTTTATTCAACTAAATAAAGACATGAGAGAGTGGAATATAAAAGGTATATGAATTTTTGCTTTTAAAAATAACTGCTTTAGATTATAAATATAACACTTGCCAATTGCTGAAATTTTGAAAAATCAAAACGCACAAAAATTACCTGTAGCCCTACCACCCTTGTATAATAATCTTACCAGTTTAACTATTTAATATTTCTGTTTTACAAATTGAGATGATGTACATACTGTTTTGTTTATTTTTAAGTTTAATAATATATTTGTTTGTTTATTAATTATAACCATTTTATTACAAAAATAAATTTCATGTAATACCTCTTTAAAAATATTTTCAACACTATGCACTTTCAGTTTTAAAGAGATTTCTGATTCTAGATACATAGTGATTAAAATGGATAATTAGGCCCAGCCGGTGTTTCTCAGTGGTTGAGCATTGACCTAGGAACCAGGAGGTCATAGTTCCATTCCTGGTCAAGGCACAGGCCCAGGTTGGGGGCTCGATCCCCAGTAGGGGTGTGCAGGAAACAGCCAATAAATGATTATCTCTTAGCATCAATGTTTCTATCTCTCGCTCCCTCTCCCTTCCTCCTCCAAAGTATGTATGTATATGTGTGTGTGTGTGTATGTGTGTGTATGCACACAGGTGCACAAAAATGTGTGCAATCAGGGGGGGAGGGGGGTCTCTGCCCGGCCTGTGCCCTCTCGCAGTCTGGGACCCCTCAGAGGATTACCACCTGCTGGCTTAGGCCTGCTCCCCGGGGGATTGGGCCTAAGATGGCAATCAGACAATCCTCTGGCAGCCCAGCAGCCCTTGGGGAATATCCACTTGCCAGTGGGGAGCAGGCCTAAACTGCAGTCGGACATCCTTAGCGCTGCTGAGGAGGCAGGAGAGGCTCCCACAACCACCGCTGTACTGACAGCCATCAGCCTGGCTTGTGGCTGAGCAGAGCTCCTCCCATGTGAGAGAGCCCTGACCACCAGAGGGCAGCTCCTGCATTGAGCATCTGCCCCCTGGTGGTCAGTGTGTGTCATAGTGACTAGTCATTCCCAGTCTTTCTGCTGTTAGGGTCAATTTGCATATTACCCTTTTACTATATAGGATAGAGGCCTGGTGCATGGGTGGGGGCTGGCTGGTTTGCCCTGAAGGGTGTCCTGGATCAGGGTGGGGGTCCCCACTGGGGCCTGGCCAGTCTGGGTGAGGGGCTGAGGGCCGTTTTCAGGCTGGCGGGTGACTGAAGCTCCCAACCTCTCCTTTTTTTCTTTTTTTTTTTATTCTGGGATTTATTTACCTTCTATGGCTGTCACTGGAGCTGAGAGCCGGCTCCAACTCTGAGGCTCGGCTCCAGCTCTGAGACCTCGGCTGCTGAGAGCAGGTCTCTGGGTTTGTTTGGGTTCTATAATTGTAACAGTGTTGTGGTCCTGCTAGCTCTAGCTCTGAAGGCTGAAAGCAGGTTTATGGGGTTTGTTTAGCTTCTATAATTGCAACATTGTTTCTTAGGGTGCAAGGTCAGAGGCTGGCAGTGGCAGGCGGGGAACCTTGGCTTCCTCCATCACTGGAGCAAGCAAGCCTCCTGTTCATATCAGCTGCCTGGCTGCTGGCCGCCATCTTGGTTGGCAGTTAATTTGCATATCTCGCTGATTAGCCAATGGGAAGGGTAGTGAAGTTACGGTTAATTACCATGTTTTCCTATTATTAGATAGGATATTATATCCTATATAATAAAAGCTTAATATGCTAAGTGTCTGGTCATCCAGTTGGCCATTCAGCCAATCAAAGCATAATATGCTAATGATATGCTAAGGCTGCTCAACCAATGCTATCTATCATGTGCACTGACTACCAGGGGGCAGATGTGCTGATCAGTAGGTTAGCTTGTTGCTGGGGTCTGGATGATTGGGACTGATTGAGATGGGCTGGACATGCCCTGGAGCCCTCCTGCTGTCCTGCCCTGGTTGCCCAACCTCCTGCATCCCTCCCCAGGCCCAATCGTGCACTGGTAGGGTCCCTCGACCTGACCTGCACCCTTTTGAAATCTGGGACCCCTCAGGGGATGTCAGAGAGCTGGGTTTAGCCCGATCCCACAGGTCAGGCAAAGGGCCCCCACTGGTGCATGAATTCATGCCCCAGGCCTCTAGTATATTATTAAAAATAAAAAATAAAATGGGTAATTAGAATTACCATATTTTCTCTTACCTTTGATGATAACCTCATAGCCAGGAATATGGTAGTGACCTGACAAAATGTTTGTTAAATAAGTAAATGATCTTAGTCTTCATTAAATAAGAAGTCATTACAATTGCATGAATGCAGATGTGAATTAGCTAATGAAATTAATGATGTTAATATCTAAACAGAGAAGTATAATTGAAGTCAATTGTCAACTGGATTTTCTTCATTTTTATACTAATGTATATGTAATGATTGAGATCATAATGTTTGGGCACATTTTCCTTTATTAATCCTTCAATTTTGTCTCTGTGACATGCCAGAATTAGTTTTTTGAAAGTTACTTTCTTAATGACTTCTAACTAATTCCTTAACAATAGTTATATTTAAGTGATTGAAAAATGAATTGAGCATGTTTAAGCACAGTCACTTGTGTCACTGCAGATGTTTTAAAAATTTCAATCCCAGATAATTACTATAATTAATGAAATTTTTGATGCAACAACCACTATTCTCAGGCTTTTTATGTATTATTTTATCTCAGTTTCTGTCTGTAGAGGCCTGGAATTAACTCTATCAAACATTTTTTGTTTGGTTGGTTTTTGCTTTTAATAAAAATAAAGCAAGTATCTAGATGGTTGGGCTAAAGAAAAGTGTCTGTGAAAGTCTCATTTGTGTTCTTAACTGGTGGGTTTAACCAAAATTCAACAGCCAAGCTTTCTGGCTTATGATATTAATATATTGTTGTCCTTAAGAATAAATTCACCAGAACCACTATCAAAATGTTTCTACTTTAGGATACTAAATAGCATATAATGTATTTTATAAAATTTGCTTTTTTACAATTACATAACAAGAAGATATATTATCTATAGTAATAAAAGGGTAATATGCTAATTAGCCCAGACATCCTTCTTGACATCTTTCTGGACATCCTTCCTGATGAAGCCAGGGTTGGAGGGAAGCAGCCCAGGTCCTGGGTGCCTGCCGGTGGCCAGAGGAGGGAAGCAGCCTGGATACCGGGTGCCGGCAGGTGGCTGGGGGGAAGCCCAGGTGCTGGCAGCCAGGGAAAGGAAGGCCTATTCTTGCATGAATTTTCGTGCATCAGGCCTCTAGTAACTGCTCATTTTATGTGGTGGAATTATAGTTGATTTTTTTCTACTTTATTTTTTTCTATTTTCAGTTTCTTTTAAATAAGTATGTGACTTTATATTGATGCTATAAAATATTTTTATTTGTACTTTTTTATATGCCTCTCAACTTGGTGTCTAAATCTTTGAGAAATCTTAGACAGAAAAAAATATATCGTCAATTGATTTTAGCAGGCCAAATAAGAGCTTTATTATTAATAACATTACATTCATTCATTCATTACAATACCCCTGTTTTACTGATGTGATATTTTATGAGCAGCCAGTCTGGTTTTCTTTCCAGGGACTCCTGATTCTAAAGCCTATGCTCCTCCAAATTTGAAAAATAAATAAATAAATAACTCTCCAGAAGCCGTTAAAGCATGAATTTTTATGATTGTCAGGGAGGATATATCTTTGAAGAGACCAAGAAGAGTTACTTCTGCACGGCATATTGTTACTGCGAAGAGTCTGGTATTTTGTCCTACTTGTAAGCAAACAAATTAACCTGTTACCTATTTGTAGATACTAGTAAGAAATTCCTGGGTCATAGATATGGGCCCTTGCTACTCATGGCGCAAAGGTAGCATAAACATCAGCATATTTGCTCTCTTCCTTTTTTCCACAGTATCTTAGGAGAGAAGCTTTGAGCTTTGGGGATCCCTCAGCATCTTTTAAAATGGTCAGCAAGCATACCTTCCTTTTGCTATAGTAGGAAACACTAACAATTTCAAGGCTGTTTGTTAACTTCACAAACAGGATTGTAAAGGTATTCAGAATAAACAGCAGTTAGACCCTGACTTGCAATATGCACACAAAAAGAGACCCATGGAGAATTATTTCTTGGTCTTACCAAGTTACTAATTTGGTTAGAGCATTGTCCTGATATGCCAAGGTTGCACATTTGATCCCTGATCAGGACAGGGTATATACAAAAATCAACCAATAAATGCATAACTAAGAGAAACAACAACTTAACCTCTCTCTCTCTCTCTTTCCCTCTCTCTCTCTCTCTCTCTCTCTCTCTCTCTCTCTCTCTCTCTCTCTTCTTATCTATCTCTAAACTCAATAAATAAAATATTTTAAAAATTATTTATTAACAATATGCATCCCTTTCTATATTCTTTTGGCTTCTGATGAAGCTTTCTGTGATTATATCATACTGGACACCAGGTTAATCTGACCATTAGAGACTAGGACAATATCTGTTTAATTTTTCCCCAAAATAAATAAATTAAATTTATAATCAACTAGAGGCCTGGTGCATGAAAATTTATGCACTCAGGGAGGGGGGGTGTCCCTCAGCCTGGCCTATGCCTTCTCACAGTCTGGGAGCCCTCAGGGGATGTCTGACTGACAGCTTAGGTCCACTCCTCCAATCGCTCCTCCACCACCACTGGTCACCGTTGCAACCCCTGATTGCCATTCCTTCCCTCTGCCTGCTGGCACGCAACTTGGCTGGCCTGGCACCACCCTGCTCACCAGCCCTGCCCCCTGACGACTGGTCATTCTGCAGTTCAGTTGATTTGCATATTATGCTTTTATTATATAGGATAGGACTATAATCAGCAAGATGAAATTAACTTGAAGTATTGACCTCTTCCATGGCCTAGGGACCCAGCCAGAATAATCCAACTAAACAAATTTCTTAAACTATCATAGTCTGCATTCAAAAGCCAGGTAGCTTTCTCTTTAAGTTTCTATATTTATAGTATTTTGCCACTTGGTCCAAAAATTAATCCAGGTACAAAAAATATATTAGTGAATGTGAAGACTCTGCTTTAGCTCAAAGGGAGGAAATCTAGGGCAATTCTATTATCCATAACAGCCATGTTCAGAAAGCTGAGTCAGATGTGAATACTTTATAGAGCTGAGGTGGTATCATTGTTCACTTCAGTCAAAGTTAGGAACACATTTTGGGCCACCTTTTCTAATTGAATGGATCGATTTGTAGAAATACAGACCACAAGGTCTGCATCAACAGTGGGCTTTTTATGCCTCTTGAATATCTCTACAGTCATATGAGGATTGCATGATCTACTGTTGTTTCCTTAAACACTCAAAGGTCTATGACCACCTCTAAAGTGAAAGTTGTATTTTGAAAAGAACTGTAGTTCAAGAACTGTAGTTCAATGTGGTACCTCTGGCCAAAACAAACAAACAAACAAACAAAAAAAGTGTTGTTAACAGTAGTTAAGGCCCTCCTACTGTGACATCATACTGGGGGCATCGGTTGACATTACTTGAAAAGTATACTCTTGACTGCCTGGAAATCATTCGGGTTCATTGTTCAAATAAATGGGTTAAATTCTTGTTTGAATGAATTGTCTGTCCAACAGATTCTGCTTGTCCATATCACAAGTTAAGTGGCAATCCTCTGCCCCATGAAAAGATCAAGTGATGGCTCTAGGAGTGGGAGTAGAAGACATCCAGAGGTACTGACAGGTGTTTTGTATAGAGTAACAAGATCTAGGGGCCATCCCCTAATCCAGGGGTCCTGAAACTTTTTAAACAGGAGGCCAGTTCACTGTCCCTCAGACCGTTGGAGGGCCGGACCATAGTTAAAAAAAAAAAAACTATGAACAAATCCCTATGCACACTGCACATATCTTGTTTTGAAGTAAAAAAGCAAAAGGGGAACAAATACAATATTTGTATTTGCATGTGGCCTGCGGGCCGTAGTTTGAGGACCCCTGCCCTAATCTGTCATAGTGGCTTCTCAGTAAAGTTAAAGGATTTTAAAATCAAATCATCATCAAAGACATCTAGCAGAGGATGGTAGATTATGTCAGGGGACCCCCAAGACCACTCGTGGGCTCAGTGATTTACAAAAATGACACAAAGGACTCAGAAAAACTGTTATATTTAAAGTTATGGTTTATCTCAGTGAAAGAATACCAATCAAATCAATTAAAGGAAAAGGCAGTTAGGGGTGAAATCCAGAAGAAACCAGGCTGAAGCTTTTAAATGTCTCCTCCCTGTGGAGTTTCATGAATATGCATTTAATTCTTCCAGCAAAGTTGTCTGACAACATGTGTCAAGTGCTGCCAACCAGAGCCCTTAACCCAAGCCTTGATGTCCAAGGTTTTAACTCAAAGCCCTGGAAAGGTAAGTCAGGTGAAGTCAGCCAACGTTTGGCAGGATTCAAAAATCTAGCAGGCAACGGTAGTCCCTGAAATAAAAACAGAGCCCTTTACCTTATGTCCAGCCTTTAATGGTGGACATATTTCTATGTTCATAGGATGATGGGTCCGGACAACAATGTTGGCATTCTGGGTGGTGCAATCTTTACCAGCAACTGGATTCCAGTCAGTCTCATAAAAGAATGAAACCTTACCATGGGCAACGGTGAGTGACACAGACAGTTTGATCTGTCTTTAATCTGGCAGTCTATAGTTTTCGAAGTAGAAAACAAAACAGATGCAAGCAACAGCCCATAATTTGATAATATATATAAGCTTCAATAAGGGAAGAATTGACTAGAGATGTGAAAATGAGCTTGAGTTCTGCCTCCCTGAGTGAAGTGGCCACATACCCCGTTGGTTCTGAATAGCTGGTACTGAGGGTGAACAATGACAGTAGCTTAGTAGCCAAACCATCAGTGAACCAGATCCAGGCATGTTTGGAGACCTCTGTGAATCAAAGGTCTTATTGAACTGGCAGTTCTGCTTCACACAGCAGAATGGCTGGAAAGTTTCCCACAAAGACCTAACTACTACTTTTTCATGTAAAGCTGAGGTGCCACTGGAGGTCAGTTATATTCCTGAATTTCCATTTGATAGAAGAGGCTTTTTTAGTCCTTTCTTGTTAGTCACGGAGTCTGAATTGACTCACCCCAAATTGAGAATAAGTGACCAGAGAATCACAAGACCTTTACAGGTTTGGCATTCTGTTTTAAAGAGAACCCAGTAGGAAGCTAATAGATACTTTTCAATAAATGTGTAGCTAGTAGCACATCAAATGAGTGGTAAAGCGCGTCTCTGGGTTTGCCTCCCTTTGCCATATACTCTAGTAAGCAAAATCATTAGTCACAAAGACCTGGGGCTCACAGGGTCATTGGAGTTGTGATGTCCCAGTGGTATTGGTATTACTTTACACACAGACCTTCCAGGTCAGGATAATCCCATCTGGCATTTTTTGAGCATTACAGCAAAAGCATGTAAGCCAAAACAAAATGTATGCTCAGCAGTTGGCTCCAAGGGCTCTGCCCACGAAATCATATTTGCTTCCTTTCCCCACTGTGAAATTTGTCTAAACTTTAACAAATATATTTTTTTCTGTCCCTGTTTTCTCTTCACTTTTTGAGATTTCCATTACACATCTATTGATATATTTGATGTTGTCTTACAGGTCTCTGAAGCTCTACTCATTTGGCTTTTTTTTCATATATATATATCAACACTAATAAAAGAGAAAAATGGTAATTGGCGTACGACGATACCCTTTTCATTGGCTAATCAGGGCTATATGCAAATTAACTGCCAACTAAGATTGGCAGTTAACTGTCAACAAGATGGCGGTTAATTTGCATATGTAGGCACAATGCAGGGAGGCGAAAGGGAAAGCAGGAAGAAGCCCCCTGCCACTGACAGTGATTGGAAACCCAGGGGGGAGCTAAGAGCTGGGGGGCAGGGCAAAGGTGGCCCTGGGGCCGCCTTTGCCCTGCCCCCCAGCCATGATCGGAGAATCAGGTGCCTTTTCCACCCTGGCCAGTGATAGCAGGAAGTAGGGGTGGAGCCAGCGACGGGAGCTGGGCATGGTCGAAGCTGGCAGTCCCAGGAGCTAGGGGCCCCTTGCCTGGGCCTAAAGCGAAGCCCATGATCGCGGGGCCGCTGCAGCTGTGGGTCCCCGCTGCCAGGGCTGGACGCCTCAGCCAGAGGCGTCAGGCCTGGGCAAGGGGTCGATCCTGCGATTGGAGGGTGATGGTGGTCAACGCCTGAGGGCTCCCAGTATGTGAGAGGGGGCAGGCTGGGCTGAGGGACACTCCCCCCCACACACACCCAGTGCACGAATTTCGTGCACCGGGCCCCTAGTATATATATAAAACATTTCTATCGCTCTATCTACAAACTCTAATTCTGTCTTTTGTTACCCCAAATTCTCTGTTTAACCATTTTTTTTTATTTCAATTGTTTTTCTTTAACTCCATAATTTCTATTTGGTTCTGTTTTATCATTTCTATGTCCTTTTTTTTAGTTTGTTTGTTCATTAGTGTTATAATTTTATTTTACTCTAAACATGATAGATATCATTTAGTTCATTGACCTTATTTTAATAGCTGTTCTGAAGTCTTTATTTGATAAATCTAACATCTGCCACCACTTATCTTCCTTGTTTGTTTTTTTTCATGTATCTCTTTCTATTTTTAAAATAAATGACATATTATAGCAACTCTGGATTCTATTTTTACCCCTGTGGGTTTATGTTGTTATTGTTTTTACTTTAAAAATTTGTTAGAGTTTTTATTATTTTTTTTTGCTTTTCGTTTTGGGGTTTAGGAACTTGACTATAATAAAACTGTGAAATATGTCTGCCCAACAATTTGTAGTCTCTAATGACCATGTTTAGTTTAGTTTTTGTTGCTTTGATTGTTTCTTTTTAATTCTTACTTTAATTCAAAGCCACATGTCTTAGGAGTCACTTCTGTGTCTGTGTGGTTTAGTGGCTACTAGTGATTCAAGGAAAAATGTGTTCATCAACCTTGAGTTAGTAAGGCTTTCAATATATCAATTTGTGGTAAGGATGAGGATTCAAGCTTCTGAGTTTTGTTTTGTTTTTCAATCTGATGACCCTTTTTTCTTTCTGGCGTTTCCTTCCAAGTATCCTCTGTGCATGAACACAGACTAGGTGTTTACAGGGGTGTGTGGAGTGCACTTTCTGTGGTCTCCACCAAGCATGGCCACCATGTCAAGCCGAGTAGAACCATCAGCTATTCTTACTCACATACCAAAAAGATTGTTTAATTTTATCAATAATGCCATTGATTATGGGGATTGTACTCATTCAATAAACTGAGCCCTTTTGACATCAGTAACCAAGTAGCCTGTCCTCTCAGTTTTCCAGGCCCAGGCCAAACCTCTATTAATTGAACTATGAAGAATAGCCACAGGGAAGAGCACTATAAATGTTCACTAGTACTACCCAAAGTTCTGCAGTTCTTAAAGCATACGAGTAAATGCCTATCAAAAATTGTCTTTTGTAAATTCAAAGAGCATGAAAATAGCTGTTTTTGTCAATTTTATAGTTTCTTTCCTGGAAGAAAATTTGCCCACCTCCTCATTTGGCCATAACTAGAAGACCTTATTTACGACATATCTAAAATAATCTGGTTTATATTTTTTAAAAAGTAATTTAAAAGTTAGCTTAGGCTAAAAGTGGTTAAATTTCTTATTTGTTGAAAAATAAAGTTTTCTTTTTTTTTCTTTCTTTCTTGAATTGATCAGTATAGCAACTTTTAGAATGGCACTGTAAAGAAGATTATAGTTATAGTTTTCTGTTTCTATCTATTAATATTGAAATAAAATGTTCTAGATTTGCTATTATTTTACTCCATTTCCAAGAATATGGGAAAATTTATGACTGAAGAGAATATGCTCTCTACAAGATAGAATTACGGAGAATTTTTTAGCTTATATCTTATTCTTCTTTGTCTCTGGCTACTTACTTAGACATAAGCCAGATATTTGATGAAAATTAATGAGATATTATCATAAAACAATTTTGGACTTTGAAGTAGTTTAGTAAAAATTAATTTCTAAATGTTGTTGGGGTGGGGAAGGAAGGGGGTAAACTCTTCTCTAGCATATCCCAAGGATTAACATTTTAAAATAACTTGTCAAATCACATATACTGCTAGAAAGTAGGGGACATAACACAATAATGGTTTTACCCACAGGATATAATAAGAAAAATAAATAATACAATATTATAAAGTACTTTATCCAATGTAAAATATTCACTATGGTTATTAAACAGTTTCCAAGAAAAGATACTAAAGGTATTTTGCTGGCATGAGAAGGTGAAAGTTGGGGAAATAGGAAGGATAGGTAGTCAGGAAAGCATGTGGCTCAAGCTCTCACTACATAAGATGGTAAGCAGTGGAATCTATTTGCTCCTGATTCTAGAGCTTTCAACGTAGAAAGAGTGGCCATAGATGCAGAAAGGCTGCTACTTCAGCATGTGCGACCATGATTGAGGAAGCAGCTATAAGGGCATGTCCAAAGGCAAAGAGCTGAGATTTGACCTGACCTCAGCAATATGCTACTCTATAGCTAGTTCTCATTCCCAGACTTTCTACATGAATTGTAGACAATCAATAACTCTTCCATTCAGTCTAAGGATATACTAGAACCTGTTGTACCATAATCTCCCTCAGTCCATTTTGCTGGCATTTTCAATACATTTGTCACGACAAATGAAGAAATGCATTTTTTTTTCCAGTGACTGCATAGTTTTAGTAAAACACTCACCAGAAACAAGTTGTATGAACACAAAAAACAGTTTGCCCTAACATCCAGACTATCAGAATGAAAAGCAGCCAGATCAGCATTTTACCTCAAGTCAGTTTTCTATCCAGGCACCCAGGATACTGTTCCTGGAATAAGAGGTTATAATTTGGTCTTCCTTATTTTCATATGACTGTACAACATAAAAGGATTTACAATTCAAATATTCTCTCCATGAGTTTTTTCTAGGAACGCTTATTGAGCTATTATGATATTAAAAACCTTGTCTGTTCCAATATCTAAACTATTCTGAGGCCATATATATATTATAAACTGCTACCCAGAAACAAAGCCTGTATAACAAAGTATTCAGGATAATTTCATTTTTATGACAACCTTATGAGGTCAGTGATGCTAACATTATTATCGCTGAGAGACGAGCAGTGATGCAAAAAATAACACATCCTAGCTATAAAATACAAATAATTTCTTGAAAAATACTGGGTATAGAGTGTTGTTCCTTTATAGTGCTGGCGATTGGAAACTGATCTAACATTTGTAAGCCATCTGTCTTACATTTCTTTGTTATAACAGGACTTAAGGGGGAAAATAATACAAGTTAAAGCTTCTCAGCATACATAAAAATAAAGTGTTATTATGTTGTTGTTTTTTAATTCATTTTCTTTGGAGTATACAAGCATAGTTTTTTGGTAGGCATTAGGAATTTTTAATGTTTTATAATCCACAATTGTGAGGGAGGGAGAAAAAAAAAACATATATTCTTCAGGTTAGGAGATATTTGCTAGCATTGCATATCCAGGTTGCTTATGGTGAAATTATATAGTATCTTTGCTATTTATTCCCTGCGTTCCAAATATTTACTTACTAAGCAGAAACACACTAATTGAAGTCCATTGTAAATGCATGTGAAGTACAGCGTATCTGAATATGGGGCTGGATGAGATTATTTATAAAAGGTAAAATATTCTAGTGTAGAATAAGTGGCCCCAATTTGAAGTGAATATTGCTGAAAGGAAATCACCCACACATATATTTTATTTTCCATATGTTTCTAATAAAACAATTTTAGAAGAATTTAGTGTGATTTAAATGAGAAGATGACTGGATTTCATTCTATGTAATTCAGTGTTAATCTGACCCAATATATTTCATGTTCTGCCTGCACCATCTGACAGCTTCAGTTACTATGAGTAATTGTGACCAAGGCAACGTGACAGGGAATAATTAATGACTGGAATTCATCTTGAAAATATGAAGAATGTTTTAAATAATAAATATTAGAATAATAACAATACATCTCACTTCTCTCGACATTCAACTTTCTTGAAACGTTTCTACAAATTAATAATTGTGATTTTGCAGACATGAGGATATGATTGACATGCCTATAATATTAAATAGATAATTAAGTTGAATAAAATTGTCATAATATACAATTTATAGCAAAATAACCTCCCTAAATCCCTACAAATACATATAAGCAGATATTCTCCCTCTTTCTATGTCATTCATACCCAACTTGTTTGAAAGCTTTGTGAATGCAGTTCCATGTCAACAGGATATTGAAGAAGAGTGAGATCTATCAGGCAGACCACCTTAGTTCCAGACTATACTAGCTTTGTGACCTTGGGCATTTATTAAACTTTCTAAGCCTCAGGGTTTATTTTTATTAGAAAAATAAGGTTCATATTAATAATGTTAACATAATAATGTGGTTGTGGAGAAAACTATATGACAGAATTTATGAAAATTATGTATCTCATTATCTACCTATCAAAGAAAAATATTCAATAAATGTTAGTTAGTAGGTCCTTTAACGTACAGGTATAATATATGCTAAGCCTTCTTCCAGACTCTGATGGCAGTGAATGAGACAGACAAAATCACTTCCCCAGTGAAATTTAAATTCCATGATCAAAATGTAGACCAAGCCGGTCAAACTCACAGCCTGTGGGCTACATGCAGCTCACAACAAATGTTTTTGCAGCCCAGCCACTATAATGGTATGTAAGAAACATTTTAATAAAAGTTTTATAACTTAATTTTTACAATATCCTGTTATACATAATCTATATATACATAAAACCCTAATATGCAAATAGACTGAATGGCCAAATTAATCAAACAACTGAACAACCAGTTGCTATGACATGCGCTGACCACCAGGGGGTGCATGTGGAACATGGCGGGTGGTGGCAGCAGGCGGCAGCAGGCGGCAGAGCGGGATGGTGGAGCAGGTGACCAGGGGCACCAGACCAATGGGGGGCACCTGTTGCTGTCATCGGGGGGAGCCTCTGGTGGTTACTGAAAATTCTTTGTTCTCGCGAGCCATAGTCCTGCCCAGTGCTCGCACCTGCTGCCGGCACCGGAGCCTCTGCTTGCAGCCAGTGCCAGTGCGCAGCGCCGACCCTGATCACTTGGCGCCATCAGCAGGTGTGAGTGGCGGCTGCTGGCCCCGATCATTCCTGAGGGCTTCTCCACCTCCCCTGCTCCCGAGGGGTCATCGGGGTAGCAGCCAGTGCTTGCACCCATTGCTGGCGCTGGCCTCAATTGCTCTGCACCATCAGTGGGTGCGAGTGGGGCTGGAGCCTTCAGTGCATGGGAGTGGCGGTGGCGGAAGCGGTGCTGCCGGCAGACAGGGGACCAAGGGCCATGGCAGGAGGGGCCAGGCAGGGGCAGAGGAAGGGTCGAGACCAACCCTGTGCCCACCGCAGCCTCCACTAATACTATCAGTGAATATTTTAGCAGCCGATTGCCATGTCATTAGTCTTGGACTGATTTGTTTGGTGTGCACAACAGGAAATATTTTACTTTCGGGAAACAAGAAAAATAGGTTTATTTGTGTTATACTTATTAATTTGTGCAGTTATTCACTGTCTGGCAAGTTAATGTTCAAGAAAAAATATTAATTTTTATTAGAATGTTCTATTAATTTTATGTTAACAACTAGAGGCCCGGTGCACAAAATTCATGCCGAGGAGGGTGTCCCTTAGCCCAGCCTGCACCCTCTCACAATCCAGGACTCCTTGGGAAATGTCTGACTGCTGGTTTAGGCCTGGGATCTGTCCTGAACCGGCAGTTGGACATCTCTCTCGCAATTCAGGACCGCTGGCTCCTAACCGCTCTGCTGCCTGCCTGCCTGATTGACTCTAACCACTCTGCCTGCCTACTTCATAGGTCCTAAACACTTGCTTGCCTTCCTGATCACCCCTAACCCCTGTGCTTACTTGCCTGATCGCCCCTAACCGCTCGCCTGCCTCCCTGATCGCCCCTAACTGCTTGTCTGCCTCATTGCCCCTAACCCAGGGGGGGGCAAACTTTTTGACTAGAGGGCCACAATGGGTTCTTAAACTGGACTCAGAAGAAGGAGCTGCGGCCGTGTTTCCCGACGTTGCCATGTTAACACTGCTGCTGGTGAAGGAGCGGAGGGGAGAGCCAGAGAACCCTCTGCTCTTTCGGCTCCGCGGGCCGGATGGAACAGCCGAACGGGCCAGATCCGGCCCGTGGGCCGTAGTTTGCCCACGGCTGCCCTAACCACTCACCTGCCCACCTGATTGCTCCTAACTGCTCACCTGCCTGCCTGATCTCCCTAACCACTCTGCCGTGGCTTCATCTGGAAGGACATGCGGAATGACATCTGGAAGGTCATTTGGCTATCCAGTCTAATTAGCATATTATGCTTTTATTATTATAGATTACTCATTTATTTCAGCCCTTTGTATTCAGCATGTCTCTATTGAAATAAACCTATGTTTCTATGAAAATTGTAGATTTTGTTTCTTTGCAGCACACATAAACTTAAATCTTGTTTATTTGGCCCATGTTAGCATTTGAGTTTGACATGGTTAATGTAAATAAACATTCCAACAAAATAAAATTTCTGGCACTGATGGGTGCAGTGAAAAATAAGTATGACATTAGGGAATGTGAGGTACTATTGTATTTTGGATGGTGGATAAAAATCTGTCTGAAGAGCTGACATCTAATTTAAAATTAAATGATGAGAAAGGCACTGCTATGTAAAGAGTTGGAGGAAGAACATTCCAAAATGACAAACAGTAAGTACAAAAACTTCCGAGATGGAAAACTATGGCTTGAGAATAACATAGCAGTGGGAAAGGTAAAGAAAGATGAGTTAGGAACTGCAAGCAGAGACAGGCTCATTAGAGGCCAGGGTTAGGAGGTTTGATTTTATTTGTAGTTCATTTTGGGAAGTCATTTGAGGACTAAGTCTAGCACTAGTAAACATAGTGGTAGTAACAATAGCTGTGGTACCAATAGTAAGGCATTAAGAGCACTAGCATTCTTTATAAAATACCCTAAGTTTTGTTTATGGAAAATAATCTATAACCGCATTCTTCAATGGTTAAATGACTCTGTGTATCATGGCATCATGACTATAGCAAAGGGCCTCGAGCAATGCCTAAGACAACATGGCTGTTGTGGAAATGATTATTTAAAATAAACTTAATAGTTAAGTATGCTAAAACTGAAAAACTGTTTAAATATGGAAAATTTGAAGCCAAACTATTTGTTGCATTGTCATTTTATTGACCAGAAAAGTTAATTCTAATGAGCTCAATGGTAAAGGTAATATTAAAAAATATTTAGCCCGGCCAGCATGGCTAAGTGGTTGAGCTTTAACCTCTGAACTAGGAGGTCATGGATCCATTCCTGGGCAGCGCACATGTCCCAATTTTGGACTTCATCCCCAGTGCAGGAGGCAGCCGATCAATGATTCTCTCTCATCATTGACGTTTCTATCTCTCTCTCCCTCTTCCTTCTTCTCTGAAATCAAAATATATTTAGCAGCCAGTTATGCAGAAAGAATACTATAAGTAAGTAACTGGCACCATTGAACTGGACTTTTGGTATCTTTGTTGACACCACCCTTTACTATCACTGCTCCCTGGATTTTGTATATGTCTGCCATATACTAGGCACTTAATAAATATTTGCTGGAAAAGGAAACAGGAAGAAGCACTGTTGATTAATTATAGGATATTCTATTAGTTGTATACATCTCATAGACTTCCCCCTGCAAAGTTTTCAAGGTCCATTGCATATGTCATTATACAGGAAAACATATGTGATGAAGCCTAGTAATTGATCTAGTATATAAGAAGCGCCACATAATTGCTCAGTGAATCTTGAGGATGCATCATTGAAACTCAAAAATCACACAGTAGTTCTATGTAGGGTTACTGCCAACAGACCTAATAGCTGTCCTAAGAAAACTTGCAGGAGAGATTTAAATAGCATATGCCTTTGGTTGGACCACACTTTTTCCTACTGTTTACTAGGCAGCAAGACTTATCTCAACCACCTTCAAATTAAAAAACACACAAGCACATGAACACACGAACAAAACAAGCAGAAATAGAGAAGGTGCTCCGTTTATGGCTGTTGTGGAAATGATTATCTAAAATAAACGTAATAGAATTTTAAAATAGCTAATTAATGTATTCCTCCTATTCTGCGATAGACCCAGACATAGTTTTTAAAAAGGTAAATAGGAATTTTCTATTCTATTTTAATTTTTTTCTAATATGAAACAACTAATTTCTACACAGTCCTTTTCCATATGGTCCATTTGCTAAATTCAATTATTAATTAACATAATTTTAAATCAGTATAATTTTTAAGGTAAAAATACATATTGTCATTGAAGGTAGGGAAGGACAAGTACCATATCCCATTAAGGTTATCTCAGTCATGGAACATGGCTGTGTCCACTATTTTATATTATTGGGTTAAAGAGTAGGTTTTATAGGGAAAACTCACAAGTCATATTTCAGCATTGGAAGCCATAAGTCTCCCAATCTTCCCTTCCTCCCTAGAGAGGGGCAACTGGAGTCAAGCATCATACAATAATGACCTCCCCCGCATCTAGGATGGGGGCCTAGCATCTCTGAATTTTTGAGTGAATTCCTTACTGGTTGGGGCAAGGTAAGGGTGGAGAACCCCAGAACCAAATGATAAAAATCCCAAAGATTCTGTGATTCTTAATGTTTTTTAATGCTCGTGATTTGTCAAACTTTATACTAAACGTTTTACTTATCTCGTTCAGTCCTCACAAGTTCTAGTTTGAACTTTCTGTAATGCTCCCTTAGATTTGAAGCATTAAGATTGCTATTTCTTGATGAAGCAATGATGATCATTTACATTTTCCAGATAACCATCTATGTTAGTAGAATTTTCATGTTAGTTAAAAATGTTATTTAATTCATTAATGTATTCCATGCTATGGAAACAACATTAAAACAATACATAACTGTCCTCAGTTTTTTTTACATTTTTTTTTTTTTGCGGGGGAGGGCAGCAATAAAAAAAACAAAACAAAACAAAACAGTAAATAAATAGCATGCTATGCAATATGTGTTATAAAGGAAAATAATGTTTAAAGAAAACAGAGAATGACACACATAAGGGACTTATTTTATGTAAAGCAGCTGAAGAAGGCCTCTTTGGTCAAATATAATATAATATGAACATACACCAGATATAAAATATGGTTGGCATATAGGGGCAAAGCAATCCAGACGATCAAACACAATTCAAAGGCTTTGAGGCTGAAGAGTGACTGACCTGTTTGAGGAACAGCCAGGAAGCCAACACATCTGGACTGAGTGAGGGGACAGCAGAGGGTGACTGAGGGCTGTCAGGGGCTGGCAGTTAAAGCAGACAAAAGCCAAGTTAAACTTGAAATTTTACTCTCTGTATATTGTTTATAGTACTGACATCCTCACTAACTTTTATTATAGCCACTATTCATGTCTTATTATATTTGTTTTTATTATTTTTTCTTTTTCACTGGATTCACAGAAAAGAGAAACAGAGCTGGGATTAATATCTTGGTTTTATTTTTATGATTGCAACTTTGCTACAACCCTTATATTTATTATTTTATCAATTTTGCTTTCCTTAGGTCAGTTAGGTTTTGGTTTTCTTTTTATTACTTTTTGGGAGTTGAAAGATAAGTTAACTAATTTTTGCTTTTTCCTTTTTACCTAAAAATAAACTATGACATTCTATATTTTCTATTGTTTATAGATTTTTCATTTTTTTTTTTTTACTATTTTATCAATAAAATATACCGGCAATTCTCATCCTTTTCTTGATTTTATAGGTACTTTTTGTTTAGCGTAAGTATTGCCTCAATATATAGTCATGCAGTTTATTGTTACCTCATGTTATTTTCTGAATGTGAACTAATGTTGCTTCATAGACTCAGTGTCCATTTTATTTTACCTTAAATTTTTAACAAAATATCCTCTGTTACTTGAAAAATGTCTACTTCAGAGGAAAATATTTACCTCTAATCTTCAATGCTTTTACCTTGTGCATCAGCATTTTCCCCACACAGGCTTCAAATTAATTTTAATTTTTTTCTATTTACTCATTTTAAAAGAGATCTCAATTTAGGATTATTGAGAAATAACAGAACATAATTTTTTATGAATCCCAACACATAATTATTATAACTGTGCTATGATTCTACAATTGAAAAAAATATTTCTTAAACTAGCCAGATCTTGAGGATTATCCTAATCACCATTTTAATGTATAAACTAAGTCAATAGGACTTTTGTTTTTCTTGCTAAGAATAAACAGTATTCAAGAGTTCTGAGAATATAGTTGCTTTAGAATCTGGTGTTGGCAGGACATCTCTTTTGTGTGATAGTGGATGAATTCTGAGCCACAGTTGTAACAGAAATATTTGGTGAAAATCATGATGGCTCTGTGATGTTTCACACCTTTTTCAGTGCTAATGATTTGTCAAAATCTATGCTAAATGTTTTACTTATCTCATTTAATCCTCATATGTACTTTGTGCTAATTTCCCATTTTTAATGTATAGATGTGCAAACTAAGGCACTCAGAGTTCATTTAATTTGTCTCAGAACATACAATTAGTGGAAGAGCAATAACTCCAACACATTCTCTCTGTTATCCAATTCCATTCTCTAATCCACCTAGTAAGAAAAAATGATTATACTAAAAAAGATCATATTTTTTAAAACAACTTTAACTTTCTTTTTGTACAAATGAAAACAAATTAGATGTTCCCTGAGGTTCTTTCTTTTTCTATGGGCTTAGAAAAGTCAACAATCAACACTAAATGGAAACTTTTATTTTGAAAAAGATATTATCACAAAATAGAACTGAATTACTTAAGAATGTTTCTAAAAGAGAAAGGCACACGCAATAGTTAGGGTATTGATTGAGGAATACAACAAAGAAACTTGAACTAACAATGGCTTAACAGAAACGGTATTTTATTTTTCTCTCAGGTTATCACCTGATCAAAAACAATCCAAGCTAAATATGGAAATACATGGGGTCAGGATCACAATTTTTTCCACTTTATTACACCACTTTCCGCCATTTAGGGATTCTGCTCCAGCCCCAGCCTGCTGACCTGCATGGAAGCCACCCGGCAGCTTGGCTAGAAAAGGGGAGAGCACCCAACTTTCCTTTAAGGCCACAGTATGGAAATTGCACACATCATATCGTCATCACGGCAATAATTTAATCATAAGGCCTGTCCAGCAAAAGAAGGGTGAAAAATGTAATCTGTATCTGGTATTCGGTTCCTTAGCAAAACTATTTTACGACCTAACAAAGAAAGACTAGATATTGGGTGACAACAAAAGAAAATGTTGTTGTATTGTTGTTGTTTTTCTGGACAGACAGATAATCCATGCTTGAGTCTACAACCAAAATTGTCCCAGTATTCTATTTGATTAGGTGGATGAAGCACACCTAGAGAAAACACTAAAGGCAAACAAACAAACAGACAAAAAATTCAGAGGTGAATTTCTGTTCAGAAATTTTTATTTATTATCTTTGTTATCGGGAAAAAAATGCTAATCTGTATGCCAATAAAATAAAAGGAAAGAAAAGAAAAGAAAACAAAAAGAAGAAAGAAACAACCAACCAACCAAACAAACCAACCAAAAATCCTATAAGTACTTAGCTTCCATTCTGGAATTTTCTGTAGGTTAATATTGGAATTTTTTTGGCTGGTTCTAAACTATGTCTTGGGTAACAAAATATACATTCTTTTTTTTTTCCTATTTAATCAGCTTCTTTGCATATGAATGAAAAGTCTTAATATGTAGTACTGTGTTTTATACACGTTACTTCCATGCTCCTGCAGTTTCCTGAAAGTACAAAAAACTATCGCAGGGATTTAAGGAAAAGTTATTTTTCCTTACTAGCATATTCTTGTATTTTCACTTACAAGCAATCATTACTTTGAGAGGGTGGAAGTGGTGTGGAAAAATAGCTATGAGTGTGTTAATGTAATATTTAACAAGAAATGGTGCTTAACTGACGGAGCTGCATTATTCCCAGGTTTCATATTTGCATTTTGACATTTAAGAAGTGAACACTCCTGCACTGTTGGTGGGATTGCAGATTGATGCAGCCACTGTGGGAAGCAGTATAGAGTTACCTAAAAAAATAAAAAATGGAACTGCCTTATGCCCCAGGGATTCTATTTCTGGGAATTTATCTGAAGAAACTCAAAACACCAATTCAAAAGAATATATGTACACCCAAGATCAATGCAATGTTACTTATAATAGCCCAAGATTTGGAAGCAGGCCAAGTGTCCATCCGTAGAGGAGTGAATAAAAAAGCTGTGGTAAATTTACATAATGGAATACTACTCAGCTGTAAAACAACAACAACAACACCACTAAAAGGAAATCTTACTTTTTGTGAAAGTATGGATAGATCATGAAAATATGATGTTAAGTGAAATAAGCCAGTCAGAGAAAGACAGGTATCATATTATTTGATTTATATGTTGAATTTAATGAACAAAATAAAATAACAAACAAAATAGAAACAGACTAACAGATACAGAGAACGGACTGACACCTGTCAGAGGGAAGGGATTTAGGGGGGCCGGATGAGAACAGTGAAGGGATTAAGCAAAATAAAAAAAATTTAAAAACTCTTAGACATAAATAATAGTATGGAGATTACCAGAGAGAAAGGGGTTTAGAGGAAGTAAAAGAGTATAAATTGAGGTTACATGGTGATGGAGACTTGACTTGGATGGTGAACACACAATACAATATACAGATGATATATTATATAAGTGTAGACCTGAAACCTATAGAATGTTATTAAACAATAAATTCAATAAAAATTTAAAAAATAAAATATCTTTAGCTTTCTTTCTAAGTGTCTGCATGTGTTTTCAAAGACATACAGACACACTCATATACATATATATTACATATTAGTATTGGCTTTAGTCATAGAGCTCCATCTAGTGTTTACAGATGTTGTAAATCGCAGGTAGATTTGTTTCCTTATTTAATAATAAATAATTTCAAAAATAAATTTCTTTAATTATCTACATTTACTTTCCCACCTGACCCCATCATGGCAGAAAAGTGAAAAATTTTAAGAGCACCTCAAGTGATGACAAACTCTTGATATTCTTTTGGTAATACAATAGAGTGGATTTATAAACTAATGTATGTAATTGATGCATAATTAAGGTCATATAACCATTGTTGATTCTCAGAAGAAAATAAATTATTTGTTTAGTTGGATTTTATAAATATCTAGAGTTTTGTGGTATCTGTCACCTTCACTTATGGAGAGACTCTCAGTTTCCACTGAAGTTAATTAAGATGACATTCAAAATGCTAAACACAAGATACCTACAGTGCTATTAAATATTCAAGATAGTGTCAAAACTAGGTCACACTGACATAATACAAATTAGTTTGATTAACCCTTTCTGTTTTGAAAAATCTTACTGGGCAGCAATAGAATTTTGGTAAATAAAAAGAAGTTCCATTGAAATGAATCATAGTAATAATTGTGTTCAGCTAAAATATTGTAAATTCTAAGGTATAGAATCTGCTCATTTGTCCCTTAATATCTAGAAAATATAGTTTTCTTTTTATGTCAATTGCCATATGTAATTTTATTCACTCATTCATTCATTCACTCATTCAACAACAGTCTTTGTCCTATTATATGCTAGATACTCTATTTAGGTATATTGGATAAAATTATTAATCATTTGCCCTTATCCATTATTCTGCCCTTCCTTTTTACATTATAATCTGCCCTACACATAGGACTTTGTTTGGCACCTAACTAGGATTCCTAGCCTATACTGCAGATGAGTACAACCTTGAACCATGTTTAAACTAATATATTCAAGCATAAGTCATTGTGTGTACATTGTGCACATCTTCCAGGTCATCTATAACACTAAAACTTTCCCCAAGCACTGCTTCTTTTTTCATTCTGTGGGAAGTAAAGAAGACAGGAGCCTCCTTCAACCCTGTAGATGAGAACCACAAGGAGACAGGAGAATAAAGCAATGAAAAGTCCTGGGTCCCTAATAACTTCATAGAGCAGTGATTTTCAACCCTTTTCATCTCATGGCACACATAAACTAATTACTAAAATTCTGCAGCACACCAATAAATATATTTTTGCCGACCTGACAAAAAAAAATAGGTATGATTCGATTTACACCAGATGGCTATTGTGTTTGCCATTGTCATTTTTGGAATTTGACAATCTAAAGGAAAAGAGATCAGTGCCCCTGACTAAGGAGTCAGATATTGCATGTTTTAAAAATTTTAGTGCACACCAGTGTGCCACTGCACACCAGTGGAAAATCACTGTCATAGAGAATAGCCACCTGGCCAGCTGGACTATATTGTGTAAGAGAAGAAAACCCCAGTATTGGTCACACAATTGTAACATTGGATCGCATGTCTTGTTAGAATGGGTTTCTTTGTACAATAACTAAAAAAAAAAAAGTATCCAAGATAAATAAAACATAGTTTCTGACATAAAGAACTCTTTCTTCTAACGAATGAGGCAGAAAAATGGGCAATTGTATATAATACTGAATCCTCATAATGATGGATATCTGTACAAGTGATATAGTCACCCAGAAAAGTCTGTCTTTAAGAATTAGAGAAGGCTGAATATGGGTAGCAATATTTAAGCTTGATTTTGAAATAATAGTTTATGATCAGATCATCACATTAAGAAATAGGCAAAAGATGGGTAGGATGAACTCTACAGACCAAAAGAATAACATTAACAAAGCATGGGGAAGATGATTTAGTATAAGTGAAGCATTTGGGAGATAGAAAGTTACAGATGAGTCAGAAAGGAGTAAGTGACTGGTATGATCCTGGGAAAAGAAATTTGGTAGGTTTTTTTCTAGCCTACAAATATAATTTTAAATTCATTAAAAGAAATTAGTATTTTATGCCACAGAAATGGAGTTTCAACAAAGAGTGATGTGAACTTGCAATCTATGAAACCATTCAGGGTTCATATATTCTACATGGTATCAATGACAGTCAAGGAGAGTATGTTCCGGTTTCCTGTTATATATGATATCTTATATAATAAAAGGGTAATATGCAAATAGACTGAATGGCAGAACAACCAAACAACCAATCAAAGTGTGTGCTAATGATATGCTAAGGCTGCTCAACCACTCGCTATGACATGCACTGACCACCAGGGGGAAGATACTCTGACCAGTAGGTTAGCTTTCTGCTGGGGTCTGGCTGATTGGGACTGAGGGAGATGAGCCAGACACACCCTGGAGCCCTCCCACAGTCCTCCCCATCCTGATTGTGCACCAGTAGGGTCCCTCAGCCTGGCCTACACCCTCTCATAATCCAGGACCCCTTGGGGATGTCAGAGAGCCAGTTTCAGCCCAATCCCACAGGCCACGCCCCTTGGGAGGGCAAGAGGTGCTGGCTCATGGCTGGTGAGCACTGCTGTGGCAGCGCTAGCCTCTCCCGATTGGGACGGATTGGGCTACGGATTGGGCTCGAGTCCACAGCAGGCACAGTGGGGCCAGTATGAGCAGGAGCGGCAAGTAGGAGCTGCAGATGGTGTTGGACTGCGGGTTTCAGCCCGATCCCTGCAGGCCACCCAGAGGGACTCCACCTGTGCATGAACTCATGCACCGGGCCTCTAGTTCCTATATAATGAGACATTTTCTCTGGTTTACAAGATACTTTCCTCATTCAAATTAAAATATAAGCAGCTACTCAACTAGGAAGGGGCAACTCAAAGAGATAAAAGGCATCCTGCTCTCATAGATATAATTAATCTACTATTTACATTACAAATAGTAGGAAATGTGGACCATAATTATAGAACTCTTGAGCTAATATTTCTCCTGCATTGGTCTACAGCAGTCGGTACAGCTGAAATTCTGGAATAATCAAATATAGTATTGCCTTTCACAATTTCAGGATCATCAGCAATTGATAGTTTGAATATATTTGCATATGTTTTACTTTCTCTGTATAAATAGCAGTAGAAAAACAGATAGAAGCAAACTTACTAAAACAATACTAAAAAATACTAATCCCCACATTGTTTCAGACACACAAGATAAAAATGATAGTAGGATGACAAAAATGCCATAATTTTATAACCTTTTCCACTGAACTACATTAATGTTCAATGAACATTAATGTTCAAAGAGGAAAGTTTCTATTTCTCTCTCTTGTCTTCATACTTTTTACATTTAATGTTAACCAAGAGAATTCTGGGTCCTAGAGTTTGGTGGGTTATTTAGGCTCCTTCAAATTGGAAAGCTGAGTCTCCAGCCAGAGGGAATTTAATAATACATGGAATTAATGATTGCCAATCAGTGAGAAACTGTGAAATAAATCAGAGAATAGTCCAATGACATAAGTTTGTCAAATCAATGAGTTCTCACAGTTGGAAATTTAATTGACTATTAGGCCAACTTTTTCAAAACTGTCACATTATCAAAGATAATATCAGGCACAGTAAAGCTGTACATGAAGGCCAGACTGCAATCTAAGACACAGTAATTGGCAAACAGTGCAGATCAGCTGTCTATGCATCCTTGATATGATTCTGCTTCTTTGTGGTATAATTTGACAATCTCTGAAAGGTCTTATAGTCCTATAGGTCACAGAGTATTGAAAGTGTATCTCTATCTCCTCAGAAAAAGCTTCTTACAAGATAGAAAGACATTTGGAAATATATATGAATATTTAGGCTAAGATTTAACATTCTAAAAGCACTCAAAATATTCTGTTCTCATTTAGAGACAGTTTAAAGTTACAGATGCAAGATTAATCTAAGCAGAGAAAATAAAAATGGTCCAAAATTTGTTCCTCATTCCCTAGCTGTGGTCGGCAAGCTACGGCTCATGAGCCACATGTGGCTCTTTGGCCCCTTGAGTGTGGCTCTTCTTAAGCCTTAGGAGTACCCTACTTAAGTTAATAACAATGTACCTACCTATATAGTTTAAGTTTAAAAAATTTGGCTCTCAAAAGAAATTTCAATCAGTGTACTGTTGATATTTGGCTCTGTTGACTAATGAGTTTGCTGACCACTGCAGAGGATTAGTAGAAATAGTGTCACATTGCTAGAAATAATATGTATGAATAACATTTCTTAATAAGCAAGAATAAAGTCAATTGGCAATCCTGAATGAGATCCATATTGAAAATAATTTTATTTCAAGAGCAGGATCAATACTTTTGGCTCAATCTAAACATACTTTTATCTATCTACCACTTTCCAATTTTCCAATTTTATACTAAAACATATTTACTCAACATTTGTGAATATAAAACATTTATACTGTTTTTTGAGGCATAAGTATAATATTTATGAAATATCAGAATAATAACATTGCTAAGATGTTATTCCTTTCAAATGGAGTCAAGCGACCAATCTGAATATATAGTCCTTCTTATAACAGGTAATCATCATTTCTCTCTAATTGTTTTTTTATACCCAACCCCCAGATACCATTAAAAAGTTTTAATGTCCACTTATAGAGAAAAGTAAGTTTACACAGTCAGCTATGAAGTTAGTAGATTTCCATTTAAAGATATAGGGGGAGTTGGTCCATTTCATTGCAGAACTATGAAATTTTCATGGGTAAACTAATTTATTCATGGTTGTTTCAGTTTAATCAATCTGTTGAAGATAAAAATTACCAGGGCTATGTCCTTAACTACCTAAATAGAAATAAGAATGGGTAAAAATGATATTATTTTTTAAGAAGAAATCAAAGATGATATTAAAATTTTTAACATACCTACTTGTTAGGCACTTCAAGAAATAACAACTCTAATTGATGGCTAAATAAGACATATGGGGATCTTATGTCTCCACACAAAAGGACCCTGGGATAGGAATATAATTAATATAATATAATATAATATAATATAATATAATATAATATAATATAAATATAGGACTATGCCGTGTGAAAGCTAGCAGCAGTTACATCCAAAAACTAGATTCTGTATACAGCTATGTATGCCCTGGCAATGGTCTATTAATAATGAAAGTAACCTTTGCATTAGATTTTACTCTGTGCTAAGCATTTTTCTCACTTATTCAAATATCACAATAAACCTCTATCTACTATAATTACCTCCATTTTGTGGTGAGTAAACTGACTTGTACCACTTCTAATTTAATTGAATAAGCTTTCCTGATATATTAGTTTTCTACAGATGTATGTAGCAAACTACCACAAACTTAATAGTTTAGAACAACACCCGTTTATTAGTTCAAACTTCTGTAGGCCAGAAGTCTGGAGTGTTATGAATGGATTCTTTCTTTTTGGTCTCAAGATATTGACTGACCTGAGAGCTTATATGAAGACCAAGTTGGAGAATCCACTTTCAAGCTCATGGAAATTAGTGGCAAAATTCAGCTCCTCATCGTTGTAGAACTAAGGTTCTTGTTTCTCTGCTGGCCTTGAGCTGAGGCTGCTCTCAGCTTTCAGCACTGCTGGGTTTATTGGCACGTGACCTCCTGCATTTTCAAAGCTAACAATGACATGTTGAATCCATATAATGCTTCAAAACTCGTTAACGTCCTCTTGGGCCCCCAGCCAGAGAAAACGTTTTGCTTGGCTTGAAAAGGGCTCACCGATGGGGTCAGACCTACAAAAACAATGTTTATGTTTTAAGGTAAACTAAATTGAGATTTGATTTATTTATTTATTTTTTATTTTGAATTGAGATTTTAATTACCTCTTAAAAATCTATTACAGTAGTGCTTAAATTAGTGTTTGATTAAATAACAAGGAGATAGGAATCTAGCAGGTGCCATCCTTAGAAATCTGCTTGTGGGAAGTAGAGCCAGAATTGGAATTGTAGTCTATGAGTAAAACAAAATAAAACAAAACATATATTTGTTAATTTACATAAAATTAGTTAATCTGTAACTAGTTTTTAATGTGTCCTATACACACATTACTCTCACACCATTTATTTTTTTTTATTTTTTAATATATTTTATTGATTTTTTACAGAGAGGAAGGGAGAGAGATAGAGAGTTAGAAACATCGATGAGAGAGAAACATCGATCAGCTGCCTCCTGCACATCTCCCACTGGGGATGTGCCCACAACCCAGGTACATGCCCTTGACCAGAATCGAACCCGGGACCCTTGAGTCCGCAGGCCAACGCTTTATCCACTGAGCCAAACCGGTTTCGGCATCTCACAACATTTAGAAGTCATTGTGATAATCAAAAAAGACCAAGCTCAAGGGGAGTTGTTTTGAGATCAGAGAATATACTCAAAAGGCCATAAACCCAGGAAAGAATGTCAGAGATCTGATTAGCGGTGGCAGAGGGAAAAGGGCAAGACCTAATATACCACTGCCTACTGTTCCAATATAGGTAGACCCTTGTAATCTCTCTCTTCCCACCTCTCTCTCTCTATGACTGCTCTCTTATCTTTTGAAGTATAAAAGAGACATATTTTAGAATAAAAATGTATTTATAAAAGAAAATGTTCACCCTGTATCCTTTGTACCTGGGATAGGTTCTAGCACATATTAAATGCTAGCAGAGAACTTGCACATAGTAGAGTACTAGAAAGGCTGAATTGTATTGTTTTGTTGAATTAAATAGAAATATAAAACAGTATCATTGCAAAAGTAAACAACTTGGAAACAATTTCTAAAATACACAAATATCATAATCAACTCTCTTTATAAAAAAAAAAAATGGTGTTAACTGTAGTACCTAACACTTAGGAGAAGTGTAAGTGGATATGAATAAATGTTTAATTCATATAAGTAGATATAAATAAATGTTTAATTCCTCCCATGAATGTGTACAGATTCAGTTATCTTTAATCAAAGTACAGGAACTTGTGTTTCTCCAATTGGGAGAAGTGCTACTGGGTAATGGCATTTTCCCCCTGAACCTATATCAATCAGAATCCCAGGAAAAGGACACGAACATATAGCAGATTCTTAGAAAGTCTCTGTGTTGAATAATATTATTAAATTATAATTCCTAAAATGTGTGTATTTAAAAAGTTCTCATTTAAAAGTTTTTTAGTGGTCTTTCACTACTCCTACCCTCATGTATAGAAGAATAAGGCTTACTTGCCTAGGATCTCTCTGGGGGACTAGCTGGCTGACAAAATCATTTGATAGCTGCAAGTAGTAAAAAACATTAATTCCAATTATCAAACAAATTCCCTTGATGCCAGATACCTATTTTTTTTTTTAGTGTAGACTTGTTGAGCAATGGAGATCAAGGCAGCAACAGGAATTCGGGGATCACTTTCGTTGGATTTAATTCTGGTGATCTTGTTTCGCATTGCATCGATTAGACTGAATCAAATCAAATTATGTTGTCATAGACATGTGCCCATACAGTCTGCCTTTCCCCATTGTAGGCCATACATAACCTTTGATGGCTCTGCCAGTAACTAAAAACATGCAGGCAGAAACACAAATGGGTTGTGGGATAGGATGGCCATAGGGCAAAAGGTTAATCCCACACTAGTTATCTATGTTAAAGTCTGTGTGACCCATTGTTTTCTGTACAAAAATAATTAAACACAATATTTATTCCCAGCAAATTTCAGGTAGGGTTTGGGCAAGTACTTGAGTTTTTTTTCTTTCTATCTCGCCGAACAATTTGACTTACAATGAATCTCTCATTTTGATCATCCTTCACTCTGAAACTAAAGCTGCCAATCAAAGTTCCACAGTTAGGGTGCCAAATCAAAAGATTTTCATATGTTCAAATGGCAATAAGGTTGGGCCTGCCAAAATTGTACTCGCTTGTGACCTAAATATCTGAAAAAGAAAAAGCCAGTGCCATTAAAAATTGTGTCATCTCCTCTCCATGATTCAGTAATGAAAGCCTGCCGGTCAGCAGTCTGTCAGCTGCATTCTGTTTAATCATCGGAAATTGTGTGCACTATATCTGTGAAGCCTAAATGGAAAAAGTTGCCACTGCAATTGCATCTTTCTCCTTCCAATAAATCAATGTAGACGAAGGAAGGAGAAAGAAGGCCACCTGACAGCTTTCCATCAAAATGCCAATCATAAATTAGCACTCACAGAGAACATATCTCACAGAACTGTCTTTTAAGGGCCTCTGAGTTAAATAATGAAAGAAGATACTTTAGTTTAAAAAAAGAATTGCAGTTCCCAATATCTCAGACCCAAGTTCCATGAAGGCAAAGACAATCACACAACGAGAAAGTTTACCCTATATTTAGGGGTAAAGCTGTCTACCTTTTCACGATTTTTGACACTCGGGATAGTTAAGAGGTTGATGGGTTTTATAATTGCAACTGAAGAGACCCTGCTCTCTTTCACTGAAAGCATTTCTCAAGACTCTCCACAAAATCTAAGGCAAGTTCATTGTTTTCTCATTTTTTTTAAAGAAAGTGCCTTTGTGTAAAATATGATTTTCAACTTGATGGTAACATGCCCCAGTGACTTAGGTGATAGTGAATACTTGCATAAGTTCAGTTCATAAACCCAGGAAAAGTATGCTGCTTTTGACAGCAAAAGATGTTTTCTACCTAAATCATTAGGTTAAAAATATACTTATTCAAAACATGTTGCATTCTATGCTTCTGAGATTTAGAATATGGTGTTTAAAAGTGTTGGATACAAGGCCAAATGAATCCATATTTTAAAGAAAATAACAGCTATATTCAATTTAAATCTAAACTGTATAAACGCAATATTAATTTGATAACTATATAAAAACAAAATATGAAATCACTGATTTTTTAATAGTCTGACAATAACTTTAGGTGTCTTCTCTCCCTTCTCCATCAATACCTGCAAAGTTCTCTAAATCTCAGTATTTGTGCTTTTTAAATAAAACGTGATTCAGTCCACTATTTTTTTTCTGAAATAATAAAAATAATATGTAAAAGAATGAGTTATTGCAATATCCTTAATTTTGAAAATGTATACCCTGGAAATTGGATTTTTATGTTCAAAAGGTTCAATTTATATCATGTCATGCTCAGGGTTGTTAGGAATATTTCCCACATTTCAGTTGGTTGGTTCTAGAAACATACAAATGGCATCTTAAAATAAAAATAAAAACTCAGAGTAATAAGAGACCTGAGAACTCATGAAGTTCAAATTGTACCTAATATGGGAATATTCTTTAAACAGCTCAAACAGTGGTGACTGGGCCTCTGCTTGCACATTTCCAATAAGGTTGCTATTTTTATCTCTGGATAATTATGTTCACTACCAATATTTTGCTTTTTATTGAGGGAAATCTAAATAAAAATAAGTAAAATGATGTGTGTGTGTTTGTTGTGTTAGTTAGGAGCTCTGGAGTCCATACTTTCATCCACACACTACACATTGTGCCTGTTGAAATAGTCTCAGTTGTGGGTTAGCCAATGAGGATAAATTGCAACTGCTATCTCATGTTATCTTGAAAAGAAAAGCACATTAAAATAATACCTTTTATGTACTTTGTGTAGCAAACAGGGTTTTGGAAAGAATTGGATGTTACTTTAAATGGGTAATTGAGGAGAGTTTAACAAAGGACTGTCATAAACTGTGGTCAGAGTTATGAACAACCCATAAGAATGGGTGAAGAACTCTGGGGCTCACAGCATAGCAGAGCTCTTACCTCCCTTAGGCCTGACAGGGTAAGGGTAAGGGTTACACCACTCAGTGAGCATAGCTGTAGGTGTAGGAGAGGGCTGCTTGGCAGGAGCTTTGACTTTTGGTAGAGACCAAGTGGCCCAGCCTCAAAGAGCTAAGAAATTAAATGCCTGCTCATACTATCTTCCTGCCTTCTGATCTCCTGTTGATACCTCATATTAGTTAAAGGCAGCCAGAAGCCAGAAGCAGAATGCTCAGCTGATGCAGTCCATAAAGATCAGCCTCCCTGGGCATAGAGTCAGGTAGAAAAAGATGAAGAGTGGGCAAGAAAATGCAAGTGAAATGTGAACACATTATGTGCTTGAAACTATGCTAGATTATTATGATAGCCTCACAGATCGCTGGAAAATATCAACACTTAATATATCAAACACCATAAACAAAAACAGTTCCTATTTTAATAGTTTTATTTTTATTTTTATTTTATTTTATTTTATTTTATTGCTTAAAGTATTACAAAGGGTATTACATATGTATCCATTATATCCCCCCGCCCTAGACAGTCCCCTAGCCTCCCCTATCACCCAGTGTCTTATGTCCATTGGTTATGCTTATATGCATGCATACAAGTCCTGAAATTACAGAGGCAATGTGACTACTGATAGTGTAAACCTGATCTCATTGTTTCATGATTAAAATTCTGTTTTGAATGTGTGTTCCACATAAAATATTCAGCTCATTTTACATTAAATATTGCTAAACATATTCTCTCACTTCTAATACCTATGTTTACAAAGAGTCTTGCAGTTTTTCTTCTTCAATTATCATATTGCTATCATTCCATTTCTAGTCTTCTAAACCTATTTCACCAAACTAGAATTCTACTTTAACTTTCAAATATTCAGTTGCAATAATTGGGATCTATAGCTCATATCTTAATTATGCCAAGATGGTTTTCTTTATCTGCCCCAGTATTTCATAAATTGGGTCTTTGTCTTGTTTTCCATCTTCTCAGAGGCATGGTTTCTAAGGACAAGAGAATTCATACTCTTGAAAATCACAGAGTCCATGTGACTATTTCTTTAATATCTTAGTACAAAGCCCAACACAATTTGTGGCCTGTAGTAAAAGTTTGACATATATCTGCTGAAAGCGACTGAAAGACTGCCAACATTGCAAAATCAACCCTCTAGCTCTCTAGATTGCCCTCAAACACTTGCCCCTTACACAGTGCTAATCATAGAGCCATTATTATTTCATTCCGTATTGAGGATATTTGGCTCAACTTGGACACTGGCCATTGATGTTTTTATCTCACTTGGCCTTTTCAATGAGTTCACTCTCTCAAATTCTGGCCTTCATTTAGATGTGCTTGTCCATGAAGCCATCCTCAGAATAACAATGTCCAGTATGAACACATTTTTTCAAGTCTCTAACATCACCCAGTCCTTCTACTCCTGTCTACATTTCTTTGGCTTGGTCTTTCCCAGGCTAAAACTATTGTTCTACCTACTGGTTATTGCAAATCTCATTGAAGAGTGTTAATGTTTTAATTAAATACTTAAGAGCTACAATATTTAAATATATTTTGAAGACATACAAATAACAATAAATAGCATCAATACTTTTGGACTTCCCTTTGTCACCTTCTATAATTCTATTCCCTTGACCCTATTAACCACAGCACCTAAGGTAACCACTATCCTGAATTTTGTGATTATCATGTTAATTTTCTTGCTTTCTTTACACACACACACACACACACACACACACACACACACAGTACATATTTTGAGCTTTATGCAAATGAAATAATACTGTGTACAAACTTAAGCAACTTATTTTAAATGATGAATATTATCTTCATTAGTTTTATCTATGTTGATGTACATACTGTAATGCCTTTATATACCAAATGCATTTTAACATATATTTTGTTATTTATTGAACTAGAGGCTTGGTGCACGAAATTTGTGTACTCGGGGGGAGGTGGGGAGGAAGTCCCTCAGCCCGGCCTGTGCCCTCTTGCAGTCCAGGAGCCCTCGGGGGATGTCCGACTGATGGCAGTTGGACATTCTTAGTGCTGCCATAGAGGTGGGAGAGGCTCTTGACACCACTGCTGCACTCGCCAGCCGTGAGCCTGGCTCAGGGCTTCTGGCTGAGCAGCGCTTTCCCTGTGGGAGCCCAATGACCACCAGGGGGAAGCTCCTGCATTGACCATCTGCCTCCTAGTGGTCAGTGAGCAGCATAGAGAGGGTCATTCTGCCGTTTAGTCTATTTGCATATCAGCCTTTTATTATATAGGATTAGCTTTATGACAGTCACTCTTCTAGTTTTCCTCCCTGTTAGAGATAAAAGAATTACCTAGGATAAGACCGAGTTCAGGCCTTACACACCAGTTTTGTGTGACTGAAGAGAATAAAAATCTAAATGAAGCTTAATGAAAGCACTAGGTAAATTGATCAGATGCAAAGGCCAATGATAGACACTGAAAGGTTCTGAAGTCACTTTTCCCTATCCAAATAAAAATTTCTAAGAGGGTTAAAAAGGCAATCTTCTGACTCATATTGCCTGCATTCTAGCTATCATCTTTTTCTTTCTAAGTTTTCTCTTTTGTAAAAGAAGACTAAGTTGAATTATACCTTAAAAATTTTGTTTAGTCTTGTATCATATAATCTATTTGAAATACTTTACACCAGAGGTTACAAACAAATCCTTGAGTAATTCTTCCAGTCATCAAACATGTGCAATGTAAGTGGAGAACTCAATTGTATAGAGGCCAAATCAAAATAGACACTTTTATACTGTAATAAATACATTTGATAAAACAGAATTTAAAATTAAATTGGATTATGTAATAAAATAATTTCTGCATGTCCTATATAAAATCAGTAGAAGTTATTTCAGCAATGAGAAATAAAGTACAATTTTTAAATCATTCTGAAATCAGATAATTCATTAAATGGAAGACACTTTTAAATAGAAATAATATAGTATTAAATTACTTGACAGTGTAATTCATACAAATTTTTCACATTGGGAAAAATTAATTTTTTTACTGATTTGACACAAAGATAAAGATACCATTTATAATAAGCCACTGCAGTGAGGAGACATGGATGACAAGTTGTTTAATGAGTATTGTCAATTCAAAGTATTGCTGATGAGTTATTGCAAAAGAATACCAGAAATACTTTGAAATTTTACAGAATATTAAAGAAAACTTGATTGAAATTTTTCCAAATTTGACAATAATAAAAAGTTACTTATACAAACTGTGTGGCTGATATAATCCTTTCTAAACTATTAGATTAAAGGAAAATCCACCAGCCTAGTAAAAAGACTGAATTGTCTTTCTATTTTCTCTACTTAAAAATAAATGACAGCCCTGGCCTGGTAGCTCAGTTGGTTGGGACACAGTATGAATATATCAAAAGGATGCAGTTTTGATTACTGGTCAGGGCATATAACTAGGTTGTGGTTTTGATACCTGGTCAGGGTGCATATGGGAGGCAACTGATCAATGTTTCTCTCTCACATAAATTTTAAAATATATATTCTGTGTTGATTTTCAGAGAGAGAAGAAGGGAGAGGAGGAGAGAGAGAAACATCAATGTAAGAGTAGGATATCCATCAGCTTCCTCCTGCATTCCCACTATTGAGGATGGATCCCAAGACCCAGGCATGGGCCCTGACCTGGAATCAAACCAGTAGCCTTTCAATGCATGGATGAAGCCCAACTAAGACACACAAGCCAGGGCTCACATTGATGTCTCTCTCTTTCCTTCCTTCCTTCCTTCCTTCCTTCCTTCCTTCCTTCCTTCCTTCCTTCCTTCCTCCCTTCCTCCTTTCCTTCCTTGTTTCCTTCCTCTATCCCTTCCTTTCCCTTCTCTTCCCTTCCCTTTCCTTCCCTTCCCTTCCCTTCCCTTCCTTCCCTTTCATTTGCTTCCTTTTCATTTCTCTTCTTTTTTCTCTCTCCTCTCTTTCTTTCTTTCTTTCTTTCTTTCTTTCTTTCTTTCTTTCTTTCTTTCTTTCTTTCTTTCTTTCTTTCTTTCTTTCTCCCTTCCTTCTTTTCTTTCTTTTTTTTTAAAAAATATTTTTATAAATTTCATATAGGAAGGGAGAGGAAGAGACAGAAACATCAATGACGAGAGAGAATCATTGACTGGCTGCCTCCTACAAGCCCCCCCTACTGGGGATCAAGCCTGCAATCTGGGCACGTACCCTGGATTTGAACCCAGGACCTTTCACTTCACAGGCCAATGCTTTATCTACTGAACCAAACTGGCTAGGGCACCAATAGACATGTTAAACATATGCCTGGGTAAGAATTTAAAAAATAAATAAATAAGTATGTAATAAGAAATATCTCAGATATATTTTAATAAAACATTATATATTCTTTTATTTGGCACCTATGAGTATTGGTTTGATTTTTAAATCTGGCAATGATTTATTTTCTTATTCTAAGTAAATATTCACTTTCATAGTTTACTTTGTATATGTTATTTTATATATTTTTTCTTATTGAAGGCTTTTCAAATTATAAAACTTTCTGGATCCACATAATCTGATTTGAACCAGTCACATGGTAATTGCTCGATAAATGTTAGCATTTATATTTATTATTTATATGTATAAATCCTATATAATAAAAGCCTAATATGCTAAGTGTCTGGTTGTCCAGTCGGCTGTTTAACCAATCAAAGCATAATATGCTAATGATATGCTAAGGCCACTTGCTATGATATGCACTGACCACCAAGGGGCAGACAGTCTACCAGTCGACCAGTCACTATGAGGTGCACTGACCACCAGGGGGCAGATGCTCCAACTAGTAGGTTAGCTTGCTGCTGGGGTCTGGCCAATCGGACTGAGCGAGATGGGCTGGCCAACCTCCCGTGTTCCTCCCCGGCCCTGATGGTGCACCAGTGGGGTCCCTCAGCCTGGCCTGTGCCCTCTCACAATCTGGGACCCCTCAGGGGATGTCGGAGAGATGGTTTTGGTCCAATCCTACAGGCCAGGCCAAGGGACCCCACTAGTACACGATATATATAAACATACAGATGATTATGAATTTTTAAAGCCCATACAGATGTTAATGAAAAAAGAATGGACATTTTCTAAGTACCCATTTTTAACTTCATGTAGTCTCTACTTATGTTCATAATTCAGAGATACTTTCATTTTGCAGTTGGATTATTTGCTTTGTATAGGCATAGATGAATAACAAAAGTAAAGGCAGATTTAAAATCCAGACAGACAGAGTGAAAAGACATAGAAAGTTAAGAAAAAATTAGTAAGGTTTCCATAACCCTAATCACAAGCACTATTTGCTTAGAATAAAAGAATACTCTGTAATTACCTGTACTTATGCATACATATATAAAATTATTAGAGATATTTAAAGAAACTTGCAGCAGAGACCCCACTATTTAAAATCCTGAATTATAAATGTGAAAATGTGCTTTCAAATATGAATGCATCTGTAGATATATAGTATGACAATTTATGACTGAAAGTTAACACATTTGCATAAATACCAAGGTATTCTATAAACTTCTGAGTAATGAGTAAAATTTATATTAGAAGTTGATCCCCTGAAATTCTTCTACTCATCCTATAAGAAAAGATAATGTTTACCCCACTGTGTTGAACATACTGTCTTGAAAAGAATTGGTATCAATTTTTGAAGCTTCAAGAATGAAGTATAAAATAAAAATATAGCTTGTCAGAAAACCATAGTGTAGCTGCTGTTTATGGTACAGGAGTAGAATAAGAGTTTCATGTTATTAGAGCAGATGACAGTTCAAATCTACTGAAAACAATGGCATTTGAAAAGTATTATATCCATGTATTACCTATTTTACATAAAATAGATTTTACATGAATATATACACAGCATGGGTATACATATAATTTAACACTTCAAGAATTAACTCTCTTGTCATTATTCACAATGGAAATTATGAAAAGCAATTTTGTGGTAGCTTTAAAAATATTTTAAAATGACTATATGACAGTTATGTTATGTTGTTTTATATATCACAAAGTTAGTCATTTGCCACAGCATGAAGCAAAGTGTTATTGCTGGGTCTACTACAATACGGTATCATTTGTTCAAAGTCCTTCAAATAAGGAGTGATTTAGAGGAAAGAATTATAAACCCCAGTGTCAAAAGGCCTGACTTTAAATCCAGCCCTGCCCTTTAAAGCACTGTGATTTGAAGTAAGTGGACTACCTTCTCCGTACCACTTTCTTCTGCTATAAGATTGACAAGATTTGTATTTAAGTTACTAGGTGTACTGGTTAATAATGTGGATTTTTTTCAATAGATTGAGTTACACATATGTTGATATATATGCGATTTGATATGTATGCTATTTTGTATTGACAACAAGCTTCAAAACTTCATATGTCAAATTTTCTGAAGGTGTTAACATCATAGATATTTTTACGCTTAAAAATGTCGAATTTTGTGCCAAAAAAAGAGCATTTGAGGGAAGTTTTAATTCATTACTTTATTTTGAAGAAAAGTGCTGCTGAGTACCTTGGTGAACATGCTCCATCTCAAGATACTTGTGAACACTGGTTTAGATCCTTTAAAAGTGTTGATTTCGATGTGAAAGACAAAGAACATCCAAGTCAACCGAAAAAGTTTGAAGACCAACAATTACAAGTATTATTGGATGAAGATGTGTGTCAAACTCAAAAACAACTTGCAGAAAGATTAAACATTGCTCAGCAAACAATTTCTGATAGTTTACAAGCAATGGGAAAGATTTTAAAGGAAGGAAAATGGGTGCCACATCAACTGAACGAAAGACAAATGGAAAACTGAAAAGTCATCAGTAAAATGTTGCTTCAACGGCATGAAAGAAAGGCTTTTTTTGCATCAAATTGTGACTGGTGATAAAAAGTGGATTTATTTTGAGAATCCCAAATGCACAAAACCATGGGTTGATCCAGGTCAACCAACAACATTGACTGCAAGGCCAAATTGCTTCGGAAAGAAGACAATGCTCTGTGTTTGGTGGGATCAGGAAGGTGTGGTGTATTATGAGTTTCTAAAACCAGGTGAAACCATTAATACTGATCGCTACTGACAACAAATAATCAATGTGAACCACGCTTTGATCATGAAAAGACTAGCATGGGCCAGAGGACACGGCAAAGTAATTTTGCTTCATGATGATGCACCATCACACACTTCAAAACCAGTTAAAGACACGTTAAAAGATCTTGCCTGGGAAGTATTAACCCACCTGCCGTATTCACCAGATCTTGCTCCTTCAGATTACCACTTGTTCCAATCGACAGCGCACACACTTTCTGAGCAGCACTTCAAAGTGGAAAATTGGGTCTCTGAATTGTTTGCCTCAAAACAAGAAATGTTCTATTGGGACGGTATCCACAAATTACCTGAAAGATGGGGGAAATGTGTAGCTAGTGATGGACATTACTTTGAATAAAGCACTTTAGTTGTTTCTCTTGAAATTATCCTGTTTGCTTTGATTAAAAAAATCTGCATTATTAACTGATACACCTAGTATATTATAAAGATTAAATCAGATATGAGAATTTCAAGTATGAAAGAGTATTGGCTACACACTCTCACTTTTATTTAATCCTTTCCACACAACCTCATGGGATAAAATAATTAGTGATCAAGACAAAAATAGCAATCTTAGAGAAGTATAATTTATGTACAATATTAGGCTATAGATTTCTTCCTCATAGAATTAACATAAATGTTAAAATCCCTTTTCAAAGCTTTTTACTTTTTTAGAGATCTTGGAGAAAATTTCCAAGGAGGCTATTAGTTTGTAATAATCTAATTTAAATAAAACATTGACAAATGATAATTCATATATTTCTTAACCTTAGAAAACTAGTATAGATATTAGAAGCCTGCTGGGAGGCGGCCGCAGCCTCAGGTCCCCTGTCAAGCCCTGCCTAGTGTAGGTCGCAGTCTTAAGCGCCCTATCAAGCCTTGCGGGGCAGGGGGCGCAGCCTCAGGTGGCTGCCACAAGATGCCCACAGCAGAGGTGGGGCATGGGGGCCGCTTTGCGCAGTGAGGCCTGTGGGTCCCGCGACTCCATGCAGCATGGAGAAGGCCAGTCCCGGCGTCTCTGCCACCTCACGTGGAGGAGGCTAGTCCTGGTGAAGGAGTTGGGTCAGAGAAGAGGAGGGCAGTTGGGGGCTATCAGGCTATCAAGGGAGGGCAGTTGGGGGTGATTGGGCTGGCAGGGGAGCAGTTAGGGGGTGATCAGGCTGGAAGGCAGAAGTGGTTAGGCGCAATTAGGCAGGCAGGCAGGTGAGTGGTTAGGAGTCAGCAGTCCCGGATTGCGAGTGGGATGTCTGACTGCCGGTTTAGGCCAATCTTGAGGGGTCCCAGATTGGAGAGGGTGAAGGCCGGGCTGAGGGATACCCTCCCATGCATGAAATTTGTGCACCGGGTCACTAGTAAATATATAAAAGCCTAAGCAACCATTATGACCGAATGACCAGAACAACTGGTCGACCAGTCACTATGACATGCACTGACAACCATGGGGCATACGCTGAACGCAGGAGCTGGTGGTCAGTGCACTCCCACAGCCAACCTCCCACAGCCCCTCCCCCTGGCTGGCTGGCCCCCTCATTGGCCCTGATAAGCGGGGCCAGCCGCCAACCTCCTGTGACCCCTCTCCCCAGCCAGTTGGCCAACCTCCCATGGCCCCTCCCCCCTACCAACCAGCCCCCCCAATAGGCTCCGATTGGGGGGTCAGCTGGCCAACCTCTCAGGGTCCCTCCCCCTGGCCTCCCAGTCCCCTGATAGGCCTTGATCACTGGCTAGGCCAAAGAACCCCACCCATGCATGAATTTGTGCACCAGGCCTCTAGTTATAATCATAACAAGAGTAAAAACCCTTAGGTTGCGTTGGTGGTATAGTGGTGAGCATAGCTGCCTTCCAAGAGTAAAAACCTGACTGAAAACCTGACCAGAAATACAATCAGTAGGAGTCCTGAATTACCATAAACCAAACATCTGAATGTCTCAAGGATGGAAAAATATAATCAGATATATTGTTGAAATTAGTAAGCTAAGACAGGTTAGAAAAAGATGCTTCTTATTAGTCATGGGAAAGAAATTGTAGCTATTGATATATTTTTACAAAACTTTCTTTGTGTTTCTAAAGGAGAAAAAGGAGCCATATTAAACAAAATATATTTATGTTCAATTTTTGTTCATACACCTATCATAATATATATAAATAAAAGTCTAAGTGACCATTACAACCAAACGACCAGAGCGAGTAGTCAACCAGTCGCAGAGGCCTTGGGCAGAGATAGTTTACTAAGCCTTTTATATGGGCCACAAATAGTTCTTGTGAACCAGATTCAGCATTCTGAAAGCCTTATGCATGAAATGCTGTCACAAAGCTTTTACATTTGGAGGAAACTTACATGATTGGGATATACACCCCAACTATTTTGATTTGGTATGACTTTCTAATCTTTGAGGACCTTGAGCCTGCCTCTAAATGTCTCTGGATCTTATTCAAGCAAATCTCTGGCAATCTTGGGTCAGTTGCCAAAGCTAAATTGTGTTAGTTAGCTATTGCTGTGGTAAAAATCACTTTTAGTTCTCAGGTATGAGGATTTCTCAGATAGGGGACATCCTCCTGTAATTTAGTTTTCTGGCTCTTGGTAGCAACTGCGCATTGGTCTTGGGTGATGAGTTCATACACACATAACCCAAAGAAAGCATATCAGTTTGTTTGGATTATAAAGGAAATGCCTATTCCTAGTGGCTTAAAAAATAAAGGGGAATCATTGGCTCATATAACTTGAAAGTCGATGTCCTCAAGGATTCAGTTTTTTTCAGACTCTGTTCTGCCATAAACAGAGCTGACTTCAGTCTAAAGTTGGCTCTCCTATGAGTCCTAGCATGGATGCCAATAGTTAGGCTCATGCTATATTTTCATCCAGCAGGAGAGAGTTTCATCTCAGGGTCATCAAATAAATATCTCTCCTACTAATTGAAATGACCCTGAATATATCCTTGTGTTTAAGGAAATGTCATATTCTGATTGGTTCAGACCTGGGATATTGTAAATATTGTATAAAGGGGGATAGGACAACCCTGATTGATTTAAACAGTTAAAAACCTATCCATTGTGTTAGAAAGTAGGATCAATTCCACCCTAAACAAAGTTGTTCTAGCATGGGGAAGAATGAAATGGAGGATGGAAGACAATGAGCATACAAGAATAGATCTCACCAATGCTAGGATCTCTTTGTCCAGTGTATTCATACCTAAACACCCAACAAACTTCAGCTTTTATTGTCATAAGAAGCAGCAAAGATGGAGTTTATCAGCATCTGGGTCCTTCTCGGAATGAAGGAGCTTTACAACTGCTGTGGCAGTGTTGATTTTGATGGCATAGGATTGGGCAAAATTTGTGGAGGGCAGAGTTAAAGTAAATAGGGCATTTAAACTGCTGAAATTTCCAATTATGTCTAGAGATTAGAAAAAACAAATATTTCCTTTGTTGAAAAGGTAAATTTTTGAAGCCTTTTGGGCCAAGAAGGCAAACTCTATTAGTCACTGCATATCTTTGATTTTGTTGAAGATCGCTGATTTCAGAAACAACAATATTTGTCCAACAATATGAGAGCACAGTTGATACGTTGCAGCTTGCATATTTTTATTTGGAATTAGAAGTACATTTCTTGCCAGAGCCATTATATTTGGTCTAGCAAATTAATTAAGAACAATTTAGAGAATAAAGTATATTTTGTAATAATAAAAATAATAAGGGTAATAATAAAAGCTCATATTTAATTGATTGCTTGCTGTATAACAGTAAAAAATTCACCATTGTTTACACATTTGATCTCCACAATACTATGAAGCAAATAAGTTACAGAGAAAGAAAGCCCCGTGTCAAAGGTCACCTAGCAAGTAAAGAGCATAGCTGAGAGATGCTTTCAGGCTTTCTGAGGTCACCACTCATTCTCATAAGCATTGCATTTCTGTCTGTGAGGTCATATAGGATCTGACCTCATATGCATGCATAAACTGGCATAAGCTGGTGAGATTTGTCCGGGAAAAATATGTTTCTATATTCATCATCTTTATTATTTTTCCTATATTTTTGACGCATTAGATCTTATAGTTTTTGGCACAAAATGTTAGTGTCTAAAGTAACTGTGTTCTGCATTAATAAACACAGATTATATGTACTGGTTTTTTTTAGAAACAAACAAACAAAAAACAAACCACATATAGGATTCATGCAGGCCCAAGCTTTAAATAAAATAATTGCACAGTTACTGACTGTTGAAGCCCTATCTGTGGCCTTCTAGTTTGAAAACAAATCTTGAGAAGTAGCTACGTAGAGATGATCTATTACTTGAGTTGTATACTTACTGAAACTAAAGAAATAAAAAAAATAATTATGGAAAGCTAGAATAGTGTGGGAGCATAAGAAGTAAATTCAGTAAGCTGAATAAATTATATAAAAAAATCACCAAAACAAGGATGAATTTTAATAAAATTAAAAATTCAGAGTTAGGAAAATGAAAAAAAAAATGGGGAAGAAATGGAAATATTAGGTCAAACATACATGCTGTTGGATGTTCTTGAAGAATTAAAAAGAAAGAATTCTGGCTTCTGGTAACTTATAATGCCCTAGTGGCCCAGTGCATGCATTTGTGCATATTGAAAGTGAATTAATTAGAATAAATATTCTAATATTTCTATTTGCCCTGTCCCCCCCACCCCCCGATCACCAGCCCCTCTCTCTGCCTGCTGGCACCTGCCTTGGCTGGCCTGGCACTGCCTGTTCACCAGTCCACTGCCCTCTGATCATTTTCCTTTCCCTCTGCGTGCTGGCACCTGCCTTGGCTGGCCTGGCACTGCCTGTTCACCAGTCCACTGCCCTCTGATCATTTTCCTTTCCCTCTGCCTGCTGGCACCTGCCTTGGCTGGCCTGGTGCTGCTTGCTCACTAGCCCTACCCCTCGCTGACTGGTCATTCTATCGTTTGGTCAATTTACATACTACCCTTTTATTATATAAGATAGTATAATCAGATCCATGTAAAAAGACAGGGGATAAATAGGCAAACCTTGATACCCCCTAAATAATAACTTTCTTCCCTATGTAATCCTCTCTAAACCAGTAATATGGCACCATCCCATTATCTAATTTCTTAATTTCATTTACTTTTATCCACTGAGATTCCAGTTTTACAGACATGTTCATAGCAGCACAATTTACAATAGCCAAGATTTGGAAACAGCCTAAATGCCCATCAACAGATGAGTGGATTAGAAAACTGTGGTACATCTACACAATGGAATGCTACTCTGCTATAAAAAAGAAGGAGTTCTTACCATTTGCAGCAGCATGGATGAAACTGGAGAGCATTATGCTAAGTGAAATAAGCCAGGCAGAGAAAGAAAAACACCACATGATCTCACTCATTTATGGATAATAAAGAATATTATAACCTGATGAACAAAAAGATAGATACAGAGACAGAGAAGCATTGACCAAACTGTCAAATTACATGGGAAGGCTGAGGAGTGTTGGTGGGTGGGGAGATAAGAGATCAACTGAAGGACTTGTATGCATGCATATAAGCATAACCAATGGACACAAGACACTGGGGGGATGGGGTGAGGGCATGTACCGGGGGATACGGGAAGACGGGGGAAGGTCAATGAGGAAAAAAAAAAGGAGACATATGTACTACTATCTGTAATACTTTCAACAATAAAATAAAATAAAAAAAATTACTGAGTGCTTAGAATATGTAAGACTCTGATTCTAGAATGATAACAAAAACACAATTACTGCCTTCTTTAAACTAACAGTCTTTTAAAGGAGACAGATATGTAAATCATGAGAAAACAATCCAATGAGTGCCACAAAAGCAATACAAAAAACAATCCAGTTTACTGGAAACTGGAAACATTTGATGAATAAATACTTACAATTAACATGAGATGAGATTAAAAAGAGCATCTGCTCAGAAATCAGGTATCCAAGAAAAGATTAGCAAGAAATAAATCCAGAAAGGGAACCCAGCAAAGGGCACAGCACTAGTAACTGGCTGCAGACATAAATGCCAGAGAGCCTGAACAGGTTTTCTTATTGGCAGCACAAAAAGGGAACAATAGCAATAAAAACAAATGGCAGGGTCACCAACTCAGATATGAAAATTGCCAATAAAAAGCAATACATCAGGCATATTAGGAAAGAGATTTTGCTTTGGGAATGAATCATAGACCCTGGTGATCACTGAAGCCTGTAATATAATTCTAGAATAGTTCAGCTACTTATTGTTCCATTCTATCAGATTTAGAAAAATGACAGGCTGAATGCTTAGCCTGTCCAAGCTACTTCAGAAATTAATTCCAAATATTAAACCCCAAACTATAGCAACATATAAGGCACCATACAAGCTTGCTAAGCCAGGATGGTGACAATAAACTTACAAAGGTACTACAGTGCTATAATGAATGTCCAAATGACTTACTAATGAAAGAAAATATTTTGTCATATATTTTCTATAGGTGAATAGCCTACTAACATGTGTGAATTTATTTTTGTACTAAGGTGTACGGTTTGACTAAGCATTTGTTATAGGTTAAAAGTTCAACAGCTGCTTTAAAAATATACTTTGCATGCACTTCTCATTGTAGTTAGCTAGCTACCAAATTCCTAGGTAATCCTTTTTTTCTAAATTACGTTCATATCTACATTCAACCAGCACAGCACAGGTCCTTGACCAATTTGATAGGCAGTAAAATAATAAATGATACGGATACATTACCATCAAATTTAATGAAAAATAGTAAGCTCTATTATAACTTGAATAGATAAAAATCAATGCTATCCTGTGATTTAAAAATTACACATGGGAAAACTGCACACACATACATGCATGCACACATATTCACACTTTATTATTTTATTTAGGAAGCAGGATTTTTTTCATTTCATGTGGGGTACATTGGGGAAGATTATTTTATAATTATATAAATTATATTTCTTGAGTTAGTAAAGTAACATGTTTTAAATCATTCTAAACAGATGAGAATTTATCTCATTTTAAAATACATTTAAATAATTCCATCTCAACGACTTACTTCCATATTATAAAACACACACACACACACACACACACACACACACACTTCTCTTATTTGTGCCTGCATAGAATAAGCAGAATACAATCCTAATTTAGTCAATAGTCGTTAATTCAACAGATCACATGATTGCTGAGATAGAGTCTGAACTTTCTGGAAATTGCCTTCTCCTTTGCACATCACTAACATAAAAGACCACATGAGCGTGACATGATCGCACTCATCATCTATCATTATTTGACCAAGGAATGGGCGCCTTACTGAATCTGAGGCCATCACAATCATCACAGGTGAACTCAAATTTGAAAGTAAGAAATATTATATTAGGACTTGTGATAATTAAATCACATTACTGGTTGTTCTCTATCTAAAAGGATCAGAAATTCCTTCCAGAGTCCAGGAAAATATAAAGATGCCTTGTGACTTTGTTTTCCAATTCCTCCTTGGATGATGCTTAGGTTTTTAAATAAGCATTCTTTAAATAAGTTTATTTTCTCTTAATATTATCAATATACAGTAACCAAATTAATTTAAATGGTAAAATTTGGCTTCTGTTTTGTCCAATTATTTGGCTCTGTGCAAATACAACCTACCTTATTGTTCCCAAATTTCCAATTGTTATTAAACAAAAATCAGTTATTTTCATCCTTTCTGCACACAATGAGGATGAGTCATGCCTGGCCTCAACTCCTGAGCAAAGTTTCTTCTCCAGAATAAAAAGTGATAATCCCATTCCTTACATTAATCACTTTGCATACCTGCAAGTTTCCTTTATTTCCTTTACAGGGTTTATTGGAGTGTTGCTTATCTGTCAACATCAGCAACTCACCATATAGTATGCAAAATGTTTCAAACATATTGTAAGCCCATATCCAAGCCCAATTGGTGCAAAAAGCATAGCACATTGAAAAGGGGTCATTCTAGAACATCTACTACTAGCACACTTACCTTTGTTTGATTAATTCCAAAAGGGGTACAGCCATTGATAGTCACTAAAAATAAAACAGGAAAAACAAAATTAGCTTCTGAACAAGCACCAGAACAACAGCCTATGAGGAATTACACTACAGTAACGGATGCTGTGATTGGTTGGCTGCTCGGATCGCCTTAAGAAAGACTTATACTTCCAGCTGCTGAGAATGCTACTGAAAGGTGATGCTCAGTTTTAAGCCATTTCAGGGAGCTGCACTTGTCTGGAGAGATCTGTGTTGCTACTTCATGCCTCCTTCCCAGAGAAGCCTATGTCCAATGACTTGGTTGATATGAAAGTGTGGGCCCTTCCCCACAATAAGAAATAACTCTAAAGGGATATCCCCCTTGAAGAGCTCCTCGTGGAGCAGGTTGAAGCCTTGCTTTGACTGCACTGCTGCCTAACTTCTCCCACCGCCCAGTCTTGTTTCCATCCCTTTCCTTTATAGGTGCTGATTCTGACTGGACTGCCTAAGAACTTTCTGCACTCTAATATCTTTCTCAGAGGGTGCTTCTGGGGAGCCCCATTTGCACCAAATGCCATGAAGAAAGATGTTAGGGGGAATGCAAGTATAAACACGTTTAAGTAAGTAAATGCATAATTGGTAATAATACATACATAATAGCTACTTAATATTTTTAGCTTCTATATGCACTAAATCTTTTCTTTGGGAAATACCTTCCTTGGATTATTTTTTATTTTTGTATGTACATTTATACTACAGATAAGGAAAATTGTCTTTAGAAAGTTTGAGCAATTTGTCTAATATGAAATAGCCAGTAAGTGGCAGAACTAAGACTCAAAACCCAGTACCACTAACTGAAAATCTACAGCCTTCACCATTTTCATATATACTATCTCAGACCTCAAATCAAATCTAGACTTACATTTCAGAAATCAGGCTGCAATGTGCATATGTACTCTGCCATATTTTTTTTTTATTTCCTAAGTTGTTATATGAAAGTCCACAGCTGATTAGAATACTCTAGTCAACATCTAACCAGGGCCAATAAATACTTGATAATATGTTTTCATATGCTACTTGATCTTATTTGGGCTTTTCATCACTTCATTTTTTTCTTTAGGACATACTTCAATGTGTTGATGTTATCTGTGGTCACTATAAAGTTAAAATATTTAGAGATATAGAATAACATTTACAGAAGGCAGATAAGTAATAGATATAATGGGAGAACAGATTAATCAAGTCATTCATTACTTGGATAATTGGATGCTCACATGCAACAAAAAACACAAAATTTTCTTTTTGACATTTTTTTCAACACCATTTAAGGTTTCAAACCATGAAAGATTTTATGACAGAATTAATAAGGTTTATTATAAGTCTGGGTAATTTAATAAAGATGTAAGCAATAAAAATAGTCTTGAACTCAGATAATTGCTCATGTTTTTTATATATATTTTCCAATTAAAATATAATTCACTTATAATGTATACTAATAATATGTAAAGCCAATCTAAACAAGACTTTCATTGGTCATAATGCTTATAGTTTACTTGAAACAAATGTGTCTAACTACAAGCTTTAGTAAGTTTACAATTAATATGTAAAAGTTTAATGTTACCTAGAAAAACTGATTGAAAATAGCAAAATTATTCTTACTCTTAAAGATGTATTTAAGTAAAATCTGTCTTATTAATTAGCATTAGAAGTAATTTCTCACTTTTTAATTAAATTTTGTTTTAAAAAAATGTCACCCCACATCTCAACAAATGAAAAAATGTAAAATCAGTATGTCAGGTTATATATATTAGAGCTACAATCAGACAATTTTTTAAATAATAAGTATAGGGCTATAAAGAAGTCCTAACCTGAGTCTCATTCTTAGAGGACATGGGTAAAATGATTCCATGTCTTATTAAAGTACTTTAGCAATTAGAATGAAAGAAATATTTGTTCTTTTCATTTTGAAGAAAATGATATTGATTTTACCTTATCAATGCAGAGAAACTGTATTTGCAATATGATCAAATATATCATCTGTCAAGAACAATCATCAAGCTATACAAGCCATGAAATTGGAGTAAATCTGTCTTCTGAAATAGAAAAAAAGAAATATAGAACTATTCTTATATGCTACCTATTTATATTGGCACATGTGCAATGTACAGAATGTGTAAATTCTGGGAGTTTCTACATATTTCAGTGCACTTAATCATTGCTCAGCTTATCAAAAGATCTGAAGCTATGGTCAATGAGAATATAGAACTTTACTGAGTTATCCTTTTTGACTCAACTGTCAGAAATACCTAGAAATTAGGATGTCTTGTACACACAATCTAGGTTAGTCCATTGGAATAATGAAGCACGGCAGCAACCTATAAATGGAATCATTTCTCCATATATCCAACTTAGATATGCACAGGGTTTCAGGTCAATTCAAGGTAGAAAATTATGACTCAGTGTACTAACTAAGAAATTGTAAAATTCCCCCAGGATCTCATAACTAATAAATATCAAAGTTCATGTACCTTCTAAAAGGAGATATTTATGTTTGAGATTTCTGTTTTGTGTTAACACAATTATTTTAATTACTAGAGGCCCAATGCATGAATATTCGGGCAAGAGTAGGCCTTCCTTCTCCCAGCTGCCAGCACCAGCTTGCCTCTGGCATCTGGGACCTGGGCTTCCCTCACAGCCCTGGCTTCATCCAGAACGATGTCTGGTCTAATTAGCATATTACACTTTTATTATTATAGATAAGAAAATTCAGATTGTAGGAGGGAGGCATAAATGCATTGCATTATTCAAAAAAAGATGATATGATATGAGAAATCATGGTCATCTACTGGGCTTAGAAAACCATTTGGCATAAATTTCCAGGTGTTGTTAAGTTAAAAATCAAAAATCTAAAAATAGAAGTTAGCTCTAGACAAATAATGAAGATAACTTCCACATAGTTAATAGAATTTGTAGGTGAGATGACTTTAGAAGGCCAAGTGCAAACATTATTTAAAGACCAAAACGTGTCTAATAAATCCATTGATACTAGTTTTTAAAATCTTTATTGTCAAAAGTATTACATATGTCTCCTTCCCCCCCCCCGCCACTAACCCCCTTCAACCCACCCCCTACTCCCCACCCAAGGCCCTCACCACCCCATTGTCTGCGTTATGCTTATATGCATACAAGGTCTTTAGTAGATCACCTCCCATCCACCCACCCTCCCTTGTCTTCCCTCAGAGATTCTGCACTCTATTGACTAAAAACAATGTTCCTTTATGCTAACATAAAGCCAACATTATTTTTATCCATTCTCACTTTTAACATTACCACATTAAAATCCTAACAGTCTTAGGAGCTATATACTGTTCCATTATTATCATTACAGATAAAATAACTAAAATTAAGAGAGATTAAATATAACAGGATACAAAAATATTTAAGCCTTTATATCACCCCATTCTGTTTCCTAAGGAGGATGATTCCTTTGCTTCCTCAAGATACCTAACAAGATCCTTCCTTCACTCAGTTTTCTGTTGTTGTTTGTTTGTTTTTCTGCTGAGCTGAGTGCTGAGGTAATGTCTGAGTAGTAGAATTGGGGAAGTCAAGAGACAGAAAATTGTTTTACATGAGGTTGGAGACACAGATGAGTGAACAGAGAGGGGTTTCTGAGTGTTGGATAAGAGAGCTGAAGCCATTTAAAAGGGAGCTGCATTGAGGGAAACCAAGAGAGCCAGGACAATGGCCATGAATGTGAGAGCAACCATAAAGAACAGACATTTTGTCAAAAGGGCAGTCACATTTTAAAGGATTTTTAAGATGTTTTGTGATGTAATGCATCTGATGTTTTTCCCCTAATAATATAGAAAAGGCATATATATCTCCTCAATGATTTGCATTAGGATAGGATCTTTGTTTCCATATTAATTAACTCGATTAGATTAGGTTTAAACGTAATCCAGCAAGGCACAAAAGGCTCTTTCATTGTCAAGAGCCTTTCATGAGGAAGTTACCCAAATTCATACTACTAGTAAGTAATAGAATTGGCATCCCATTCCTTGTCTAACTCCCAGTCTCTAACCATTAAACAATTATCTATACAAGTTTTGTCTCCCATGTTTCTTTCTTTGTTTAAGAATAACAGTCACTCTCTTATAGTAAAAGCTCTGTCCCAGAGCTAAGATGCCAAGAACACAAACAGCACTGACAAACCCAGCTCATCTCTGGACTATTCAAGTATTAAATCATCATCTATTTAAAATAAATCTTGAATACTTCCTGTAACATTAAAACAACCAACTAATCATTTAAAATTATAAATATTCTGCATTTTCACTCTCTGGGATAAGGCTTTTGCTATTGAAAATGAACATCCCTCTCCATTCATGAAGGAAAAAACAACTCCAAATGTGGATAGGCAGAAAATACAAGAGGTCAATATAATTTCAGGGTGAAAATAGAAAAATGTTAAATTAATGAATGTTAAAAATCGACACCAGGACAGAACATCATTAAAACCTCAGTAATATATGAGCAGGGTCTTAAGAATAATCATGATTTTGCCATAAGAAGGGTACTTGTAAGTTATTAGAAGCCCTGATAAAACATGTACAAAGACATTTGTAAAAGTTGCAACATATTTGAAGACTGATGATAAACGCAATGTCTTTTTCTCTGTTGATAAACTTCTTTGGGTTTGACCACTAGACTTTAGCTAAAGTCATTTTATGTACTATCCTACTCCTTAGAATTGTTGTCAGCATTCAGAATAATTATGTCTATTTATCCAAGGAATTTTTGTTTACCAGGATTTATGGAGCTTCAGAGAAATCCAAAATGCTTAATCATGTTTGCTTGTATTTTTTAATCAAATAAAACAATTAAGGACTAAATAATCTTGTACACATTACTAAAACTTTAACATTCTATGAAACTTTTTGTAATTTCTTAATCTTTTCAATATTTTGCAATCTTTCATTCAACCTTATACTTGAAACAGAGATTTGTTTTCTCTATTTTTATGTGAAACTTTACCATTAATTATTGTCTGCAAACTTGAGTCATTTTGATATTGTATAAGAATTCTCAAACCATATTTTGTCTTGATTGCTAAGCTATGGCTTGCTATACAGTATTACATTTCTCAAACTCAAAGAACTTCAAATTTCATTTTAAAATAAATTTTCATTAGAAGTAAGTCCCTCAAAGTTCCTATTACTAGGAGTAACGCTTTTTAATGTTAGTCTGTTCATGGCTGCTTTTCCAGTTAGGGGATATAAGAGGACTCCTCACAGTCCCTTGGCTTTGCTTGGTGCCCCAAAATAGACTTTATGATCATACAGTATATTCATTCTTAGCCTCTTTTCTCAATCAATTTATATATAAACTAGTAGCCCGGTGCACGAAATTCATGTGCATTAAAAGGGAATTAATTGCCCTAACCGGTTTGGCTCAGTGGATAGAGCATTGGCCTGCGGACTCAGGGATCCCAGGTTTGATTCCAGTCAAGGGCATGTACCTTGGTTGCGGGCACATCCCCAGTGGGGAGTGTGCAGGAGGCAGCTGATCGATGTTTCTCTCTCATCGATGTTTCTAACTCTCTATCCCTCTCCCTTCCTCTCTGTAAAAAATCAATAAATTATATTTTTTTTAAAAAAGGGGGTTAATTAGCAGAGATATTTTAATATTGTTATTTGCTCTTTCTTTATAATAGAAGTGTGAGAGATGAAAGGAAATTAGTAAAATGCATATGAAAATAATATATAAGTTTATTAATAAATAAACAGTAACAAAAGGATATAACAACAGAGGCATGATATGAAAACAACAAAAACATGATATGAAAACAACAAAAACATGATATAAAAATAACAGTGATGCAAACAATGACTGATAAAGTGATTAAACTTATTCTAATATCTCCCTGTACACCACATTAAGAGTGAAAACACTTTCAGAGTGCTTGACTAATTTCCCTTGCGATGAAGTACTTAGAACTTTAAGTGAAACATCACATGCTCTTCAAACTCGAGACAAAGCAACATATAACTGACCATGTGCAAAAACGGGTTCAGGTAGGAATATGCCTACTCTGTCTAGAGTTTGTCCTTGTGATTAATTAATAGTCATCACAAATGCTGGCATCACGGGAAACCGTGGTCGAATCAATTTAAATGGGAGGCCAGTGTCAGATGGGGACAAATTAATCCTTGGAATCAGAACAGCCTCTCCCTCTGCAAATCCTGTTAATACTTCAGTTTTGATAAGGTTAGGTTGTAATCTTTTGATAATAAATCTGGTACCATTACAAAGATCCCAGTTACTATTGAGATTTCTCAATAGCATGATGATTGTCCCTACTTTCAACTCTTGGCTGCTCATTAGAATCAGTTGGGAATCTTTTTAAAATCCTGATTCCTGGGCCTCATTCTCCGGAAATTGTTTCTTTGTTATGGGGTGGGGCCACAACATTAGTAACAAAGAAACAGAATTAAAACTTTATTGTGGGGAGCCGCTCCAGTGTTTTGGACAGGCTCAAGCCTTGGACTGATGAGAGGGCACAGTCCTCTTATTGCCATGTGCAAGTCCCAGCTTGGAGGGCAGGGCCCTCCCAGCACAATTATAGCCAACAGCTGTAGTTGTAAGTTTGAACCTATAGTCCGAACGCATGGCCCCACGTGCCTGAGTGATGTAGGCTTGATAGAGTTCAGGTGCATGTAGTTGAGTAGGATTGAAACCCAAGAGAATGTTGTAAACATCTTGGTCATGCCCTTACTTTGCCTCAGCATCTGCTATAAAATAAAGGCATGGCTGTGGGCATGGTCTCTGTCTCTCAGAGAAGCAGCGTCCAACTGAGACCTGGCTTTCATTCTCTTGTCTGTCTTTTCTAAGCCTTTCAGCTGCCCCCACTCAGGTTCACCCCTGGCCTTGCTGGCACGGCACACTCCCAGGGAACCACGCTCCAAGGGCAGATTCCTGCCTCAAACCCTGCCCTTGCTGGAAACAGCTCCAGGAAACAGCTGGGGAGGCCTAGCCCTTGGCAAAGCGACCCAGGATTCAGTGGATCCACACTCCGAGGGCGGGTTCCTGCCTCAAACCCTGCCCTTACAGGAAACAGTTAGGAGGAGGGTGCAGCCATTGCCAAGACAACCCCTGCAGGACAGGGGGTTTTATATAAGTATATACACACACACACACACACACACATATACACACACACATATATATGTATACACACACACACACACACACACATATATATTTCAAAAAGAACCTTGATTTTCATAAAACTTGTCAAGCCTTATTTTCTCTGAAATGTACAATATAATAAGATAAGCATACATTACACCCCCCCCCAATATCTACTGGTATCTAGTAAATTAGCTTGAAAAATATGTTCAATATGTTTGTGCTGATTTATTGTTGTTACAATGTTTGTGATCACTCATCCCTCCAGTTCTTTGAGAGCAAAAGGGAAATTGTAGTTCTATAGGTTTCTTAGGAACAGTAAATCTCTCCATTCAGATCATGATTCACACTTGAAGCAGCCAGAGAGTAGTAGAAGGAAAGTTTTCTTATTTCCATGTACAGAAAGATGCATTCCTTTTACCTTTCTGACATTAGAGGATGAAATCATAGTCAATACATCTTTGCAAATGAACTATTTTTATAGAAATAGTTTATAGAAATCAATGGAATACACAAAACTACTGGTTGTTCTCTCCTTGGAAAAAATGTAGAGTAGAGGGGTTTTTGTTTTGTTTTTTAAAAAAAACAAACAAAACAAAAAAATCCACACACAATGAAACAATATTTCATTTGGTTCAACTTGTTTCTTGCTACTGCCAGTATAATAAGTACCATTTGTATAAACCAAACTTATATTAGGGACTGGTGGAGAGTGTGGATATTAGAATTTAGGAGGATAACAGCTTTGAATCTTTAGAAAATCCATCACATTATTCTCAGTGAAGAATCAGATTGTATAACCAAAGAGGTTAAAAGAAATCTTGAATAGTTTCTGTAACCTTAAAACATCCAACTAATCATTTAAAATTACAAATATCCACATATATAAGATTCTTCTATAAGAAACATTACTCATCTCCTCTCAATTTATTTATTCAGTCTTTTATTTATGTCACCATAGATTTATGTATATTTATTTTTTACTTTAGCTTATAATCCAGTACTATGTTATTTATTTATTATTTATTCTACTGTTAAAATTGTCCCAGGTCCAGCCTTTGGGAACTCTTTCAGTTTGGCTCCCTGTGTCCCTTTGACACATCTATACTTTTGTGCTTTGGGCACTTTCTTACTTTCAGGTACTACAAGATCTTCCTAGCTTATTGTCTGTTTTCCCTGGCATAGCCCTGGAATTATTATTTAATTTCTTAAAATTAGCTGGTAGGGCTCTGTGCTGAATCCCCACAGAAGCTGTGTTCTCTTATTATCCTGAAGTCACCTAGAGGAACAGGGATTTTTTGTCTCACTGAACCTTAAGAGTCAGACCATACATGCACTATTCCAAGCCTGACTCAAAGTTCCTAGACTCTAATATTACCATACCAATGCAATCTCCAACTCAAATGTCTTCTGTCTCTTGAGAGTCCTTCCTAGTTATCAGGGTCCCAGAAGTAAATATATCGTGCTCAAGCCACTGATTTGAAGGCTTTGGTAAAGGAGTATTTATAAAAGGTGAGATCAGGGTTTAATAAAGGATAATACAGTATCCTAGGCCTAGTAAAGCAGGAAGCTATCGTTTTTGAGTCTCTAACGGGCAGTGGAGGAAGGGCTTACCAAAACCTAGAGAAAATCACCTTATAGAAGTGCTCCTTAGAGAAAGAAAATAGCCAACCCAATGTAACCAACCCATTCTGTGGTCTCTGTGTCCTTTCATCTTCAAATACCCTATCAGAAATTGAATTTCATTGGCTGAACCCAAGAGAAAGAGAAAGTCACAGGTGGTCTTTGAGGCAGCCAGATTTCTAGGGCCCAAATTACTTAGAGCAGGGTAGAGAGTGGATATATAGGACCATGTAGATTTTACATGCAATCTCCAACTCTAATTGAGAAGTCCAGCGGTTCTCAACCTGTGGGTCGCGACCCCTTTGGGGGTCAAACGACCCTTTCACAGGGGTCGCCTAAATACATCCTGCATATCAGATATTTACATTACGATTCATAACAGTAGCAAAATTACAGTTATGAAGTAGCAACGAAAATAATTTTAAGGTTGGGGGTCACCACAACATGAGGAACGGTATTAAAGGGTCGCGGCATTAAGAAGGTTGAGAACCACTGAAGACAATATGCAGTATGTTCTTATTCAAATAGCAAGCAAAAAAACAAACAAACACTTTCTGTATCTAACTTCTGACTAATATTCCATATTCTCATCACTTATCTTCTCATTCAAAGTGGCATCAAGTTCAAGAACATTGTAATAGTTAAAAGTGTGGATTATCTATATTTCATATGCCATAGGAACAGACTTCCAAATGGTAGAAGGATTGTTTTTTGGTCTATTTAATTTTGAGCAGATTTCAATTATAATTTAATACTATGCCTCATTTAATGCATATTTGGTCTCTGATGCTTTATACTTCGGGTATCTTAACATAAAATATTTCAGTTTGGGCTATAATAATTTTCTTTGAAATTTTGCTTCCAATTTAATTCACCACACCCTTTTATGTAAATCCAGTTTTATTATTAGTTGAATATGATAAATAATTTGTATTGTTCCTTATCTTTTCGGATTCTGGAACTCTCCCCAAAAAAGCACTTTACTTACTAGATTGCTGAGAAAAATAAAGTTTAATAACACATACACATACTTTGGCTAGGATGTATTTCTACAAATGAGGAGAGAAAAAGTTCCATTTACTTTTTTAAAATTTGTCTTGAGTGTCCTAAAGTTAAGTAAATATGAAAATTCAAGTCTTGTGCAATGTATCATGACTACCAGCTATTATGCTATCTCCCTAAAACCTTTACCTTCCCCTTCTATTTTCTACCTTATCTCTCTCAAAATGTCCAAAGCTTAACTAAACTCTCATTCTCTATGATGGCCTAACCTCATGATTCATGAAAACCAAAAGCCATTTTACTGGTTTCCCAAAAACAAAACAAAACAAAAAAAAACAAACAAACAAGTATAGTAATCATAGGGAACCATTATGAACTGGAATCTACGCTTTATTTATATACTTAATTTTAAAGACAGAAGATAATGGAATATACTGTTTACTAAGGAGAACTGGTCCTTAGAAAGGGAAAGAGAGAAAAATAAAAGGGATTTGCCTCTAGTAAAATCAGTTGTTGTTTTTTTTAGAATGAGAAACTTTTTATTCATTGCCAATTGTTGGAAAAACACAGCATGTGAAAATTCAGACTAAGGTAATTTTGTGCATTTAGGGATGTAAATTAAAGAGTAAGTTTCTAATTGTCTCTATGCTACCATAGTTAAGAGTTACATATTTATCTTATTCAACTTCAAACAGGTTTTGATTAAGTTGGTTATTCCCAAATTCTTTATTCTTATTTATCTTCTTTGCATGTCATTTCTTTATTCCACAGTCTTTCAGTCGTTCCACCAGTCTTCATGGCTGACTTATCTTACTCTTTGTGGAGGCTGAGTATTCAAATATTCTAAAGATATAGTCTGTTCCTTCTTCTGTATAAGCATCTTTATCTATTTTATCTGATCCATGATCAGGCCCATGATCTTAATTAATATCTATATAGAAATGATTCCAAATTATATCTCCCAATTGTGATTTTTTCTGATGTTCTATAAGGAGAGAAATTAGGAAAAGAAGAAAGATGAAAAAAATATATTTCTCTGCCCAATCTATCTCAGTTAGGTTTCCAAGCCTTGATCTGAGAGCATTTTATTTCTCCCACAGTTCTCAACTAAAATTTGTCAGTATAGTCTAAGCAGATTGTTTAAAGCTAGACAGTCAACTATTCAATACAATACTTGGCAAGAATATGACCTCAATCAATATTTCTAAAATAAATTACATGGTCAGTGCTAAGGTAGGAAAATACATACTATGGAATGCATGGGTTAAAGAGGAGCATGTATCCCAATATAACTTATTATTTTTAATTTTATCTCTTTTTCCAGGTTTTTTGAGGTTTTTTTGTGCTCTCCTCTGTCATGAGTCACATTCCCTCAAGGCACGAAATTTTTATCACATATGATCTCTTTCACTTAGCTTATATAAATGAGGGAAAGTATAGAGGGCATGGCGAGATGAAAATTATACAGTTAACACAGCCCTGCCTTTGTTAACTAATGCCAACTCCACCTCTATTTTATTCTGGTATAATTTTTCTCTTTTCCACTCTTACCCACATTCTATTCTCAGTCACTTCATTCTTGCACTTTCTTCGGTTCTCATATTCCTGCATCTTCCCTCTGACCTGTCATATACACTGAACACTAAGCTATATTCCTAAATAACAAGGTTTTAACAAAAAATTTAATAGAATGTTTGCCAAGACACACTGAATAAATTACATAGGTACATTTAAAGCTCTTCATAGAAATGTGCACTTGAAACCTATATAATCTTATTGACCAATTTCACCCCCCAAAATTTAATTATAAATAATAAATAAGCAAACCCTTTATAATATGGCTTTGGTTTACTTCCATTTCACCTCTCTTGCCACACATACTGGACATGTCATGTACATGCTGAATACTTACTGTCCCCTATTAATGCTTTGCAACCTTTGGTATGCATACCACCATTAAAATCTCATTTCTGGAGGGAATCCCTTTCTATCCAGTCCCCTCTCACATTGTCAATTCCAATTATATGCCAAAGGCACAATATCTCTGGTGGAATCCAGCTCGTTTTAAACCTTTAGGTGTGCCCTTGATTCATACAACCATCATTTTCCCTGCATCAGCCCCAGCACATGGTCTTTGTATTAACTAATCTGCTTACTCTGAACTAACCTCTATCTTGCTTTAAATCAGTTCCTGATCTGTGTGGATTCTGACTTTGAGTCTCACCTTGTCCTTTGGACATGACACTTGGCACTGCTGCTCTGGGTTTGGCCTTTTGCTGCCTTCTGTAGTCATCTTGCAGAATATTTTTCTAACTATGCTACTAGCAACTGTCCTGGGTAAAGATTCCAAGCAGCCTACCCAACTCTGTGATGCTATATCCCAGGTAATCCCTCACAGGTAGAATCCTTGTTCATGAACCATTCCTACACTCTACAATTTTAGTCATCTTTGACTAGCCAACACATATCACAGTCTCTGACATGATAGTCATCGAATGGATAGACACATGCATAAATTGAACAGTTTAATTTAATCTTTTTCTTGTTTATTTCCTAATTTTATTTTGATTTGCCCTCTATGATAACACATACTACTGTCTGACTGTTTCCATATAAATCTGTGCGGGGACTATCTTTCATACTATGAGCCCTGGACAGGGAGCAAGAAAGGAGACAGGGAACATGGGATTATTTCCTTCTTATCTGGCACAGTACACTGCATGCCAAAGGCATAAGAAACAACAATAAGTTGTATTGAATTAAATATTGAAATTTGCACATAATACCACATAGGAAACTAAATTTGCAACACATGAATAGGCTTATCCTGCTAGTAGAACAGTTTATCCAATAACGATTTCAACTGGAAGCAGAATAAAGCAATTGGCTTTATGTATTTAGCACATGATTTTTATTTTCATCAAGATGATTTAATATCTCTACTAGTCTTGGCCAAAACAACATAGTCTCTTATCTGGGTTGCCATTGCTCCCACTCTTCCATTATTGCTATCTCTTTTCCAAAGAAAAGTGCAGCCAGACATGGCCTTTCAAAACCTAAGCGGTATCATGTCATTTCTCTGATCAGATCCTTTAATTAACCTCCCAGGTCTCTCAGAAATATCCAAAGTTCTTATCTGACATCAGCTCCTATCACTACCTGGCAAAATATATAATTATTTATTTAGTATCTTCCTTCCTCTCCTTGAATTTAAGTTCCAAAAGCAAGAATTTTATTTTGCTTGCTGCTTTCTCTTCAGTGACTAGAATACTTTTTGCACTGTTTTGAGTATTTAAAAATCTTACAAAATCATACATTCATTAAATATAAGATAAAATGGAGAATTAATACAATTTTGAGCACAGCAAACAATGACCATGTCATCATAAGTATGTGTGTATATAAACTTTTGGGTAATAGACATGCTGGCTCATCCTTTTCTGCTGTTTACTTTTCTAAATAATTGAATATCAGTTATACTCACATAAAGTTAAATTTGAACCATGGTATGCTATATAATAAAAGCCTAATATGCTGTCTGGTCGTCCAGTCGGCCGTTCAACCAATCAAAGCATAATATGCCAGTGATATGCTAAGGATGCTCAATTGCTTGCTATGATGAACACTGACCACCAGAGGGAAGACAGTCAATTGGTTGACCAGTCGGTAAGACGTGTACTGACCACCAGGGGGCAGATGCTCCGACTAATAGGTTAGCTTGCTGCTGGGGTCTGGCAGATCAGGACTGAGCAAGATGGGCCGGACATGCCCTAGAGCTCTCCTGCAGTCCCTCCCCAGCTGTCAACCTTTCATGACCCTCCCCAGTCCCAGTCATGCACTGGTGGGGTCCTTCGGCCTGGTCTTCACCCTTTTGCAATGCGGGACCCATCAGGGGATGTCGGAGAGCTGGTTTTAGCCTGACAGCAGAACAACCAGTCATTATAACATGCACTGACCACCAGGGACAGACGCTTAATGCAGGAGCTGCCCCCTGGTGGTCAGTGCGCTCCCACAGGGGGAGCTCTGCTCAACCACAAGCTGAGATCATAGCTGGTGAGCACAGCGGCGGTGGTGAGACCCTCTCCCGCCTCCACGGCAGTGCTAAGAATGTCCGGCTGACAGGCTAACTAGTAGGCCCATGGAGAGGGCCTAAGACATCAGCGGACATCACCCCCTCTGAGTCAGACATCCCCTGAGGGCTCCTGGACTGCAAGTGGGTGCAGGCCGGGCCGAGGGACTCCCCCACCCTCGAGTGCATGAATTTTGTGCACCGGGCTTCTAGTCTAACATAAAAGTACTAGTTAATCTAGAATCACACTACTCAATACAATTAAAAAATTAAATTGTGACTATTACAAGTGAAGATATATTGTAAATGTAAAATACATAACAGATTTTAAAGATAGTATTGGAAAAATAAAAAAATGTTATTAATAATTTGTGTTGATTGCATAAGGAAATAACAGTCTTTTAAAAATAATTGATCAAATAAAATGTATTATAAAATTAATTTTGCTTATTCAAAATCTCCTGTTAGAGCACAGTAGCACTAAAGATGTTGAACATTTTTTTAATTTATTAAGCCACTAACTTAAAGACAATCTGCCACTTAATATCACAAAGTGCTTGTTTTTACTAATGGTATGACATGTTTGCTTTATCTAACAATGAAAATTACATAAACTTTTTTATGCTTTCATATTTCTTCCATGTTTTCATATTTCTTAGCATCTGTTGTTTAAAAACTGAATCTCAAATGTAACTCTCAGTCCTGAGTTTCTGAGCTTATTTCCCTCTTCTTCTGTTGTGATTTCTAAGTATCTTTTCATATTCTTTTTAATATATTAGGTGTAGAGGGATGCCATCTGTGCATCCAATTCTTTTAAAAATAAATAGAAATTGAAACTTACTGACTTCAATAAATACAATTAATGTTACCATATATCACTTATTGAGTTCTCATGCTACCTACATTCAGTAAAGATCTCCTATTTAATTGCTATAGCAAACCCTCTGAAATACTTTTGAGTAAAGAAACTAAGGCCTTGAGAAGCTGAATACATTTTATCATGCTTGCGGCAAGTTACAGATTGGATAGATGGATGGTAAATCACTATTCCTAACAGACAGCCCTGTAAGTACAATGCAACATTAAGCTGCATTGCCAAGATTCAACTGGACCCAGAATTGCAACACCAGCATATATACCTGGTGTTTATACATTGAATGGATTCTATCCTGTCTTAATTTTTTTAGTATCTATGAGACACATTGTCATATGTTTACTGTAAGCTCCCTCAGCACCACAGATTTTAACTCAGTAGAAGTTTTAAAATAGTTCATTGTTCATTGCTGGTGGCATCTCAATCACCTCCTCCTACACCAAATATTGCAGAAGAAAGCACAAAGTTTGCGTGGAATCTTGATATTCTCAGGCAAAGGTGCATTTGGTATTAAGTGGCATGTGCACAATCAGAGATACACTTTAAACTCCCTCTCAAAGCAGAAACAAGTCCTGATAACAGAGTAGATTACAAGGTTGCCTTGCCAATACATGTTTGCATGACATGTTAACTGAGCCACCCAAGGGGAAGAAATACTGCCTTATATTTATACTAGAGGCCCAATGCACGAAGATTCATGCAAGAATG